>NW_026944412.1:0-1200000 GCF_033458365.1 Neurospora hispaniola
GGGTTCGCGCGGCAAGCACGGTATCTGGCTTCTGGGCACTAAAGGAGAGGAGGACAGTTGCCGTGCGTGACTTTTAACATCCCATATTCGGAGCATGCATGGTACCACAACCGAAGTCCGGAGACAAGCGTGTCATTGTGTGACATGATAAGTTACCATCGCCCCTTGATCCCGGCACCATGGGCGAATGGGGGTTGTTGAGCATGATCCATGGTTTTCAAGTCAACAACAAGTGGGAGGGAATCCGGGGAATGGATGGCGGTCGGTTATTTCGGTTTTTGTCGTTGCTGGCTGCCTCTAATGCCCGGCTACCGAGAGTTGGAAGGATGATGATCTTACTGCCAGACACCCGGTGGCGTTGGATGGGAGTCAGTTATGACATAGAGGGCTGGGATCAAAGAGTCGGAGACAGTACTGGTCCCAAGTCCGACAACCTGCACAGGTAGCTGCACATAAGCATGATACCCATGGAAAGAGAACACAAAAGAGCATGGGGGGCACTTCGACCTAATCTGTTGCTACTCGAGATGCTCCCTGAAGCTTTTTCGCTGTAGCGCTACTCATCGATATGAGACCACATAGTCTGGCTAGCGGCTTGGTCTTCAATATCCGAGCCCACGCTCAAATGAACACACGTGCTGGACATTCCAAATATTGATCCAAGGAAGAGGTCTTGTCCAAGAAAACAAAAGCCACACAAAGAAAGAAAGAAGGAAAGAAAGAAAGAAAGAAAGAAAGAAAGAAGGAAAAAGAAAGAGGCAGCTAATTCTCAGGAAAGCCAGCACCAGCCCTACTCCCTACAGCTGACTCAATCAACATCAAGCTTCCCATTCAACCTCAAATCCCTCGAACTAGCACCCACCACCACCCCAAAGCTGCCACTAGGCACCACCCAATTCTGCCTGCCCGTATCCCAATAACTCAAATCCCTCCTCCGCAAAATAAACGTAGCTGTATTGCTCTCTCCGGGCGCCAGCTTCAGCTTCGCAAATCCCCTGAGCTGTTTCGGCGGGCTCGATGGCGCGGAAGAGGGTAAACTGATGTACAGCTGGGGTACCTCGGCGCCCTGCACATCACCCGTGTTTTTGACGACGGCGGTAACGGTCGCCACGGTTTCCCAGAGGTCGGAGCGGCCTCCGGGGATGGTGTCACCCGAGGCGGGACCGGAAGAGGCGGTGGAGGTGATGGAGAGGGAGGAGTATGTGAAGTTCGTGTAGGCTGCATGTTTTGAGGTACAGAAGAGGTGAGTGAACTGTTGCCTACCTACTGTGGAAGGGGGAAGGGAAAAACTTACAAAGACCGAAACCGAACTCATACCGGGGAGCGATACCGTTCTTGTCAAAGTGGCGGTAATCAATGAACAGACCCTCAGTGAACAGATCCGTCCCTCCCCTTTGCACGGCAGTGCCGTAATCGCTTTCGCTCTTGGCGATAGTATACGGCAGCTTACCCGAGGGAGAGACCAAGCCGTACAAGACATCGACGAGGGCATTGCCGTTCTCTTGGCTGGGAAGACCGGCCCACACGACCGCCTTGACGCCCGGCTGCGCGAGGATAGTCTCCAGGATGATGGGACCGGTACTGTGGACGACGACAATGGTGTTTTTGTTGGCTTGAGCCACGGCTTGGACTAGCTGGTTGCCGTTGTGCCAGGGATCGAGGTTGGGACGGTCGCCGGTCACGCCCTCGACCGTGATGTAGCCTTCGCCGGAATCGGCTGTGATGAAGACTAGTGCGGCGTCGGCTCCGGAGGCAGCGTTGGCTACGCCGCTGGTGCTGTCAGAGCTGAGTAGGTTGATGGTTGTTCCGTCGGACTGAGCACGCGTCTTGAGAGCATCATAGGGTGCTACGAAGTAAGGGTAATCGGCCGTGCCGGAGCCCCAACCCATGCCGAGCGCACCGGTGTTGCATCCTCGATCGGTGCAGGCGTTCCTTCCCGCAGGGTTGACAACGGACGATGACCCAATGACTGCCAGCTTGCTAGGCTTCTTGAGCGGGAGGATGTTATCGTCGTTCTTGAGCAGAACAATGCCGTCTCTTGCCACTGCGCGAACGTTCTCCTTGTGGTTTCCCTGAACATTGGTCTTGAGGTTGGTCGCAGGGTAGCCTGAGTTCTGCTCGAGTAAATACCACGATGCGAGAATGCGCTTGGCCATGTCGTCCAGTCTTGCTTTGGAGACCTGACCATTGTTGACGGCGGTGTTGAGCTGTGGTCCCCACAGGATCGTCTTGCCATTAAAGTCGCTGCCGGGCATCGTCATATCCATACCACTGTTTGCAGCGCCGTTTGTGGTGTGCTGGGCGTTCCAGTCACTCATGACATATCCTTTAAAACCTAGCTCTTTCTTGAGAAGGCCATTCTGGATTTTGTCATTCTCACATGCCCATGTACCATTGACCTAGACGCCTGTCAGCCACTCAGATCCTTCAGGTTACATACAAGAAGGCAAGGATGAGCATACCTTATTATAGCTGCACATTACACTTGCAACGTTTGAGTGTACAGCATCGGCAAAAGGGAAGAGGTACAGTTCATGCATGGTGCGGTCGTCGACGACACTGCTGATAGTCTCGCGGTTCGTCTCCTGCTCGTTGAGAATGAAGTGCTTGGCGCAAGCTTGTACACCATTGCTCTGGATCCCTTCAATTGTTTCGCTCATGGCAATACCTGTGAGGTAGGGATCCGGACCAAAGCCCTCCCAGTTACGTCCACCATTGGGGATCTTGCCAAGCGCTCCGGCCACGGGTCCAAGAAGGACATGTACGCCAACCCCTCTGGCTTCCGCACCGAGGTAGACGCCGCGCTGTCGAATCAATTCGACGTCCCATGTTGAAGCCGCCTGGATACCTGGCGTGAACGCGGTGACACTTCCTCCAAACCGAATGCCGAGAGGGCCGTCTTGTAAACAGAGCTGGGGATAACCGATTGATGCAATAGCTGGGGTGTTGCCAACACATGGGCCCTTATTCCAACCGACTCCGGTGACGATGTTGACCTTGTCTTGTTGTGAAAGCTTGGAGAGAGCAGTGCTTGCCTGAGAATAGGCTGCGTCCCACGCCGCAAAACCTGAGCCGGCTTGACGAGCTTGTTTCTCGCTAGTCTCGGCCCAGGCGAGGGAAGTCGCGGCCAACACCGCAAATATTCGAAGGTGCATGTCGGGGCGCTTCGTTGATTGTTGTGACGGTCCCGGTTCTTCTTGGTGGTCCTTCAGCCAGGGTTGAATTCCTCTCATAAGGTCAACCTCTCCCTCCCTTCCCACCAGACCGAGAAACGTCCTTCTCTTATACTGAAGTTCAAGAAATGCCTAGTCGGAACCACGGCGAGTTTCCCGAACGGATAGCTACCGCCACTTTACCTAATTCCATCTTCAGTATCATTTTCCGGGCATGTAAGACCTGGATTTAGACTGGAAAACATCGGGCGCTGAGGCCCCGAAGGATCATCGTGATGCAGTGGGGTCATGCTTCATGTGCGAAATAAATGGCGGGGGCAGCTCCGGCAGCGGACGAGATGTTGTGGCGTTCGGAAGGACACGAGGCGAGCGAATACTATGTTCTTCAACTGGCCAAGGAAACATCCCGAGCGGTTGTGACCACCGACAACAGCCGGGCCGCATTCCCATATATTAATTAGGCTACATGTAGCCTCTTCTCGCGCTGTGCAACACCCCGCCCCCCTGGGAATGGCGGAGCTCCCATCGTGTTTTCGGGACTGGAAATGATACCAAGAGAAGGTCATGCCGAAGCCACAGTCGTCAGTGCTGAAGTTGGAATGCGGGGGATGGTGCCTTTGAAGCTCGCGTGATGTTCTGAGGACCGGGATGTTTTTTTTTTTTTTTTTTGGTTGTGGTGTCGGATCGAATGCGGGACCGGGTTATAGCCGCAAGGCAAATGCAACTTTGTGAGGAGATGGGAAATGGTTCGCGGAAACGATCAACCAGAGATCTTGGTGCACTGCGTGTAAACGTTCCCACCAATCATTCATATACCGTGCTTCCGAGAAAGAAAACACCAAGGTTCATGTAGCTGAGAGACAGGTCGTGAAAGATCAGTTGTCCACTTGACATTGGTCACAAGTCAAGCTGAGTGATCACATAACTTACACCGGCCAAGCTAAAGCAGGCCAATAGATCCTGAGGGTCTGTTCTTCAAAATAATATTATTAGGTATACTATATCAATCATTCCGGCGCAGAACAGTCATGGCGGTCAAAACTAGTCGACATAAAGCATGTGCTACTACACATGTTGGGCCATGCCGAGCGTATTGTTACCGCCGTTGAAAACGACAAATTGAGACTTGAAGAAGATGTCTCCCCAGATTTCCAACGCAGATGTCGTGGGCTGAACACCGCCAAAGCAAGCTAAAAGAGCATCGATGTTAGCATCTAGTGGTTGACTTGTAGTGAAAGGGAAATGGTGTAGACTTACTGGTGGCATCGATTTGGGAGAATCTGATGTCATCGCCCTTGATGCGGGCCATATACCGCCCACCCACATCCACAAAGAGATCCGGAAGGTTTGTGTTGCAGGGGAATGTAATTCCTCCCGCGTTTGGATCGTTCTTCGCTCCTTGGACCTGGCTATAATAGGCGTTGGCCACTGATTGGGAAACGAGCATCAGAGTGGTGCCCGTATCGGCAATAGCCTGTGCCGGTTTCACTTTCACAGACTGGCCGTTTCCAACGGAGAAGGCAGATGTCGTGAACTGCCAGAAGCCCATAGCTGTGTTGACGGGAATCCATGCCAACTGTCCCGTGAACTTTGTGTTATCAATGCGGCCAAATTCATAAGCACCGACAGCATTATGGCGGAGATCGGCAGTGAAGACGGGCTCGGCGAGAGAGGGGAGAACGTTGTCGAAGAAGGTCTTTTGCTGCTGAGGCTGGACGGTATTGAGCTTGGAGAAGGCAAGGCCGAGCAAGCCATTGTTCTGGGTATCTTGGATGAATGTCTGGGTAACTTTGGTGGCAAGCTCGACAGCCTGGTTCTGGACAGAAACACCGCCAATCTCCACCACGTCGGTACCGACATTCCCGGCAGCAGCAGAGCCATCTCCATAGCTGATTTCAAAGGTATGTCCCGGTAGCAATTTGAAGGTCTTGGATGCAGCAGGGTTGTAGACTTGATGGCCAGCTGTTAACTGGGGGCTAAGTTGTGTGTTGAAGACCCACAGATCGGATGAGCCCGAGTCGAAGTCGAGGTTGATGGTTTGACCGCCAATGGTGACTGGAGCAAGATATTCGACGTCGTCCTGTTCAGGGGTGGCCGTGACAGCACCAGTAGCCGTTCCTGCCGCCGCTGCTGTACTGCTGCCACCGGTAGCGTCTAGCCGCAGGCTTTCGCTCTCGGAGGTGTCTGCCTGGGTAATTGATGTGATTGTTGGTGTGGTGCCGTTGCTCTGGTTGTTCATGGCATCAAGTAGGGGTTGTGGAACTGGCATTCGGTATTTCCGATACGCCTTCAACAGCTCCCTGGGGCCATTGCGTCCCTTGAAGTTCGGATTCCTGACCCGTTCGACTTTGAACGAGCGTTTGGTGAGTGGCACAGCCACCACCAGGGAAAGCAAGACGCTAAAAATGAAGAGCTTGAATAAGACAGGCATTGTGAGGGAGTGATGAAAAGTCAAAAGACAGAATAACAAGGCAACAACTACCACGCCAGGTGGTAGAGTTTAGCAGAAGCGAATGGGAAGAATAGAAGATACAGACAAAGGTAGCTAAGAAGAACACAAAGTAAGCTCAGTGCTGCATCAATCTTTTATGTTGTTATAGGGACAGGAAAGAGGCAATATCTATTCGAACCCAGGACCGCTTGGACCTCAGGAGGTGTGATTACCAGAATCACTAGACTGGTTCGCCATCTAGACCGTTGACGCCGACGAGGAGGCCTCGTCAGGAGACTCGGAAGAGACGAGCATCGAAACTCCAAGGGGCCGACATACTTCTCTTGGGCCAGCATTGTGGGCATGGGTAGCTATGGATGGCTGTGACACTTGTGGTGTTGGTGTTGACGACTCATGAACTCGGTAATTTTCGAAACAGTTGAAACAAAGGGCTTGGCATTCTGAAACTGGGCGTGTAAGTGGCCTGGGAGCACACCAATTCTCGGTCATGTATGATTGGCTGAGCGCGGCCGATGAAACCCTGTGGACTGTGATCAGCCTTGAACGATTCGTCAGATGTTGCTGTCCGGTCGTGGAGTTGTGGGCGAAGCTATCCCCGGATCACGGAAGTGGACGACTCCCAGATTCCGGGGACTGGCACTTGCACCTGGAGCTAACTCTGTCCTGACACACATGGGCCGATGATCCAATAACGCGTACACTATACGCCATCCATTGCCCTGTGGCTGATCAGAAAGCTGTTGAGACGGAGTGAGGTACCTACTCGATTGGTGAATGGGATGAGCGGAGTCTGGAGCTGAAGGGGACAGACATGTCGAATGCAAATGGTTTGAGCGAGCAGCAGGGTCCACAAGATCCCGTGACCTGGCTTGGCAGAAGAGGAAGCAAAAAAAGGTCTGGACTTGGTCCGTTTCACTTTTAGCGACTTTGAATTTTGCGCTTTGACCGCAAGCAGTCTGCTTCAGTTGTAGCCTTGTACCTCTCTGACAGTGGAGACGAGTACGCCAGCTGGCAGCGTTGGTCCACTTCTCTTATCTGCGGTCCAACAGGCCCCGCTCTTCCGTCTTCGTCTCCTACACAGTACATACTGTAGTGTACTGTCACTGCAGCCTTCTCTCCAACTTGAAGTTCAGTTAGGTCGCTGCAGTGGCAATCGATCATTCGGCGAAACGGTGACGGGATCTGGACTGCAGTGCACGGCTTTAACAGTTTCCTCCTCGCAAGCAAGACCTGCACCAACCCCCGATTGCCACTCACGCACTCACTCACACAGTCTATGACCATCGAGAACATCCATTCATCTACGCACGCGCTTGATGACGGGATTCCCATGATTGCCATGAAACGGAAGCGCGATTGAAACGAAACCTTTCTTCTTCTCTCTCCCGTTGAAACGCCGAGGCGCGCTCAGTTCCCGCCGTCGCCGTCGCAATTACAATTCTTCACCTTGTCGGCTTGACCGTCTCGCGCTCTGCCCTGGCAGCTGCGCGTGCTGCGCCGTCGTGTGTTGACGCTTCAAGTTGGCTTCGTTTACAGTCCCGGCCCCGCCGCCTTGACCCACCACTGACTGCAGTGCAATCGACCCATCTCTGCCTCCGTTTCTGGGGTATTTTCGCACCCTCCCGACCAACCCTCGGGCGGCTTGGTTTCCGTCTTCGATTCCCTTTTCCCTCTTTTTGACCATCCGTCAGTCCCGTTGCTAGACGGACAACAAACAACTCAACTGGCGGACGGGGCCACTGTCCAAGTAGTAGCCTCCGTCGGACACCTACTCGAACGGCGTCAACAAACGGCGTCAACAGCCGACCAGAAAGGGGGCTCCACCCATCCCGACAACGCGGCACCTTAACGGTACCGTACTTACTGCGGTCTGTACTTAGCTATACCTTGCAGAGGTCAACGGACCCGTACGGATCCCGGACGGAACCGCGGACGGACCACGGACCACGGACCACACGGACGGCCCCCAATGTCCGACGACCCCTTCCCGGCCTCCGCTCCCGGTGCCGGCCCTCCCGCCTTGGCTCCCGGTAAGCACCGCGGCCCCCGCTTCAGCTGGAACAGTGCCTATGAGACCACCTTCTTCACCTCCCTCTGCGAGTCGGTCCATCTCGGTCTACGCGAGGGCAACACGTTCAAGCCCGAGGCCTGGGACCGCGCATTGCAGGCCCTCATCACCCACCACAACGCCTATGCCAACAAGGGCCACCTCATCAACAAGAGCGACAATGCTCGGAAAAAGTTCCGTCTGTGGCGTGGTCTGCGCGAGGATCCCGACTTCCACTACGATGTCATGACCAGGACTGTGAATGCCTCCGAGGAAGCATGGGCCAGACATTTGCAGGTGCGTCATGTCACGTCGGCATCGCGTTGCCTCGTCGCATCTTGATTCAGCGACTCCCGCTAACCTCATGTTTGCTGTTATATCAGATGGAACCACTCTCTCGCTCCCTTCGTGGAAGACCTTTCGAACATGAAGAACTTTACGAGATCTTGTTTCCCGATGTCATCGGCTCTGGCGGTGCCCCCAAACGACTGACCAAACAACGCCCCCGCAAGACGAACGACAACCTCAACCCTTCCGGCCCCGGCCTCGGTCCCGGCTCCAGCTCCGGCTCTGGTCCCGGTCACGGTCCCGGCCACGCCGACCAGGATGCCCCTAATACGACCATCATGAACCTCCTTGCCGATCAATCCTACGCGAACCCTCATCCACAGGCCCACATGCCTCCTCCGCCGCCGCCAGTCCATTCGGCTTCCGCCCCTCTTCCCTCTCCCATCCCCGCCCCCGTGTTGGCCCCCATTCCCACTCCACCAACCTTGCCGTCGTCTCAACCACCATCACATTCCCGGCCCAACCTGAGCGCACATCAGCCCCGAAATAACCCGAGCACGTCCGCCCTCACGCCACCCGAGGAGAATCCTGTCCAGAACCGAAGAAGGCCTCACATGCCTGACAGCAGTGGCTCCAGCGGCTCTACTAACGCTGAAAAACGCCGCCGTACTGCCTCAAACTCTGTTGACCACGCTTCTCAGCCCTCGGGTATTGCCAGCTCTTCCGCAGTCAGCAGTCTATCTACTCCCGATGCGGTGACAGCTTTGGCAGAGGTTCTTCGTTTTCCCAAGCCCAAGTTGAGTTGGGCAGAGCAAGCCGTCGAGATCTTCTTCCGAGACTTCGCCCAGGAGGATATGGACTTTCAGCTCAAGGTGGCCGAAAAGGCCCTCACGGACGAGAACAAGGCCATGGTGTTTTGCAAGATGCCCAACCACGTGCGCAAACATTGGATTAAGCGTCTGAGGGAAGCACACAACAGGAGTATCTAGGTGAACACGGTGGTTGCTTCTCACTCACAGACACAAGCACCCAAGCAGTGGTCTGAGGAATAGGCTGTTCTCTTCTAGCCTGTTTCAGTCCTTCTTCTATCTATCCTGTTGGTTCTGCATGTTGGCGTTCTTGGGCCTGGTGGATATAAAGGCGTTCCGGCTTTTTTTTTTTTTTTTTTTTTTTTTTTTTGGTATGGGAAAACATGCCTCCTGGATGGATATTGTCCGGTCAAGCAGTTTCTGTTTTGTTTACGTCGGCCAGCGGGTTGGTTTGAGCGAGTGATACCAGAGAACCTTCCTTTCTGAATATCCCCATTGACGGCGAGTATTGCCTAGGGGCTTACATTGTGCTTTGCGTTCTTGGTTTTACAGTCATGGCCGGGCTCATGATTCGTTCCCCTGTATTGCTGTTTCGCTCTGTCAATTCATGTGGTGCAAAATTGACGTCAACTCGGTCCCATTGGACATCTAGCAACCAGTGCTTTCTTGCCATATCGTTCATTTCTATGACATACCACTTGATGATTCGCTACTTGTTTTTTTGTCCCGTCCCGTTGCTCTGTGTTCCGGCAAATAGATCCATCAACTGCCGGCGCCTCACAGTTTTCCGCATCTCCTTCCACCCGACTTTTGGGTAAGCATCAAGCCACCGAGGGGTAGACAGCCTAACGTGGAAATCGCTACCTCAGAGGGCTTTGCGGTTGGTCACCCACGATGGGACCCGAGGACCGTTACAGTTCCCGAAGGCGCGGACGTGGTTTCTCTCCACGGTCGGTCTTTGTTCCAGCCCGCTCATCTTTAAAGCCTTTCAGCCAGCCTGGCGCATGCCTGGCTTCCTGTATGGTTCTCTTGCCGAGTTGTTTCCCAGTGGACAAAGACTCGACAATAGTCCCCTTGTTGGCAAGGCCAACTGTGTGTCGGAGACAACAGGAAGAGTCTACTTCCAGAAGACGTCTCGGACCCCTTAATATGCCGTTCCTCCGACCACGAATGTCGAGTTGAATTTCGCAACCATAACGCACTTCAGTCACAAGAATTCATATGTAATATCCGTTGTCTTACTTTTGTAATCGTTATCAATTACCCACAAGAATCACCAGTCGCATCATCATATCCACAAATAAATTGACATACCCACGAGCAGATTCGTCGAACCCCCAGAAGTATTACTCGATGCCCCTCAAAAAGATTACCAAACCCACAGTAACCGAAGGACTCATCCACGGCTTCGACCAAGCACGACTGGACCGCCTAACTGCCTCCATGCAGCCTCTCCTGACGAGAAATGCCACGGACGAGGAACTCGAAGCTTTGCTGAAGGAGGCTAAGGACTGTCTGAAGGCCACTACAGGCGGGAAAACCAAGAGGTTCCAGGGGTGGTGGGCAAGGAACACCAAGACCACGAAGATGGTAAAGACTGTGAACAATACAGGGATCGATGAGGTATAGATGGAGAGGGGATATCGGAATCATATGGGTAATGGCAGAAAAGGAATATGGGGATGAGGTGAATAGTAAGGGAGCTGTGCTTCTCGCTAAGACGGAAATGATCACGGTCAAAGGGCGGCTTCAGTTCTGGGGCTTGGGCGTTTGTTAGGAGGGTTTTTTTTTTTTTTTTTTTTTTTTTTTTTTTTTTTTTTTTTTTTTTTTTGGTTTTGGTTTGGGTACATCACCTGGCCATTGTTTTGTACAATGGTTTGGTTGAAAAGTATACCTGGGACTGGGTAGGAGTTCAGTGGATATACCAGAACAACACACCCCTTTCCTTGCTTCATTTCCAGACTTCCCTCTTTACTTCTTTCGGCTTCTTCTTTTTCCTTCCCTTACCCGTCACTAATCAGCTGCGTGACAGCCCATCATTAGCTCAATCCAAACAGGTCGAATAACCTTCATTCTCCTTGCTGTCCACTCTTCAATCCTTTGTTTCCCTCACTCCTCCTCCTCCTCTTCACCGCCTTCATTCGCGTGCGCACCTCGAGCACTCTCTGAAGCTGACATGCTCCTGATGAAACCTGTGCCCGCAACCGCCCCATATCCGCTGGCGACTTATCACGTAGTTGCATTTGACCTGGTAGGATCTTCTGCGCATCACGACGGCGCAATGCTGGCAATATGTTATGCAAACGTGTCTTGTGCACATTGGAACTAGGTGGGCTATTCGGGGTAGTAACGGCTATCTTGGGTGTCTTGTGTGTTTGAGGGTGGTCGATGTTGGTACTGACCTCGTTGACCTTTTGGAGGCCGAGGTACCTTCGATATCTATACCCGCTATCTATTCTCAATCCCTCCGTCCGTGGCAGTTCATGCCCGAGGCGATATATTGAATGCTTCGGTTATTTTCTCGTCGTCTGCACATCGCTGGGTCCATCTACATCACGTACTACTTTGTCATCCGCAGGGCTGGATCTGATTCAGGTGAACGGATGGTTGAAGGCCGACCAGATATTCTTACTCCTACTACATACATTCAGTCAATGACGGTACACTGCCTTCTTCATCCCTCCCTGCTACACTGCCTTCTTCATCCCTCCCTGCCGCTTCGACTCACTGCTTTCGTTGACAATATTCACTCTTTCATTTGGCATTGATCAAATTATGATTCAAGGAAGCTCTTGTTCAGGCTCTCTATTCATTTTCTTTCCTTGTCCTACTTGTGCCTCGAAACCGCTCTTCCACTTGACTGTGCAAGCACTTCTCAGCTAGCACGTGGGCCAAAACTCTATCGTGCCGTTTCAATCAGGAAGAAGTTCTGAATCTCGATCAAAAGGGATGTTGATAGAGACGAGTGGATGCTGGCAAGAGTATATCGAAAGCGTGATATATTTGACCGTGACCTGTTTGGCTTACTTCTACCGCCACTTGACAAGCCTGACAAGTGGACACCATGAAGAGCTACTGTGGGTAACATTTCAAAACGCACAGCTGGTCATTCTTACTCAAAACACGTTCTTTTGAGGTTGGGAATCAACGACTTCACCAACACTCTAAAACCTTGATAAATTCAGACTAAGGTAGGCAGATTTCACAATACGAGTTTGATTTCTTCTAGAATACAAAATGCATTGTTTCCGGGTTGATGTTGCGGTTGAATCGAGGAGTGACGAGGGCGACTTTTTGGTGTTGTTCACGGGGAAATTCCCAAGTTTTGCGTTGAAGATGCTACCTTCCATTGTACATCAGTGGAAAAGGGGACGTCTATACAGTGGAGGTAGCGAGGGCTGGGACGCGAAAGTACCATCGACAAGAGGCAAATTGAAGACGAACGGAGTGTTATTGTTATTTCCCTATTCCTGACCTCGAGGTAATCTGTAAGGCCTACTTTTCACCATCTTCCATCACCCAACTGTCTGCCAACTGTCCCAACTGTCCCAACTGTTCCATCACAAGCAACTCCAGCAGCCAACGTACCACTATAGTCTAGCAGTCGTATTCCTTGTAGTTGCTCTTACCCTTGCAACTATAGCAATACCGCCCCCATGTGCTCGATTCCGTGGTTCTACCTCCGCTCCTGCACTTGCCCCAGCTCTTGTTGTTGGTTATGGCATCGCTGCATTTGGTCTCCTTGGTCTTGGTCTTCAGTTCCCTGGCGCAACCGGGACACTTGGTGCGGGTAATGGCGTGGAGACACATCTTCTTGGGCTGTAGATGGTGAAGCAGCGAGCAATTGTTGGTGGTGGTAGTATTGGTTAACGACGGTTGTTGGTTTGCACTGTAGAGGTAGGCTTGACCTGCTTTGTTTTTGAGGATGGTAAGGTAGAGGGGTGGACAGAACGATAGACGGGGGGGATAGAGGAGGTATTTATCTTGTGGATTGCTAATTGTCGTATATCACGACTCGTTTGTACGTTACTAGAGGTATATGTTCGAGAGCGATCTGCGTCAGAGCCATATGAGAAGTACGAACGCGATGGTCTCTGTTTACTTGGGACGACCTCGTTCGTTAGCTAGTAACCTAGAAGGTTGTGTGAAAGCCGCATTTTGCGAAGACATACCTCTATATCTGGGCTCTACTTCACACGCAAACGGCACACATGGAATGGGCACTGCACTGCTTCATTGTGCCAATTCACCAGTGCCATGACGGTCCAAGAGTCAGATCAAATCGAATCAGAAAGCAGCCTTCAGGCCTTGAACACCCCCATCGTCATCATCTCGAGCGAGTAGGTATCCAACGCCACTGTCATTACTCCAATTCTACAATTTTAATGCGTCAGAAGCTTCAATTTTTTGCAGAAATGGGAAAGTGAGCTGTTAGACTAGACCTGTTGGGGATGATACATGGGGTTCGTCAGAGAGGATATCTACAGGGTGGTTGGGTATATAATGATGTGCGAGATACTTGTGGATCTCTTTGCAAAGGCCGGTTAGGGCGTTGGCGAAGATACCTTACGGAACGGCACAGAGCGGATATGTTGGTTGTCCCAATTGGAAGTAAATTCACGTGCAAGAAACGATCGACTCCGGGACTTCAATGAAGCCGAGATGATGCCAAGGAAGAAGAAACTGGATGTCGAAAACAGACCACCAGTAGATAAACGCTCGCGACTTCACCTTCCTTTACCTACAAACATATGCATGCGCGGCCATCTATTCTCGTGCCTTCTCTGTTCTTCCTTCCCTTCCGACTGATGGCACCTGCCCGCCAAGGCGGAGAGGGCTCGAATAGCGACCGAGAGTTCTTTCTGACCCATGTCCTTCTCCCCTTTGCCTAGTATTCCTCAGGATTGGACGCATCTCCCTCTCGGCCGCTGATATGATTCATGATACTTCATAACCCCTGGCGCCTCATTTTGTTCCTACTACCCAGTAACTCCCCTCTTTCGTCTCTCTTCCTCTTAAGTGACTCCCCTCTCTCATCCTTCTTTCTCTTGCAAGCAAAGCATCGCTGCGTGTTCATGTCTGTGAATACACTAATCATCTCTCCAACCTCGCACCTGCCATACTCGTCAGGCCAAGAAGCGTCCAATCCTGGTTGGTAGCCTTTTCTATAGTATTTTTCAACCTCTTCACAGTACTCTCTGCCCCTGTGCTCGCGCATGAATTTGTTGCAGTCGGCGCAGTAGATTCTGTACACGGTTGTTCTGCACATCTTGATCGATAATACTTGATGGGTTTTTCTTGGTTGCCTTTGACTGTCAAAGGGGGGCATAAAGGTTGAAGCAGTTTTGTTTGGAACTTCGTTGGACCTGGTTATGGGGTCCGAGATGGGAGAAATCTGCCTCCCTATAGCCAGCCTTTTATAGGATTCAGCGCCCAGAGAGCAGAGTTGGGATGGTCTTACACACTGACGAGATCCATCCCATTCTATTCTTAGACTGGTAACACGAAAAATGTGTCATTATATAGCTGGAGACAAGCCTGAATGGCCGCTATCGAGGATGGTGGTGCACTCTCCTCCGATACTTGTTGTCTAGAATCAAGGTGAGGGACAAAAAGGGTTATTATGCTACCCAAGTGGATGCTGCTGTTACTTCTCGAGCGGCATGCACAGATGATTCACTCTGTGCTCCATAGATCAATACCATCTCTGAGTTTACGTATTGGAAACTGCCATCCTCGGGGTTATCGAGGCCGGATTTTTCTTGTGAGTGGACGCGAGTATCATGGTTGCGGTAATTTGAAGTTGCCATTGCTCAGAGCGTGAGCTGTAAGCCCCATTCGTTCATCAAACTTCCATTGTGACCACGGCATATCGGCCTGATTCGAAACCTTCAGATTGCCATCAATGCTCCTATAGGTATGACTTTCTGGCACAGTCGGAGCAAGTGCTCCAGTCCGTATCAGTCTTTTTGGTCACCCCTTGTGTGCATCCTCCGAACTGTCCTCGGGTTCGACCCTTTTGCTTAGCCTCCTCCTCTGTTTCCAGAACCATCGGCCAGCACTTTTCCTCCTTGATGTCGCTCCAAATGACGTTCTTGCATTCCCAGCATTTCTTTTCGGCAAATCGGCGGATACACATGGCCGTGACCCCTGAACTGGCTGGACGGCTGTATGCGGAGCTGGATATTGACTGCTTAAGACCTGCTTGCTGATGGAGGCATGTAGTACTTTTGACTGTGATGTTCTGCGCAAGGGTGACGTTTTGGCTACTTTCCAAATACGCTGAAAGCTATTGCGTCCCGATATTTATGCCTTTTGTGATCCGAGAGGCATGAAACTCAGGTTGCACCCACAACTGGCGATGCTTCACAACGCCTTGGCAATTTGCGCAAAAATATCTAGGCAGCGACACTCTGGGGCCATTCACTCCTTATATCGTGTCCAGAGAAACAGGTCTGATGAACAACTGCACGACGCAGCCCAGCTATATCTTCCGGTGAATGGTCTTGAAGCCATCACCACGTCTTGGCATTCTTGGCACAAGTGGATACGATGTACATAGTACACATGCTGGGCTATTTCAAAGTGTATATAAGGACTGTGTCCTCCTTCTTCCCCGTAGTCCCTCTTTCGCATTGGTAGTCACCTCCTCTGTATGGTTCAACAAACATGATGTATGAGTCTTCGCTTTCCGATATGCTCGCTATCGTTCTCGCATGGTATTCAGCTGGATGAGACCGTGGGATTGCAATCTTTGCCTCCAGTCGATCTAGACCATGGACAGGTATGTCCTGTCTTGGATCTAGAACCACCGTGGAATGTCCCGGAGTGGATCGGTCTCGGGGCTGCCTATCTCCAAGAAAAGGGGCGGCAGCGTGGCTAGCGGGATCTAAGACACATTACACGTGCTTCTCAGGAGTAATCCTCCGTATGCCCACGCTCGTTCATGACAAAATCATGGTTACCGTCAAGAGGTCTTACCCCTGTTGATACATCCTTGGCAAAACATGTACCACTTTTGGTTCCCTTGATGAAGATGCATTATTAATACGACCATCAATTCCAAGACTTTGCAGAGCCTCTGAAATAGAACCAATTTTCTCAGTGTAATGGGGGTAGAGTTCTGGATCATCAAATTCGGGATGGCCTGTGCGCGGCAACCAAGCCAGTCATCATGTAAATAACTGTGTTTTAATTGTATTTTACACGAATCAACTGTCGAGCACCCTGGTCATCTTTCTGATTAATAGATCACCGAGCTAAGCAATAATATGCATTGAATCGTGAGAGAAAAAGGGTAAACAGTAGCGGTAATGTTGGCATGTATTGAAAAAGACAGAATATAGCAGGTAAAAACTAGATTTGCAGTCAGACATAAGTAGGTGCACGGGCCCACTATTTTGAGTGTACGTACCTGAGTTTTTGACTTCAGGTGGGTGTGCGGAGAATTACTCCTTCTCAGCCTCCATGTTTCGACCAGCCTTGTTGGTAAAGCCAGGGATAAACAGGAATGCTAGCGTTCCCGAACGTGAAGCATGCCGGCGCGGCGACGATAGTGGCTGTAATAGACCAGCCTCCGCCGAGGATATGAGAAGTACCTGGATGACTGGCATATAAGATGGACCAGAAGGAAGCTAGCTCCAGGATGTTAGCTCTCTCCCTTTCTCGATTCGGCTAATACCAGGCGGCTCGCTGTAGTGAGTGCTGTTACGCTTTCCGGCTTCGACCGAACATTCTCTCGTTACATTCTCCGTGAGCTAGCTCGTCCTCCCTGCCGAGCGTCCATTCTTTCAAAATGGGTGCTTTCTGTCTGGTCTTGGCCACTGGTCTTGCTCTCCTCAGCGGAGCGCATGCTGCAGAAACACCGGTCCAAGAATGGGGTCACGGAACCGGGTATCACGTCCACCTTCCCAAGGGATTCAAGAAGGCACTTTTTGTTGAGAACTTCGCCCTGTACCTGCCCGGTTCCCTTCCTTCTACCTCCAAATGGGCCTTTGACTTGGGCACATCCTATCCCGGGGGTCCGGAGAACTGGGGCACCGGCGAAGTCCAGACCTACACCGCCTCCACCGACAACATAGTCATCACTACTTCCGGAACACTCCAAATCACACCGGTCAAGGACCCAGTAACGGGTAATTGGACATCCTCCCGGATCGAGACTGTCGCAGCTAGAGATATTGTCTGTCCTCCTGGCCAGGCGATCCGAATCGAGGCCTGGATCAAGCTCGGCGACCTCCCTGTCAGCAAGCAGCTTGGTATCTGGCCTGCATTCTGGATGATGAGTTCAGCGTACCGAGGCAACTACTGGAACTGGCCGATGGTTGGCGAAATTGACATTCTAGAGAACGTCAACGGCGCGTCGGCAGCGTGGCAGACAATACACTGCGGGAAAACTGCGCCGGGCCCGTGCAATGAGTATACGGGGATCACCAATAAGGCGGCGCACCGCTGGAGTGGGTTCCATAGGTTCTCGGTGGACATTGATCGAACGAACCCCGGCGGGAGTTGGAGGGAGGAGCAGATCGTGTGGAGGATTGATGGGAAGGTCGTGTTCACTGTAAAGGGGAGCCGGGTGGATGACGAGAAGGCTTGGACGGCGCTTACGCGAACTCCCAAGTACATTTTGCTCAACGTTGCTGTGGGAGGCTCGTTTCCAGATGTCTTGGCGAATCCGAGCTTGGAGAGGACGCCAAATAATGCGACGGTTGGAGGGGAGGGGTCGGCGATGGAAGTGAGATATGTGGCTGTCTTCAGTACCTGAAATAGGCAGTATCTGAAAGACGGGGATCGAGTAGACGAAGCCAGTTACAGATGCTTAACACACTTGATTTTTTTGGCGATTACGCTTTCGTGAAGTTGAGCAGAAGTCGGGGGCGTGGAGAAAGTGTGAACAGGGAACTTAAAGGAGTGACATGCAGGTACGTCCCGCATAAATAATGAGATATGCATGCATGCACAATGCATCATCAACAAGTGGATTTCCTTTCTCTGCGCACATCGTCCCGATTACATGTAGAGAGCACACATCATTCACTCCCAATATTTTTACTTTGGGACAGTTGACAACTAGCCACTGAAAGTGTTGGACTCTGGAATTCGGCTCTCTTTGCAGTACTTTGTGAGACATGGTATCCTTTGCTCAAGCAACGGACAATGAGCAGTCCAAGATAGGTAAACTCCTCCCCTTCTCCAATACCTCTTTGCTGATCAGCCCATGCACGCAAACGACACTCCTCAATCCCGAGCCATATAACAGCCGCCATTCCGGAACAATGCAAAGAACCCCTCAGCCAGGCAAGCTGCACCGAGATCCAAGCTCATAAAGTCGGTTATCTCCAGGTCAAACGTCGGATACTCCTTCGACCCGCAGACCCAGAACTCCCCATGTATCTTCAACGGCCCTACCGGTGTCAACCTAAGCCTTGACGGCCCAAGAGCAAGGCTGCTCGGCCTTGTGGCAACGACCGCAGCTCTCAATCTTCTTGCAGCCGACCTTGTTCTTCTTGCAGCGCTGGCAGGCACCCAGACGACGACCAGTCTCCTGCAAAATTGTCTCCTTGAGTGAGCATTCAACTCCGTCTTTGGCGCAACGGATGCACTCGGGGATGGGCTCGCACTTTGCCTTGGACTTCTTGCAGCGCTCGCAAGAGCCGCGCTTCTCAATGACGTCGGCACGGGAGGCGGGCTTCTTGCGGGGAGTACCGCCGGGCTTACGGCCTGAACCACCCGAGCCGCCACCGGCAGCGCGACGACGGCGAGGAGTTCCGATGTTAGAACTGGTGGTGGACGTGGTGTCGGCTGCGGTGGTGGTGGCGGATGAAGAGGCTGCGCCGTCACCGCTGCCGTCGCCGTTGCCGTTGTCAGCAGTACTAGAGTCGGAGCCCGACTTGACCGTAATAGAAGCTTGGCCGACCATGTTGGCAAGCAGATCCTCAAATCTGGTTCTGGTGCTATCGGTAATGGAGTTGAAGAAGCAGACCATGGCCGCCTCCATGGGGTTGTTGGCAATACGGATGGGCAAAACAAAAGAGTTGACAGATCCTTGATCTGTGATAATTCACACATGATGTGGTCAGATAGTTAGCTTCCTATCCTGATCATCAACAAAGACGCGGCAAATATCACTGCGCTGGCAGATCTTTTCATGCGATAACCCAAGTAAGAGCGGAACTACCAAGGGATGAGGAGAGAGAGCAAAGGGAGGTATAATCGGGAGAAAGAATGAGAATCTGCCTATTAGTGTACTAGGCTTTGTGTATTCTTGTGCTGTATCTTTTTTCCCCCTTTTTTGGTCTTCCGCATGCATTATCTCCCGTCTGGAGACTGACCCACGCCGGCATCACTTGCTGGTAATCTTTGCGAGTTCTTCTTTCCACGACGCCGAGCTGTAGTAACTTGCGCTCAGGTTTCCGGTGGACTCGGGTCTGTCAAACTTCAGGGTATTCGAGGTCACGTATGCCTTCGACAGACGTGGAGAAGAAAGGATGATGGGGGGAGTCTCGGCGCGCGCCATCGGGTACGGACGTGGGACAAAAAGCGCGCGAACAGGAAGCTTACCGTTGGCCTTGGGAATCTTGGGCAGCGGGCGGAATGTTGATGCGACGGGGCCACGTTCCGGGCTAGGCATTGTCAAGCGCTTGCGAGCATCAACGCCGGAGAGGGGCTCTCTGGCTGGTGCCTCGAAATTCAAAGATCGTTTGTCCTTTTGAGCGCCATGTTAGTTATTCCCATGTTGTCAAAGACGCGCGGCGAAGGGATCAGTACGTGGACGACGGCGGACATGGCGAGAGCCTGATGCGCCGAATTATTCATGCGGGCCATAACGTCGACGGGCAGGTAAGAGGGTCCAAACTTGGAGCCCGTGGCAGCGTACTCGCGGCCACCAATGATTTTGACCTGAGGCTGCTCCATAATGCCGAAATTGTTGTCAAGTGTTGCTGCGAGTGGTATCCCAATCGTAGGAGCGCGACGGAAGATGGCCAAATATCAAATCGAGGTGGATGTAGCACAAGCCACGTGAAGAGTGGGAGAAGAGAGAGGGCTATGTCGGCAAGATGCTGTTTGTATGCAAATTTGTTGAGGTTGATAAAGAATGGGATGGCAACCCGTGGAAAAGGTATACCAAGAGATGAAGACGGCAACAGGAGGAGAGGGGGTGGTTTTGTAATTTCGCGACAGGGCGGAAGGTATTGTTGCCTGGCAGCCTTACGATGGGGGTGAAGGGGCTTCCCGTCTCAGTCCCCTTCACTCTGAAGTCACTGCAGAGTATAGTTGGCCTGGCGACCGGTGATCAACCGACAAAAGTCAGACGGTATACGCATTGTTTGCCTCCTCTGTCTGTCGCTCATACCTCTACTAGACTCAGCACTTTTCCTCGCTGGACCTGGAACGCTGCATATGGTGAAATTTGACTTCCAACATAAACATAACTATCCCTCATGTCTAAACGACCCCGTACCTCCCTGATCACAATCAGCCTTGAGCATGGCTTAGCTAGGTCTCAACCTTTTCTAACCTTGATTCGTCGACACTTTGGAGGGACATGGAATTGAATGGCAAGTATTGGCCGTCTGGTTGTGGATTCACGACAATGATCGTAATCGTTGAGCCAGTAACGGCAATGACCTTGTAGCGGAGACTTGCGCCCCGGATGCAGACAACATCGCCAATCTGATACTGGAAAAACATGGTCATCAGTTGATCACTTTCCCACACTTTGTGCTGTCCTGTGGAATACCCTTGTGCACTCTCACTCACCGGCATGAGTTTTGGTGAGAGGAAATAAACTAAATAAATCTCTCCGTGAGAGAGCTCGGGGGTTTATTTTAAAGACGGGTGAAAATGTTGACGGGTATGCACCTGCTCAGCTAAGGTCTGGCCTTCGGCTCCTGTTCTGGACCGGAGTAATAGAATTCAAATGTGTCGAGATCTCTTCTCTGCAGCAAATGGAAAATGCATTGAAGTCAAGAAAAAAAGAACATCTCTTGTTGTTGGTAACTTCGTGCCAGAGGGAGGCATTTTATATCGGTTTCGTGACAATTGGGCTCATAGTGATAAAGGCATACAGGTAACCGACAAAGATCCAGTTTCGCCTTGCCAAGATGTTGCGGTTATCCGCGAAAGAAGTAGATGGCACACTGGAAACCCAATATGTAAAGCCTGAATTTCCGATGGTGGCAGGCCGGCACGTAGGGAAGACTGATCCGGTAGTAGTGAGTACGTCCAATATTCCGTCCTGTCCCCGGACTATCGGCAGCATCATTGGTCCCAGAAATTCATGAACATCAACCAGATGTCAAGCCGATGGCCCCGATAGGTTAGTGGTTGATGACTTGTATGTACGGGTACCACAGCAGCACCATCAATGTTCCCTCCTGTGGCATGATGGGTGCGACGGTCATTGCTTGTGAATGGGAAAGTCGGAAGTGCCATTGGATACCAAGTAGCTCCGTTGGTCATCACATCTGCCGATCATCCTGGTCTCGTGAGTTGCAATAAAGGTTCACCACCACCCTAGAAGAGTGATGAGCAAGTGAAGACTAGACGTGTCCTCCCGCCTTTCTAATATACTCTGCGTCCATGCCCGACTATAACTCCAGTACCACATCCTGTGTTGTAAGCCAGGCATAGTGCGCTCTGGCCATACGTCTTGGAACTGGGCTTGATTTGGGCTTGAGATGTCCTCGATGAACTTAACGACTGGAAATTGATGCAAAGAGATATCCACATCCTTGATGGCTCGCAATAAGTCCTTAATGAAGCTACGAGAAGGCGCGCCCAGAAATAGTCATACTTGAATAAGGCCTCAGTGGGCCACGAGGCAGGAAGGGGTCCATCTTCCCGTCAACCCCTACATGTACCTAATGTAACCGGCGTGTTGACAATTGCCCCCTTGTGCAACGCCTATCGCTCGAAGCTGACCAAAAGATCTTTTTTTTTTCTTTTTCTTTTTCGGTAAACATAGGTTTGCCATCTAATGGCACGAGTGTACGCTACCACATCCTCATGCGCGGAAAAGGCTTATGTGGAAAAAAACAAGATTAAAAAAGGGGCGTTTTTTTAAACTTTATGCTTCACTGGCCGCCCATCAAGGCAAGGAATCCCTTAAGCAATGAGATATCGAGGGGTTTATCTACCTCGGCGTCGGCGTGCCACTAGCGGGAAGCCAAGAATCCAATTTATCGGCGTGTAAAACCATATGCAGTAATCCTCTCCTTTACCGGCGGGATCTTGTCGAGATTGGGCGTGTCCGAGGTGGTATTATGACGACAGTTTCTCTCTCTACATGCCACGTCCTGGTACCTCTCCGAGCTCGAACGGACGGCTTCATATCAGGAAACTGGAATGACCGCCCCAATCTTTTATCCTGGATATGCCTTGCTGTCACTAACGACTCGAAGAGCCCGTAATGCACAAGGCATCCTATGATCTAGCAGTACAGGGCAGACAGCGTCCGAGCTACGTACCCCCCAAAAGGCGGCAACATCAGAGGGGCTTTCCTGTGGGAGGTGTACAGTGCAGTATTGCCATGCGGTGCTGCTGTCACTGGGTAGATGGTACCACAACTGCCTCATAGCCCAATCACGGGAATCGGCAAACTGGTCGCGAGAGGAGCGTGAGTTCTGGATAAGGCCAGATCCTCGGGCATGGCGTCCGTCGAGCGAAGGAACATCCAGACTGCTCTTCAAAAAGACGTCAGTGGCTTAAGATACAACATTAGCTACCCGGTTACTGGAGTGCGGCCTTGCTGTTGACGTGGCCAGATGCTACTGTTCTGGTTTGCAACGTTAGAGAGCATGGTGATATTCTGTGTTACGCCAGATCTGAAGATTAGGTAATTACCCAATGGTAGGGTACCTGTCATTCACAGTGCTCAAGCTGCTGTGATCTCGATCTTGTGGTGTTGATGTTGTGCTGTCGCTTGAGACGACCCGTAGCCTCAAAATAGGTACTGGGCCATTGACAGGAGTGGGTATGAGCCGGGGAAGCTGCTAGAGATGCTTGTTAGACACTGGCTCCTAGAATCACCATTCACGTTGAAGTAGGACTAACTCTTACTCGCATTTAACCATTGCGAGGCTTCCTATCAGGTTAACACCAAGAGCTCAGAGTGTTGTCGCTCTCAAGATAGGTAATGATTCCCAGAAGTACATGTTAGCCATGCGAAAGACAGTATTGGCAGATCGATGATCTGTCGGGAAAGGTTGGTGAAGACATTCGATGGTCGAAAAGGAAGGTACTGTACGCAGACAGTACACGGAATTAGGTAGGAGGTCTGATGAAAAGAAAACATGTGAACGGAAAGAGAGATAGGTAGAGAGAGGTAGGAAGGGAAGGGTACCCGAGATGCATGAGAGAGATTGACGGAGACCTGGTCTCCAGCGTTATGTCGCCCGTCGTCCTTGCACTGTGACCTTGGTTCATTCGAATGTATGTCGTGACCATTCTCCAGGTGACGTACCACTGCAAACGCGACAAGATTTCTTGGTCAAGGTCAATAATACCGTATGTACTTCAATTACACCATGCCGGCGTTTAGCTGAAAAAGAGAGCATACCCCTCCACCTCTTGACACCGAAGCAATGGATACACATCGCATCGGCGCAACTTCCGCCTTCCTGCTTCAACGACAGACAAACAGACCTGCAGGGGCATGATACAGCTTGCCGTACCATGAGATAGGACTGCCAAAGCTGGTTATCTCCGCACGCATTATTCGAGATAGGAGATTTGACGGATCGCCATTGCCAAGGCGAGCTGCATATAGCTCTTTCCAAGCCACAAAATGCTAGGTGCTGTTCCTTCTCGAATCTCGGTATGTAGAGGTACTAATTGCATGAAACTAATGTACCTTGCCGTAGCGTCTGACAGAGCTAAGGAGCTTGTCCCCTACACCACATCCGGGTTCCTGGATTACTATCGTTTGGGCACCAACGACAAAATGGACACTTTGCCTTGGCGTCTTTCCAAGGAGGAGACCAAGAGCCTGCTAGCGCTACTGTAGTACGATAAATTCCCATGGTCCAGGCATATGTACCTTCATATGAAGCCCATTCCCCGCCTACCATAGTGCAAACCTATCCAACCTGCTTTTCCCTTGTACGCATCCATTGTTCCTATCTCCTATCACCACTCAACGAGCAGCATACTTGTTTTTTTCATGACCATGGTACTCGGAAGCGCCGCAACGGTCCTTGTCTGGGCATTTGTGGGCTTGAGTACTTTTACCGTTTCCGCCAGTCCAGTAAGCTTACCAAATTCGAAATGTGCCGGGTTTGACGTCCAAGACACATTAAAGCGTCTTGTAAGAAGCTTGAATGCTGTCAAGTAGGAGGGAAGAGCCAAGTACCGAGCGACCGGGAGAATGGAATTTGACTGGCGTTGGAGGGAGCCACACTAAGGTACTATGAAACGCCAGTTGTCATATTGCTAAGCATCTGCTCTTTCCTCGATTCCATGGACCAGAGCCTGAGTGCCAGCCTCGATATCGAGGAAACCCGTGAGGAGTGCTACACCAGGGGGCTGCAACATGCTGATTCACTCTCAACCACAACGTCACCGACGTCTTCCGGAACCACACCCTCGACCGAAATCGGGAGAGAAATCGAAGAGGTGATGAAAGTAGCGGATCATCAACCAAGTCAAAGAGCTGATATACGAGAGAGATACTGACTGCACGGATACAGATTGGCCAGCCCTGGACCTGGACTTTGATGTCGAATCTGATTCCTCTACCAGAGGTCAAAATCGGGATTGCGTTCGAGGACGACTTAGAGCTGTATCTGAAGCTCAACATAAAGATGAACACAGCGTCGACATGAATTGAACGTCGTTTCTTCCAAGGATCCGAGTCATGGTTTCTGCAAGGGAGATGATATCACAGCGGGCCTTGCGGTTGTCACTGATATGATCATCGAACTTGACGCCGAGGTTGACATTAGCAGCGCCTTTCATATGAGGTTTGACAAGGGCGGGGGTACTGAACTCTCGTCGCCATGTCCAGCCGCAACTTTTCGAACTTCAGCTTCTACCGTGGGAAGTTTAAGTTCCTGCCAGTCACCTTGTCTTCTCCAACAGCCACTCTCAAGACCGTCAAGTCAAGAGTCCCGCTAAAGGCTAGACTGGAGCTCAAGCAGGTGACGAAGCGACTCCGAAAGATAAAAATGAGGACTACGAGCCGCCGTTTGGGGCTGAAGTGGTTGCTAAAGAAATCATTGTCCATGTGGCCGAGTTCTCAATATCTGCTACAGGACACACGGTAAGGTATCTGCTAATGACGATAACTCGGGCTCTGATAAAGCTACTCGGTGAAACGATGTGGAATCGGCCGGTGTTGTGCGCCCTGACAGTTCGTCATTACACAAACTTGTAGTCCGCAGAGACGGGGATGAGAAAGAAGACGAAGAGTGCAAGCTCAAGGACCATAGAAGCCCTAGGCAACACCTGGGGTCTTCGTCCTAATTCTTCTATCCCAGTTTTCCATACCAAAGTAGGCGGCTTCTACGCTATCAACACCACGCCCACGACGACGGTCACGGCCACAATCACGGTGGGCTTGGAGGGACGTGAATCTCCCAGACTCTGCGGAGGTTCATTATCGCCAATAGCCAGCAGATCGTACAGACAGCGTGAGTGGGGCTGGGAAGGTGTACGGTGAGGTCGTGGACGTGTCTTCGCCTCGATAATATGGGCAGCCGGATTGCTTTGTGGTTGCCGCTGCCTACCTCTCCGTTCGTCCGAAGACCGCGAGCATCCCGCTTCTCTCGTATAGCTACCTACCTCGAGACGTCTACTTCCAGCACCTCGTGACCTGGACCTGGCATGTTGGTATAGCTTCGGTTTGTTTGCCTCTGTACATTGTGGAGTCAGTGAGGAGGCTAGTTGTTCACGTACCAGCATACGGACCAAAACCTACCTGCATCTCGGCCAATATTCCTCATTCGTCACACCCTGGGAGGAGGACAAGAAGGGTTTTTGTGGAGGAGACAGCAAGTCCGGGGGCTATTGGATCTAGCACGGGTACCCGATACCAGTGGTTCGGTAACTGCTGCCATGTCGGAGGCTACGGAGGGTGTTGAGATGGTGGTCCATTGGTCTAGAACGCAACAAGCGCTAACGAAGCCCGAAGGTATTGTACAGTCATGGAAGGAAGTGTGTCCACTTTGGTGCACGCATCTCGGCCACAGACTCGGCGTTACTCGTAAGTAGTGCACCGCATCAGGGCATAGGGCCTCCTTTTGGGGCCGGCTTACGTTCTCAGCTGACGATGGGAATGGTCGGTTCTAGGTTAGTTTGGGTTGTCTGTAAGCGAGGTCCTCCAGAGGGTGGCTCGAGGGTGGATACCACCAACCAGGTAGGAACAGAAGAGTAGGGGTGGTCCCCAAAGCCTTCTCCAACTTCTCCCCGCACACAACCTAGCCCTGCCCGACCCCAGGAATCTCCCCGCTCCCCCAGAAAACAACCCCAGATGGGGGAACTGACCCCTGTAAATCAGCCAGTTGCAGATATGTCATCAGCCAATGATACCCCTGACAGCTGACTGCAGCAGAATCTCGGCCATTCCTCCCCATAGTGGCTTGCATGTGCGTTGCATCAATGAGACCTTGTCGCTTCCCTTATCGGGTATGTTGATGCTTCATTCTACTGATTTCCAAGTATCTTCATGGCGTTACCCGTGAAGACAGATCGGACCATCATGGCCTGGCTATCCAAGTATCCCAATGTCACCTCGAGCTTCATCTTTATATAAGGCGAGGGCAAAGCCTCCAGTACTACGCGGAATGAGCTCTCTCATGTTCAAGTCGCTGCCCCTTTGAGTCTTTCCTTCCTCAATCTCCTGTCTTTCACCACTCAGGACCGATATACCTCCGGACAAGATGGGCTTGTCACTCAAGAAGCCTGAAGGTGTGCCGGGCAAGTCATGGCCCGCCATTGTCATTGGCTTGTTTGTCGCCTTTGGTGGTGTACTCTTTGGGTGTGTTCCCACACTCAAGACCCTCAAACAACGATTGCTCGTGTTGCCGTAACTAACATCCATGTAGGTATGACACTGGCACTATTGGCGGTATCCTTGCTATGCCCTATTGGCAAGATTTGTTTTCGACAGGTTACAGAAACCCAGAGCACCACTTGGACGTTACCGCGTCGCAATCTGCCACTATCGTCTCCATCCTGTCCGCTGGAACCTTCTTTGGCGCTCTTGGTGCCGCTCCCCTTGCCGACTGGGCTGGACGGCGCTTGGGCCTTATTCTGTCGTCGTTTGTGTTTATTTTCGGTGTTATCCTACAGACCGCGGCCGTCAGCATTCCTCTTTTTCTGGCTGGCCGATTCTTTGCTGGATTGGGGGTTGGTCTCATATCGGCAACCAGTAAGTCAACTCGATAACCCTGTTCAACGGTATTGCTAGAGGCTATCCTGCCCGCAACTGCGATTTTGAAAGAGTGGTTCGTGCATGTGGCATTGACTAACACATATTTAAAGTCCCCCTCTATCAATCCGAGACTGCCCCAAAATGGATTCGTGGTGTCATCGTCGGGTCCTATCAGCTAGCCATCACCATCGGTCTTCTTCTTGCCTCCATTGTCAACAATGCCACGCATAACATGCAGAACACCGGCTGCTATCGCATCCCCATAGCTGTTCAATTTGCATGGGCGATTATCCTGATCGTTGGCATGATCATTCTTCCCGAAACTCCACGCTTTCATATCAAGAGAGACAATCTCCCAGCCGCCACTAAGTCTCTAGCTATCCTCCGCCGTCTGGAGCAGAACCATCCAGCGATCATCGAAGAGCTTTCCGAGATCCAAGCCAATCATGAATTTGAGAAGAGCCTCGGGAAGGCGACCTACTTAGACTGCCTCAAGGGAAATCTACTCAAGCGGCTTCTTACTGGCTGTTTTCTCCAGAGCCTGCAGCAGTTGACTGGCATCAACTTTATCTTCTACTACGGCACACAATTCTTCAAGAACTCCGGATTCTCAGACTCGTTTCTGATATCCTTGATCACCAATCTTGTCAATGTCGTGTCGACCCTTCCCGGACTCTACGCCATCGACAAATGGGGCCGGAGGCCTGTTTTGCTCTGGGGAGCTGTTGGGATGTGTGTCTGCCAGTTCATCGTTGCTATTCTTGGTACAACAACGACAAGTCAAGATGCGAGCGGAATGATCATTGTGCATAATCTCGCCGCACAGAAAGCAGCTATTGCATTTATCTGCTTCTACATCTTTTTCTTCGCTGCATCTTGGGGTCCAGTTGCCTGGTAAGTGATCCCACTCTCCTCATCACGCCAAGTTCTACCAGCAGCTAACTGTTAGGTTCCAGGGTCGTCACAGGCGAGATCTTCCCCCTTAAAGTCCGCGCCAAGTCGCTCTCCATAACTACAGCGTCGAATTGGCTGCTCAACTGGGCCATTGCTTACAGCACACCTTACCTTGTCAACTACGGCCCTGGCAATGCGAACCTACAGTCCAAGATTTTCTTCGTTTGGGGCGGATGCTGCTTCATCTGCATCGCATTCGTTTACTTCATGATCTATGAGACAAAAGGTCTCACACTGGAGCAAGTTGACGAGCTATATGAAGAGGTGTCGGATGCCAGGAAGAGTATTGGTTGGGTGCCGACTATCACTTTCCGGGAGATCCGGGAGGAAAAGAAAGTAAGGGATCCAGTTGTTGATATCACTGAAGAGGCAGCTTGAGATAATTTGGATCTGTGTATGAGGTTTCAGAGAGCTGCGGGCAGAAAAGGATATAGTGATACTGTACAATGTATCTCGTCATGAAGAAATAGCTATAAGACTAGTAGCGGGAACCTTGGGCATGTCCCGGGCCAAGACGGTACCGAACGTGTAGGATAGACTAGGACGGGTACAATTTATAGAGAAGAAGACTACAGAATATATGCGTGGCGGCTGCTTTTAAGTACATATAATGAGATGTTATCTTCAGTTGAATCGCTCGTTCCTTTACAGAGTTACGTCGTCGGGCCTAGAAATGTTAAGGTAGAAATCTATACTGAAGATTGTAGTGTTATGAGCTTTTATCGAAGCGAGGAGGGAGTGGCGGTTTTGTTTATAGCGGTTGAATGTAATTAATAACGAGACTTACCACGCGAGCAGGATTTTATTTCAGATAGACAATATAATTTAGAGGAACCCTCCCCGCACCCTATGCTTTCCTACTGGCACCCTCCCAACCCAAATGTCTTGGACTCGTGGGCACAAGAAGCGTAATAATTGTACTCAGCTAAGAACTAGAAAGGGAAAGAATTGTGGAGGGCTAAAATATATAGTAGTGGCGCCCTAATAGGCCCCACATATAACCAAGCCATTTGGGCATGCTAGTGAATAGTAATCTGGGCGCTCCACATTACAATATCTGTTACAGGGCGCGAGTAAGCACTAAGTTAAGACTTTAATTATTGTGCAAAGAATAGGAAGAGAATTCTATACGCGCAAGAGAAGTATATTGTCACAGGGCTAGATCACATACCCTGTGCCAGGCCATGGCACAGCAGATCACGTGCTCTGTTCTGTGCCTTGCTATGGCACTAGTGCCGGCCCGGGTATTGAGGCTCTGTGTGACCCACTCTACCGGGCCACACAACCCTACCCATAAACCCAAGCTAACGCACACTCTCTTCTTACTTCCTTCGTACAACAACAAATATCGTAGCTTACCCATAACAGTACCTTTACCCCGTAATAATTTATTATATCTTTAAAATTGCGCTACACGCGTACAATAAATAACTATTATCGCAGCCAACGGACTAGTAATTAATTAAACTAAAAGTCCAGCCCTTATAGGATAAAAGAATAATATTATAAACGACTTTAATAATTATCGTAGCCACCGTACAAATTCAATTATTATAATTAACGGCTAAAGCTACTTTAATTACCCTGAGAACGATAATAATACCGAATCGGTTATTAATAACTACACTAACAACGAAACCGAATCTCCAATCCTCAATAATTATCCCAACCTTCTAAATAAAATACCTATTATTAATTAAATAACGGTATTTAATTACAATATAATTAATAATTAACCTATTCCTACCGAATAAAATTTGTAAATTCCCCCTCCTAATTATCTACCGGGCTTTAATTTCTATAGTCTAGACTTCGTATTCCTAAGAATAAGAATCCTATTTTATACTAACCCTAAAAGAAGGATCACTAACAATAAAATAGCAATACTAGTTCTATATCTCTATAATAATAATAACAATTATAGTATTACTTAGGCTTACCTTTATAATAAATTCCGAACTAGTAAACTAATTAATATATACCCTATTGTTTTCTATTAATATACTTCCAATATTACACTATTTCTAATTTTTAACGCTATTATTAACGCTATTACAAAAACTTTTAATATAATTCGTACTAACTATTATTAAGAGATACTTTATAAGGAGGTTAATAAATAAATTTATATCTAAACGTAAAAGGACTTCCAAAATAGCGTTATTTATTAAAGAACCGAAGCCTAAAATTAATTTAATAAATTTAAAACTAAGGAGGTATTCTATATTGATTATAATATCGAAATAATAAAGCTTCTTAATAATAATACTATCCTTAAGGCCTAAATATATTTATTATCAAATAAAATCGTTATACTCAAGATGGTTAATAATAGCCTTAATACTATAATTAAAAATTTAAATACTAATAATTAGGGTAATTTAAGTAATAGCGGCGGTAGAAAATTTAATAGCGGAGGTATTAACGGCAATAGTATAAGTAGTAGAAGTATTAGCGGTAATAAATTCTCTTTTAGTACTAGCTATATCGAACCTACTAATAAAATACGCCGTCGTATATCTACCGACCTAGAAGTATTCGACGCCTCTAATTCCAACCTTAAGGATTGCAATACTATTTATACTACTTAATATACTAAAATTCGCCTATATTAAGCTTATAATAAATAGTATTTCCTTACCGAACGCAACAAACTCATACACATCTTTATATACCTAAATAAAACCCCTATATCTATTATTAAACCGGATATATAAATACTTCTCGCTAACGAATACCCCGAACTATAAAAGTAGAAAACGGCCGAAGAATTAATTAAATACTTTAATAACTAGTATAATACTATAAATATAAAGGTAGAAGTCGACCGTATTTTATAAAAATTTTAAATAAAATTGTTGTTCTAAAATTTCACTAATAAATTCGTTCTAAGTACTAACCGCTATAGTATAGGTAATACTATATATATTTTCTTATTTTACTAAAAAGTTACAAATTAGTTTAAAATTTTAATAACCTATCAATTCGACGTTCTAAATAATAAGGACTTCTAAGGATAATTTATATTATTCAATAAATTAACCAAACGTTAAAAAGAAGAAGCTTTTTAAAAAAGAATAACTAACCCGTCCTCCAACAATAGTTCGAACAATAATGATAGCGGCAATAAGGGAATTAATTTTAAAAACAAAACCGTTTCCTAAGGGGGTAATCTTATAAATTTAAATAAGTTCGAAATTATTAATAAATACTTAATACCCTAAATTCTATAGAAAAAATATTAAGAGCTAGGTAAATATTAATAGTATGGTAAAATTGGCTATAATTAAAAGAAGTACTAGAACCTTATCGATATTGGAAATGGTAAAGGAGGTATTAAAAGTATAAGAATCAACCCTATTCTAAATAGTATTAAGAGAAAGAAAGCTAGTTAGAATAATTATAGCAATAACACTAATAACCTCAACGCTGCCAACGCTACCAATACTAATACCGAAACCGCGAAGGAGGCCAACAAATCGGAAAATATCGAACCTCCGTACTAAATTATAAATGGAAACTATTACTACAAAAAGAAGAGAAGGAAAGTAAGGACTTAGAAGTAGAAAGACACCCAACTTAATCAAATAGGGAATTATACCAAGACCAAAAAAAAATATTGGAATTATTATTTATTAATTTAATAATAATTAAACTAAAAAAATCTATCTTCCTTTTAAATTACCTTCTCCATAGTAAACACAAAGTATAATACCTAGCCTTAATTAATAATAATTATACGGGCAAAAGCTTTATTAATATTAAATTTATTAAAAGATATTAAATACTTATAATAAAGTTCAACCGCCTAAGGCTACTTCAATTAACTAATAGTAATGTTAATACCTATGTAACCAATTTTATAAGAATTATTATATGAATTGGACTCTATAAAGAAGAGATCGAACTACTTATTTTTACCCTATCCCTAAAAAATCCTATTATCCTAAGTCTACTATAGCTACAACGCTATAACCTATTAAAAATAGTCGTTCCTTGGCCGGAGCTAGATGTAGCCAACGAAGACAGTGAAACGCCTATAGATATACCCTACTTTAAAGAACAAAAAATGTTTAAGAATTTAAATTAAATATTCTCTTCTTAGTATTTAAGAATTTATTTCCTCTTACTAATCCAAAAAAAAAAGGTTTTTGAAACTTCTTTTTTATTATAATAATATATCAAGAATATTTACTCTAATATTCTTTATTCTTTATATTTAATATTTTAATTACCGTTATTATTTTTATTTAATATTTACCTTAACTTTCTATTTTTAAATAGGTAATTTTTTACTTCTTTTATCAAATAAAAACTTAACTCTAAGCTGGATTGAACAGACAACCTCTACAAAAGTAGTACAATATAATAACTATTAAGCTACTAAACTTTTTAAATAACTAACTTAGATTATTAGAAAAGATTGCCTTTTCCCTTTATTATATAGGGTAAAAAGCCCACCTCCTCCTTCCTCCTCCCTCCCCTTTAAATATTTTAAAAAAAAAAAGAAAAAAAAAGAAAAAAACTCAAATACAAAATTCAAAAATTTTTTTTTCGATTTTCGTTTTCTTTAGGTTCTTCAATTTTCAACCCTAACCCTAACCCCCCTCAGAATATTAGGGTTAGAGGTGTTGTTGCAACCAAAATCTTCCCTTTTATTTTCTTTTGCTTTTTTTTCAATGACCAGAGCGTGCACTACAATGCGACCGGTACCAAAATGACCGCCTTATTTTTCTCGTCATTTTGATACTCTGTACACTTTGATGCACGCGATGGTCGAGGAGCAATTTCAATTGCAAAGGAAAAAGTGGCTTTTTGCAGCTAAAAGCACGGGCCTCGAGTTTGGCAAATATCTCGAATTTCCTCTTTCGGATTTGGGGTTCCGCAATTAATAGTATTTGGACTACTATAGATAGAACCGCCGCGCCTTCCTCGCGACGATGTGGGGCCTATGGCACTACGACCTCTGGTGTGGAATCTTCGACTGCTATAACACTTTTGGGCCCCGGACATCGCTCTCTGAAGTTATAGGCGTTTTAATAAATTAAGAGAAGGGAGAATTTAAATTCAATCGTAAGTATAAAGGCACTTGCATACCGGCAACCACCCCAAATTTCCTAATACAAACCCCCAAAGCTCTAAAGGATACAACTATCGGGAGTATTATTAAAGAAAAGTAAACTATTAAAGCGGCCGAGGAGGAGTAAGCTATTAAAGTAGCCGAGGAAGAGTAAGCTGTTAAGGCAGTTAAGGAGGAATAAATTATTAGAGCGGCCGAAGAGGAGTAAATCGTTAAAGTAACCGAAGAGGAGTAAATATTTAAAATCGAATATCAATTGTTAATTTATAAAGCCCTAAAGCGTAAAAAAATTGAACTACTACATAGGATCGCTAAAACTTATAAAATAAACCCTAACCAACTCTAATTTACTAATTTAACCGTAGATAGTCAAGTAATTATAATTCCCAATACGCTATAACTCCCTATAAAAAGACCTACCCTATATAAAACTATTGGTAATAAGCGAGTTCGAGTATTAGACCCCGAAAGGCGACTATTAGTACTATTATTCGTAAGACTTATAAATATTAATAAAACCCCTATTAATCCTAATAATATCGTAGTACTTAATGCGGCCAATTTTAACTTTATAATTAAAATAAAAAACCTCGAAGTTATAATAATAATTAAGAGAGAAATTGACGAAATATTAAAGAAATTAAATATAAAAGTAATAAATAAATAATGAGACTCTAAAATAAATATTATAGAAGAAATATATAATAAAATCTACGTAGGCAATAGTACAAAATACAAAGACCAATTTATAAACCATTTTTTTAAAATACTCTAGAGCAAGGTAAGGGAGGTTATAGTACAAATTATAAAAGAAAACGCTAAAAAATTTCATAAGAAGGTAAACAAGCCCCCGGCTACCGAATAGGAGATTAAAGTAAAAATACTAGCATACTACTATAAGTATTAGAATATAGTAAATTCTAAGCAGGCGAAGGTTATCCCGTAATACTATTCCTACAATTATAAAATTAAATTAATCCCTAATACAAAACTTCCTAATGCCTAGTTACGACTATTTTCCTCCGTAGAATTAAATATTATTAAAAAATAATTGGACAATAATATTAAGTAAGGTTTTATTTGGCTATCCTAATTACTAATAACTTCGCTAATCTTATTAATAAAGAAGCCTGGCGGAGGCGTACGTATTTATATTAATTACCGCGATATTAATAACGCTACTTTAATAATATAATACTTACTACTATTAATTAAAGAAACCCTAAACGCTATTTATAAAACTAAAATATTTATTAAACTTAATATTATTATAGTATTCAACCGGATCCGAATTTACAAGGGCTACGAATAGTTAATGGCGTTCATTACTCAATTCGGTCTATACGAATCTTTAATATACCTGTTCGGCCTATAGGGCGCCCTAATCATATTTTAAAACTTTATTAACAATATCCTATATAATACTTTAAACAAATTCACTACAACCTACTTGGATAATATCCTAATCTATTCGGATAATAAGGATAAGTATATTAAGTATATATCTAACATCCTCAATCGCTTTAAACGCTTAAATTTTTAAATCGATATAAATAAATGCGAATTCTATACTACTAGAATAAAATACTTAGGGCTAATTATTACGCTAAGGAGGATAGAAATAAATATAGATGAAATAAAGGTAATAACGGAATAGGAGGCCCTAAAATCCAAAAAGTTATTCCAATCTTTCTTTAAATTCGCGAACTTCTATCGCTATTTTATTAAAAAATTTTCGAATATAGCCAAACCACTATACGAATTAATAAAGAAGGCCGCTAATTAGTATTGGAATATTAAGTACTAAGCTACGTTCGATAACCTTAAGGTTATATTTACTATAGTACTAGTACTAAAGATATATAATTAAATAAAAAAGATAGTAATTGAAACGGACGCCTCTATTTAGGCCTCTAGTAGCACCCTCTTACAATAAGAGGACAATAGCATTTTATACCCAATAATATATTTTTTAATAAGATATATAATAGTAGAATATAATTATAATATTTATAATAAAAAATTACTAATTATTATTAAAACTTTAGAAGAATAGTTACCAAAACTAAAGGGGGCCCAAAAATAAGTAGAAATTATAACCGACTATAAGAACTTCAAAATATTCGCAATTACGAAGTAATTTACCCTAAAATATATATATTAATTAAAGTTCCTTAACCGTTTTAATTTTTATATTATTTATAAAAAGGGGCCTGAAAATATAAAACCCGACGCGCTAAGTAAGAAACCGAAAAATAGATTTAGGAATATAGAGGACGAACGGTTATTCGTTAGAAAAAAGCCCCTTATTAACCCAAACTACTTCGACCCTACTTTCTTCGAAGATAAGGAAATATTAAACGCTATTTATTTATACTTAGGAACGATAGAAAACATTTACTAAAATTAAAAGGATTTAGATTTAGGGGATGTTAAACTCTACGAATTAGAAATTATAAAATGAATAAATAACTTAATTAATAATAGCTACTCGAAGTTGAATTTAATATAGGAAATAATTTTATACCTATAGAAAAAAGATTAGAGAGGCTAGACCCTAGAAATTAAAAAATACTTTAAAATTATATTTGTAGAATATACTACTAAGTAGGAACGAATATACTAATAAAAGGATACGGAGGAGTAAATTCTTATTAATTTTAAAGATAAGGAAACCCAACTCCAATTTATCTATAGGATATATACGGCGAAACTAGGTAGGCACCCCGGCTGTGAAAAAATATATAAAATATTTAATTGTTTCTACTATTAGCTAGGGATATACTAATCCGTTAAAGAATTCTATAAAACCTATTTAACTTACATAAAGACCAAATTATTGAAATACTTACTAATAAATTACTTAAAACCTTTCCTAATCCCTTTTATATTATAATTATAAATTTTAATAAACTATATAACCCTTATAATACCCTATACTAAGTAGGAATATACCTATCGCTATATTATAATAATAATCGACTATTTAACGAAAATAAAGTACTATATTCTAATAGAAATACTAGAAACGGACGAACTAATTGAGAAATTTATCAAAAAAATGTATAATATTTATAAATTACCCAACGAAATTATATTAAATAAAGGCTTTTGATTTATTTTAATATTCTAAAAGACGCTATACAAAAAACTAAGCATTACTATAAAACTTTTATTAGCCTTTTATTTTTAAATTAATAACCAAATTAAGAGAATTATTATAAAAATAGAATAATATTTAAAACTCTATATTAATTAGGCGTAAAATAATTAAGTAGACTAAATACCTTTAATTAAATTTACCTATAATAATACTATTTCTAAAATAACGGGCGTTAATCCCTTCTACGCTAATTATAATTTCTACCCCGAATAGGCGTAGAGTTATTAAAACCCTACCCCCTAAACTTTATAAAAGCTTAAAAGAAGGAATTCTTTAAGACTTTAAAGGTAATTAACCAATTTTAAATTATATTAAAAGGCATTATCGCCCTATTTAAACAAACCTAAGACCGGTATAAAGCGTAGGCAAACGAATACTATATAAATACCCCTAAGTATAAAGTAAGTAATAGAATATTATTTAATACTAAAAATCTTATTACCGGACAATTATAAATAAAACTAATCCCTAAATTCGAAGGCCTATTTATAGTACTCGAATATAATTCTTACTAGGTAAAGCTCCAACTACCTAAGAATATAAAAATTAATTTAATATTTTATATATTAATAGTCAAATTCTAGGAGGTAATAAAATTCCTAAGGTAGTATAATATTAAATAAGATATTCTAACTAATTAAGGGAGGTCTATAACTAGGACTAATAATAACGACGATAGCGAATAGTAGGAATAGAAATTAAAAAATATTATTAAATATAGTAAAATAGATAATAACTATTGGATATACTAAATTAAATAGAGGGATATCGATAAATTAATATAGTAACCTATTAAAGATTTAAAAAGATATAATAATACTATTTAGAAATATTATAATTCCTACCCTAATATACTACCGCTACCAATATAAGTAAAGAAAAAACAAATTAGAAACAAACTAAAAAAAAATCTTTATTACCTTTAGACCTATTAATATACATACCACTATTAGTATAAGATATTATTTACAATTTAAATTTATATCGGCTACTTCGGCGAGTACTCGGGTCGTTTAGTAAAAAGGATGAAATTCGGTAAAAATAAAAAGAAAGGAATTTAATATAATTTATTCCGTATACTCTAATTAAATGCCTTATAATATACCCTTTTATAAAATAATTATTAACGGTACTAAAAAATAGTACGTTTTACGGCGGTCTTATATCTCCTATTCCCTAGAGTGGCCCTACGCAGTTAATACTAAGATTTAAAGATAAAAAGGATTTAAGAGAGGTTAGTAATATAATAACTAAGTATTTAAAGAAGAAATAAGGTATAAATAAGGAATTAAACGCGCGAACTCTCTAGATTTATACTAGTAGTAATTATGGGCGTCCCTATATACCGCTATACTATAAGTATTCCTATAGTACCCCTAGTAAGGCTAATAATAGTGAGAATTATCGAGGTTCTCTATATATAGCGATTAGACTAATTTTTAAACGTATAAATAGATTATTAAGGGAAATAATAGCTTTTATAGTAGAAGGGTCGGATTTGGCGATATTTTAGCTAGTATTCTACCCTTAAGTAAGAATTAAGATACTAACCGGCACTAAACAGCTTCCCGCCTTGGCACAGGTACTAAAGATTTTTACTGTGAAATAATTAGATGTATCGATAAAAGAGTTCGAGAGACCCACTTTAAGTAAAAGATTGTATTTAAATAGTATTTTTCATAGCAGGAGCGTTTTAGAGGGAGGTAGTATTACAGGGCTAGATTATATACCCTGTGCCAGGCTATAGTATAGCAGATTACGTACTCTATGCCTTACTATAGCACTGGTGCCGGCCCGGGTATTGAGGCTCTATATGACCCACTCTACTGGGCTACACAACCCTACCTATAAACCCAGGCTAGCGTACACTCTCTTCTTGCTTCCTTCGTACAACAACGAATATCGTAGCTTACCTATAACGGTGCCCTTGTCCCGTAATATATATAAGGCACGCTGTGGATCCAGTACACAGACCACAACCTAGCCGAGCTACGTAAACACGTAACTATACTATACTTAGGCAGCTGTACAACTAACTACACCAATACAATACAGCACCTCTCTATATACTTACAGCAGCTGGGCGGGTCAACTGCAAGGGTAGGGTATTAGTGCCTTTTGCGGGCAATCTCCACGTAAAATCCTATCCGCACTACCCGACTGGTAACGCACGGACCGAAATCCTACTTTTCACTCGCAAAAGAATTATTAACACTATCTGAATTTCGCGCTTTTTCTATTAGTACGTTCCCGTATAACTATTTTTCGCACTTTCGTATACTTTTCGTATCATTATTAATCTATAATATTAATAGTAACACATTCAATATACCTCCCTAACGTAGCTGTACAACCGCTATGAACCCTATAAACCCCCTATTATATACTAGAGGAAGGCCGCGGAGAGTTGTAAATAATGCCTAGATATTATATAATACTATTTACTACGAGAATAAACCGATTTCGGACTTCCGTTTTAGTACCCGTAGAATGTCTTATAGAATATATATATTATATTCGGGGTTTATAAGGACTATACGTATATAATAACGAACTAAATAGTAAAAAGTTTAAATAAAAACGGACTAAGTAGTAATTATATAAGGACTACCTAATTTAATTTTAATAAATATATAAAGGTTACAATAAGGGGAATTAAATGATTGGATCCCTCTTAATAGTATTTAAACTACCCCTTATATAAATTTAGGCCCTATAAATATTATATATAAACTTTACAATATAAGATATCAATTAGATAAACGGTTTATTATCCGTATACCCCCCTTTCGGCTATAAAATTCCTATTAACCCTTAACAAGGGTACTTCTATAGAAAATCCCAAATTCGGTAATTATTATATATAGGGGGATATTAATTTGGAACTATAAAGACTATTACTTATTTTTTTATATTCGTCATTGAAAGGAAATAATTAACGGGCCTAAAACTTCTAAGACAAATTATAGTATTATAATAATACCCTTACTTTTATATCCGTATAGTATATTAAGAGACCGTACGGTAGTAGTAGCGGGCTTAGAGACTTTTAAATATAAAGTATTTTATACTATTATTATAATCCTTTATAATTTAAACCGGATTAATTTCTTAAATATACCTAATTATATATCTACAACCTAATGATCCTGGATACTACGTAAATTTAAACTAATTATTATTTATAGGCTTTTATGAATTTAAATTTTAAATTCGTAGAGCATTTTACCTCTTTTCTACATTATAATAATCTATACGTAGAGCGGTATAATACCGCTAAAAAGTATTTAAATACTTATTAAATAAATAATACTTAAATGTGAGATGAACGGCTTGCAGGCATGTAAATGATATGATTGTATTGTTGAGGTAAGAATCTAACTACTTCGAGGTTTTCCCTAGGTTGGGTTTTATGCCCTGCCTGGGTCCGCTGGTATGTCAAACTTGCTTGCCGGTTATTAGTCGTCCCGACTAAGGCAGGGTTAACGTCTTATAATACCCCCTCCCCAATTAATAATCGTTACGATTATTATGCTAGGTACATACAAATGAAAAATGAAAAATGGTCGGGGCATACAACTAACAGCCTTACCTAGTATTGTAGTAGAATAAGAAAGAAAATAATAAAATAGTAGTATAGGTAATAAACGGTTTAAACTAATTTAGAATTACTTTATTAATTAATTTGCAATTCCTCCTTAATAGAGATTTATCGCCGTCTTAATTAGTCTTAATCTACCCTATATAGTTAAAAGCTAGAAAGAAGGAAAGGAAATAAAAAAAATAATTGTAACGTTGAATATATAGTGCAAAACCCTTGTTTATTGGTACCCGGCGGGTATTACTCTTGTAATAAGGATTCCTATTCGTTTATATTATCTTTAAGTGTATTTCAATAAGTTATTAATTCGTTATAGTTATTATTATAAATAATAAGAGCGCTTCCTATATTAATAGGTTTTTTAAACTTGCTCTACGGGCCTTCCTTAATATGTATAAATTACTATAATCCCTAATGATAAATATTATAAACATATTATTTATTATTAATAGGGCTAATTGTACTATCTAATTCGAAGAGGTAGAGGTTGTCCTAGGCGGTTTTTATGGCCTATAGTAATTAGAATATTAATTCTAATATTAGTTATTAGAAGGGTTTAACTATTATTACCCTAATATTCATTTACGCGTTTACTCCGTCTGGGTCGCTAGCGGGTATATTATAAATTAACCTAAAAAATTAAATGTAGTGATAATTCGACGCTTATAATATAGCTACGGTACCTTTTAGGTTATTGTACTTTACGGATAGAGCGTTATATTAGTTAGACTATTTAGTTATTTTGGTTATTATTGTATTAAGTTTTTCTATAACTTTATTAAATTTAGCCGTCATTATATGCAACTATTTTTAAAATATTTCGCGTTTTTTCTATTTTTTAGTCGATCCTTCGGTAGGAGTTTTGGGTATACGTTTAGGGATGGTTAAAGTAGCGGTTTTGAATTATTTAAATATATTAGGGGCGAATAAATTCGGTGGGATTTATATAGGGATAGTTAGGGGGTTGACTGGTATATTAATATTGTGATTACTATTATTTATAATAATAATTATTTGGTTGGCCTCGGGTATAACTATAGTAGTTAACGGTATAGCTATTATAATCGAGGGCGAGGCGGCTATAATCGATAATATAGCTAGGGTAATTAAGGGCGTAGCAGTAGTAATCGATAATATAGTTAAAGTAATTAGGGGCGTAGTAGTAATAATTAATAATATAACTTAGGCAACGTTAGCCGGTAAATTTGGCCGGTACTATCTAAACTAATTGTAGTGTAGTTTAGAGATATTTATATACTAGTTATTAAGGAACCCTATACTTCTTATATATACCGCTATTACTCTATATATTTTAAACTTCAACTTATTTTGGCCGATAATTGCGTAGGGCTTGCGTTCGTTTAGTAATTTAATTACCTTATTAATAATATAGTTGAATATTCGTCTTATAGCTTCCCGGACGGGGGCGATTATTCCGCCGTCCTACAATACGATGATTATAAATAGATTTAATTAGTAGAAACGTTCGCTATTTTTACGGATTATCGATTCTAATCCTACGTTTCTTATATACGTACGCCAATCTACCTTCTTATTAGGGTCGATAGCGGCGATAGTAAAGTATACGGCTTTTATTATTATATAATTAATTGTATAGAAGCTTTTAGTAATTGCGATTACTTTATCGATACCTTTAACCTTAGTAATTGTATTAAAGGTTCGACGATTGCGGCTATAATAATTATTGTCCGAAATACGCTTATAAACGCTATATTTATTTAATATTATTATACTATCGGCCTTTTCGCTATCCGAAAGTATATTACCGATAGTTTACTCTATACAATAGATTAAGGTATTATTAGCGCCCGTGGTTTTAGGCTTATCTATACGTTTATTAAAAAGCGGTTTATTCTAAACAGCGCCGGCTTTATTCTATATTATTATAAAGTAGGCGATTGGATTTATATATATTATATTATAAGTAGTTAAGGCTATAGTAGTAGTAGGTTAAAATACGATTAATTAGGTGTTGATTTAAGGTTTATAGTGTTAGTTATAGCGGTGGATAGTAGTAATAGTTTGAAATATAATTGATTAACTATTGAATTAGTATGTATAGTACCGGTTAAAGGAGCGTTAAGTGGGTAATAGTAATATTGAAGTTGGTATTAATTGGGGAGTAGAAATTTAGGATGAGGGATAAGGAAGTAAAAAAAAGGATTTAATAGCGGTAATACGCCTTTTTATTTTCTCTGAAATAATTGAGGGTTGAATTGATATTATTAATAATATAGTATCTAACGTTTCGCCCCGTTTTTTTTTTAATGGGATAGCGATAATAATGTTGGATTTAGGAATCTAATTAATTTCTACTATTTCGTTTAGTACTATGTATAGTTTATTTGTACGGGTAAATAGTTTGGGATTAATAGGATATAATTTCTCGTAGTCCTATACGAAATTTTAAGTATTTTCTATTAACCCGTTAATATATAGGCTACCTTACGGGTACTATTTATTATATTTTATACTATAGCCTTTATATTTCACCTAATATTTAATTAACGGCTTGCCCCTATATTATAAAATCTTTCGGTCTATAATTTTCTCTACCTTATATAATTATTAATCGTCGGTATTACCTTTAACTATAATATATTCGCTTAGTTATTCTTCGTAGCGAAATAGGTCTTTACTGTAAGGGTATTCTTTTATGTAATTTACGGAAATAATTAAATAAATCCTTTATATAGGTAGTAATTCGAATTTGTATATTAAGTCGTCGATTTTCCATTTAACTTTAAATGGCCTAGTTTATTAATCGGTGTATTTATACAATTTAGTACTTGGTTGAGTATAGCCTTTATATAATTGCAATATTACCTTATTTCTTTCGGCGAATTAGAAAAGTTAATAACTTTTATTAAATATTAATTTATATTTCATTGCTACTTAATCGGTAGTTTTAACCGCCTTGTAATAGTACAAATGTTGAACCGTATTAAAATCGGCGTTTTACTAATCTATTAAGTTAAGTAGGTCGAGCGCTGTATTTAGTTTAAAACCTATTACAATTTTATTAGAGGTACGGCCTAATAGTATTAATAGACGATTATTAAAATTATACTATAGGATAGGGAGAATATTTAGTTAAAGAATATTAGAATTTTCTATAATATAATACCGGATAGCGATTTTAACCTCCTAATTGTACTTTTCAATTTGGCTATTAGATTTTAAATTTTATACGGTAATATAATAGATTATTGTATTGAACTTTAGGAAGACCTCCTTCTAAACTATAAATAAAAATTTAGAGTCCCGGTCAGTAATCGACACCCGGAATAGACCCTAATCGTATAATAGAAGTATAATAATAAAGTATTCGGCCTATTATTTTATAATATAATTTATTTAACCAGGGATTAATAAAGTCTTTTTATTAAAGTTGTATATAATGACTATAAGTATATCGTAATATTTTCCGCCCTATATTATTAATTAATCAACTTAATTAGGAAGACTAATAACGAAGTCTATATAAATTGTATAGAAAAGTATTAGTTATAATTTTATAAATCTTATCTATCCGGAAGTAGTTTTACTGTCATGGGGCTAGCGCCCGGGTTATAGACTCTGGTCTCTAAGACCAGAGTTATTATTAGCTATAGCAGCGCAGAGCGCGCAGCCCTAATAAAAACCTCTTAACACCGGTGGATCCGCATCTCAAATAGACTTTTCCTCCTTTATAGAACCTTAATTAAACTATACAACTAATACCCGTATTGACTGTATTGTCCCCGTTATATTAAGTTCTATTAATTAATAGAACCGATAAATTAAAATATACCGCCGCTATAATAATAAAGGTAGTAGTACGCTATGTCGAGTATAGAAGAAGAAGTAGCGCTATAGGTAGAAGCCTAGCGAATAGAGAGAGATAATTTTATTAGGAACATTTTTACAAATATAACGTTCGTTAATGCTATTAGAACTGCCATTAGCGTACCGCCTACTACTTAAGGAGTATAGGGTAACCCCTAAACGCCTACCTAAGTAATTACTTAAATAGTTATTACTACCCCTAATATTATAATTGGTATTACTTAAGAAATTGCCCTTATTATTATTCTTAATATAAAACGTAAGAATATCCGGTAGCTAAAGTAGGACGGATTTACCTCGACCTTCTTCCTAGTCTTTACGTAGTTATATTTTACTTATAAAAAAGAGAGGAAAATTAGAATAATTTCTAGCGACCGATCGGGATAGTTAATACTATTTAATATATTCCCTAGCAATAAAACAATTAAAATAGAAACTTTCTAACGTCGAAGATACATTGACGATTCTTATTAGTTTGTTAATTAATTTAATTATTTAGAATTAGTCTTTAGTAGTAAGAATGAAAAGTAATTCGTATTGATTCGCCTACGAACTATCTACTAATATAAGAATTAGAGCTTCGTTAATTTCTTCTTAGTCTTTAAAGAGAATTTAATAAAAGCGGGAAGTTTAATATAGGAAAACGAGTTTCAATTCGTATAGTTAGACACTTCTATATTTAATATTTTGTATAATTAATTAATTTCGGTCTATATACCAAAAATTTATAATAAATATATAGAAGATTTAAAGGATATTGTATAATATTTTAAAGTAAGCCGAACCTTTTGTAAGATTAATAGGAGTAGTAAGGGAGTTGCTAACCGCCGCTGGAGGCCCTTCCCCCAATAAGAATAAATTATAAACCCGCCCTCGAAAAATATTAATAGTAATACTCCTATAATAATAGGCGCTATTAAAATTAAGAGTAATAGTTATAATAAGGACGCTAAATACGCTAAATAGATCTCCTAAAAAGGATATAATAAGCGGTATACGGCCGGACTTTACCTACATTATAAAATTAATAGATATATAATTAGTAGTTATATATATCAGTTAGTTTAGAATTTTGATAGTATTAGTATTAGAAGTATCAAGATTAAATTCAAAATTGAATTGCTATTAGAAGATATAGAAGATTCGTCCTTAGAAGAGTCGGGAAAAGAATAACTCCTATATAAAGCCGGGTATAGGAATAGATAGGAATATTAAGTAAGGAGGCGGGAGTTTCAAACTTCCTAAGTCCTATAGAAATAGAAGTTACTAAGATCCTTATCGCTATTAATAATAAAGATCGATTCTATACCTTCGTTAATAAAGGTTACTAATATTATACCGCTATTAATAAGAAAATTATTAAAAAGTTGAAAATTCTAATAATTCCGATTCCCTAGAAATAAATTAGAGGCGCCTCTATTGAAATAGAAAGTATAAAGATTAAAGGTATTGTTTATTTTGAGGTAAATATTTATGGTTACGAATTAATTATTTATACGTACGTAGTCCTTAAATTAGAATTCCTTATAAAATTAGGAAAATTATAGTTAATTGTAATAAAAGCCTATTTAGTACTATATAAATATAGATTCTAATATAGGGTAGTTGGGTATTAAGTCCCGCATTTGGAATATACGCTTAAAGGATCTTCCCCTCGTACAAAAGAAATTAAAGAAGCCGTCTATTATTTAGTGACTACTTTTGTAGCTATATTAAATAGAATTAAGAAAAAGAGTAGCAAAGTGATTATAGAAGTAGTAATATTTATAAATAACCTATAAAATATCAAGAAGGCCCTTAAACCTAAAATCGATATAACCAATAAAGAATTAAAGAAGAAGATTCCTACTAATATATATAATTTATTCTACGTTTAGAGATAGTTGGAGGTAGATAAAGTAAACCTATACCGGCCTAATATTAATTATAAAGTAAAGGTTAAAAGATATAAAAATAGTAATAAAATGCTATTCCCCTATAGATTGCTATATAATATATCCTGCGAAGAACTTCTCATTTTAAAATTTGCTTAGAAACCTCCTTAATAAGGGGTTTATCCGTATTAATAATTCTATAGCCGTAGTACCCGTTTTCTTCGTCCGGAAACTAGGCGGTGGCCTACGGTTCTATTACAATTACCGAACGTTAAATACTATTACGAAAGCCGATTAATACCCTTTACCTTTAATAAAGGAAATATTTTATATAAGAGTTAAAATAAAATAGTTTATTAAAATAGAAATAGTATAGGCGTTCTATAAAATTCGTATAGCCGAGGGAGAAGAAGGGAAGACGGCCTTCTATACGTATTATAGTCTATTTAAATAATTTATAATACCGTTCGGGCTATTAGGAATTTTAACAACCTTCTAACAATATATTAATAGTATTTTCGATAATTACTTTAATAATTTCGCTTTAATTTATATAAATAATATATTAGTCTTCTCGTTAGGGTTGAAGAAAAACAATTTTAAGAAAGTCCGTAAGGTAGTAGAGTATTTAATTATAATTAAGCTCTATTTAGACCCTAAAAAGTACAAATTTACTATTGAAAGCGTTAAATATTTTAGTTTTATCGTTATTGCAAGCGTAGGTATTTAAACGGACCCTGAGAAGATTAAGGCGATTATAGATTAGGAAGCTTTAACGTTGTAGAAGGGAGTAAGGAGTTTCTTAAGTTTTATTAACTATTATTATATATTTATTAAAGATTTTTCCTTTGTAGTAGGACTATTAACTATATTTATAGGGAAGGGGGTCCTTTTTAAATAAATTATTAAACATAATTCGGTATTTTAACGGTTGAAGGCGCTTTTTATAAAAGCCCCTATCTTTATATAGTAGGATTCCGATTTATTCATATTCCTAAAAATTAATTATAATAGTTATAGGCTAGGTAGTATCTTTATATAAGAGAGGGATAGTGAAAAGATTGCGGTTGTATATTATTTATAGAAATTTATACCCGTAGAATATAATTACCTAATCTATAATAAAAAATAATTAATAGAGTTTAAAAGTTATAGGAAGTTTGTTATCGTTATTAACTATTAAAACTTCGAATATTTTATAGAAAAGTAAAAATTCTTTAAATAGTAAATATATTAAGTTAAATTCCTCTTAAAATTTAATTTTAAAATCTAATACTACCTAAATAAGTTCGTTATAGTATTGAACGTTCTATTATAGCGGGATTAAGATAAATTTAATGAAAAGGATACGGAAGTGAAGGAAATACAATTAATTCCCCAAAAAACTCTTTAAAATTATATTTATATAGTCGCTTCCTTAGTTACGGCGGGGAAGGGTGTGAGAATATTTGAAAATCCGGATTTATAGTAGTTCTATAAAAAAGTAGCCTAATAAAATATAATCTATTAAAGTATTCTCTAAGTAATTACTAATAGTAACTGAAACTTACTTGCTGTAATTTAAAGTTTGAAAATATAATTAGGAGAATATTCAATTAATAATTTAAAGAGGTTATATTATTGAAGTTATATTTAGATCCCCGGAATTTTAATTATTATAGAAATAGCCGCCCTCTATATATTTTTAAAGGATTTAGAAAAGAATACCCTATATATGTACGTTATTTAAAGGATATATAATTCGATTACCTTTAACTATTTTAGGAGAGAAGGAATAATATACATTATTAATAAAGATTTTTATTAATTATTAACAGGTACTTATATTCGTTAGTTTATGGGGAATTACGATATTTATAGAAGGGTAAAGAATTAGAAAGAATGAAAGAGAGGATTATTTAGACCGCTACCAATCCTAAATTAATTCTTTAAAAATACTTAAATGAATTTTATTATTAACCTTCTACCCTTAAGGGGCTATATAAATCTCCTAGTTATTAAAGACCGGCTTAGTAAAACGGTTATTTTAGAGCCTATACCTACTATAGAAGTAGGAGCGGTTATTGAAATTTTCCTATAATACTTCGTATATTATTATAATTAACCCCGGTCTATTATTAATAATAGAGGCCCTAACTAAATTAATAGCTTCTAAAAATACTTTTATAACCTCTTTAATATAGAGTAATAATTGAATATAGTATTTTACCCCTAAACCGACGGTAGGCTAGAATATATAAATTAAGAGGTGTAAGTATTTTTAAAAATCTTTATAAATTATATATAGAATAATTAGGATTATTAGTACCCCGCTATATAATTAGTTATTAATAGTAGAATTAATACCGCAATTAGAATATCCCCGTTTCTCGCCACTTACGGCTACTACCTATAATCCCTTATAACTATCATAATTTAGTTAATAGAAACCGGGTTTATTAACTTATGGAAGAGAATTAAAGGTTTCGTTATACGGCTATAATAAATTACAGATTTTTACTAAGCGACGATAGCCGTTTCGGTATAGGAGTAAGAGTGCTTTATAAATTGTAAAAAATAATTAGCCGAAGTTTTTAAAGAGGGGGATAAAGTATAATTAAATTTTAAAAACTTTAGAATCGAATATTTTAAAAAGAAATTAAATTAGGTCTATATTAAATATATAATTTTGAAGGTTCTTAACCTATACATTGTAGAGTTTACTATGTTTATTATTAGAGTCTTTAATAAATTTTATATAGATTTCCTATAATATACTCGAAATAATCCCCTACTAGGATAGGTTATTACTAACCCCCAACCCCTAACTATTATAATCGATAGTAAGAAGGAGTATTTTATAAAAGAAATTTTATATTATTAAATAAAGAAAGGGCGTAGAGAAGCGTTAGTAAAGTAGGTAGGATAGGTAAAATAGTTTTAGGAACCCTTATAAATAGTAGTTAATATTATAGTATTAGACCGTTTTAAAATTAAATATAGCTTAAATACCATTAATAATAGCCTAATTAAATATTTTATTATTAAATACGAAAAGTAATAACATTGGCTATAAAAGGGGAGGAAGGGGGTAATATTAATTCTAAATCTTTCTATTTTTTTTTAAATCTTTCTCTTATAATTATTACCTACTTTTATTATATTTATTCTTACCTTTAAAACCGCTACTTGATCCTAAATTATTTTTGATTCGTAGGGAAGGGGCGCCGCCGACAGGGGGGAAGAGGGGAGGGGGGAAACTATTTCAATATAGTATAAGTATTTAGAGTTAATGAAAAAAAAGAGAAGGAATTAATATTAAGGTTCTTAAATAAGTAGAAAAATGGAAAAAAAAAGTAAGAGCAATATACTAGTTAATAAATCCCTTATTATATAGTTCGGTAGTATTCCTTTAAATATTTATATATTAATTAAAATTCTTTTTTATTATAGCCTTAACCGTAGTATTGGTTACTACCTCCTAAATAACGGTCGTACGTAGGGTTATAGGTAATACCTAATTATACTATTTACTATTATTATAATAGTTAGCGTATATAGTATAATTAAATACTATAAGGTACGTCCGCTCTATATTTAAGTAAATAATATAAAATATAATGGATTTTTTGTAATTAGATTATGATAAGAAGGTTAGTAATAGAATAATATCGGAGGGGAGATTTTAGGACAACGGAATATAAAAAAAAAAGGAAAAGAAAAATTTACTTCGCGCTAGTATTTCTTAATTAGGTACGAATTTAAAGGAATTATAGTAATGATAGCCACCGGGTGGCGGGGATTAGGGGTAGCAGTCGGGGGAGGGGGGTATACCGGAGTTTACAAAAGGGGAATTAGGGGGGACAGCATTAATAGGGAGGAACGGTAGGAGGGAAGGCCGGGGGGTAAAGTATTAGGGCGGGCGGAGGGGGGGGTTAGCAGGTTATTTATAGGAGTGTAAAGGGTTTAGGGGCCGGAGCCCGGGGGCGAGGAGTTAGCGGAAGGGAATAATATAACGTAAGGTATTTAAAAGTATTAAGAGAATCGGGGGAGATGGATTAGTATTAGGTAGAGAAGTAGAAGATACTATTTATTTTAGGGAATTAAATTACTATTAGAAAAAAGAAGAAAAGAGGGAGAAATTAGGAAGCGGAGGGGAGGAGGATTATATATACAAATTTAGAAAATGCGGATATTAAAACTATTATTTATTATTTATTACTACTTACCGTTAATTACCATCTAGTATAATAATTATTATATTAAATAGAAAGTACGAGTACGTTAATTAGTAGTATAGGAAATAAATTTATAATTGAAATAGAAGTTGCGAACGTATTGGAGACCGACTATAAGGGTATGTTGGTGGGTCTCTGGCATTCACTGAGCACAGCATTCACTGGGCCCAGACCCCACTCTATGCCCTACCCAGACCGCACCATATCTAGCCTTCCAGACTTTGCCCGTCTCCCTCTTTCTCCTCCATAGCACTCAATCAATCGTATCCAACCGCTTGATCTCGTTGGTAATCCCACAGGGTAGGTAGGAGAGGGGTAGAGAAGGGGGGGAAAGGAGGGGGGTAATATTATAGGGCTAGCGCCCGGGTTATAGACTTTGGTCTCTAAGATTAAAGCTATTATTAACTATAATAGCGTAGAACGCGCAGCCCTAATAAAAACCTCTTAGCGCCGGTAGATCCGCATCTCAAATAGACTTTTCCTCCTTTATAGAACCTTAATCAAACTATACGACCAGCACCCGTATTAACCGTGCTGTCCCCGTTACATTTACGATCTATCCTAGACTTTAAATATTATAGGTAATACTCTATATATCGCTTTAAGGCTTTTATTATATAGGGAAAGTAAAATCCTTCTAATTCTTATATTATTTTTATAGGGCTGAAGTAATAGCGTTTATTGTATACGAGGGCGAGTATATTATATAAAGTATTAGCGGGAATGTACAATTTTGATTTCCCAATACGAAGGAAGTAGTATAATAACCTATCTTCTAATCAAAAAGGAAATCGTTTATTAGTATTAAGACCGAACTTTATATTATAATTATTATATTCCTTTAATTTACGTACGATAGTAGTATAATACTTATCCTTTTTATAGCCGGCAATGAACTTTATTCTCGTATCTTCGTTTATATAAATATAGATCGTATAGGCGGCGTCTTTCTAAATATTATCGAATTCGCTAACGTTTAACCGTAGTTCAATTTTAGCGCCGGGCAATTTAAATAAAACGTCCGGGATAATATTGATTTTTCCTAATATATAATGGATATTAAAGTTGAATTAAAATAAATACATAGAGATAAAAATAAGCTTCGAATTTAATTTTATAAGGTCGGTAATATTTAGGTTAGTTTATTTAATTATACTAATAAGGGTGCAATAGTCTATTAAAATAATAATAGGTTTAGTGTAGGACTATACCAATTAGCGGAGAGATTAGTACGCCTAAATTAAATAGGCTATTTCTAGTTCTAACAACTAATAGTTCTTTTCGGCGGCGGACAATCGTTTACTATAAAGGAGAATGGGCTAGATTTTATAAATAGGAATGGATTTGCCGTCCTACTAATCGCTATCGATATGGAAGACTATAATACCGAAACCCCATTTTTTTAAAGTATTAATTTTGAAAAATATAACTCTACTTGGATAATAGTAGAAAACTACTATTTCTTTCGTTATTTAATCTTGTAGGATAGTAAAGGCTTTTTTTTCGAGGTCCGTTGGCGTGAAGCTTAATGTATTAGTAAATGTTTTTCTTGATACTAGGGATTTCTTCTCTAGTATTTTACCGTCCTTTTTGTTAGTTTTAATAAATTTGGCTTTCTTCTCTTCTAAAGGACCGATTTTTTGAGCAAACTAAGGAATAAACCTTTTTAGGAAGTTGGCTAGGCTAATATAATACTTTAGCAATACTAGGTCGGTTGGTTATTAGATGTTCCGTATAGTAATAATACGGTTGGTCGTAGTAGTTATATCTAATTTATTTACGCGGTAACCCAGTAGGCGTACCGATAAATATACGACGAAGGACTTCTTTACTACTATATTAAAATTGATTTTTCGAAATAGTTTGAGAAATTCTCCAAGTACTTTAAGTAATCTTCGGCTATATTGCTAAATACAATGATAGTATTGATATATTCTATTACGAATGTATAGTATAGATAGAGTTTTCGGTCGATGAATTGTTATATATAAGTTAGTGAATTTTTATAGCCTGTTAATACGATGTTCGATTGTTCTAATCCCTTCGGACTAATTAGGATTAATCTATTTCAATAGGGTAGGTAAATGCTAATTTAATAAAAGAATATTAAACTGTTAAAGTAATTAGCGAAGTTCTTATTTTTTATTTTAGCGATTATAGAATTTTAGGTCGGTAGTAGGTACGAATTGCTAATAGTTATACGGTTTAACGGTTATAGATCGATAATAATGTACCCCTTTCGGACGCTGTTTATAATACGCTAGATAATAAAGTAGGGATAATTGAATAGTATTACCCTATATATCTATTCGAATTTACTATCTTCGTATATTTTATCTAATATTTTATCGAATAATTGATAATTTTAAATACTAAATTAATAAGGTTTAAATAAGATTTTTTACTTATACCAGTTTTCGACGAAGTTAATCCGAAATATATTGTCCTCGTCTATTTTCACTATATTGCGTCTATTATAAACATTGTATTTATCGAGCAAAACTTTAATGTATTATACGTAGACTGGGTTATAATTATAAATCTTAATTCCGTAGATAAATTCAATTTTTGGAATATCTTTGTCTTTATTAATACTAAGGGATGGATATTTCGGCGAAGTAAATTGCCCGTCCAACGAGGATCAGTCACTCGTCTATTGTAAGCCGTGTAGGAAGAAGGGACACTTCGCTTATAGCCGTAAAGAGTGCCCTATTCTTCGGAAGGCTATTGCGAAGGCGTCCGTCGTATACGCCGAGAGGCCGCGGGCATTCGCCCCCTGTAAGAACCCTATTAGGAAGGTGTTGGAGCCGACGATAGAGTCTATGGATAAAGGCGTCCTGCCGGACGCCCCCCCTAACTCCCGTACTATTACTACCCTAGAGAGACAATTCGTAGGAGGCACGAAGAAAGGACGGCCGAGGAAGATCGTCGGTTAGATTTCCCGACCGAAACCTTTAGTCCTATAAAGCCCAATTAATATTTATTATTTACATTTATAGAATATAGGGGGGAATTAGACGTATAGCGGTAATAATTCCTATACGGCCGCAGCCACCCCTAGGGAAGTAATACCTTTATCCTCTGCTATAAAATTAGGAAGAACCCTATTTTAGGGTAATTAATAATTTAATTAAAAATATTCTATTAGAATATAGGGAAATTGTATAAAAAAGGGAAATTTTTATTCGAATAAAAGGAAATTTACAATATTATAATAATGTAAGTGTTAAATAAGAATTTGAATAAGAATATTTACCGTCCGAAAAGTAGAAGGTATTTTAGGGTTAATCATTTAAAAGGGGGAAGGGCGGTAATATATATAAATAAAAAATAGGATTTAAAAGACCTAAACTTCTAATCCGGGAAAAACTAAACCGTAATAATGTTTAAGAATTAGAAGGACTTAATAACTATTTATTCTATTTATTCCCCTATTTTAATATAAAGAATATTAGAATATTAATAAGGGTCACTACTTTTTAAATTCCTTAAAATTAACCCCCTAGTGTCACGGCGAACAGAGGGAAGGAATGCGACAAAGCGACAATGACCCTACTATTGAATAAAGATCGAAAGATAAAGAGAAAAGGAAAACTAAAATACAAAATAGATCTGACATACGGAAGGAATATATAGTACCGGTACTACCAAGGTCTAGTAGTAGACCCATTAAGTAAATAGCGAATATAACTCGGTATTCAATCCCGTAACTAATCCCGTGACCAATCCCGTGACCAGCAGCTGAGCCGCGCCGTCATACCTAGTAGGAAATTGAATTATAATTGGGGATTTTAACTTCTATTATCCTAATTAGAATTTAGAAAATAAGATTAGCCTAGGAACTATTCGCCTCCTTATATAGGTATAACGTTAGAAATTTAATTTATTTACCCCCTATAACGAACTAATGAAATTCGGGAATACAATACAAGGAGAAAAGAATAGGATAATTAATTATATATAATTATTACCCGGGGTCGAAGCTAAATATTAGAGAGTATAACAGTACGAATAAACTAGTTCGGACTATTATCTTTAGGAAATTTAAATTTAATTAGGAAAAAGGAATAGAAAAGTAGAAAAAAAAGAAGGATATAATTAAAAGCTTATAAATATAATAAAAGTAAAAGAGGCGGCAGAGAAATGGATTTCGGTTTTAGAAAGGATTAATATAGTAGAAAATATCGAATTCGCCTTTCGTAAATTCAATAGGAAATCTATAAATATTATAGAAGAATTTATTTTATATTGGAAGAAAGGTCGAGGGAAAAGAGTAAATTAGTAGACGTTAAGATATAAGACGGCGATAAAAGAAGTATAGTAAATATATTAAATATGATTTAGATGCTAGATAATATTAAATTAAAAGGATTTTATTAAAACTATAATAAGGAAGAAGAAGATAATAATAAAAATATAGTAGGCTATATAGTATAAGGGCATTATAGAAACTTTAAAGAACCTAAATTAATTTTAATTATTAGAGAGGTAAGTCCGGACCTGAAATTATTAATTAATAAATCTATTTAAATTATTAACCCTTTAAATTTACAAAGGGATAATAGAAATTAGAGATTATAATAGTAAGGCCGAGATTCTTACTAAATATTTTTTCCTAAAAGTAAACGTCCCTATAAATTATTTACTAAATTAAATTAAATTATTAGAAAGCGCTAATCCGATAATTATTAGCGAATTAATTACTAAAAAGGATATTTAGGATATACTTTCCCGGATAATATTTAATAAAACCCCCAGGGTTAATTAATATTTAAATAAGTTTTTAAAATTATATAAGTAAATATTCTAGTAAATTATAGCGTGTTTCGTATCTGCTAGCCTCCAATTCGGGTATTTTTTATAGTAATTTAAAGATACAAAAGTAATTATTCTTGAAAAACTTGAAAAAACATTGCTTAATAAAGGCTAGCGGGCGTATAAAAACCTATATTACTATTTAATAACGTTAGAAAAATCCTTAAAATATTTATAATTAAGAAATCAATATAGGTAAGTAAAAAATTTAATTTCCTATTAGAAAGTTAAATAAGTAATTAAGTAAATTATTTAATAGAATTTATAATCCGGGTAATTATTAATATAATATATATAATTTAAAAGTTTAAAGTTGTAATATCCTTTATACTCTTCGATTTGAAGGGAGTATTTAATAGCATTAATTATAGATAATTACTATATACTCTATAGGAAATATAACTCCTAATATAGATTATTGAATAAATAGTTAATTTTATTACTAGTAAAAGAAGTTCCCTCTTCTTTAATAATAAAATATCCCACCCCTACATTATTACTATAAATATACCCTAAGGCTCCCTCCTCTCCCCTATCCTATTTATTCTCTTTATTACCCTATTATACCAAAAATTAATTATAATCCCAAATATAATTATAATTAGCTTTATAAACGATACTAATATTATTATAGTAGCGTATACTATGGAAGAGAATCATTAGACTTTATAGGTAGTATAGGAAATATATTCGGAGTAGGTAGGAATAAGAGGTATAAAATTCGAAGCGAATAAGACGGAATTAATATATTTTATATAAATAAGGGTATTCAGGATGGAAACTCTCTAATTCAGGGACGTAATATTTTAATTAATAGAATTTACAAGATTTCTAAGGGTTTGGCTAGATTATAAATTTAATTATAAAATTTATACGGAAGTAGTAAAATAAAAAATAAAAACTTAAACGAATATATTTATAAAATTAATAGCGAAGATATAGGGTTACTCCTTTATTTAAACAAAGAAAATATATATTAAATATGTTTATAATACTATTATATATAGAGCTTTAATATTCTATTAACCGACTAAAATTTATAGGAAATTATAAAGGATAATAATTAAATTAGTAAAGTATTAAATTAAATATTTAAAAATTATTATTAAAATATATAAAATTATACTAGTACAGAATTTAAAAATAGAAACCTTTTATCCGCTATTCAATTTCTACTTTAATAAAAGGGTCCGAACCTTTAAAAAGAAATTCGCTAGGATAAACCAAACTAAATTCGTCTAAGGGACTATAATTTAGGTTATTAGTTATATTTAAATCCAACGGACTAAAAGTCGGCTACCCGCCAATAAATTAAAAAACAATATAATTAAGGCTTAATAAATTAAGGTATAGGTATTAATAGAAAAGTTATTAATAATAGTAGCCAGTCCCCCTTTAAAATTAGGGATTTAACTGCTATTATTATAAATCCCGGAACTAATAATTACTAACTAAAAAAAATAATTAGAAGATATAATAAATCGAGAATAGGTATTATACTATAATTATTATTTAGTAATAGCGGTAATTACATTAAATCGGTAGTATAAATTTATTATTACCGACCTTACCCCTAAATTTAATAGAAAGGCTATTTAATAATATATAATTAATATAAAGAAAAAGAAGGGGAGGTAATAGACGCCGGAAGATAAATATAATAAACTGTATTTATTAATTAAAATGAAGAACTCCCTCCTAATTTAAATTAAAATAAAAATTATTAACCTTCGGGCTTTCCTCTACTAGAGGAAAATATTAGACGTTCTAACACCTGTCTATACATATAGGCTTAAGAAAGAGACCTTTGCCTATATAATTCCAAATTACCTTAATACGGATATTCTCTTTTAATCGGACCCCGAAAATTAATTACTAATAAAAAAAGAATTTTAAAAATATTTAGATAATAGAATTAAAATTAAGAGGATTTTTTCTTAGATATTAAGGTTAAGAAGGTTAAAGGAATACTATTTAATAATCGAATTAAAAGAGGAATAGTATAAGGAATTTGTAAAATATTTTTAAAAAGGAAATAAAATATTAATAATATTAGAATAATAAAATATAGGAATAAAGAGGGGATAATTGTATTAATTATAGGTACTATTTAAATTATAATTATAGTAAGAATTAAAATACTACCTAACGAAGTATTTAATTACATTTAAATTGTTATTTAAATGAAGTCATTATATAGGCTTGATTTATAGTAATTTTATAGCGCTATTAAGCCTAATCTTCGTTTAGGGTATAACGACCGGGGGTATCGACAACTATTAAATTACTAAGAGTAGAACTACTATTATTAATACTAGAAACTATATAAATAAGAGTAATAATAAAATTATTACCGGATATAATACGTATAGGGTAATAGTACCGCCGTTAAAGCCGGAAATAATCTAGACCGGATTTATAACATTGCCGCCGGAGAGGGAGGGGGTACAGCTATAACGGACATTCCTTACAATTAATTTATAATAACCCTTTAATAAAAAGTTAACGATATTAAAATATAGAGAGTAAAGAAGAGTACAAATATTAATAGGGAGGTTATTATATTCCAAGCACGTATATATATGATTAATAAAACTCTTAGTAGTATAAATAAAGGATTCGAATCTCTAATTAAAATTAGGCTAATTACTTAATAATATAGTAATAATTATTATCTAAATAATATTACAGATATTATAAAGATTAGCGGGGATATTCAATATATATTTATTAGTAATATAAATATAAGTCGCATTTTAAACGCCGGAAATTATAATACGGGAGTTAGATAATAATAAGGAAAGGAATAGGAGGATAAAGAATTTACTAGACGTTAAAATATAGTAGACTTTATTAATAATAATAATATAGAAGGCGTTAATAGAAGTAGGCTTATCGCCGGTCTTCGGGTAGGTAATTAAATTTAAAGTATAATATAGGTAAGGAATTTGATAAATAATATTAGTCGGGTTAATATATAAATTAGAAGGATAGAGAGGAAACTATATTAGTTCTAAGGAATTATAAAGCTAGGAAGACTATAAAGGAAGTAGGCGAAGGCTATAAATTCTAAATATACTAGGGATATAAAATTAAGGGATGGTTTAGTGGAGGAGATTTCTATATTAGAGGTTAAATTAATCGGACTAGGGTAATAATAGTTAGAGGAAACTATTTTAAGTAAGAATTACAATAGGGAAGAAGGAGGATAGGAATTAGGAAAGAGCACTATAAGGAGGATTATATAAAAGAAAGAGAAGGCCTTTATATTATTATAAATAGAGGTAGAATTATAGGGTAGGAAGTAAAGGGCCGGGGCGGAGGTAATTATAAATAGAATAAAGAGGCGGGGAAGTAGAATAATAAACGGGAAAATAAAATAGGGTAGTAGGGAGAAGGCGGAGGTAGTAGATATTAGGACGGAGGGATAGTGAAGGGAAGCGGCGCTCTAAATCTAGATCCTATTCCTATTATTTTTATTATTTTAATATTAGGATAACGTAGTAGTAGGAGAGATAAAATTAATTTACTATAGCGGTAAGTAAGAACCGTTATAATTATAAACAAAGTAGGAGCGGTATGAAATCTACGACCGAGATATAATTGGGGGTTTTTATCCGGCGGCGCTTAACGCCGTACGGTTTTCCCCTCTAGGGAACTGGAGAAGGACCCTATGCTAAAAAGGCACTATAGTTATATAGTATAGGGAACAAGATTATTATTAAGGGATGGATATTATTTTAATAATTTACGGGGGAGTTTTAACGTATCTTCTTTAGTAAATTCGTAATTAGGGATATTATTGGTCGTTCGAATAATTGTTTTATTAGGTATAATCGTTATATTAAAGGTTAACGTAATATTCTTAAAATCTATAGTAAATACGAATTCTTTACTAAGTTAAATTTTTGCTACGGTTAATAGCATTTAGGCTTATTTAAACGAAATAGCCCGGTAGCTATTACTATTGAAATTCTTAATAGTACTTATTCGTTAAGATTAATGAATATAAATTAGTTTATTAGTAGTATTAATAATATTTACAAATTTGAGGGTTTTCGTATCGAAAAAATAATTTCAGGTGTAGGGATACTTAGCCTTAAAAATATATTCTTTTAGAACGCTTACTAGTAACTTATTAACGATATTCATAAAATTAATAGGAATAAAACGCTTAAAGTATAGTGGAATAACTATATTATATATTACTAATACTCTTCGTCGAATTAACTTAGTTATATAATTAATTAGTACAATTATATTACTATATATTAGAATTCGTATAGTATTTATTAACGAATTAATAATGGTTTAGTTTAATTAGGTCTATTAAATTCCTAATAATAGTCTAGCGGCCAATCCTTTAGTAACCTACGTAGTTAATATGAAGACCTAGTGTATAGGGCGATTATCGATAGTACCTTCAATAAATAGGTCGAACGTTACTTATCTAATAAGAACTACTCAATTATTAATAACGTCGAATAATGTCGTTTTTGAATTGTTAAACTTTATGTTTAGACTTTTATTAATTTATTATTTATTAATTAAAATATTGGAATAACCGGTATCTACGTAAATAGTATATTTATTACTATTTAATTTTAGGCGAATATTTATTTAGAAATAACTATATTGTATAGGGTTATTAAATAGGTTTGCGGAATTTTTATTGATTTACTCTATTGTTCTAAAAGTTTTAGTTGTTTTATTGTATTAAATACTGTTTATCGCGAAGCCTACCGAATTATAGTTTTAATAGTTAGATTGCGGCGGTAGTTGACTTAATTTACTAGGTTCCGGTTAGTTAGGTTCGGGTCCCGAACTTAATAGCCTTAGTTCGGTATGTAAATTAGTATAGACGTAGGTATATATTTTACTACGTATAAAGAAAACCTCGTAATACTTTCTATATATTTACTAACTTATATTGTATAATAATAAATAAATAAAACTAAGATTAATATTAGATTTAATAGTATTAGTAGGGATGTTTATTAATATATTACCTCTAGTCGATAAATTAATAGTTAAGAAAATTTCTTCCTCCCCCGAATTATAATTTTAATTAATTTCTTCGAATCCTTATTCTTTAAAATATTCTCCTGCGAAATTTAATTTATCTATTTCCCAACAAATCTTATACTTATCTTCAATAGAATAAATACCGTTATATTCTAACCTAAATTTAATATATCAATAATAAATATATTAATACAGACGATTTTGATAATGCTAACCTCGGCTAAATAAGCCGCTACGCTATCCGGATAATAGGCTATTATACTTACGGAATAAACCTTAATATCTATTTCCTAATGAAGAATTGTAATATCCATATAAAAATGAGCCTCCCTAATATAATTATAGACTACCCCAATATCCGCTAAATAAGGATCTATAATATCTGCTATTAGTATAGTTTAATAGGACTAAAAATAACTATTAATAAATAATATTACAATTAAAGGATAAATTAGGGTAATAATACTAGCGATCCTCCTTTCCCTACAATACTATATTTAAATCCTCTTCAACTTCCTCCTATTTGATAAAATTAGCGGCTTTAATAATTTTAATATTTAGGAGTTTATTATTAAGTTCGGCCCTCAATATTTATTTAGGGGGGATAGCTCAGTTGGGAAGATTTGGGCTTGGCCCCCTTTCGGTTTCATCCGAAAGGTCGTGGGTTTGAATCCCGCTCCCCCCCCCCCTCTTTCATCCGGTTTTTTCGGCCGGATCGGATGAAAGATCTTCCCCGCTATTGCTCTACTAAGCGCTCTTAGAAGATAAAGAGTATTTATAGCGAAATTAAATATGGGGGCCCACCCTAGTCTAAAACCCTAGGTGCACATAACTAGGCACGTATTAAAAATCTTATTCCAATCGAAAACGCACCGGCCTCCCCCGCTCCGCTAATAGGGTTTTAAGAATTGGAACCCTACTTCCAAAATCCATTCCAGAGCTACAATTCTATTCGGATAAAACCCGTCCGGTAATACAACAATTAACTAATTACATTATCTCACTAATCCTAATAAAAATCGAAGACTCTAATTAAGAAAGTAAGGCCCTATTTTTCTACCCCTACTCTAAAGATAGGATGAAAGAAGAATACAGTAGAGTACCCTGTTAATGCTAAGCCCCCTTAATGCAAAAAGCCCCCCTTTTGCTAAAGATTTCGGCTGCCCGCATTCCCTCTAGTAAGTAGGACTGCTAACTGCTAATTGCAATATTAACAGCCCGGATTTATATTAGGGGGGCTGCTAATTAGTCAATACGGGCATCTAACAATTATAGACGGCCCGCCAAACTCAAGGTTAGGGTCTTAGAAACTTCTAAATCCTATACTTAATTAGCCTAAATTACATTTAAAATACCCTAATTTTATAGCTCTTTTACCCACTTTTATTTGCCCACCCTTTTACCCACCCTACTACCCACCCTTTTACCCACCCTACTACCTACGCTTAACCGCCCTCTTTTACCCACCCTATTTATAAAAGACCAGCTCCCTATACATTTTTATTAATAATCCTATTCCTAACGAAATAATAGTACAATACCCAAGCGGAAATACCCCTCCCTAACCTAGGAGTAATATTTACAATTGCAAGACTAGGCTGACCGTTACAATACCCGCCTATCCCTCGCTCATACTACCCATTAAATTCAAGCGAAATAGGGTTACAATATCCCCCTCTACTCAATTTTATAATACTTTAATAAAATAAAGAACCTTACCAATTTTATTCAAATTCAAAAGCGCAAATCGCAACTCCAATCAACACGTATAAAGGTTGGCAACTAACCAATTCTCAAAATTATCTTATTCCGTTGGTAGATTAATTTAAAAACGCAGAGTATAGGTACTTCCGTTGAATTTTTATAATAAAAAGCCTGTGAAATTTAATTAGGGTACTTAGAAGCCCGCAATCACAAACTAGCCGACGAAGCGGCATATCCTATTTTTAGGGAGAAGTAGTACTATTTCTTTAGAAAGTAGTATTATATTCGCGAACGTACCTTCTATAACGAAGTAGCTAAAACGCCCAAAGATAATAACGAAACGCGTTAAACAATAGAAGAAATACAAATACTTACTACTACTATTCCTAAAAGCAACTAATACAATATAAATAAAATTAGGTTATACTAGCGGCGTACTACTTCTTACTAATTAGCTTTAAAGATACAGCCAGGTATAAAGAAAGATAAATCACGTATATTGCTTATATTTACAATTAATAATACTAGCAATAAATATTTCGATATTTAGGTAATCGGAAGGTTCAAAGAACCTTACACTCTACGTAGGTTCAATTTCAATAATATACGAATCGTCTAGCGAAGTAACGATAAAGCGTAGATAATTAGGAAAGTTATAAAAAAATAGCTCCAATCTTTTTATACGTATATTAATTATAAAAAACCTAAATAATTAATACTTTTATTACTCAATAACTTCTCTACTTACAAACTTAGCGTTAAACTAACGCTTCCCCCTTCTTATATTACTATTAAATTCCTACCCGCCAACGTTACTTCTTTATATTAATTAATAGATTAGAATATTATTAGTACTTTTAAAATTTATTATTATTATTACTTTTTATATTAAATATACCAACAATTTACTAATACCTCTACTACTAAGGATTATATTAATAAAATAAATTTAAAAATTATTCTTAAATAGATCTTACAAATCTAATTCTTAGAGGTAAAACATAATACTATTTGTAGTTACTAAGTTAAATCTATTATAATTAATAATAATTTAGAAATAATTATAATTATTAAACTATTACTTTAAAATATTAATACCGTCTTTAAACGAATTAATAATTCCGTCCCTATACAGGATCGAATAATTTTATCTAACTTTTTTAACCCTAAAGACGAGGACGAAGTACCTGCAGAGCCAAAAACAGCGGACAAGGTACTTAAGTCTATCATTGCAAACTAGGAAATAGAAAATAGTAAGAATAAAATAATAATAGAAGAAGACGATTATAACGCTTAGATTCTAATTACAATTCTAAGCAAGGAGGTAGTACAATATATTAGCGATATATTGGACTGGGCTCTTGAGAAGGACTATTTTAAATTTGAGAAGGTATAGTAGTTAAGACGGTTAAAATAACGAATAGAGGGCTGGAAAGCTAACAGAAAAACTCAAATGACGATTGAGGGGATATTGGAATGTAGAAAAGAGTAAAAATGTATAGGATTTTAATACTTTTGATATAGCGTACCCCTTAATGCAAATGCCCCCCTTTTGCAAAAAATTTCGCCTGCCTATATTATTTGCATTAACAGGGCACCTTACTGTACCCGTTTCCGGAACAAAGAACGCTACCGAAACGTTAAGTAGGGAAGTAGGGTTTAAAAGGATTAATTAGAAGCGACGAAAGTCCCCAGGACTAAAAGAGATATACCGAAAGAAAATAAAACTAAAGTAGCCAAGGCTCCCCGGACCCCCTATAGTGAAGTGGGACGAAGGGTTCGGGTTAGGGTTAGGGTTAGATATAAAAAAGCTGAGGGTTTTCATCCGGATTTCAACAACACGGTTTTTCCCTTAGACTACGAACGACGCAGTACCGCATACCCCTTGGGTAGACTAGTATAACTAGTTAGCGTGATAAGACAATATATAATATTTATTTATCAAAATTGCTATTATATCCTCCTAAATCGTTAATAATCTTAAAATAATACGTTTTAGTACGGCGATCTAAATAGGTTAACTATTCATCTAGAGTTATATTATCGGCGGGTTTAACAATAAAATCTTTTAGGCCGGGGTATAAATAATCGTAAATTCGAACTATATACGTACTACAATTTTTCTTACTAAACTACTTCGAATAGCGGATAATTTCCTTTATAATATTATAGAGTAATTTGCTAACGCAATAATCTTTCTATAAATATTCTAATATATTGAATTTAACTAATGCCTAGGCGCGGGGCATCTTCCAATATATAAGAATCGTAATATACTGATTATCTAAATTCTATTTTATAATTATATAGGTCTTTATATCGAATTAATTTATATACTATACCTTCGCTCTACCTATAAATAATTAATATAGATTTTTCCGAAGAATATCTACCTTTAAATTATTATTAACAGTATTATTTCGAATAATCTTAACGAAAAAATAGGGCGAAGTAATATAGACTTTATCTTTCTTCTAAAAATAGTCGCCTCTAGTATTACCGTCTTTTTCCTTAGCGTCCGGCTAAAAATAGCCGATTATTAAAATTTTCTAACCGCTAAATATAGTAAATTAAAGGGAATTAACGAAACGATTGGCTATAACTTCCAATTTATTATTATTCATTTTACTTATAATTTTAATAATATATATAATATAACGAAACTCATTATTACCGTTCAATATATCCGGCTCTTCGGTAGCGGTAGCGTTATTATCGTTACTAGTATTTTCATTATAATTATTATCTTTAGTAGCAAGATTACTACTAAAATCTATTTATATAGAGTTTATATTACTAACTATCTATTTAATTAATTAATATTAGTGTTAAATAATTATTTAGAGCTTATAAAGTATACCTAATAATCTTTATAATACTTTCTATTTTCCGATAAATAGTTTAGAATTAAATAGTAGTTCAATTATATATTAATTTCTAAGGGGCAAATTAATAATATTGGGTAAGAACGAGGGTTGGACTAATAAGTAGGGTTTTAGGGTTTTTAGTAAGGGTACAAATATAATACCGGAAAGACTTCGCAATTTATATTAGAAGGTATAAAGATAGGGAAAATTAATATTTAGGAATAGGGTTTTAATAGATTTAAATGCGTTAAATAACAATCTAATTCTAATTAACACTTTCCCTTTCTATTACTTTAACGGCCTTGATAGCATTATTAATTAAAAGTCTTTTTATTCCTTATATAATAGCGGGGAAGGAGTTTAGTAATTCTTTTACTTTGATACCTTCCTAGGAAGCTCTAGGAATACTATTCAATTTGAAAATAATCGCCTATTATCGACTAGGGGTAGTTAATAGCGGGCCGCTAATAAATTTAAATTCGCTACGCTAATAACCGGCGGGTCGATTAATTTACTCCTTCTACTTTTTATAGGGAATAATTGCCTTAATATTTAATTTACCGGTATAATTTTTAGAATACTATTTAATTTACTAAAGGAGGTTGAATTTGAATTAAAAGAAATTATAATTATCGCCCTACTCTAAATTTTCTATAACGATAAGTGTAACGGCACTGGCGGTGGGATCCCGGCAGGCACAGGGCAGGGCACCGGCTCGGGTGCCATTCACCTACGTATACGGGTCGCCGGGATTGCGGGGTTAAAACCCCGAACGCCAGGCGAACCTTTATACGTTTCCTCTTTTTCTCTTTATCTTATGATTTTAGTATAGACTTGGGAATTAATGTGTTTAGTTTGTCTTTCGTAACTACGTTATTCGTAATAATTATAAGATTAATTCTATACTTCTAGGGAGGAAATCAAATATCCTATTACTTTACGATTTTTAGAAAAGTACCTAGCTAGTCGTATCGCATTGTATATTTCGACCTTAGTTAATCGCGCGATAGTATATACCTCCGAAGAGAAAGCGTCGCCCCAGGCCTTGCCTAAGAAATAGGAATAGATTATTACGTTGATATTGTTTACCGCTATAAGCATTTGAGTTAATAAGGTTTAGAAATAAATTATAAAGGTTTAGAAAAATAAGGTTACTATAGAGTAGGTTATTTCTAATATTAAGGATATCCTAATTACCCCCGAGTCCGTAGTGGAATAGGATAATACCTTCTATCGATATTCGTTGAATATTATTACTATTAAGGATAAATAGGACGCCCAATCCCGGACTCTAGATATATCGAATCTAGATAATAAGGAGGTACCCGATAATATTAATAAAGTAATTATATTTTTTAATTAGGAAGTTACTAATAAGATAGTTAATATACAGTATACTTTTAAGAAGGAAGATTTATATATATTTTTATATACGAAGATTAGTACGATTGCGAAGTATTATTCGAAGAAGGGAGATAGTCTATTTTTTACTTTTCGACCTTTAACGGTTATTAGAAAGGAATATTAGTTAGAGTACCTATACTATAATAAGTCCTGTATAGGATCTTTATTGGTAGACCTCCTTACTTTCTAGAATATTCGTAAAGACTTTACCGGCTTTAAAGCAATCTTTTAAGAAATTAAATTATATACGATCCTCGCCGAAACTATACTAATATAATAATGCGGATATTAGGTTATTACTATTAATTTAAATACTAATTTGGGTAAGATGTACGAATATATTATAAACTTCCTTAATTATTAGAAGGTAATAGAGAACGAAAATATTGAATTAAGAAAGAAGACCGTCCTCTTTAAGAATACTTTAGCTAATTCTAACTAGCGTCCTCCGACTACCGACTATATAGATAAACTATAGAAACTACACTATAAGAACGTATCCCTACGTAAAACAATCGACAATTTATAAAAGGAATTATAATTGGGATTTATTAAATTAAGTACTATTTTAAGTGGCTATACACAAACCGAAAATAAATACTTCGAAAAAGAGACTATTAATAAGAATTATAATAATAAGGATTATAAGAACGACCCTTAAAGTCCGCCCGATAATAAATACCGAACCCCCTCTCCGGTAGATAATTACAACTATAAATAGTCCCCTACTCCCACCGAAGGATACTATAATTACCCTAAATTATTAATTAAAATAAATATAATTGAAAATAAATTAATCTAAATTTACAATACCCTTAATACAATTATTATATAAACTGGGGAATTAGGTATTAAAGTTGCTACTAAAGAAGGCGAAATTATTAATTTTAATACCGTTATTACCCGCCTTACTAAAGATAATATAGCTTTATATAAATAATAGAAGAAAATTACTATTGACTTTAATATTTAGAATTTGGAAAAGTAGGCGCACTATTACTAGAATAATGGTTTAGAAGGAGAACTATCCGACTACGAAGGAACTTTAACTATTAATATTTTTATATATAATAGTAATCAATTATCTATAAAAGAGAAAGATCCGCTGTACTTCTATAATAAAAAGGATAAAGATATAGTATTATTCAATATATAGTATTATTATATTTAGAATAAATTGAAGTTTAATACTAACTACTTTCTTAATAATAAAGTAAAGAAAATATATATTAAAAATCATACTATTAGTAAGGTAGTCTAAGACCTAAAACCTTACTTAGACGATAGTCCGTATTATATTAAAACGTCCTAAGAGCTATTAGACTATTTAAAAAATAAGTATTACAATTATAATTAAAAGGAGAAGGCGATCTTCGAATTTAATAAATTATAGTTCCAGATGAACTAAGACTTCTAAGAATTCCGAAATACCTTCGTCTATCTAGTAGGTGAATGTAACTGCCCGGTTAATATTTGGAAATAGGAATTTAATTGGAAATTCCCAATTAATATTTAGAACGCATTTTTATTCAGATATAGTAAGAATACAATTGATTTTTCAATTTTTATACGTATAGCTAAGAAATACGTAGAGAATAGCTAACGTTTATAGAAGGTTAAATAGAAGGATAAGGGTAAGGATAAGGATAATAAAAATTCTTTATTTTAATTAAATTCTTTTAATAAAGCTAAAGGATTATTATTATTTACTTTTTTATTTATAATTAAAAATTCGCATAGTCGTTATCCCCCTAATATATTTAAAAAGGAGATGTATAAATTATTAGAGGAAAATAAGTGCTTTATTTATAAGTAGATTAATTACTATTTCCAGGATTGTCCTAGTAAGTATAATAATTCTAATCGTATTAATAAATTTACAGATTAGTTCGTTCGCAAAATTGAGGTTAAAGAGGCAAGAAATTAATTACTTTAGGTATTGTAAATTCCCTCCTAGGGATTAAATTAACCAATATTTATTTTAATATATTAAAGATAGAGGTAGTAGAAATAAGGGTAATACAAATAGGAAAAGATTTCTTAAACAGGTATTTAAGCGGAAAAGTATTGCTTACTTCCTATACTATAGTAAGTAATAGTAAATCTTTAATTATAATTAATATATTTATTAATTTAGAAATAAATAGGAATATCTTTATAAATAAGATATTCGCCGATTAATTTATTAATTAAATATAAATCGAATAGCTATAAGGTTTTAAACCCTATGCTATTGGAGGATATAATAGTTAGTATAGTAAAACGATTAATTTGTATTTGAAAGGAACTTTTTAAATTTAAAATTAAATATTCTCTAACGAAGTATTAATAACTATTAATTTTAATTACAATTTAATTTTAAGTAAATATTAAATATAAAGGTATAGAGTATTAATAAATACGGCTAATCGATATTTGATTTTTCCCTAAATTAAGGAAGAGGAAGAAGCGGAGGAAAAGGTAGAGAAGGCGAAACCTTCGATATTAAGGAAAATTACCCGCTATATCAAAGAATTGGAACTAGTTACTTAAAAAGCCCCGAAAGATGATAAAGTACTAATAACCTAATTTATAGAATTATTTGAGGATTTAAAAATTTACTTTATCCGAAAGGGTAAAAACGAAAATTTGGTTAAAATAGAACGGGAACTTTATAATTAGTATACGCCCTTCGAGTAAGAAGAATTAAAACTATTATTACAACGGGAATATATTATTATATTAGATAAAGAACGGTAGAAAGATCCCTATTAAGGCGAGGATAATTGGGGCTATTACTAATTGAAGAGGGATAGTATTGGCTAATATAAATATTATAATAATCTTGTTATCATTAGAGTAAAGGCCTTCCTAAAGTTCATTAAACGCAAATATATAAACATTATAATTTTATATAAATTAAACCGGTTTATCGAAGATTAGTAGCGCTAGGATTAAATATTATTTAAAGACGAAGAGGAATTAAGAGAATAAATTAGGAAGGAGGTGCTAGAATATATTTATTAATATTTTAGTATTTTTAGTAAGAAGTAATTAAATATATTATTTAATAATTACCCTAGTAATTATAAAATGAAATTAGAAGAAGGAATAAGGGCGGAGGAATTTAGCTATAATCTATTATATAAAATGACGATTAATAAGCTGGAGGCTTATTGGAAATATATAAACGAAACCCTTGCGAAAGGTTTTATTGAAAGTAATTTAGTACCCTAGGCGGCGCCTATTCTTTTTACACTTAAGGTTAATAGTGGCCTACGTTTCTGCGTAGATTATAGAAAGTTAAATATTATTATTAGGAAAGATTAGTACCTACTACCTTTTATTAAAGAAATAATAATTTAAATTAATTAAATAATAATTTTTACGAAGATTAATATTAGGTAAGTATTCTACTATATATAAATATATCTTAATAATAAAGAATTAATAATATTCCGGACCTAATACAGGGCCTATAAAAATAAAGTACTTCTTTTCGGATTAATAAATAGACCTTCTATATTCTAACAGTATATTAATAATATTTTAATAGGCTATTTGGACGATTTTTATAGTATATATATTAATAATATTCTAATTTTCTCGAATAAGGAAGAATATAGAACCTATATTAAGAAAACTCTAGCCCGTTTGGAAGTAGCCGGTTTATAGGTTGACTTCGATAAATGCGAATTCTATGTAGAACGAATAAAGTTTTTAGGGTTTATTATTGGAAAGGACGGCGTTGTAGTCGACCTTTAAAAAATTATAGTCGTAAAAGATTGGAAGGTCCCTACTAATATCCGAAGTATATAATCCTTTTTAAACTTCTATAATTTCTACGGGAAGTTTGTAAAAGACTATAACCGGATTATAAAATTATTAATAATTTTAATAAAGAAAAATAAAGAATATAATTGGAATAAAAACTATTGAATAGCTTTTAAAGAATTTAAATTATAACTTTTAAACACACTTATATTGGCCTACTTCAAGTTCGACCGCCCTATTTACGTAGAGACGGATACCTCTAATAGGGTAGTTATTGGGGTATTATTTTAAAAAGTAAATAGTAATTAGAAGCCGGTAGTATTCTTCTCGGAGATAATATATAGGGTAGAATATAACTATTCTATTTATAATAAAGAATTAATAGCGATTATTCGCGCCCTATAGTATTAATGGTCGGAGTTTGTAGGGTTATAAACCCTGTTTTTAGTTATTATAGATTACAAGGCTTTGAAGTACTTTAATACGAAGTAGTTATTTAATTTTCGATAGGTAGGATAGGTAGAGTTCTTAATTTAATATTATTTTATAATTTTATACCGGCTAGGGAAGGACAATAGGACGGCCGATATTTTTTTCTATAAGATAGAGGATTTAAAAATATAAAAAGCTAAATAAGAAGTATATTATATAATTTATATTTTTAAGACCCTTAAAAACAGTACTATAATTTACTTTAATAATATTCCTTTAGTATTAGTTATTAATATTTATATTCTACGGACGTTTATAATTATAGGAATTATAATTAAAGAAGTAGACCCGGCGATTCGAGAATTAGCGTTTTATAAGGAGTTGTTGGAAGGGTATATTTTGATGGATTGCCACCTCCTTGAGAATAAGACTAATATTGAATTCGAGATTTATTGAAATATAATTTATTGGGGGGAAAATAAATAGTAATTCGTCACTAGCGATAAAATACTAATAAGGTAAGGTAAATTAGTAGTGCCCCCGGGTATTCTTTATACGAATATAATATACGAACTCTATACCAAAATTACAATTATATACCTAGGTTAAAATAAAACAAGACGTTTAATCGCTGCCTAATATTAATAATTAGGGATAATAGAAGACGTCGATTAATATATTACTAATTATTTAATATAGTATACTTCGAAGGTCCCCCGCGATAAGACGCCCAGCGAACTATATTTATTATTACTAGCCGATAGATTATAGTATTACTTAATAATAGACTTTAAATTAATATTAAAAGACCGCTAAAGATTCGATAATATATTAGTAATAGTTAATTACCTAAATAAAGTAATTTGGACGATACCCTACTTTATAAATATTACGGCTTGCAACGCCGTCTAAATATATTATAAAGGCCTATATTAAATATACGGCCTACTTTAGGAAGTAGTTTCGGGTTGAGGTTTCTAATTTATTACCGATTTTACGGACGAATTTGCAAAGATTTTGAATATTAAGTAGAAGTTGGCGTTAGCCGGCTATAGTTAAACGGCGGGCTAAATAGAAATTATAAATAAATATTTAAATTAGCGGTTATAATTGTTCGTTAATTACTTTTAGAATAATTGGTTAGAAGCGATACCGGCTATATATACTATATAAATAGGTACACTTTATAATAGCCTAGGAGGTTTATAATTATATAAGGTATTGAGAGGATTTTCTATATTAGGTATTATCGATTAAGAAGTACAATCTGATTTAAAATAAATATCAGCGAAGGAAAAATGTAATTGTAAAGAGGCCTAAAATATAGTAAAAAAGATTTAAAGTTATATTATAAAAGTAAGGGAATTTATTACGGCCGTTTAAAAAGAATAATTAAATAAATTAATTAATACCGAAGGATTTCTAACTTTAATATCGGAAATAAAATATTTATTATTAAGAGGAATAAATTATTTAATAAACCTAACTATAAATTAGACTTCCTATCAATAAATCGTTAGTTTACAATTAAAGGAAAAGAGGGTTTTTCCTGTTATTTTAAAGTTCTAGAAGGTTAGTACGGATTTAATATTTTTTATACGGACTATTTACAGAAATACCCCGATAATCTACTATTAGGATAACGTATAGAAGAGTTAGTTGGGGAGTATATAGGAGATAATATTAAGTAGAAGGTAAAGGGAATTTTAATTTTAAAAGTTTATTGAGGGAGGTTGCAATACTAAATAAACTAGCGGGGGTGCGATCCGGATTTGGAATACTATAATACTTAGAATTTTAAGAATTTAATATACTTAATTAAAGTATTCTATAAGGAGTACTTAGACCGGCTAAGTCCTCCTAAGCGCTTTAATATTTGGTTGAAGGCTGCGGAAATAAAAGACTTAGATTCCGACTACCCCAACGATAATATACCCGTTAGGAAGGGGATGCGGCTAATAAAACGATATATTAATATACGAAAATAATAATAAAAGCTCGCGAAAACGTTGAAATGCGGGTACTTGGTCGACGATAACGACAAAATCGTTTTTAACATTAAATTCGTATTTAAAACGTCCGATTACCCCCCTCTATAATATCGTATTAATTACGTATTGAAAGCGCGGGTATCGGGGCGACCGGAAGCGTTAGGGGCGGGTTAGCATCAAGCCGATACGTACCTAGGGCGGCCGGAGCCGATACGACGATAATAATACTTTAAGCTAATATAGAGTTAATAAAAGTTTTAGAAATTTCGGATTTATTTTAACAAGAACAAGAGGAATTTATAAAGGAAGTTATAAATTTTCCTAATATCGATAGCCCGCTTACTACCCGGGCGGTATAGGTTAAAAAATTTTTTAAAATTACAATAACTATTTTACGTATCCGAAGTTAGAGTTTTTAGGCTATTAATAACGATACGAAATAGTTTTAAAACGATATTAATAAATTGAAAAAAATAGTTGCCGAAATTATAAAGATTTAGAAGTCCCCCCTCCGAAATTCTAGGCCGTAATCGTTACAGGCCCGAATACCCCCCTTACAAGTACGAAGAAACCCTATCTTATATTAATAGGTATTTAAATTATTATTTTTTTCTAAATTAAGCGGTGTTTAATAATAAAATTAAATAGAAAACCCTTACCGGCCGATAAAGAACGATGAATAGTAGTAGAAATTGATAATATAATTAATAAAAAATATTCTAAAATTGAGGTTAGGGCGGTAATAAAACTACATTTCAATAGAGACTATATAATAATATTTAGTAAGGAAGGTAGACGCTAGAATTTTAAAAACTAAGTTTAAACGATATATATCTTCTATTAAAATACTATAATTACTTTTAGGACGGTTTTAGTAATAGCCTACGGTATATTATAGGCACTTATTAATAACCTAGAATCTAAAATATTAATAAAGGGTTTATTTAAAAAGAATAGTATTAATATTATTTGGGCGAAAATATAGTAAAGGAAATACGGGAGTGAAAGGGGCTCCCTACTATTCAAAATACTAATAATAAATAATAAAGCGCGCTTAACGAAGGATTCCCTCCTCTAAATAAATAATATTTTCTATTGTAAGCCCTTCGAATAAAATATAATTCTCTAATAGTATTATAATTATTAAGAATTTAATTACCTAGGCTGGTTTTGCCCTAATAAAAAAGAGGCGTAGTACCCCCATTGCGCTAAAAAGAGATATTTTAGTACGACTATAATAGAATTTAAAATTAATTACCCTTTTAATTAGTAATTTAAATTTAGGAAATACCTCCCTTATAATTATAAAGGCTATACTATAGTATCGAACGAGTATTTATTTATAAGAATTACGAAAGGCTACGCTTTAATAGCATTTATAGAACGACTAAGAGAGTACGCCCTACAATTTATATTAATTATTATTAACGATATATTAGTATTGAGTTAAAATTGCTGAGAAGCTATTTAGGCCGTCCCTACAACCCTCTAATAAATCCGCCCTAATACGGAAAATAGTAATATTAACGTCCCCAATACTTTATTTAAAAATTTAAAAGTTTAATAATAGGAGGTTCGTTCTTTTAAGAGGCGCGGTACTTATAAAAAGGAATATAAAATATTTAAAGCACAATTTAATAAAGCGTACGCGAGATAGTAATAGTAAATTACCAATATAATTAATATTATACGGAGAGCAAGTCCTTAATTATATTAAAAGTCTATTGAATTCTATTTATTTATTTAATAAATTTAAAGATCCTTTATTAGAATATAATAAGGTTATATAATAGAATAAAAATTGTATTTAAAATAGAAGACCGCTATAATATTATAGTAATATAGGAGTTGGGCCGAAGTATAACTATAGGTAATATATTTAATATTAGAGTATTTCGTTATTAGGTATTAAATAGTACTAATTAGGGACGTATAATAATATATATTAATAAATAATTCGCAATCGAATAATAGGATTATAAATAAGGAAATAATTAAATAATAATATAGTTAGGAAAAAGTATTAAAGAAGTACGAATATAATTAGTATATTTACCGATTTAGGACGTTAAACCCGAGGCGTATTAGCGGACCCCTTTTAAAGAGATTGTATTGAAGTTAAAGGGAAGAAATATTATAATAGGTAATATAAACCTTTATTATTTAAATTAGAATATTTATAGGAGGGAGAGTCGAGGTAGTAGAATATTCCTAACGCTAGCGGCTAATTACCGACTAACTTTCGTAACGCTATATAACGAATTAATAAAATTAAGAAATACAATAAAAAACGAATTCTATAGCACAATCGATTACACTTAAATTATAGAATCGCTATATACTATATACTAAACAATAGCAAATAGAGTATTTATTAAATTGGATTATTAAGTATAATCGGTAATTATCTATACTAGAATTATAAAAAAACTAAAGGAGGGCGATATAGAATATAATCAAATATCTATAAATATTAGGAAAATTAAGGAATTCATTAATAAATATATTATAATCCTATAAATAGTTTTAATAGTAGAAGAATTAAAGGGAGTAGCGAACTAGCTAATATTTTAATTAATTAAAATTATAAATAAGGTAATTCCGAAATAGAAAAGAGGTATTAATAGAAGAGCTAATTAGTAGGATAGGGATATAAGGGAAGCGGTTAAATATATGAAAAGGATAGTCCGCATATAGAAATTAAAGAGAATATTAATAAAGAAATAAGAATTAAATAAAGTAAAATAAAAATAAGACGAGGCTATATAATTTATATAAACGAAGCGGTAGCGTATATTTATAAAAGATACGTTTAAGGATTCGAAAAAATTATAGGTATTGGAACAATAGGGAAGGATACACAGCCACTTACCATTCGAATTATTTAAAATACCAATACTATACTACAAAGGTAATAATAAGGAATTAAAGAGTTACAAAAATAAGGTAGAAGTTTTAGCGGAGAGGTTTTTCCCGGCGGTTAATATATTAATAAATTACTTACCGGATTAGTATATAAAATAAGAAATCTAATTAATAATAAACTATATAATTAATACTAATAATATAACGAAGACAATACGGTAGATAGTACTTAATAAAACGTTAGGGAACGATTGGATTTCTAATAAACTTTTTAAAGCATACAGACATAAATTAATAAAAGTTTTAACGGTAATAATAATAGGGAATTTTATATTCGGATTATTCCTAGTATAATAGCGATATATTAAAGTAATAGTCCTAAAGAAGTTTAGTAAGATAGTAGTATAATAAAAGATTGCGGGCGTATAGAGGCCTATCGCCCTATTAAATTATATAAGTAAAGTATTAGAAACTATAATTGTAAAATGGTTTACGCTCGTAATAGAAGAGTATAAGCTCCTACTTAAGGGTTAAATAGGAAATTAAAAAAGGAGGTTAATTAAATTTATAATAAAAATTATAATAGAGACAGTATATATAGTATAGGAGTTAAGAACGGTTATATTACTACTTTTCCTCAACTTTAAAGGGGTATTCGATTGAGTAAACTATGAATAATTCCTATATATACTCTAGGAAAAAGGATTACTAATATAATTTTTATACTAAGTAGTAAATTTTTTATTGGATAAAATAAATAGTTTCTACTTCAATAAGATAATATTAAGGGAATTCTATATAGTTACGGGGGTATTATAAAGTTCCCCCCTCTCTCTAATCTTATTCTTCCTCTTTATTACAATGCTATACGAAGTATTAAAAAGGTTTAAAGGTACTATTATAGTAAGATTCGCCGACGATACTAATATCTTAGCTTTCTTAAAATCGATAAGGGAGAATTGCGAAAAATTTGTAATAGTATAGAGGGTCTACTACGAATAGGTAATAGAAAGGGGAATAGAATTTAAAATAGTAAAATTGGAATTTATTTATTTTATATGGATATAATAGTTTAAGTAAGAGATAATCAACTTAGGAAGCTACTAATTAGTATTTATAGAGATAGTACGGTTCTTAAGCGTATAATTTAATTGTAAATTTACTTATAGAATATACTTCTAAATAGTAAAGAAGAAGATATCGACGTAGGTATACGCCTTAATACAAATTATAGCGAAGACGTAGGGGTATAACTTTATATAAACGCGAAAAGTCTATACTAAAATAATTAGGGTAGTAGTAACCTATAATATATTAATTTACTATACCCTAATAGAATTAATAGAAGAACCCTATAAATTAGCGCGGAATTTAGCTATAACTTAAAATAATTACCTATAGGTAATTTCTAGTATATATAAGGCGGTATTAATATTTAGCTTCGAAATGGAGATCTTCTACCCCCCCTTTAACCTTTATTTTAATAAAAGAGTTTGGGTATTCGAAGAACGGTTAGCCCGCTCCCTAACTACGGCCTTTATACGGGGTATACTAATATAGGTAATAGTCGAAGTCTAGGACTGAAGGATATAATATTTACTAAATCCTATATTAATTAATAATAGAGTGAAGGCCGAATAAGTTGTATAATAAGCGCTACTCGAAAATATATTAGTATTGTAGGAAGAAGCGAAAGAACCTACGCTAAGGGAGAAGGAGAAATAATTAGAAGAGGCGATAAGGAGGGAGTAGGTGGCAAGGTAGTATATAAAAGTAATAGAAACTATAAGGAAAAGAAAACGCTTTAGTACGATAGAAGTACGAATATAATTTAATAGAACTATACTATAGTATTATATACGGCCTAGTATAGATAAAAATCCCGTATTATACTACCTATCGAAAGTAATAAGTTTCTTACTAATATAGGCGAGAATTAGGAAAATAGGCTTACAAATATTCCTCTTCGAAAGAAAAATACTAGAAGTAATAATACTATATTGTTAATATAGCGTAAAAAAAGAAATATTCGAATATTTAATATTAGAATACTAGAAAATAGAATAAACCTAATTTTAGGGCGAAGGCGTATTTATATAATTAATAAATAAAGAAAAATTCTATAATAAATTTGAAATAAATATAGAACGGATTTTGAAATAGGCCTTACGGTTAGGGAAGCTATAAAAATACGAATTAATAATTAAAATTAAAAAGGCGAAGGAAATAAAAGAGACGTTCAGGGATATAGATTAATATATTTAATTATATATATAAAAGATCCGGCCGAAGCCGGTAATTACCAAACCGGAACGGAACCGTATTAGAATCGATAAGAAGCCGATTAAATATATATTAAATGTATCGAAGGTAGTCCCGGAAGAAAATTAAATTATAATTAAATTAGGGGAATTGGGGAATTAATTATTCCGTATCGCTACTATCTAATATTATATCGGTATTACTATAAGCCTTAACCTCTTCAAAATTATAATTATCCTCTAAATTAGAACTTCTATTATTATTCTTATTAAAATCCTTAGTAATAATATTAGTAAATATTATTTTTATATTATAGTAGAATTAAATAGAAGTCGAATCGTCGATTAGACCTATAGTTAAAATATAATTATAAATATTATAAATAATTTGTTCGATATTAGAAAGTTATATAAGGGAGGTTAGTAGAGGTACCAATATAGGAGCGATATAGGTTATTTATAGTAGAGAAATAAGTATTAAAACTATCCTACCTAGTATAGATTATTATTATTCCTTCGCTAATATATATAATATTAATAGTAGTTATATTAATCTTATTAGAAAGAAGGCGGACGGATTCTTTAACCTTTATAATATAAAAACGAATTATAATACTATTATTATAAAGTATAGTAAGGTCTATAGAAGTATTAATAATAGTATAGGTGAATTTTTTCTTCTTAATAGGAAATTTAATTATAATTATTAAATTAGAAGTTAGGAAATTACTAATAGAGGAGGGTTTAATGCTAATATAGTCCGTTGTAATTTACGTAGCGGTTATAATTTCTACTTTATTAATAAAAACCTTAAAATCGCCCTTAGTAGTATTATAATTGCATAGAACCATAGCGGCCTTAATAAAGGTATATATTAAAAGAATAAATTCAGCGTCCAGGTACTCCTTAGTCCTCTTTTGCAATTAATATTTACAATAGGGAGTAAAGGGATAGACTATTTTATAGATTAAAAACAAAAATACTATAGTAATAGTACAAATATTTATAAGGATCCTAGAAATATTAAGCCTAATCGAAAGTAATTTTAAAGGCGGCTATATCCTAATAAATTAAAGGGAAGGTACATTAGAATTTACGGATATAAATTTTATATTATTTATAATTCGTAAAAATCCGGAAGTACTTTATAATAATACTTTTCTTCTTTAATATCTTCTTTAATAAGTATTTCCGAACTTTTTCGAGGGTAACAGGCTTAATGGGGGTATTATTGTACAGCGAATTAACGGGGCCGATATTAGGAGGTATTATATCCGAAGCGGCGTTGCCCTTCGAATTATTAGGGGAAGTTGCAATTTTTACGGCCTTAGCTACTTTTAAAGTAAGTATTTTCTTAGTAGCGCTATTAGATTTCTTATATAGTATTATAAAGTAGTAATAATATTAATTTAGATTAGGTATAGGCGAATAGCGGCGGCGGATTCGGTTAGGATATAGATATAATACGGCGAAAGCGGTAGTATAATATAAGGAAAAAAGAAGGGAAGGAAAGAGAGAGCCGGGTTGAAGTTTCCTTTATAGAAATATTTGGGCGGCCTAGAATAATATAATTAAGGAAAAATAGAATAAAAGACTATTAACTATAGAAAAATTATAGTAGAAGAATAAAGGAAAGATAATTATAAGCCGGAGCCGGGTTAGCTACGTATATAATATAAGTTTATAGCTTCGGTTATAACGGTAAAGTTATACTGAGAGGAAGGAAATCGGGAAGGCACGGAGCCAACACGGCGCCGTTACGATAGTGAAGCGGAGGGTTTTTACCCGGCCATTACAGTACGGTTTTTCCCACCGACTACGAACGAAGTAGCACCGCGTGCCTACTGGGCGGACTATGTATATAGTTAGCGTGTATAAGACTAATAATAATAATAATATACGAAAATAAGTTAGCTATACGGAGGAGGTAGGTGAAAGTATCGCTAATTAATCTAAGTGAGGTTGTAGAAGGGGTTATTTAATATATTATAGCGGAAGGTTGGCGCAATTAGTAACGGCGCGGTGGCCTAGAGCTAATTAAACTAATTAGAAGCCTGAGGATACCCCTCCTCTATTTGGAAAGCGATTGTGTTCGAATTAAAGTAATAACGACTTTTTTTTTTGTACGTTTTAATTAGAAGGATTAAATAGTAGACCTACTTTACGTATATAGTAGTTACTAGTGATTTTTATACGATTCGGGACGAGTCTTTTTCCTACCGGGGGGGTAATATAATAGTACTGGCGGTGGGATTCCGGTAGGTATAGGGCAGGGCACCGGCTCGGGTGCCATTCACCTACATACACGGGTCGCCGGGACTACAGGGTTAAAACCCCGAACGCTAGGCGAACCTTTGTACGTTTCCTCTTTTTCTCTCTATCTTGTAATTTTAGTATAGACCTGGGAATCAACGTGTTTAGTCTGTCTCTCGTGACTACGTCGCTCGTAACAATAAGTACGTTAAAGGTTATTTTAATATCGCCGCCGGGGAAGTCTATCGGAATCCGACATTTACTAAATATTAAACTATACAGTTAATTAAATTCGTCATTATATTAGGTAGTACGTCGGGTACAAAAATATCTAATTCAGCCGACGGTTAATAATTATAGGGATATTAAATTAAATTCAACCTATATAAATTAAATAGTATTAGCGGGTTACTAATATCTAATATACTAACATTTTACAGGACATTCCATAACTCGGTACCGATAATACTATTTTCTATTATTTCTATATTAATGTTAAGGTATTAGGAATTTTTATTATTAATAATAGAATTAATCTTTAGGGAAGAGAAGGAGTCGATCTCCGGTAAAGAGAAGGACTCGTCGGTAGAATCGAAAAAATTATAGTTATTAAATATAAATAATATTATTAGTATTTATCCTCTATTAATTACTCGTGTATCTTCCTTAAAATTAATCATTAGTAACTACTCGAATTATAGATATAAGGAAGGTAATTCTACTAGTATAATTGAAATTAGTAGTTCTACTTCGGTTTCCGGGGGTTATTATTATTCAACTAGACAATCATTACTAATTTTATATCAAAAGAATAGTTCGCAAATAATTTTAGGCGTTTAATCGTTTTAATTATTATATTAGGGGATAGTTAATTTATTATTAATATAATTTTAATTATTAGCTAATTTGTTATCGGAGGGGTCGGATAATCGATTATCGTCTTCTTCTACTATAGTATGGAGAAGTATAACAATCGGTCGCTATTCGCTAAGCGGTTAATTATTTTAATATTTACTATTTTGTTTAATTATAGAAAGGTTTATTTAGAGTAGTAGTACAAATTTAATATTTATATTAAAGAGTTATTTAGGAATATAATAATTAAAAGTCCAATTTTTTAAGTAAGAAGCTAGAAGAATTTATTATAATTGACGGATTAATTATATTATAAATAATGAAATAATCGACGCGTTCTTATCGGGAGGAGGTAGAGTCGTAATAACTCAATTAGATACTTCGTATTTTAATTAATTTAGCTGTCCGACCAATCGGAAATGTAGGTTCAAATAAATAAAATTTAATATATAGTATAGATTTCCAACGGTCGCCGGGTTGGCTAAATCTATTTTAAATATAATATTAATGAATAATAATAACTAATTAGTTAGTTATTAGTGGTACGGGAGCCGGCATATAGCTCGCCACGTGAAGTACAATGGCCGGGCGTAGCGCGATTAATGCAATAAGTAAATAGATTCCAAGAAATCTAAAGAGTGGTATAGTATAGGATAATAACGGTTCAAATCTCCTATTGATTGGGGACTATTATAAGATGAACGGCTTACAGGCATGCAAATAATATGATTGTATTATTGAGGTAAGAATCTGACTACTTCGAGGTTTTCCCTAGGTTCGGTTTTATGCCCTGCCTGGGTCCACTGGTATGTTAAACTTGCCTGCCGGTTATTGGTCGTCCCGACCGAGGCAGGGTCAACGTCTCACATTAAATTAAAGTTAATATATAAATATATTTATAGCTAGTAATCTTGTAAGGTATTAAATGGAGGCGTAAAAACCTTCCTATAGTAAGCGAAGTAATTATAATCTTTTTTAATATATTTGACGAGTAGGATAGGATATAGGAGGATAGTACGATTAATTCTATACGGTTTATTATATTCAGTAAATATAATTCTAACTAGTTTTAATATATTCTAATAACCTGTAGTATATATTTTCTTTTAACATACCTATCAATATTTCCTTATAGGAATTACGGCTTTCACCTTATATCAAGAAGGATTATCAATAATCTATATAAGGACCTTCGAATAAAGTGGAATAAATAATATTAATATTATTTATTTCTATACGTAAGTTAGGAGCATATTCCCTTTCTATTCAAATATCTATTTTAATAATAATTAATAAATATATATACTATAAATAATTAGAATAAATTAGATTAGTTCCAGCACTACTAGACTAAGATCCGCGTAGAATTGTACTAGTATTTAATAAACTAGATTCATATTATAAATATCTAAAAAGCCGATAACTGTACTACTTTAAATATTAGTTAGAGGGTTATCCTTCCTATAAATTATATTAATAGTACCTATTATTAAATTAAATATTATTAGAACTTCATAATTATTACTTGTAAATTCGGGAAACCTACATTCTTTATTACTATAATTACGAACCTATATTAGCTAGAAGTATAAATTAAATTGAATAACCTTAATTATATAGAGCGTCCGGATATTATAGGCCGAATATTTAATTTAAAAGCGAATATACTTATAAGGGACCTAAAGGATAGTTTTTTTAGTACGTATATAAGTATTATATAGACTTTAGAGTTTTAAAAACGTAGCCTTCTATACCGGCATATATTAATATTTTTAAATATAGATTCTTAGCGGGTTTATTTAGAACTGTAAGTAATAAATTATATTATTCGAATAGAATTTCTACTACTTAAGGAAAACCCGGACGGACGGCTCATAAAATTGTTAAAGACTTTTATAAATAATAGTCTTTATAGTAGGAATAACCTAAGCGCCTTATATATAATTACAAGTAAGAAGGATAAGAGAGTTATTCCGTAGTATAAAAAGCGCTACCCCAAGCCGTATACTAAATAAACTACTATCAAATATACCGGTTACCCTTTTTATAAATACTATAATAATAGTATTTATATTACGAAAAGATCTAATAGGCGGGATATTCCTATATATAATAATATGATTATCCTATATAATCCGTACTTAATTTTAAAGTATTAGTGTTATATTAACGTAGAGGTTTACTTTATTGTAAATATTATAAAATACATTTATAAATATATTTACAAGGGTATTAATTAGATTATTTTGGAGTTTACGGAGCCGGATAAGATAAAACGGTATATATTTCTATAATATATTAATCCCGTAGAAATATTTATATATATTATAAAATAATTATTATACGAGGAATATCTAATTATTATACTACTCCCTATCCACTTAGAAGATAATCCGACTATTATTTTACGTACTAGTTTAAATCCGGATTAAGCAGCCCAATAGGCCGAGCAGGCTATATAAATTATATTCAAATCCTTCTTTAAGTATAATACGATATATCTTAATAGCCCGAATCGTGATATTCTATATATAGATTTTCCCTCTAAATACATTTAGAAGGATAATATTTGTACGTAGCGGCTACGTTAAAAAGGTATTACTATTGGCCGGATTTATCATATTCCTCCTATCGTTAGTAAACAATATTTCTTATATTTATTCTTAATAAACATACCCGGGCCCTGCTCTTTTTAGGACTTGCGTATTATAGATACCGAAAAAAATACGCGCGCGTTCATATAAAGTACTTATTAGATTGATTAAAATCGTTATTAATATCCGCATTTGCAAAAACGGACTAGTAGGGGCGTGCGGAGCGGTATATAGGGACTGGGGTGGTAATTAGGGTAGTAATTACAGTAAGAAAGGCAAGGATTTGAAATATGGGACAGAGTATTTTCGTTTATTTGAATCCAGCTGTACACAGGCCACAACCCAGAATCCAGCTGTGCACGGGCCGCAACCTAGTATCCAGCCTTGTACCTATACGGAAGGGTCGCAGCTCCGCTGCCCCGAACACTAGTATCTATATATAAGAATATAGTAGTATTACTTATAATACTACCCTCCCTCTTACGGTTCGCTGGGTTTGCTCAGAACTCCAAATATCCTTAATATAATCAATAATATTAAAATAAAAAAGCGAGATGCAGAAGGAAAGTGGGCGGCCGTTGGCCGGCCCAGTCAGGGATCCTTTTATACAAGGTCCCTAGTCTGAACAAGGCCTACCCTAGCTTGTAGAGCAGGCGCCCTACTTCCTAGTAGCCGTCTACTAATAGCAGCTAACTAGCCTACACTTATTACAGGGCTAGCCTGTGACTGTTATCTAGTCGCGGCATTACTACAACTATAGTTGCCGGTTGATACACGCTCTCTAATTAGCTAATCCGTTCAGCCTCACTACCGCCACAACAGCTACTAGGCCCACGCAGGCCCCCTAATTAACCACACACTCCCGGAGGCTCCAGTTATATATACTAAGGATACGGCTCATCCTCGCCTATATAGGATAAACCGCTATATATAAATTCTATAATTTCCCTTCTTCCTTATATCATTATACAAATTATATTCCACTCTATATATTTAGTATTGCCTTAACCTATAATAATTAATTATATTTTACTACTATACTATAAATATACTTTACTATAAGGAGGAAGTATATATTTTAATACTATTCTACAACGCCGTTAATCGCTAAAAATCCCGCAACCTACCAAATCTAATAAAGCTTATAAATTTTGATAATAATATTATTATTACTAACGAAGGTACCTTCCTAAAAATATTAAATAAAGATATCGACGTCCCAAATACTCCTTAGGATAGTAAATCCGAAAATTCTAACCCGCTAATAAATAAAGACGTCCATTTAATTACACTAGAAAACGTACTATATATTTGAACTATCGAATACTTTATTAATACTATTATAAAAAATAGGTCTAATATTAGGCGGCCAAGGGGCGACCGCTAGAGAAGGGATCCTACGGGTCTACAACGCTAACGCACTATCTTATCTTATTAAGTTTATACCTAATAGGATCGTAGTGGCTAGTACCTTCCTCCTCCTAACTGTTAGGAACGTAGGCGAAAGGTAGGCTGAGGTGACTACGGTCGTGGCTATACGTAGGGGACGGCAAGTTAGGGGTTAATCTAAAAATATATTAATAGTCACTAACTATAATAAATTATACTCTATTAAACCTCTTTTATACCTATACAAACTCTATTTATCCGCTAATAAGTATTATAGAGCCCTATACTAATTTAGCGCTTTAACACAGTACCGGATTATCCTTCCTACAAGTCCGACCCGATATAAGCGTTATCGTTAGTAATCCTACACGTTAGTTAACGAAGGGGAATAGTAATCATTAAAGTACTTCCGTATATAAGCTTTAAGCCTCCTAATACGATCCCCCCCCCCTTATAAGTTCTATCCTCGGAACCTTCGCAATTCGTAGTAAATCCCGGTTAAATAGTGGAGGGCGTTGGTATTGTACTATTATAGTATTATCGGGCTATATTACCGGCGAAGGTACGATATTTTCGCCCCTTAGTTCGGACGAATTATTATTTATAATAGCCACCGACGCTATATTCCGGATATTATAACTATTTCGCTATTAGCGAACTACCCGCTAGAATATTAGCCTTATAATATTCCTTCTCCTAAGTTCTAAATATAGATACGAAACCGCCCGCTAGAATATCGGTATTATAATATTTATTCTCCCCAATTCCAAATACGGATACGAAGCCGGCCGCCAAAATATCGGCACTATAATATCTATTCTTATAAACCCTTAATATAGCGAACCGCTCGTTAGAATATTAATATTATAGTATCTATTTTTATAAACTCTAAATATAAATACGAAGCCGGCCGTTAGAATATTGGTATTATAATATCTATTCTTATAAGCTTTAAATACGGCAAGCCGCCCATTAGAATATCGACATTATAATATCCATTCTTATAAGCTCTAAATATAGATATAAAGCCGCTTATTAGAATATTAGTATTATAATATCCATTCTTATAAACTCTAGCACGGATATAAAACCGGTATTAAATTTAAAATATTAGCGTATTACCCGCTAGAATATTAATATTATAATATTTATTTTTATAAATTCTAATATAAATACGAAACTAGTATTAAATTTAAAGCACTAGCGTACCGCCCGCTAGAACATCAGTATTGTAATATCTATTCTTATAAATTCTAATATAAATATAAAACTAGTATTAAATTTAAAAAATTAATTAAATTCCTATTTATTATTAAAACTATTATCCCGTAGGCGTACGAAGTAGTAAGCCTCATTTTACCTACTAAAGAGTGCTATACCGAATTTTAAGAGTATTAATAAGTAATTACAATTTATTATAATACTTAAATATAATTCCCCTCCTTATAAATTCCGTCCTTAGGACTTTTATTTTTTTCCTCCACTTCCTAATTCTATATACTACTTCTTCCATAAACCTCCCTTACTTATATTATTCCTTCCTAATCGCCCTCTTATTACCTTCGCTTTATTCTTCGTATTATTCTTTTTATTCTAATAATATAATTTTTAATTACTTTCCTCCGCTTTCTCTACTATTATCCGAATTATATACCTTCCTATTTTCCGCCTTTTTTTTTTACCTTCTTACGACCATCCTATTACTTACTTATCCTATCTTTTCCCTTTTAGCTATTACCTTTATTTTATCCTTCTATTTACCCCTTTTTACTACTTATATAATTATTTAATATTTTATTTACTTTATGTTATTTTATATTTACCTATTTTAAATTGTATTCGCTTACTTCGATTTATATTTATATAGGGACCTCCTCCTTTATTTATATAACGTCCCTTCCGCCTACCCTCTTCGCTTTTCTTCTTTTTTTCCTTCTATTTTTACTTTTATAATTATATCTATTACCCCCTCCCCTAACTCTATAGCCGCTTCGTTTACCCCCTTATTTAAATTACCCCCTACTATAAATATATATATTTCTATTATATATTTACGTATGAATCCCTATCTCCCCTATAAGTCCAATTAATATATTCGTTTATTCTCTCCGTTTTTTTCTTTTTCGCTCTATCCTCTCCTTCCTTTCGCTTTACACCCGTAATTAACCTTTAATCGACTACTCCTTTCCTATCCTTTAACAATATCTATCCTTTCGCTTATTTAAAATATAGCGTTATTTTACCCTAGGCGTTTACTAATATTCTAGCTTTAAGCCTGTACGAAATATTCCGTCTAATTAATACATATACCTGCCAAATTAAAGGTACGCTATCTTCCCCTCATTACCTCTCCCATTTTTTTTTTTTTTTTTTTTTTTTTTTTTTTTTTTTTTTGCTAACGTCTTCTCCTTCCAGAATTCAACGAGAGATCGTAGTATTCGCTATCGTTATACCGCTATATACTCGAAGTCCCCCGCAGTATTCACAACCTCTAGAACGATATATAGGATATAGTGGCCGAAATTATACGTTTTATTAATGTTAGTAGCCCCCTACCTACCCCCTTTTATAATAATTATATCGGTCTACGGTGGCATTTTAGGCTACAATATAGGTACGCTTTATTAATAATAATCTCCCTATAATATTACTTAATATATTCTAAATTAGGAACTTTAATTGTAAGGGCTATTTAAAATTTAGCTACTATAGTATTAGCAATACTAATATTAATATTAATCCGGTAGCCCCTATTAACGGTCTTATTACTAATAATGGCGGCTCTCCTATAAATATTTCTACGCCGAATTTTCCTATTCGTATTACCCCCTCCCTTAATCGCGGTTAGGGTCCCTAGTATTAAATAGTTAATAGGAGGTTAACGTTTATAAATAGGAAATTAAACGAATTATTAAAATTTATAAGGGAGGATTATAAATAAATAGTATAAAATAATATTTATAAATATTATTAATAGGTATAATAATATACGGGAATATTCCTTTTAAAGTTATAGGTTCTAATCCTATATTAATAATAATAGACGCTGCTAAGGATTTTTTTATTTAGAGTAATAATGGAAAATACGGGTTATATTCTATTTAATATTTTATTAATATTTTATATTAAATTAAATTACCTTCTGTTCCTATTTCTTATTCTATTTAGTATTTCTACTTTATATCTCTACTTTACGTCTCTATTATTATATCTCTACTTTACGCCCCACATTTGTATTTTATATTTACATTTTACATTTACATCTTATATCTTCATATTTATATCTTACATCTACGTCTTACATTTACGTCTTACGTTTGCGTCTTACGTCTTTATATTTATATTTTACATTTACGTCTCATATTTACATTTTATATTTATATTTTATATTTACATTTTACATTTATATTTTACATTTTTATATTTATATTTTATATTTACATTTTGCGTCTTACGTTTGCGTCTTATATTTTACGTCTTATATTTACATTTTATATTTATATCTTATATTTTACATCTATATTTTACATTTCTACTCTAGATCTCCAAATAATTACTATTCTCTTCCTATTACCTAGCTAACCCTTATCGACCTAGTAGTTAGCCTGCTATTAGTACGCCGCCGCTGCGTTTCCCTAGCCTTATATTCTTTAAGAAAGTCCGGATAATTTATATCCTTTTATAAAACCTACGAATTCTTATTGTCCGGATACCCCTTCTATTTAATCTAAAATTAATATTAGTAGCCGGATTTATAATACTTTATAATCGCCTCGATTTCGTATTAAATATTATTCTCCTTAATATTTACGATTTCCCCTCGCAATATTACTATAATAGGATCCCTATAGTATAGTTTTAGTAAAATAATAAAGAATATTAAATAAATTTAATAATACGCGGGGAGTATAAGTTGGTATATTATCTTCTTTTTTCTAATAACCTTAGTAATTTAGAAGGGTCCTAAAAATTTATTTATTAATTTAGCGTTTGGACGGTATTATTTAATATACTTCGTATTAAGTAAAACCTAACTTCTAATATTAAATTCTTTTAACTTCCGAATTTTATTATATTATTTCGTATACCTTTAATTAATAACTTCTAAAGCCGCTACGATTTTTAACTATCTACGAAATAATTTATTAATTTAATTAGTAATTACTATTGGAAGGACCGTCCTCCGCCTTCGCTCTAGGTCTACTAATCCCTAAGGATAATACCTAAAGAGTAATTCCGAAGGGGATTTTCTAATAGCGGTATAGAAATGATTATTGTATATTTATTATACTAGTATAATTTTTTCGGTTTAATCGATTTATTTTATATTATAAAAGATTTGGAGGTATAATTCTAAATTTTAGTTTTACCTTTCTATTTATCCGTCTATTTAAGGGTATTAGGTTATATTAAAGTATTTACGGATATTTAAGAATTCGTAGTAAGTCTTTTAAAATTAATTTATAAAAAAGCTATTTTAGTCCGATATAATAGAATCCGGGAAGTTAAATTATTAGAAAATATTTTATTAGAAAAGGAATATAAATTGCCGAATATTAATCGTCTTTTATATAAGGATATATGAAGCGTATTTAGTAAAGCGGTCGATAATAATGAAGATTGTATTGTAAATCCGATTAAATATAAAGTCGAATAATTTTAGTATTCTAGTAATAAAATTATACGAAATATTTTATTAGGGGATAGTAAAGATAAGTAACGACCTTAATAATTTATATAATCGGTAATTACAAAGCTTAGCCTTTTAATATATTAGATATTCGCAGATATATAATTCGATGTCGGTTATAATAATAAGCTAGTAATAGAATTAATTAATATACTTTAATATTTTCCTTTAGTTTAAGTATTTAATTATTATTATATTATAGTAGGCGTAGAATAGCTCGGCCTATATTTATTCCAGGACGTAAATTTAGTATTAATACTATAGAATTCTATCTTCCCTTATCTTTTAATTCTTTACCCGTCTCCTCCTTTTACTATTCTTTTATATTTCTTCAATAATAAATAAATCCTCCTTCTACGCTTCTAATAATTACTATTTTAATAGTAATAGCTATTTTTCGTCCTTTTATACCCTTACTACTACTGTATACCCGCCTATATTTCCTATAACGATACTTTTATCCTCCCTCTTTAATTTAACGGCGGCCTCGCCCGTAAACCTTACCCTCTTCCTTACTACCCTATCCTCTCTACTATCGCTCTCAATTTCCTTTCGCTTCCTTCCTTCCTTATTTAATTCGCCCTCTTCCTATAAATTCTATTTTTCTTCCTATAATTCAACCCTTTTATCTTCTAATACCCAACCTTCTTTTATTTCGCTTATATTCTATTATTATTCCTTCTCTTTTATTACTATTTTCTAAATTTCCCTTCTAATTAAAATTATTTATTTTATTAGTACCCTTACTATTCAACTTTCCTTTATCGCCCGATCCTTTTCTTTACTCCCTTTAATAATTTTTATTAATAAATAATTACCCTTTATTTCCTATTCTTCTCCTTATAATTATAATTTCCTTAATAACTTATCCGCCGGATTTAATTTTCCTGGATAATATTCAATTCTAAAATTATATACTATTAATTCTAATATTTACCAATTCTACCTCGTATTAGCCCGTTCCTTTTTTTAAAAATATTATAAATTTAAATAATTTATAATTATTAAGAATGGTTTATTTATATATAATAAATATTACTTCTACGCTTTTAGCGCTCCTACGATTATTAATAACTCTCTATCCCCAACCTTATACCTAGTTTCTTCCGGCGATTTCTTTTTTAAAAAGAAAATTACCGGGTATTATTTATTATTATATAGCTATATAAAAACTACCCCAATTACAAAGTCCAATATATTTATTTCTATTTAAATTTATAATACCGGGTTGAAGTAATATAATATAAAAACCTCCTAAAATAATTTTTTAAATTCCGCGAACGCTTCTTCTACTTCCTTTGTAAATTCGAATAGCCTCCGTTTATTCCCCTTTAATAATTTTATTAGGGGTATAATTATTTTGGAGTATAATATTATAAAATGTTAATAGAATTTCATAAACCTTAGGAAAATTTGGATATTATAAATACTCGCCGGAGCCTCCTATTCTACGATTATTACCACTCTCTCTAAATCTATTACTACGCCTTCTAAAAAAATAATATATCTTAAAAATAATATTCGCTTTATATAAAATTCGTACTTACTTAGATTTATATAGAGGTTACAATCTTATAGCCGTTAAAGGACTTCCTTAATATAATTAATATAGTCTTCTTTATTTTTACTATAAATTAGGATATTATTAAAGTAAGTAATATATATAGTATTTATTAACCCTACTAATATATTATTAATATACACTTAAAATATTACTAGTACGTTCGTTAATCCTATTAGTATAATTAAGAATTTATAGTACCTATACTTCGTATAAAACACCGTCTTCTCTTTATTTCCCTCTCGAATCCGAATTTTATAATATACATTCTTCAAATCCAACTTTATAAAGACTTTAGCCGATAATAACCGATCTAGAATTTTTTAAATAAAGAATAATACTGTCCAATTCTTCTTTATAACTTTATTTAATACTTTAAAATCGATATAGAATTTTAATTTTCTACCCTTCTTTAAAATAAAAATAATAGGAGCGTCCGCTAAGTTGATAAAAGAATGAATCTACCCCTTTTAGAATATTTCTATTAATTATTCGTATAATATTTCTAGCTCCTTAACGTTTAATATATAAATCGGTCCTTAAGGCGCTAATTCCCCTTCGATTAGATTAATATAATACTCTAACCAATTATATTAAAGTAGGAGTATAACCGAGGTTTTAAATACTAATTAAAATTCTTTATATTCTAATAGGATAATTAGTTTAGGGATAGCGGGCTTACTTTCTATTTCCTCTAATAATTCTAAAAGTTATAGTAGCGTTAATTTTATAGGGGGTACTAAAATAGAATAAACGTTATTAAATACTATTTAAAAAATTTTAACCGGGGGGGTAGGGGCTGGAAGCGATTTAGCCGATTCTATTATAATAGGTAGGATTACGAATTTTAATACTAAGGAAGGGGGGATTTCGAATAAGATATTTATATATACGAAAGGGCGGAAACCCTCCTCTACCCTTATTATTTCCCAAGGGTCTAATAGTAAAATTAAATTCTATTATAGTTTTGTTAGGACGGTTATAGCGTTATATATTTCCTTTGCTAATACTATATTTAATATAAAATCGCCGGCCCTAATATAAAACCGAAATAACTATCGCTATTAATTAATATTAGGGTTTTATTTATAAAGCTAAGGGTAACTAAGGATAACTTTTACGGCTAGGGATTTAATTATAATAAAAGTAATTCGCTTCGTCTATTTAGTATTATAGGAATTATATATTCTAATAAAATAAATAATTATACTATATATAGGAATAGGCCGAAGGGAGAAATTAATAAAATAATAGGGTATTAAATTAATTTTCGTATTTAATAGAAATAAATATTTATTAGTTAGGTTTAATTCCGCGCCCGAATTTATTAACCCTTACGTACTCCGCTAATTTCTATAAATCCTTATTAATAATTTCATCTCTAAATATATTTATAATCTATTTATATTATTTTAAGCGGTTATAATTACCGTTTTAACCGCGATTGGTTCGGCGTTTATTCTATATAAGGGGGTACTTATAAGGATAGGACAATTCCGTACTAAATGGCCGATTTAATTATAATTATAATAGGCTCGGTTCGGGTACGCCGTTACGAAATAACCTATTATACTATACTCGTAATAGGTATTTAATAGCTTCGGCTAGGTATATTAATTATATATATAGCCTTTTTAATAATAAAGGGAATAAATAAGATTGGAATTTATTTAAAAAACGGTAGGGGGGCGACGGAGAAAATTAAAAGGGTTATTATTATAGGATAATTGAAAAGGGATATTCGAAAAGGAGGTAAAAGGGTATAAAAATAAAGAAGACGATAGATTATACCTTAAAGATATTTAATATTAATAATATAATACGGACGGTTCAATACTCTCTAAACCTTTTAACCGTTTTGTATACGCTACTACTTTATTTATTATATTAATACTAACCGTTAAGAGGATACTTTATTTAAAGAGGGGGTATAACCGGTTAATTTAAGTAATAATCCGAATATATTCCGGTTAATTATATAATAAATTAAATTTTTCGGTATAATAGTAGTTATAGAAGTTATAAACGGTTTCTAAGGTATTTTATTATATATATTCGAATTTATTAAGAGCGGATCGTTTAATAGCCTAAGTATTACTATTATATTCAATCTCTAAAAAAGTACGGAGGTCGTTCTATATAAATATATTACGAATAGTATTATACCTAGGTTTACTATAGAGAGCTAATATATATTTAATTTATACGTTCTTAAGATTACCTTTAATATAGCTAACAGCGAATAAGAGGGAAATATAGGGGTATTTTTAAAAATATATATCGACGTTATAAAAGTAATTCCGCAATTATAAGAAACTTTCGCTAATAAATTTAGTAATATTATATTTAGAATAGTATTTAATATAGACTAGTATAGCTGCAATTAGTAAAAGGGTAATTATAGCGATGGCCGTTAATAAAGGGGTAGTAAGGGGAGATATAGTAGAAATATAAATTTAATTATAAAAGAGGTAATTTTAGTAATAGAACTTAGTAAAAATAAAGGGGTAATTTCTTATTAAATTTTGTTTAGTAAGGCCTACGAATACGAATTATTCTTATTAGGATATATATGAAGGGAAGTAATTAAGGAGGAATTTAATTGCGGCGAATTAAAATTCGAATAATTATTATTTACGCGCGAGCTTATCGGCTTCCAAAGTTTAAAGATATAAATAGGGAGCCCGGGGCAGCGTAGGAGGGTAATCTTTATTACTATCTTCTTCAACGGATTTTATAGTAGGCTAGTATTATTATAATAAAAGTAGAGGAAGTTAGGTCGTTTTAATTATAATAATTATAGGGGTAGTAATATAAGAGGGATAAAGAGTAGCCTCGGTAGTACGAAAGATAGATTAGCCGCTATGTGTGTATATCTTAACGGTATTAGCTCAATTCCCGGAGGAAGAACTATTGATTTATTAAAAATATAGGTAAAAAGTAGGCTGAGGTGACTACGGTCGTAGCTATACGTAGGGGACGGTAAATTAGGGGTTAATTTAAAAATATATTAATAATTACCGATTATAATAAATTATACTCTATTAAGCCTCTTTTATACCTATATAAACTCTATTTATTTATTAACAAGTATTATAGAGCCCTATACTAGTCTAACGCTTCAGCGTAGTGCCGGATTATCCTTCCCGCGAGCCCGACCCAATATGAGCGTTATCGTTAGTAATCCCACGCGTCGATTAACGAAGGGGAGCAGCAGCCGCTGAGGTGCTTCCGTACACGAGCTCTGAGCCTCCTGACACTAACGAAGCGTTGGACTAACGACATTAGGGCACGCAACGAGCTGGGCTTGCGAGAGGGATAATCCGGCGCCGCGCTAGGGTATTACATTAGTATTAAACTCTATAATACCTAATTATAAGGAAATAGCATTTATAGTAGTATAAAAGGGGTTTAATGGAGCGTAGTTTATTATAGTCGGTACCTATTGATATATTTTTGAATTAACTCCTAATTCGCCGTCCCCTACGTATAGCTACGACCGTAGTTACTTTAACCTACTTTTTTCCTACGTTCTTAATAAATTAATAACTCTTCCTCCAGGAATTAAATTAAAACTATTAAAATACATATATATAGTAGCCGGTCTATTTTTTGTATTACCGAGGTTACCCTTCGTCCCTCGCAGACTACGACTCCCTTAGTTATTACTGTCGAAGCTGTACTACCTCCTCTACCTTTATTATAATAATACTAATTTATTATAGAGTCTACTAAATTAGATAGCGACGAAGACTATCCTTCTATACCGCTTCGGACTTTTTATATGTACCTTTATCTATTTAAAACCAACGAATTTGCGTATAAATAATGATTCTTCGAATTCCAGTTCGCTATAATTAAACTCCTCCTAAATTTTTTCCTTTTATATATATTTTAGTAAAAATAATTCGCCTTCGTAGGCTTTATTGGATAGTATTCGGTTAGAAATTACCCTCCTGTCTCCGCTAGGTTTTGTTATTAGGATTACTACTTTTATAATTAAATTTATATTTCTACTATACTTCCCCTTACTACCCCCTTTTCCACAGTTATTATTATAACTACCCCTTTACTATTAACGGCCTTACTAATTCGTATTAAGTACCGCTCTAAATATAATATTACTAAACTTATAGGCGAAAGCTTCTTGCAATTCCGGAATTACTTTTACAATATTAATATAAATTTTTAAAAATACCCCTATATTTCCCTTTTATTTATTATTGATTATATTGAAGGTAATTCTAAGAATATGAAGATTGAATATGTACTAGCCCTTTATAATGAACCCGGGTATAATATTATTTACAATATATTTACGTGGAATAACCTCCGTATCTTCTTAGAAATTGAATATAATAGTAATATTTGAATTATTGAACGGTCCGTTCTCGATAAATTTGAATATATATATTAGGGCGCCTCCGAAACCATTGATAATTTTTATAATGGCTATTATACTAAAGAATTTAACCTATCCTATAATTAGCCGGAATATATTTAGATCGTCGCTTAAATTAATCGGTTGCGTCCTTTTTTTTAGTAAGGCGTCCTCTTAATAGTTAATGTTAATATAATGAACGAAGTAGTAGCGTATATAGAACGGCTAGAGGGTTTAGAAAGTATTGAGCCGTCCGTATTACGTTATTAAAATTAAACGTCTTTAGGGTATATTTAATTATTTTCTTCGTTTTAACCCCCTCCTAATTCTTTATTGAATATTCCTTCCTATTTATTTTATAATATTAATCCCTCCGATTTATTTAATTATTTCCTTCTAGCTTTTTAAATGAATTCCAATTTCATTTATTCCTTCTATCAATCGAAAGGCTATATATATAATTATCATATTTAATTGAAATTATTGAAGATTTATCATAAGTATAGTATAATGAGCTATTTTGTAGCGATATGCCCGAACCGAGCTTATTTTAATTATAACGGGGTTGGTTATTAAATATATAATTGCCTTCTCCCTACGGGTGTTATAGCCCAGAGCCATGACCGCCCAGGAGGTGCTAGGAGTCACGTAGTTGCGCGCCTTCCCGGCACGCTCCACTATAACCTAACAGAGTTTGGCGCGTATATTACAAAACCTCGTACAGCCAGCCTACCTTTATATTTCTTCCCTTTTTACTCTTTAACTTTAATATTATATTAAATTGCACTATAACCTCCTTAAACTGGCTTACTTTCGTAATTATATACACTCTCACATAATATTAAAACTAAAACCATTATTCAACTAGGGATAGTAACTATAATATCCTAAACCCAATACCCGCAGTCGCCTATTGTAATAAAAACCCGAAGAATACTTGAAATCGCTATAACCGACCGATTAAATTGCGAAAACCCAATAAATTACAATTGTCGTAGCAAAAACCTGATATAAAAATATACTACTTTGAGAGCCGTATTAATTACAATCTCGTATTGAAATAATAAATTCCGATATAGTAAATAATCCTAGCGGTTAGCCTAAAGATAGTCTAATGGTTAATAGTTATACTCTAAATTATCCTAATAATAATATTAATATTAATATTAAAGGATCCAAAATGCCTATACCTACGAAGGTATGTTTAAATTTACTTTAAGTAGAGAAATAACCGATAACCCCCTTTATTAGTAATTATAATTAAAATTATAACCCTTCCAATTCCTTAGCGATATACGATTTATCCGTATTATATATTCGTATCCCTACGCAATAAGGCACTCCTAATTATTTACGACTATTAAAAATTAAAAATAATTTGGATAGTCCGCTAGACTCCGCCTAGCCATTATAATATTAGAAGATACATTTTAGTATGGAATTTATTCGTAATATTGAAGATAAAATTCCCTCCAGCCGCTTATCTATTAAGCGGATATTATTTAATGCCCGTAAATATAATTGAATAGTCCTAATAATCCTGTAAAATAAAGATTTAAATTTGGAAGATTTTCTAATTATACTTTATAGGAAATACGGGACTTTCTATTATACGAATATAGTGCCTAACATGGGCGGTAAATATTTTACCCCCTCTTTTAATAATTTAATAAGCAATATTATTGACCGTACGAACTATATAACTAACGTATTTATTAATTGTAGAGGGTTTAGCTATATCTATTTCCAACCCTTTACCGAAAATAACTAGAAGTCGGCTGTTTTAGGGCCTTTAAAGGGGGTAATAACTTTAATCCAATTTACGACTATATTTAACTAAGACCCCGCTACTATATAGAATGAGATTTGTATATACTTTTTATCTCTATAAATATTCTACGCCTCTATTAATAATTTAATAGAAATAATAGAATATATGAATATTATAGTTTATAAAATACATTCCTTTATTTATATACTTTATCTAAAAAACTAAAGACTAGGATACTATAATTACCCGGGTTAAGGATAAAAGAGATTTAGCAACCTAAATTACCCGTAGTAATATTAATTAGTAAAAACAATTTATTAAGACGGAAACTAACCGTCGTTAATTAGAGGAAAAATTATACAAAGCCCGTAAAAAGGTTGAATAATATTATACTTCCTGTAATAAATTACTAACGGAATTAGCCGTTAACTACGACCTTCGCATAGATAAAGCCGTTAAATTATATATAAACGGCCTATCGGTCGAACGAACTACGAATGAAACGGAGATCGCCCATTTTAAAAGTAAAGTTAACACCCTAATAATATAATTCAATAATAAAAAGGTCCGAGTAAGGTTAAAAGATTTACTTCTCCTAACGGGGGCCAAAGAATTAAGAATTTAAATTATTAAATTCGAATAAACTATCAACGACCTAAAAGTGGAATTAATTCTCCTATACGAAAAGAAGGAGGCAATTAAAGTTTTAATTGATATTCTTCGTATAAAACTCTAGGACGCCGAAGATAAAGTTATTATACTAGAAAAGAGTAACGGATTTCTTAAAAAATTATTAGAAAGTGTACTACCCCTGCGGATATCTATTGAAAAAGAGTCTAAACAAAACTTCGCTAAATAATTTACTAAGTCTATAATAGAGAGTTTCTAGAAGAAGCGTAAAATCTATATTTCTTTAGCCTAACAAACTTTGGAAACAATTAATTAGATCCCTTATAAAGTCAAAAATTCTTTGAACTATCGCAGGTCCTTATAAATAAGCCGAATTTTAGGTAAAAATAATAAGACTATAGCCGGTAGAAGTAACCCCGACTTTTCGGACAATAAATTAAATTCCGATTAATCTAACTATTCCAGTAATACACGTCCTAATAAAAAATTTAGCTACCCCTATCGTCCCTCCTTAAATATATCGCCGCGTCCTAATTCGGAATAACTATTTTATTCTTTTAGTAATTGAAGTAAGAAATCTACTAAAGTACTTAATATTCTGTTATTTTATAGCGAACTAAATAAAGATAAAGTATTTTTCGAAATATAATCGTTTTAAATCTGCGGAATATTAGAAGTTAATACCGATTATTTCGCATCCGAACGAGTAGTATTTAATATTATCGTAGGTCGATTAAAACGAAAAACGGGCAAAACTATCCTACTTTTCGTTTATAAGTATAATAGTAGCCCCCTACAATTAATAATTATTAACGGCCTTATAAACTATTTAAAAGAAAGCTATTTAGATAAGAATACCGAGAAGAAGGCTAATATAGAATTCGAATAGTTAACTATAAAAGATAGCGATCGCTTCCAAGACTTTAAAGTAGAATTCGTACGCCTAACCAGCTAAATATATATTCCTATCTATTATTAGAAGTTTACCTTAAAGTACAAAATACTTAAGAGATTTAGGGACCCTATAATAGTAATTTTTTTAAATAAGGGTAGGAGCTTTAAAGATTATTATACTATTATTTAATTTATCGATAAGAGCTATTAATTGGAAGCCCCGTCCTACTATTCTAAACGATCTAAATACGATAGTTTGGGAATGAAGACCGCAATTACTATAACGTCCAATCTAACCCGAAATTAACTACTAGGATTATCCTTCTTGTATTAGAAATTTAATATTGAAGAGTATTATCGATTCTAGACGGAGGGTAAATACTTTATTCATAAAAAAAAGGAATATCGAATTGTAGAATATCTAGAAAAACCCTGTATTAACCGAACCTTCGAAAAATATAAAGTTTTTTACTTTAATACTATAATATTTATACTACCTAATATTCCTAATAAAATTATAATTAAAAACTCTAATTAGGAGGAATCCTTAGGAGAAGAAATATCCGAAGTAAAAGTCGATAAAGACCTAAAAAATCAATACCCCTAAGGAAATTAACCTCCTTCCTAAGAAAAGTATTGATAAATAAGAAAAAAGAGAAGACTAATATAATTCCGCCTTCCGTAAATATAATAGAGATGGAATCCGCCTTCTAACTAAATATTGATTCAAATAAAGGAAGCCTTTTTCTAGCCAAATAGAATATAATACAAAATAGATCATTTATTTTTATTACAAAAGCCCTAATTAATATAGGAATAAAAGTTTATTTTATTATAAACGATACCTTTACAAAAGGACTATAATATTTATAGTTAGAAATATATAGCGACTTCGAATCCGGATATATTATTCCCTATAAGCAAGCTATTCTAAATATTATTAATTATATATTAAAGTGTTATTTATATATCTAGGGCTATAAATCTTTTAATAAATAAATAATCATCCTATTAAATTTGAATTAAAATATAATAATCGGACAAATATAGTTAGAGAAATACCGAATTCTACTTAACTATTATGATTACCTACTATAATTTCCCGACTTTTTAATTCTAATACTTAATACCTACAATATCCTAATGAAATAGTCCGAATTATTAAATTACCTAGACTATTGGAAGGATATAGCCCGTTGTAACATACTTATAGCCCGGGAAAATAAATAATAAATTAATAGAATATTTTTCTAGATAGGAAAAAAGGAGGAAGAAAATATACTAACTTTTAAAAAAATTATAAAAGAAATAAGAGGAAGACTAACAATTATTCGGGTAGAAGAAGAGGCGTATATAGAAGAAGGAATAATAGAATTCGGACTACGTAATACATCTCCCGAAGAATAATTATTGTAGAACTATATTACCGAATTAGAATTAATAGCCTTACTATAGCCGAAGTAAGAAAGGAAGAAAATATTCTTAAATAACTATTTTCCCGCCGACTAGCGTCCAAAAGAACTATATACGGCTAAGTATTAAACCTACAATACCGAGATTTTACAAATTAATTAAATACAGTAGGACTTATTTAACGGAATTAAATACAAATATACCTCCAATACCGAAATGACCCAAATTGAATATACTATCCAAAAGAATAGGATAGAAAATTAATAATAAACGCCCTATCTATTACCTAACGAATAAAGACCTTACTAACTAAAGAAAATATTTAATTAAATAAAAGAGAGACATGGGGATATAGTAGTAATTAATTTAATTATATTCGAATATGATTTATTGAAACGCCCATTCCTTCACAGATTCGCTGTCGGGCCCAAAACTCGTGGCAGAAATCCACACTAGAGGTCGTGGTGCTATGGGCCTACTTCGAAGCGAGGAAGGAGCGGCGGTTCTATCTATAGCGGTCCAAATACTATTAATTGCGGAGCCCTCTATCCTAAAGAGGAAATTCGAACATCGAGCTAAACTCGAAGCCCGTACTTTCAACTGCAAAAAGCTACTTTTTCCTTTACAATTGAAATTACTCATCAACCGTCGCGTGTATTAAAGTATATAGGGTATCAAAATAACGAGAAAAATAAGGCGGTTATTTTGGTACCGGTTGTATTATAGTACACGCTCTAATTGTCGAAAAAAGGCAAAAGAAGATAAAAAGAAGGATTTTAGTTATAATAACACTTTTAACCCTAATTTTTAGAGAGAGGGTTAGGTTTAGGGTTGAAAATAAAATATTGAAAATTCTGTAAAAGAAAAAAAAAAACTTTTAAATTTTTCTATTTAAGGTTTTTTTTTTCTTTTTTCTTTTAACCTTTTAATAATATAAACAAAGAAAAAGATATCCCTTTTTAATAATCTGCGTTAGTCACCCAATAAGCTTAGTAGTTTAATAGTTATTATATTACTCTAATGTTATAGAAGTCGTCTATTCAATCTAGTTTAGAATTAAATTTTTATTTTATAAAAGAATAAAAAAGTTATTTAAAAATGGAAAGTTAATATAAATATATATAAAAGAAAATATATATAAATATATAAGTATGAGAATAATAATAGTATCGAATTCTTTTTATTACTTTACTATTTATTAAGTTAAGATAATAGGCGTTTCACTGTCTTCGTTGGCCACATCTAGCTCCGGCCAAGGAATGACTATTTTAGTAAGGAATAAAAGTAGAATCCACTAATCTATATAAAATCAACAGGTTGCCAGCTGCATCCAGACCCAACGGGCTAGGGGTCGGCCACCCGCTAACAAACTAGAAAGCGGTACAGCCAAAGCTCGGTGGGCCGAGGCGTGGGCACCAACAGAAAAGTTGCTAGCGATAGCAGCCAGTCCCCCCTCGGAACTAAGGACCCAACCACTACCATCGTAAGTCCCGGAACTAATAGCCGCCAACTAAAAGGAATAGTTGAAGGACGTAATAAATTAAAAATAGGTATTATACTATAACTACTACCTAACGACGGCGGTAACCAAATTAGGTCGGCAGTATAAGTTTACTATCGCCGACTTTACTCTTAAATTTAGTAGAAAGGTTATTTAATAATATATAGTCAGTATAAAGAAGAAAAAGGGGAGGCAACGGACGCTGGAAAATGAAAATAATAAATTATACTTACTAATTAAAGCGAAGAACTCCCTCCTAATTTAAATTAGGATAGAAGTTATCGGCCTTCGGATTTTCCTCTACTAGAGGAAAGTACTAAACGTCCTAATACCTATTTACGCGTACAAATTCAAAAAGGAGACCTTTACCTATATAATTTTAAATTACCTTAATATAAATACTTTCTTTTAATCGGCCCCGGAAAATTAGCTACTAATAAAGGAAGAATTCTAATAATATTTGGATAATAGAATTAGAATCGAGAAGATTCCTTTTTGAATATTAAAATTAGGAAGGTTAAAGGAATACTATTTAGTAATTGAATTAGAAGAAGAGTAGTACGAGGAATTCGTAAAATATTTTTAAAAAGGAAATAAAATATTAGTAATATTAAAATAATAAAATATAGGGACGAAGAAGGGATAATTACGCTAACTACGGGTATTATTTAAATTACAATTATAGTAAAAACCGAAGTATTACCCAACGAAGCGCTTAATTATATTTAAGGAACTATTCGAATAATATTATTATACAGGCTTAATTCGTAATAACCGTATAGCGCTACTAAACCTAATCTTTATTTAGGGTATAGCAGCCGGAGGTATCGATAACTATTAGACTACTAAGAATAAAACTACTACTACTAATACCGGAAATTATATAAATAAGAATAATAATAATACTGCTACTAGATATAATATATATAAGGGTAATAATACTACTATTAAAATTAGAAACGATCTAAACCGGGTTTATAACGCTACTACCGGAAAAGGAGGGGGTACGGCTATAATAGATATTCCTTATAATTAATTTATAATAACTTTTCTATTGAAGGTCGGTAATATTGAAATATAAAGGGTAAAGAAGAGTGCCAATATTAGTAGGGAGGTTATTATACTCTAAACGCATATATATATAATTAGTAAAATTATTAGTAGTACGAACGAAGGATTTAAATTTCTAATTAAAATTAGGCTAAATATCCGACAATATAGTAATAATTACCGCTTAAATAGTATTACGAATATTATAAAAATTAACAGGGACGTTTAATATATATTTATTAGCAGTATAAATATAAATTACGTTCTAAGAACTAATAATTATAATATAGAAATTAAATAATAATAAGGAAAGGAATAAGAAAATAAAGAATTTACCGGACGCTAAAATATAATAAACCTTACTAATAATAATTATACGGAAAGTATTGATAGAAGTAACTTTATTATTGATTTTTAGGTAAATAACTAAATTTAAAGTATAATATAAGTAAGAAATTTTACGAATAATATTAATTGGGTTAATATATAGATTGGAAGGACAGAGAGGAAATTATATTCATTTTAAGGAATTATAAAGTTAGGAAGATTGCGAAGGAAATGGGCGAGGGCTATGGACTCTAAATATATTAGAAATATAAAGTTAGGGGACGATTTAGGAGAGGAGACTTCTATATTAGAAGTTAAATTGATTGGGCTAGGATAATAACGGTTAAAGGAAATTATTTTAAATAAAAATTATAATAAGGAAGAAAAAGGATAGGAATTAAGAAGGGGTACCGCAAGGAGGATTATATAAAAGAAGGAAAAGGCCTTTATATTATTATAAATAGAAGTAGAACTATAGGGTAGGAAGTAAAGGGCCGGGGTAGAGGTAATTATAAATAGGATAAAGAGGTAGGGAATTAGAATAATAGATAGGAAAATAGGATAGGGTAGTAAAAAGAAAGTAGAGGAAGGGGCGGTAGATTTTAAAATAGAAGGATAGTAAAGGGAAGTAGCGCTTTAAATTTGGATTTTATTCCTATTATTCCTATTATTCTAATATTGGAATAATATAACGGTAGGAGAGACGAAATTAGTTTATTATAGCGGTGGGTGAGAACCGTTATAATTATAAGTAAAGTAGGAGCGGTGTAAAATTTACGACCGAAATATAGCTAGGGGTTTTCATCCGGCGGCGTTTAACGCCGTACGGTTTTCCCCTCTAGGGAACTAGAGAAGGACCCCATGCTAAAAAGGCACTATAGTTATATAGTATAGGGAACAAGATTATTATTATTATTATTATTATATAAAATTAACAGCTTTTTTTAATAATTTATACAACTGAATATTACCTCTAAATAATGATAAATATCGCGCTCTAGTATTAGAAAAGCTCCTAGTACAATACTATAACTATATCAATATGTTAAACAAACACAATTTAAATACCCTCCTAAACTACTAAGAGAGGGTAAATCACTGGATTATTATCGAAGAAAATAAGTCTCTAAATAATTTAAAATATAATTCGTTATATAAAATAGCCTTGGAGGAATTAGAGGAATATCAAAAATATATTACAAAAAACCTTTAAAAAGGATTTATCGAGATTAATTTCGCCTTTTAGGCAGCGCCCATTCTATTCGTCCCTAAAGCGAATAGAAAATTGAGATTTTATATTAATTATCGAAAATTAAACGCCTTATTAAAAAAGGACAAATACCCGTTACTATTAATTAACGAAACTCTAGCCCGAATTAGATAGGCTAAAATATTTTCTAAAATCGATATATAATAAATATTCCACTAGATACGGGTGCACCCAAACTATAAGGACTTAACTACTTTCTAGACTAAGTACGGGTCCTATAAATATGAAATACTACTATTCAGTTTAACTAGAGGACCCTCATCCTTTTAATACTTTATCAATAATATTTTAATCAATTACCTTAATACATTCTATAGCGCCTATATTGATAATATATTAATTTATTTAAATAATCTCGAAAATCATAAGCACTATATTCGTAAGGTCTTTACCAGATTGCAAAAAACCGGATTCTAGGCCGATATTAAGAAGTATAAATTTAGTATAGTCTAAACCAAATTTCTAAAATTTATTATTAGCATCGATAATATTACAATAAATCTAAAAAAGGTAACGGTAATAGAGAACTAAAAACAACCAACCACCATCAAAAGAGTACAAACATTTCTAGGCTTCTACAACTTCTACCGGAAATTTATTAAAAACTTTAATTATATAGTACAACCGTTATCCAATCTTATTAAGAAGGACCTTTCTTTTTAATAGTTTAAAAGGTATATAAAAATATTTAACGTATTAAAATATTCTCTGTTAATAGCGCTAATATCAACCTACTTTGATTATAAATTAGAAATTAAATTTAGAAACTAATGCCTCTAATAAGGTATATATAGGGGTTATAAACCAGAAGTAGTCCAATAGGGAGTAATACCCTATAACCTTCTACTCCGAAATTATAGGTCCAACTAAATTCAATTACCTAATATATAATGAAGAACCATTAGTAATTGTTAAAGCGATAGAGTAATAGAGACTAGAATTAAAGGGTATCAAACTATTTATAATCATTACCGATTATTAGATACTAGAATTCTTTAGTAGCAAATAAGTATTGAATAATTAATAAATTCGCTAATTAGAATTATTATCGGAATATCAATTCCGGATAATATACCGACTAAGAAAAGAGAATATTGTAACTAATACGCTATTCTAGCAATTAAAAAATTTAAAAACGATTAAAATCAAGAAAGAGGATTAATATATTCTACGGTTTTCAAAGCTGGATAATAAGGAATACTTAGTATTTAATAGCAATAAGAAGGATATTAGAATTGCAGAATTATATATTATTCTATCTATTAGTACGGTAATTATAAATTAACCTAATACAATAGTAACATTAATTATAGCCTTAGAAATACTATCCAGGACGGTTCTAATTAATAAAATACTATACCTAAATTATATAACCACTTTACTATCGGTATACAGGGCAAAGACAGCTTAGTAAAATACCTCTTTTACCCTAAATAATAAATTATTTTATTATATAAATTAATAGTACCCGAAGAAGAGGATTACTATACCTATCTATTATAGAATATTTATGATTAATTACTTATTTCTACCCGGGCAAGGTAAAAACCCGTAAATTAATATAGAAATAATATTAGTAGCCGGCTCTAACTTCCGACGCCGATTAGTATATGACTAACTATTAGAATTATAAGGCTTTTAAATATCTAAGGAATAAAACACAGGGAAAGCTTTACGTTATTCCAATCTACAACGGCCGATTATAAAGGAGTATCGTAATAAATTTTAAATCTATACCTATTAATAAGAAGGGATATAATAATATATTTGTAATCGTAGACTAGTTTTCGAAAATATTATAGTATATTCCTTATAAAGATACCGTTACAATTAGGTAGACGGCCGAAATATACTACTATAATCTATATCGAATTTTCGGGTACCCGAACAAAATCACTAACAATAGGGGCCCTCACTTTATCTTTAATTTTGTATAGAAATTAACTAAAATACTAGGAATTACCTGGAAACTTAATAGTCTAGGCTATTCCGAAATAGTAAACTAGGCGGAAATAATAAATTACTATCTAAATTAAAGATTTCGTCCCTTTATTAATTATAATTAAAATAATTAATCTATAATACTACTAGCACTAAACTCAATATAAATAAAGCTTCTATATAAGAATTTAGACGGCTTATCTCCCTATAAAATAATTATAGAATATCCAATACTAATGTCTTTTAACTAGCAAAGTCGAACTAAACTTACCAATTTACTTACAAAAGAGTATATAAACCGAGTAAAGGCCTAAAGGGCGGCAGAAACTTTTCAAACCTACAAAGAAACAACGCTAAAAGCGATTAATAAAGCGTAGGAGAGACAAATAGTACAGGCAAATCGCCATTGTCGAAATCCTAATTTTATAATCGGAAATAAAGTCTTTATTATTAAAAAGAATTAATCGACGGATCAACCTAACAATAAACTCAACGTCCCATTAACATATATCCTATATAAAATTAAAGTAATAAAGGGATACTCCTATAAATTAGAATTACCGGTATTATAATATAACTATAAAGTATTTTATACTAAGAGATTAAGGAAGGATAGTACTAACATACTACCGGAATAAACTAAAGTAAATTTAGAAGGGGAGGTTAACAATAGTAACGAAGAAGAGTAGGAAATATACTAGGTTTTATCGTCGAAAATAGTAAACGGCAAACTATAATATTAAGTAGAATAGAGAAACTAAGATCCGGACCCCGAATAGTACCTAGTAGAAGGCTTTAAGAATATAGCGGAGGAATTGAAGCAATTCTATAAAGAGTACCTAAAAAAGCCTAACCTACTAAAACGTTTATAGTAATAGTCATAAGGCGCTTACAATAACTATTAGAATAATAATATACTAATTTAAATAAGAAGGATAATAAGGAGGAGACGGATTTAACGGGTACAATAAAATTTTGCTTTAGGAAAGGGAGGAAACGGGAGAGGACGCTTATAAATAAAAGGATAAGCTATACTATTAATAAACTGGCGGCGATCGCAAAATTGGCTAGATAATGCAATTAGAACTATTGTCCCTACTCTAAAGATAGACGTATTTAGAAAACGAAGCGTCGTAGGTTTAAAATAGGTTTGCGTTAAAAATTTTGATTTTTTTTTTATATTTTTATATATTTTTAATTACCTTCGGCTCTAGGGCTGAATTTTAATTAGAAGGGGGGGGGGGGGGGGGGGGGGGGGTAATATTATAGCCCAAAGCTATAACCATCCAGGAGGTGCTAGGAGTTACATAATTGCGCGCCTTCCCAGCACGCTTCACTACAACCTAACGGAACTTAGCGCACACACTACAAAACCTCGTATAGCCAGCCCACCTTTACACTTCTTCCCTTTTTACTCTTTAACTTTAATATTATATTGAATTGCACCACAACCTCCTTGAGCTGGCTTACTCTCGTGATTGTGTGCGCTCTCACAACGGGCGCCTCCTTATATAGTATAAATACTACGCTAGTTATAATTAGGTCGGTAATTATATCTATTTAAAATGATACGGATAAATTATAGTTATATTCAGAAACGAGGTTATTAATAAGGATTTATGGAAATTTGTAGAGTACGCGAAGGTTAATAAATTCGGGCGCGGAGTTGAACTTAATTAGTAAGTATTTACTCCTATCGAATACGAAAATTAATTTTATATTTTATTACTTTATCCATTTCTCTCTTCGGTCTATTTGAAAATACAATTCGGTTGTTCATTTTATTAAAATATATAATTCTTATAGTACTTAGCGGATAAAGCGAATTATATTTATTATTATTAAATTCTCAATTATAAAAGTTATTCTCGGGTATTCTTAATTTTGTAAATAGAATTCTAATATTGATTAGCAATAGCGGTCGTTTCGGTTCTATATTAAAGCCGGCGATTTTAAATTGAATATAATACTAGCGAAGGAGGTATATGATATTGTAATTATTTTAGTAAAGCTATAGTAGGATTTAATCCCGTTATTGGACCTTTAGGAAATAGTAAGGATAAAAGAGGGCTTTTGCCTTCCTACGTATATAAATACTCTATTCGAAATTCCCCCTTCCTTAGTAGTAGAGTTTATAATCCTATTTATTATATTGGAGTTAGCCGAAATTTTTTAAGCCTCTACCCCTTTAGTAAAGGTTTTTCGAATAGTATTTAATAGTATTTATTCTACTTTAGTAACCCCTATAGAATTAGTACTATTACAATTTTTAGAATTATTAAAAGAATTAAAGAACGAAGTTATTATTTTTGAACCGATAATTCCATTAGAGTACGAAGAGTTCTAATTAGTATCCGAAGCTTTGGTTATACCCTTACCCTAATACCATCGATTAGATTACTATATTAATTTAATTGAAAGGGAATTAGCGTTTTAGGGATTAATTTATATATTAAATATTAAGGAATTAGAAGTATTATACGAATGATTATTAGAAGTATTTTAGAAGGGGTATATTCGCCCTTCTATTAGCCTAACGGGTATTCGGATTATTTTTATTTTAAAGAAGGGAGGGAAATTAAAGCTTTATATTAATTTTAGGATATTAAATAAAGTAACGAAGGAGAATCGGATAGTATTACTTTTTATTTAAAAGGTTTTAGATTGGTTATTAATTAATTAAAGTTTTTATAAAATTGGATTTGAAAAACGTATATTATAGGATTCGAATTTGGGCAGGAAATGAGAAAAAGACAGTTTTTTGTACGAAGTACGGGTATTACGAATTTTTGATTATGCTAATGGGGTTAGTGAATACGCCGGTAATATTTTAAACGTATATTAATAAGATATTAGTAGGGTTAATAAATACAATATATATCGCTTATTTTAATAATATTCTAATTTATAGTAAGAATAAAGAAGATTATACCAATTATATTAAGGAAGTCCTTTAATATTTATAAGACTAGGACTTTGATATAAATTTAGGTAAATGTGAATTTTATACGAAGAGGGTATTATTTTTAAAATATATTATTTCTCCGGAGGGTATTTCAATAGATTTAGAGAGGGTTATAATAATTGCAGATTAGGAAGCCCTTAAAAGTATTTATGATATCTAAATTTTCTTAAAGTTTATAGGGTTCTGTTAACGCTTTATAACATTATATTCGAAACTAACCGCGCCCTTAACCGAATTATTGAAGAGGGATAAATAGAGGTTGTTCGAATTTATAATAAAAGCGGACAAAGTATTTATAAAATTAAAAAGGTTATTTTAAAAAGTGTTTATATTATAATATTTCGACCTAGCGTTATAAATTTAAGTAGAAATAAATGTATCAAATTTTATAAATAGAGTAGGTCTTATATAATTATATAGTAATAAATAGTACTTAGTAATATTCTTTCGAAGAAAAAGTCGCTAGAAGAAATAAAGTATGGAGTTAAGGACGGGGAATCATTAACAATTATCAGGGCCATAAAAGTATGGAGGTAATATTTATTATATATAAATAAATTATTTTTAATAATTACAAACTATTTAAATTTATAATATTTTTAGGATTAGGAGCGGGCTAATATAAGGTAAAACCGGTGGGTATTGGAATTAGCAATATATAATTTCGGAATAGAATATTGGCCTGGAAAATTGAGTTTAGCAGATAGGTTATTAAGGAAGTTATAGTTGCAAGGGGAAGAATTGAAGAGAGGGGGCGAATATTTATTAATTAGAATTCTTAAAGAGGGTAAAGAGAAAAGTTGGGCGATAAAGGGAGGTTGAATATTAAAGGTATTAGTAAAGTAAATAATGATAATTAAGAAGGAAGGTTAAAGAGTAGCGGTAGAGGAAAGAGAATAGTAGTAAAATATAAGCGAAGTAGAAGAAGAATAGGTAGTAGAAAATAGAGGGGAGGAATTATAAGAGGAATAGAGGAAATTAAAGGGAGAGAATAATAATAATCTTGTTCCCTATACTATATAACTATAGTGCCTTATTGGCGTGGGGTCCTTCTCTAATTCCCTGGAGGGGAAAACCGTACGGCGTTAAGCGCCGCCGGATAAAAACCCCTAATTATATTTTAGTTATTTTAGTTATAGATCTTACGCTACTCTTACTTTACTTATAGCTATAATGGTTCTTACCTACTATTATAGCGAATTGATTTCGTCTCTCCTACTACTACGTTATTCCAATATTAGAATAATAAGAAAAATAGAAATAGGATCCAAATTTAGAGCGCCGCCTCCCTTCACCGTCCTTCTATCCTAATATTTACCGCTCCTTCTTCTACCCTCTCCTTACTTCCCTATCCTATTTTCCTATCCATTACTCTACTTCCTTACTTCTTTATCTTATTTACAATTACTTCTATCCCGGTCTTTTATTTCCTACCTTATAATTCTACTTCTATTTATAATAATATAAAGACCTTTTCCTTCTTCTTTATAATCCTCCTTATAATACCCTTTCTTAATTCCTATCCTCTTTTTTCCTATCATAATTTTACTTAAAATAAATTCCTTTAACTATTATTACCCTAACCCAATCAATATAACTTCTAACGTAAAAGTCTCTTCCCTTAAATTATTCCTTAACCTTATATTCCTAATATATTTAAAGCCTACGGCCCTCGCCCGCTTTCTCTATAGTCTTCTTAATTTTATAATTTCTTAGAACCGGTATAATTTCCTCCTCCGTCCTTCCAATTTATATATTAACCCAATTAATAGTATTCGTCAAGTTCCTTACTTATACTATACTTTAAGTTTAGTTACCTTCCCGAAGACCGGCGATAGGCCTACCTCCCCCAACGCCTTCCGTATAACAATTATTAGTAAAATTTACTATATTTTAGTATTTAATAGGTTCTTTATTCTCCTATTCCTTTTCTTATTATTATCTAACTCCCGTATTATAATTGCCGGTTCTTAGAATGCAACCTATATTTATACTATTAGTATATATATATTGGACATCCCCGCCGGCCTTTATAATACCCGTAATACTATTTAAATAGTAGCTATTATTATACTATTAAATGGCTAGCTTGGGTTTAATTAGAATCAGAATCCTTCGTTCGTATTATTGATAATTTTACTAATTATATATATATATATTTAGAATATAACAACCTACTTACTAATATTTATATTCTTCCCCGCCCCTTATATTCTAATATCGTTAATTTTGAGCGGAAGAATTATTATAAGTTAATTGTAAGAGATATTTATTATAATTATACCCCCTTCCTCCATAATAGTAGTACTATAAACCCGGTTTAAATTGTTTCCGGTTTTAATAGTAATATCATTATTCTTATACGTATTATATCCTGTAGTAATATTACTATTATTCTTATTTATATAGTCTCCGGTATTAGCAATAGTAATCCTACTTTTAATTGTTTAATAATTGTTAATACTCCTAACTACCCTACCCTAAATAAGGATTAAGCTTAATAGCGTTATAAGGTTACTACGAATTAAGCTTATATAATAGTACTATTCGAGTAATTTTCTAAGCGTAATTAGGTGCTTCGTTGGGTAGACGGGCGTTAATATGATATATAATTCTTATATCTAATATAGATTTTTTATTAATGATGAAATACTTGTACAGTCTGAGTTTATTCTATATATAGGTAAGATTAGTACCTTGTAAGTTAGCTAATCCTCTATTACTAAAAGGAAATTATAAAAGGGAATAGATAGTATAGCTATTAATATTGTTAACTGCAACGCTAGTAGGAGTAGTACGAATAATAAAGGTTGGAAGGTTATATATAAAAACTGTTTTAGTAAATTTGTAAAATAGTAGTCGAATAAGGTGGTATTTCCTAGTACTACTATAGCCGTCGATTTGAATAAGTAATTATTTAGGACTATCTCTATTTAAAATGGCATAGTAATAGTTAATAAATTAATTAAATACTATACATTACTTAGTATTAAGAGTATTATATAAGCATTAAATAATAGGCTTTAGATTAGGAAGGTTAAAGGTATTGCGGTGAGATTTTTAGAATTCTCCTGCTAGTAGAAGGAATTCCTGGAACTAAGTATAGTGTTTATACTAATTATAATTAATATCGATATTATAGCAGCCTAAAACCTCGCCTTCAAAATTATTATTATCGGGGTCGATATAACGGTTAGGGTTTTCCTTTATAATATTTTTCTAATTAGGCTTATCCGCTTTTTCTTTTTAATTAGGGGGTTTAAATTCTTCTTTTGGTTTAGGATCCGGAAATTTATTGTAGTGGTCTTCGGGGTATTGGAGTTCGTTAATGTAGGTTTCAAGGCATACTGTATAAGCGTTATCGAAGTTATTATATCGGATATTATTAACAACGTAAAGATTATTAGGCTTTCAGTAAGGGTGGTGCAATATGAGTTTAATTCTCTTGAAATTTTAACGGTTGTATTCATTATCCTGCTTATATATAGAAAAATAATTAATAACCTTCTTTTTAGTATGGTTAAATAAAGGTTTGGGTTTTAATTTTATATAATTAAAGGTAGTGATAAATTCGAAGTATAAGATTTAAGAGTAGCGTTCCTGTCAATTTATATACTTTTGGTAAATTGAATAGCTTTGACGAATTTCGTTAGCAATATTAATATAAATACCCTCAATATGATTATTATTATTATTAGTATTATTATTATTATTATTATTATTATTATTACTATTAGTAGCTCCTAATACGGCTCTTCTAAAATTAAGCTATATATTTACTTCAGGATCGGGGATAATAGTACTTTAGTTATTTCGATAGCGATAATCTATTATAATTACTATACATGTGCTTTCTGATAAAGGAAGGTTGAATAGTAGATAATAGACTTTTTAAATAGATTAGTCCCGTTTAATAATAAGTTTATTTATAAATTTTACTATAAATTGCTTAATTGGGTTTCTGGCCGTAATTTGGGGTATCAATTCGGTGGTAATATCGTTGTAAGACCGTATTTTCTTCTCGGCCTTTAAAACGTACTTGGCTACGTAATTAAATATAGTATTTATACTGGTCTATAGTTGAATATCTGTGTTGGTTATTTAACTTAGGGTAATAAGTGGATTATATTAGTTAAGAATACTATTATTTCTTCGGCCGTCGAAAAACTAGAAACTAGGATTAATACGGGTAGTAAATAAAAAATGTTTATAGAGTTTCCTAGTAAAGTAAAAACGGTATACCTTTTATTCGGGAATCGGGAATTCGAGGTCTAGGATTTGCCGGTCTCCGGGAAGGGTTCGGATTTGACAGCGGGTTCGAAAAAAATAAATATTATTATAAATATGTTTTCATATACAGTTAATTATGTTCAAAACCTCTTGAAATATAGGTTCTATTGCGCTTATCCTTTCATTTAAGATATCGCTACGTTCATTATAATTAGCTAGAAGCTGGTTAATAGGGCATTATATTAATTACTAATAATATTAGGAGGTAGACTTTCCGGATCTTCACCCTTACTAAATTGGGCTTTAAACTATTCAATACCTTTAAGTATTGGATTTTATACGGTAAAATATAGACCTTACATTTTAACGAATTGCCAGCGGATTTTTAGATTAGATAAGTTAGGTATATTAATATTATTTACCTAATATACACTATGGGTATAGCCAATTCCTCGAATTTGAAATTCCAACTACTACTAATAGTTATCGAACTTGAACTTTAGAATTAGGATATACTCCTTAAAAAGCTCAAACCTTCGAAGAAAGTAGTATATAGCAATATAAGGGTTTTAAAGAATATTCTACTTCGAGATATCATATTTATTATTATTATTAGAAGTTAATTAAAGGTTATGATTGGGGATATATTTTACTAGGCTTTCCTAATAAAGATTGGCCGTGTTGAATGTTATAAATATGATTAGTATCTCTAAGAAATTAATATATAACGATAATCTACGAGATTTCTTAATTTAGTATAACCGAGTGTTACGAAGAATATTAAAAAATCGAATAATAGAATTAAGTAATTTTCTTACTTTATTAGAGCGGTTTCTAAATTATTCTTTAAATTAGTTAGTATTAGTAAAAAACTTTGGATTAAATTATATAGTACAGATATAGAATAAGTTTTTATTGTGGATTTAATTATGTATCAAAGAATTAAAAGTAATATATTAGAATTTTTTATACTAGGTAAAATAGTTATTATACTACTATATAGTATATCGAATATATTTATTATAATTTACCTTCCTTATACGGGGGTTGAGATATTCTTTTTGCCTATAGGGGTAAAGAGAAGGGAATGCCTAAAATGGTAGTATTTAGTTGTATTTAAATTTATTAATAGGTTAACTACGAAAGGGACCTTGTTAAATATAATAGCAATGTTGGGATAGCCGGTTGGGGGCTAGAGCATTGCCGGGGGCTAGGGTATCGCCGGGGGCTAGATCCTAAATTAGGGCTTAAATCAAAGCCGGACCTATAAATTGTAATTATTGACCTATAGGCTATCCTTCTTAACTTATAGGTTATAGTATTTAATTTGGAGGTTATTACTTGTCCGGTATATTTCTAAATTGAATTAGGGGAAAGTTCGGGTTGGGTATAGGGTCCCTACGAAATTACACTTTGAGTTGGTTAATATCCTCAAGTATATTACCGATAATATTAGGCGTTGCGCCGATTTTAAATTTAGCCTCGGTTAGAATCTCTTTAAGTCTTTACTTTTGTGATTTATCAAATTTCTCGATAATAATATTATTTATATTAATACGAACTATATTATTTATAATATTACTATCTTCTAGTAATATATTAAAATGTTCTTCTATAATTTCGATATTTTAGTATCTAGGGTAATAGGTTTTTAAGAAGTTGAGCTAGATAGCGTTTTTTTAGCGATTAATTTTGAATTCCTTTTGCATTCGATTAAAATGTGGATAATTCCGGTAGTTCTGTAATTATAATAAAATAATATTAATTTCTTCTAGTAGTCTAAATAATTGAATATAGATATAGGAAATATTATAAAGAAAATTAATACAATAACTTTTGTATTTTCGTTGTTGTTGGCTAAAGGTATAAATATTAATATAAATATAGATTTGTATAATAAGTATTTTTTCTATAGGGTCAAAAGGGAAGAGATAGTATTTACCTCCAATATTATTGGGGTTAAAAGTATTAAAATTTATATTATTAGCCGCGTTGTACTTAAAAGGTTTACCTGGGCGCAAGTTTGTATTAGTATAGATATATTAATTATAGATATTTTAGTTATTAACAGTTATAACCCTCAATTAAAACTATTTCTTTTCATAGCAATTATAATATTCTATAGTCTCTATATTTAGTATTGCCTAGTAATTGCGAAGCTATTTATAATAGGAGTCTGGGATTGCTCGTATATTTAAGTTATTTGTAAAGACTAGGTCCTATTCAAATTCGATACTAGGTAAGCCCGGGAATTGAGGCCCGGTTGGTTGCTATAAGCCTAAGGGTAGTTAGGGGCGTCCGGGACTACGCTAACCTCTCCTTCGTAATTGGGAAGGCTAAAATTAGGATTAAGACTAAGTTTCTAGAAGGCTATAGTTTTGAATAAAATCGTTAAGATTAAATATATTATCAGGATTATTAAGAGGGTTGATATTCCATATTTATAAGTAGGGTTTAATTTAGAATAGGTTATTATTATCCTAATTATTAACAAAACGATAGGAATTATAATATTTCTCGTCGTTCTCCTCTTAGTCTTTATCAAGTAGTACTTAATAGTATTAATAATAATTACGTTTAATATTGTATTTATTAAAAGAATAATAGCAGGGAAAGTTTTAATAATAACCGAAATAGATTTTATTTTCTTCTCAAATATTATAATAGGGACTAACATATACATATACTATATAAAATCTAGTAATAGGATCCTTATTAGTAGGGCGCCGTACTAATTTATATACCGGATAAAAGAAGTAGGGTATTTCTTTATTAAATTAAGTATTAATATTATTATTATTAGTAAATTACATTAAGGGATTAAGAGTAATTAGGCGATTTTGATCCCTAGTTCTTCCTAAGTATAATAAATAGTAGTCCCATTCTAGAAAATTATAAGTTATATAATCCAGCCGGTCGGCTATACTATTGTAAAGAAAATAGATTTTATACTAAGAATTAAGGTTATATCGTATAGATAATTAATAAAGTATATAATTACTAGTACTAGGATTGTATTCGTTAATATATTAAGAGAAGCAATAATTAGGATAGATAAATCGTTGATTATTGAGACGCCCATACTTTCAGAGCTTGCCCGGCCGTTGTCGTGGGCCCAAAAGGTAATATAGAAGATTTATACCAAAGGTTGTGGTCTATGGGCCTACTCCAACGCCGCAAGCGAGGAAGGCGCGGCGTATCTGTCTACAATAGGCTAGAATGTAGAAAATTACCCGTTTTGGCAGTCCCAAATAGGAAAATTTGGCGCCAAACAAGATACGGTTTGAATAGTAGAACGAAAAAGCCACTTTTTCCTTTGCAACGGAGATTCCTCTTCTATTATTACGTATATCGAAATATATATAGTATTAGGATAACGAGAAAGAAAAGGCGGTTATTTTGGTACCAGTCGCATTGTAGTGTACGCGATGGTTATTGAGAATAGAGTAAAAGAAATTGAAAATGAAGATTTTAGTTGCAACCGTGAAGTCCTAAAAATAACTAAGTCCCAGAAATGACCAAGTCCCAACCCTGGAAATCCAGGGGGGTTAGGGTTAGGGTCGAAAATCGAAAATTTAAGTAAAGAGAAAAAAATAAAAAAAAAATTCAGAATTTTGCCCTTGAGTTTTTTTTTTTTTTTCTTTTTTCCTTCTTAGGGTTAGTAATATTAAGAAGAAAATCCATCTACTTATTTAAGAAACTATTTGTGCTTTATAGCTTAATGGTTATTATTAGTGTTACTTTTTAAGAAGGTTATCTGTTCAGTTCAGCTTTGAGTTTTTTTTTTTTTCAAATTATATATCAAATAACTTCTCGGGGCGTCTCTCTATCTCCCCTAGACATTGGCTCCGCCCATGGGAACTATATTTTTATTATATATAATATAATTACCTATAATTAGGTTCCGGTTTATAATTAGTTGAATAATATAATAAATTAGGTAAGTAAATTAGTTATCGCTATTATAAAATTAATAAAATCTTATAGTAGGGTTGTAGTTAGCAATAGGGAGTATAAAATGATAATAGTAAAATATAAATCGAATAGGATCTAGCTCGTTGGTACCCGATTCTAAATTAGAATATTACTAGGCAATTAAGGTAGCTGATAAGGGAGTAGGTATAATATTTTATTCTCAATTACGCTTACAAAGGTAATAATTATATTAAATCCGGTTTCTATTTCGGCGGGTTCGAGTAATCTCTTTATTATTTTATTAAAGAAGGGTATATATTAGTAAATAAGAAAGTAAATTAAGAATAGAAGATATATTTATAAATATAGCTTACCTATTTTATATTAAATATCCTATTAAGTAAAACTAGCTTTAAATTTAATAGATTAGTATTGGAGAGTATATATTTTAAAGTAGGAAGTATTAATAATAATAAATTGAATATTAACCTAAGGAAGTTATAAAAATTAAACTAAATAATTAATAGGCTATTATAAATTTAGACCAATTTTCTAAATTAGTTAGGGTTGGATTGTCTATTAATATTAAAATTGTTAAATTTGTAATTGAGGAGGTTATTATATTTATTACTACTATTTAGCCTCGAATTTTCAATATATAATTATATAAAGTCCGAATTCCCCTTATTATCATTATTATTACCATTTAAAGTCTAATAATTCTTAAGTGGAAATATTAATATACTCGCTATTAGGAAATTAATAGGGATTTAAATATTAAAATGCTACGGGTTATAATTATTGAGGTTATACTAATTATTAAGGTTTAGGTTACTAGATTTATTAAAGGGGTAAATTTTTAAGGATTTATTGCCGGGGGGTATTATTAAAATATTCTATAATTTCTAAGAGGGCGGGCCGCCGGTTAATATAAATTTAATTATTTTCTAATAATAATATTAAGGTAGTTTCGGAACTTTGTTTATTATTAATAAAGGGATTAAAGATAGTAGGATTATTAGAGGTATTAAAATTAATAGTAAATTATAAATTTAATACTATTTAATATTATTTAAAGGAGGGATAGCTCAGTTGGGAAGATCTGAGCTTGGCCCCCCTTTCGGTTTCATCCGAAAGGCCGTGGGTTCGAATCCCGCTCCCCCCCCTCTTTCATCCGGTTTTTCGGCCGGATCGGATGAAAGATCTTCCCCGCTGTCGCTCCACTGAGCGCTCTTAAGAAGAAGAGTATTTACAGCGAAATTAAATGTGGGGGTCTACCCTGGTCCAAAACCCTAGGTGCACGTGACTGGGCACGTGTTAAAAATCTCATCCCAATCGAAGACGCGCCGGCCTCCCCCGCTCCGCTCTGCCAATAGGGTTTAGGAATTGGAACCCTACTTCTAAAATTTATTTTAGAGCTACGGTTCCGCTCGGATGGAACCCGTCCGGTAATACGATAATTAATTAATTATATTATTTTACTAATCCTAATAAGAAAAATATTGAAAATTCCGATTAAGAAAAGTAAAACCCTACTTCTCTACCCCTACCCTAAAGATAGGATAAAAGAAGAATACTTATTTCCGGAACGAAGAATGCTACCGAAGTGTTGGGTAGGGAAATGGGGTTTAAAGGATTAATTAGAAGCGACGAAAAGTCCCCGGGATTGAAAGAGATATACCGAAAGAAGATAAATTGAAGTAGCTAAGGCTCCCCGGGCCCCCTACGGTAAGGTGGGACGAAGGGTTCGGGTTAGGGTTAGGGTTAGATATAGAGAAGCTGAGGGTTTTTATCCGGATTTCAATAATACGGTTTTTCCCTTAGATTACGAACGAAGCAGTACCGTATACCCATTGGGTAGACTAGTATAACTAGTTAGCGTAATAAGATAATAATAATAATAATAATAATAATATTATTTAAATTAATTCTAAAATAAAGAAGTTAATTATTATTATTATTATTAGTCTTATACACGCTAACTATATACATAGTCCGCCCAATGGGCACGCGGTGCTGCTTCGCTCGTAATTAATAGGAAAAACCGTACTGTAATAGCCGGGTAAAAACCCTCCGCTTCGCTATTGTAATAACGTTATATTAGCTCCGTACCTTCCTAATTTCCTTCCTCTCGGTATAACCTTACTATTATAACCGAGGCTATAAATTTGTATTATATACGTAACCGACCCGGCTTCGGCCTATAGCCGTCCTTCCTTCGTTTTTCTACCGTAATTTCTCTACGGTTAGCGGTCTTTCATCCCATCTTTCTTCAATTATATTATCCTAAGCCGCCTAAATATTTCTATAAAGGAAATTTCGACCCGGCTCTCTCTTTCTTTCCTTTATTTCTTCTTTATACTATATTACCGCCTTTACTATATTGTATCCGTATTTTAATTAAATCTACCGCTACTATTCGCCCGTATTTAACCCGAATTAATATTATTACTACTTTATAATACTATATAAGAAATCTAATAACGTTATTAAGAAAATACTTATTTTAATAGTAATTAAGGTTATAAAGGCTACAACTTCCCCTAATAATTTAAAGGGTAATACTACTTCGGATATAGTACCTCCTAATATTAACCCTGTTAATTCGCTATATAATAATATTCTTATTAAACCTATTACCCTTAAGAAAATTCGGAAGTATTTATTAAAGGAGATATTAGAGAAGAAAGGCGTTATTATAGGGTATTTCCAGACTCCTACGAATTATAAATAATATAAAGCTTGTACCTATAGGCTCTAGTACACCCTCCTTTTAATTTATTAGGATATAGCTGTTTTTAGAATTATTTTTAATTAAGTTTAGTATCTCTAGGATCCCTATAAGTATCTATACTATTACTATAGTATTTTTATTTTTAATTCGCAAAGTAATTTATCCTTTTATTTCTTATTATAAGTATTAATCGTAGAAGAGGACTAAGGAGTACCCGAACGTTAAATTTACTCTTCTAGTACATACTTTTATTAAAACCATTATAGTTCTATATAGTTACGATATTATTAAGGGCGATTTTAAGGTTTTTATCGGTAAGGTAGAGGCTATAGCTGCTGTATAGGTTGTAGTAGATTATATTAGTATTAAACCCTCCTCTATTGGTAACTTCCCGGCTTTTAATTTAATAATTGTAATTAAATTTCTTATTAAGAAGAGAAAGTTTACTTATACTACTATCGATATTTTTATAAATTTTATTATACTTTGTAATAATATTATTATAATTTATCTCTATATTACGAAAATCGAGGAATCTATCCGCCTTCTTTCTAATAAAGTTAATATAGCTATTATTAATATTATACGCATTAGTAAAGGAATAATAGCGGTCCGTACTAAGTAAAATAGCTTTGATATTTACTTTTCTATTGTAAATACCCTATATTATTCCTATATTAGTACCTCTACTAACCTCCTTTATATAATTTACTAATATTAAGTAAATTATCTATAATATTTATAATTGTATTTTAATTATAGGTTCGATTAATAATTCGGCTTCTATCCGGCCCTATTATAATATAAAGACGGTACTTATTAGTATTATTACCGAAGATTTTAATAAGGATAATAATAGAGGTTCTAATTTGGAGGATAATTATAATTTTGAGGAGGTTGAGGTTTATAGCGATACTAATATAATATTAGATAGTAGTGATATAAAGTAATTAATTCTCCGATTTTCCTAATTTAATTATAGTTTAATTTTCTTTTAAGGCTGCCTTCAATATATTTAATATATATTTAATTAATTTCTTATCGGTTCTAATATAATTCTATTCTAATTTAATAGCTACTAGCTTTAGCCGGGTCTTTTATATATATAATTAAATATATTAGTTTATATCCTTAAGTATTTTTTTTATTTCCTTTGCCTTTTTAATTTTAATTATTAATTTATATTCTTATAGTTTCCTTAATTGTAGGGCCTATTTTAGGATCCGTTCTATATTCGTTTTAAATTCATTATAGAATTCCTCTTTATTTATTAATTATATAAATATATTTTCGCTTTAAAGTTAAGTTTATTCTATTTCCTGGTATTCTAATATTAAATATTCGAACGTTTCTTTCCTTATATTGTATTAGTAATATAGTATTGTTATTTCCGGTATTTTTTTTTCGAAGAGGAACGTTTATAGGCCTATCTTCCCAATTCTCGCCTATATTAGTAGGGAATTTATTACTTTTAATAGGTAGTATAGTGTAGGATTTTCGTTTATATTAGGCTATATATAATACTATAGTGTAGTTTTATTAAATTATATTCGTACTTCTATAATATTGAGGTATTTTCTCTTCCTTATAGTTTCTACTATTTTTATATACTATTTTACTATTTACTTCCTCCTTATTGCCTTTTTTAATTATTTTTCTTTTTCCCCTAACGTAAGTTTTCTTACTTTTCTTTATAGTATTAATATATTTTTAAATAGTATTTATTGTACGGCCTATTCGGCCTTTACTCTATTGCTAATTAGTATTAAATTTAATAGATATTATATCCTTCGATCCTAAATTTCGGTTACTACCTATACTAATATACTCCGTATAAAAGTTATAATTAGAGAGTAAATTAGCGGTTCTTCGAATACCCGGATTCTCTTATTAAAGTAAAAATTAAGGGGGGGTAGAAGGTCTCTATTTCGAGGTTGAACGTTGATACTACTTTATATATACTAGAAATTACTTATAAATAATTATTTTAAATTGTGGCTAAGTTTCGCACTAATCTGTAGGGTTCCTTTATCGGTTCTGTTAGAGTATAGTAGGTTAATATATTATAAGTTATTATTATTTTAATTACTTTAGTATAGACCTTTTACGTTCGTACAAGGCTATACCCCTATATTTTTATTATAATTCGTACTAGGGCGTATACTTACGTTAATATCTTCTTTTTTATTATTTAGAAGTGTGTTTTATAGGTGAATTTATAGTCGAACTATATATTTAAGAACCGTGCCGTCTCTGTAGGTACTAATTAGTAGTTTCTTAGGTTGACTGTTTCTTACTTGGGCTATTATATCCGTATGAAGTAGATAAGTTCCGATTTTGCCGCTTTAAATTCTATTCCCTTTTCTATTACTTATTTATAGTAGATTTTCTATATAATTATAAATTTTTTATAATTCTCCCTTATTAATTTTAAGAAGGTTAGAATATTAGTATCGTTAGTAAATCTTATTATAATAGTGCCTTTAAACTTTTTTAATACCTTATATAGTATTGTAATAAAGAGGAGGAATAAAATTAGAGAGAGGGGGGAGTTTTATAATACCCTTATAGTTATATAGAATTCCTTTAATATTATTCTATTAAAATAGAAGCTACCTATTCTATTTAATAAGAAATTTACTATTTAATATAAAAGTTATATTAATAATCCTTTTTCTTAGAGTATATATAGGAACTATTTATAATTTACCCAATCGAATATCCCTTTAAGGTTAAGGAGAAGTAGTAATGTAACTGCTCTTAATTTTTACGTTGTATATACTGTTTCTATTACGACTTTTATTACGAATTTAATTGACCTCCCTTTCTAATTTCCTATTTAACCTTTAGGTAGGAGCCTATACTCCTCCGCTACGAATATAAATTATTCTACAATTATAATTTCTAATATTTTACTTATATAATTTAGTAGGGCGATAGGCCTTTATACGCCCGTAGTCTTTTATTGTACTGCTATTTTGCTAGGCTTCTTTAGGATTATTATTTTAGTATATTACTATTATACTAGGAATAATCCAAATATAAAACTCCCTATTACTACTATTATTAGAGCTTTTATTAACCTATATCCATATATTTTAAAAAGTTTATTAGAAATCTAGTTACTCCTTAGCGTTCTATTAGGTATTATTTATTATATTATCTTTACTATATTATTAGTACTAATTATATAGTTTATTATTAGCTAGGTTTCTTATTCTATATATTAATCCGGTAGGTAATCCATCGGTATATTAACTGCCGGGAAGAACCTCTCTACTAAGATTTCTACCTTATTTTTATAGTTCTTCAACTCTTTATTATTGCCTTTATAGTATAGTACCGGTATTTTAAATAGTTCGGACAGTAAGTAACTACATATCCTTCCCTATCGTTCTAATATTTATAATTTTCTCGAATCCCTAAACGTATCTTCTACGAATATACACTATTATTTTATTTATATAAATTATATAATTTTATTCTATTTCTATTTTACTTCGTTTAATTCCCGTCTCTTTATTAGTATTATCTTTAATTTCTATACGCGGGCTACCCTTCTTGTGTGTTTGACCGTTTCCTTTACGTCCCTATCCTATTAATCGGCTCTTTTATTAACATTTCTTTTTTATTTCGGAATTATTTTATTTATAATTTTAATTAATCAGGATATTAATTAATCCGCCGCTCCCTCTAATTCCTCTATTATCAAAATTATTTATAGGATTATAATATATTTATTAGTAAATTCCTTAATCTTCCTAATATTTATAAGTACTTAATTATATTTTATATCGCCCTCTTTTAATTCCTTTACAATTTTAATATAAATAATTACCAATTGTATTTAGTAGTCTAACCTAATAAATATTCCGTTTTCTATTATTCAATATATAGTACATAGCGATTCTATAACTTAAACGTAATTAATCGTACTATAGAGTTTGCTTCTTATTATATTTCTTAATTTTATTAATTTATTACGTAGCGTTACGAGAATTAGTCGGTAGTTAACTACTAGCGTTAGAAATATTTTATTACTTTAATTCTTCCTCCTATAAATATCCTAATTTGGGTAATAGAGGTTTATATCGCCTATTATAATATCTCTTCTCTTCAACCTCGATGCAATCTCTTTAAGAGGGGTCTATTAGTACGCCTCGGGTTTAGTATTTTAAATTAATAAGTATATTAATTATATTCGTATTTCCTTAGTACTTTTTCTTAATTATATTATTATTTAATTATTTCCTTATTTATAATTCTATTATTCGGTCGTAAATTATTTATTAATATATATCGCTATACGTCCCTAATTAATGCTATTTAATGCCCAATAGCGAAACGCTCTAGTATTAAATATATTACCCGTAGCTATACTTTAGTCCGGCTCTTATATTACTATAATATTGTAGCGGTCTTCTATTTTGAATACGATTTTTATTTTATTATATAACTTTATTATATTCTAGTAGAGGATTTTTAAATTTATTAGGTAGATAGACAGGGTTCGGTAGACTTTTAATATAATTAGGGACTCGCTCTCCGCACAATATTAATTATACTAATAATTTACTATTACCGTTTCGTACATACTCTATCGAATTGGGCTTTAAGTATCCTATATTCCTTTTTATAGGTGCTACGCTTCTTAGAGGAGCGAACCTCCTATTATTAAATTTCTAGGTTTTTAAATAAGGCGTTGGGGATATCGACGTTACTATCTTCTATATTGGAATAGATTTATTAGGGGTTATAAGGACAATTTAAATAATTTTTCAGCGGTCTTAACTCAAAGCCGGTATATTATTAATAATAATTAATATAAATCGTAGGGCGTACTCTTTCGGTTATTCTATAAACGCTATTAAGGTACGGCTTTTTATAGTTCTTACAAATAGGTATTCATTCAATATTATAGTATAGCCTTTATAATTATAAGGGAGGTACTTTTTAAATTCGGATTATTAATTAAAAGGGTAATTAACTTCGGATTTTACTATAATTATACTAGGGTATCTCTTCTTAATATAGCGGAAATACTACGTTTCTTTTTTATTAGGGTAGAACCGGCCTAAATAATTAAATTCCTAATAGTTATAATACTATTAGGGAATTATATTTCGTTCGAAGGGCTTATAGTAGAAGGCGTTACCTATTTAAAAGAAAAAGTCCTTCGTTAAGCGTATTCCTTCATTTACTATTAGTATTTCGAATAGTAGGGAGCCCCTTTTACTTCCGTACTTCCTTCGCTATACTTTTATTCGGATAATATTAATACTATTCTTTTTAAATAAACCCTTCGCTAATACTTCGGACTTTAAATTATTAATAAACGCCTATAGTATACCGTAGGCTATTATTAAAACCGTCCTAAAAGTAACTATAGCGTTTTAATAGAAGATATATATTATTTAAATTTAATTTTTAAAATTCTAGTATCTACCTTCCTTATTGAATGTTACTATATAATTTCCACTAAAGTATAATTTTATTACTATTTTAACTTCGGCCTTAGGGTATTTTTTATTAATTATATTAATGATTTCTATTATTATTCATCGTTCTTTATCGGCTAGTAGGGGTTTTCTATTCAATTTTACTATTAGGTACCGTTTAGCCCGGAGGGGGACAATAATTTAGGTATTTATTAATATAAGATAGGGTTTTTTTATATTCGTAGGGGGGGTATTCGGGCTTATAGCGATTGCGGTTTAGGACTTCGGAGGGGGGGATTTCTAAATTTTTATAATTTTAGCAATTATCTTTTTTAATTTATTAACGTCGTTCCGGAATTGTTTTATATCGTTATTAATAGTTTAAAGGTTCTAACTTCGGATATATAAGGTAACCGCCGCAATTTTAAAAAGTTTTTCAATTTATACCGCCTAGGTAGTAAGCGGATTATTAATGCCGGGAAAATTTATAGCCTCCTTTATAAACTTCTCTCATTCTTCCTAAAATAGACCTAAAATTTCTAAGGCTTCTACCGGCTCTATACCAGTTCGGAGTATTATTATTATTATATCGGTTCCGGCCGCCCCGGGTACGTATCGGCTCGATATTAACCCGCCCCTAACGCTTCCAGTCGCCCCAATACCCGCGCTTTCAATACACAATTAATACGATATTATAAAAGGGAGTAATCGGATATCCTAAATATAATTCTAATATTAAAAATGATTTTGTCGTTATCGTCGACTAAGTACCCGCGTTTCAACGTTTTCGCGAACTTTATGAAGTTAATTATTTAAAATATAGTTTATTATTAATAGTTAGCTAGTTAGTATTATTTGAATTATATTCATAACCCCCTACGGTTTAAATTGTAATATTACCTATAAGTAAGTATTTTATTTATTCGTAGGTAGTAAGACGATATAGTATATTAGAATTCTATTGGTAGAATTTATATATTTTAACGGATTTATTATTAAATAGATAGTACTAATTAATTAGTTAGTTAATGGGAAGGGAGATAATAAATTGGATAATAATAATAAATAGGAGAGATAACCTATTAGAATACATTTATTATAGTAAATATTATAAGTAATTATAATAAAGTTGGAATTATTTTTACTAATAAAAGTTAATATTGGCTTCTTTTTACTATAATTAATATATTACCGAATTTAATTCTACTCTTAATTATTAAAAGGCAGTTGTTAATTGGAATCTATTTTAATTAAATATTTAATTAAATGTTTAGTAAATTAATTAATTAATTAAATAATTAAAAAATTGAATTATTTCATAATAATAATAATCTTATTCCCTATACTATATAACTATAGTACCTTTTCAGTATAGGGTCTTTTTCCAATTCTTTAGAAAGGAAAGCCGTACGGCGTTAAACGCCGCCGGATAAGAACCCTTAATTATATTTCGGTTGTAGATTTTATACTATTCCTACTTTATTTATAATTATAATAATTCTTACCTACTGTTATAGTAAATTAATTTTATTCCTCCTACTACTATATTATTCTAATACTAAAATAATAAAAATAATAGGAATAAAATCTAAATTTAGAGCGCCGCTTCCCTTTACCGTCCCTCCGTTCTAATATTTACCGCCCCTTCCTCCGCCTTTTCTCCGCTACTCTATTCTATCTTCCTATTATTTTACTTCCCTACCTCTTTATTTTATTTATAATTACTTCTACTTTAACCTTTTACTTTCTACCCTATAATTCTACTTCTATTTATAATAATATAAGAGTTTTTTCCTTCTTCTATATAATCCTCCCTATAACGCCCCTTTTTAAATCCTATCCTCCTTCTTCCCTATTATAATTTTTATTTAAAATAATTTTTTTTAATTATCATTACCCTAGCCCAAGTAATTTAACTTTCGATATAGAAATTTCCTCCCTTAAACTATCCCCTAACCCTATATTTCTAATATATTTAGAGTCCGCGGCCTTCGCCTATTTTCTTTATAATTTTTTTAATTTCGTAATGCTTTAAAACCGGTATAATTTCTTCCCTATCTTTCTAATTTTTATACTAACACGACTAATATTATTTATAGAATTCTTTACCTATACTATACTTTCAATTTAATTACTTACCCGAAGACCGGCAATAAGCCTACTTCTATTAACGCCTTCTATATAATTATTATTAATAAAATTTATTATATTTCAATATTTAATAGGTTCTTTATTTTCCTATTCCTTTCCTTATTATTATTTAATTCCTATATTATAACTATTAGTATTTAAAATACAACCTATATTTATACCGCTAATAAATATATATTAAACATCCCTACGAATCTTTACAACGCTTATAATACTATTTAAGTAATAACTATTATTATACTATCGGGTAATTAGTTTAATTTTAATTAGAAATTCGAATCCTTCGTTTGTACTATTAATAATTTTATTAATTATATATATACGTACCTAAAATATAATAACCTCCTTACTACCAGTCATGACCCCACAGCTGGCCACCCCCCTCAACTGGCCACCTCCACATACATGACCAATAATTAGATAATATTGAAAATTGGCCATTTTTGCAGCGATTTCAACCATTTGAGATGTTTATTAACTAATCCTAATACTCGTAAATAGTCTAGAGTATTAACTCAATAACTCTCTCAATAGGTTATAGTAACGATAATATTATTATTACTATAGCAACCCACTAGCGCTTGGGGGCTTGCTTTAAAGCTTTACGAACTTCTATAATACTTTCTATACGAGCAAATTTATTATTACCCCCTTCTTTAACCTTCCTTTTACCCTTAGGCTTTTGTGATTCTAATTGGGTTTGTAAATATTGAATTTAGTAGTCTTTTGTAATAAGTTTAGCGTTTTTAATATCAAGCATTTTAACCGACTTAGTAAATACCCTTCTAATGTTATATGTAAGATTAGATATCTCTTTCTTAATACCTTTATAGATATACTTAGATTTCTAAGGGGTTTAGAAAATAATATCCCGGTTAATAAGGGCTATTTACAGCGGCGTTATAGCCTGGATTAATTTATTAGAGACGGCGGGTAAGGTATTATTATTGAAAATAGCCTTTAGGTTATTAAGGACAATAAATCTATTTATTAGCTATATCCTTATTTTTTTAAACCCTAATCTAAGGTTTTTAATATTTATTCTTAATTGTAAAGCTTCCTAGTAATAATAGAGAAATTATTATTTATTTATTAATATAAATACTAGAAAGGAAGTATAATCTTTAGTTAAATCTTTAAAATACAATTTAATAGCGGTAAATATAGATCGATCGAGTAGCTAGGTCTTATAAAAGGTATAGGGAGGTAAAAAGAGTAATTAAACGTTACATTAAAATACTTTAATAATAAAATTATTAAATAAATAACTTGAATATTTATTGAGGATTAAGAGACGCTAATTATCGTTAGCCGGCTTTGTTTTTAGTAAATAAACCTCCTTTAACCACCGCAGAACAATCTCTAAATTACTCTATCTAATTAATATATTATCGAACTTCTAATTCTTAAATTTATTATTTATATTATTAGGAAACTATTACCTTTAAAGGTTAATATTAGGAAAAATAATAATAGGAATTAACTGTTTACTAACAGCAGTCCTATATTCGATAATAAATACTTAAGCTATTATATTAATTATTATTAAATATGCCTTTTTTATTAGGGCAGTCCTAAGTACTTTACTATCCTTTAATTCTAATTTTTAAAAACTATACTCATCTATATTCGAAATATTAGTAGGAATAATACCCTTATTATAAATTTAGACTTTTAGAAGGTCAAAGAATTTTGTAAAGGCTTCTTGGGTAGACCCTCTAATTTTCGCTAATTCGAATAGCTTGGAAAGTTTAGTCTTAATATTGGGATTATACTTTAAGAATCGATTAATCCAATGGGCGCCTAGCTTATTATAATTATAGCTGCGTTTGAGTATAGATATAGTAAAATTAGTAATTTAATAATGGTTGGGAGTACGGCCAACCTTCCTCTTATTTAATATCCAATTATAAATAAAGGATTTTTATATTAGCGATAGCTTCTAATAGGGGATTTTAACGTTGCGCTTAGTAGGGACGCCTTGAATGCAGTTGCCGAGGGTAGACCGTAGAATCCTATACTTCTTCGTTACTATATGTTAGGAAAGACCGTTGTGAATATCCTTAAGCGCTTCTTCAATTAAAGACGAGCTTATTGTAGTAGAAACGAATGCGATTGGGCTTGATTTGATTTAATTGTGGTTGTTGAGAGAAGTAGGGTGGTAATGTTATATGAGGGGAAACAGCGGTGTGGAGGTGGCCAGTTGAGGGGGGTGGCTAGCTGTGGGGTTATGACTGGTAATATTTATATTTTTCTTTACCTTTAATATTTTAATATTACTAACCTTTTATTAAAGGGTTACTATAAATTAATTATAAAGGATATCCGTTATAGCCGCACCCCCTCCCTCTCCGGCAATAGTACTATAAATTTGAGTTAACCTCCCCGCACGCACCTAAAACCTCCAGGTACGCACTTTTTGGGATTTGATAGCTGATATGTAAAATATGTTATTTTGGTTGTAAAAATCGGGATTTTCAATGTCTTGAAGTGGGCTAACCTAGTAAATGCCCTGTAAATGCCCTGTAAGTCTTGCTCTTCAGTAGGCAAGCAAATTTGATAGCGCTAATCTAGTAATATTCTTTATAGTGTTAATTCTATTCTACTCTACTCTATACTAAATACTTATATCTAATAGTTTAGAGAACTCGTTAAATAAGTTAATTAATGATATTTCAATAACCTCCTCCCTTTTCTCTCTCTCTTTTACTATCTGCTCTTAAACTTTCGCTTCCTAATATTTTCTAAGTTTATTATCCTTATTATTATTAACTACCTTAATATAGTTGCGAACCTCATCCTCCTAGGCATTAAGCTTATTAAATTTATTAATATTAGGCCCCTTCTCGTATTAGGAATAGTTATAGTGCGCTAAGGTTCGAATAGTGCTTAGGTTATGTGATTTACCCTTTGGCGCTAATAGGGTAGGTTTACTATTAGTTGGTGGTATTACGAATATAGGTTTATTGTTAAATAGTCCTTCTTATTTACGCGGGCGCCCTTTAGGTAATATTCTGGCGGTTAGTTTATATTTAAAGTATTTATTTACTACGTCCTAGTATACAGGTTAGTATAGGGAGTAACCGGATTATAAATTGTAATTATAATCTATACGATATTAGTGTAAATATTAGAAGGGGTAATAAATTACTTTGGTTATTAATATTGTTTTACCCTTATTTAATAATACTTCTATTTTATAAGTATAAGGGAGATTGTACTGGGCTTTGAAGTTCTTTGAGTAAGGTTTAAGAGGAGTATTAGGGAATTGTTGGGAGGGTAGTGTCGATTTGAGTTTGATTTGCTAATAATTTATAAAATTAAGTACTTACGTAGATAATTCGTATAGGTATTTACCTATTTATTTACAGTTGACCTACTTTATACGTATATAAATATTTAATTTAATTAATAGATTTATATAAATTTTATAACAGTAGTTTATATATTGAAGATAAGCCTTATATAATTTAATTAGATTGCTATGAGCTAATAATCTATAATTTTTAAGAGAATTATTATTGGTTTTATTAGGAGACGTTATCCTTTGTCCCTAATTGAAATAGTTCTTAGTATAGTAGTTTGCCTACTCTTTTTTGTAGGGTAATAGCTTCTCTTTAATTTATAAGATAATATCCTTCTAAGTATAATTAAATTAATATTGTAGAATAGATTAAATATATTCGAATTCTGTTATATCCGAGGAGTAAATTATATATTGTTATATAAAGAATAGTATTGATTATGTATTGGTAATTTTATTAGGTAAGGGATCTAGTCTAGTTTTGGCTTTAGTAGTTATTAAGATTCGGGTATATTGTTGTTTTAATTTTTTAAGATTTTTTTTATTACGTTACTCTTATATGTCGTGGTTGGGGGTAGATCTAGTAGACGATAAGGGCGAGGGATTATCTACTTAATCCTTTTTAAGATAGTTAATAATATTTTAATTAATATGCCACATATAGTATTATCTCTATATATTAGGGAAGGTCTAATTAATAGTATTAGTAAGCTGGGGGTTGTTGTTAATTATAATTATTAAGGGGTAAGGGATTTTAAGTTCGTTAGTTGCGTTTTTAATATATTAGGTTAAAAAGGTAAAACCTTCCTCCCTTTTATTATTAATAATTATTTAAAAGATTAATATAAATGTCCTTTCTAGTATGAGAATTATTCCTTATATTAAGGGGAGGTGGTAGCGGTTGGTCTTGTATATTATATTAAATAAAAGAGTATATAGGAACTTCTTCTATATCCGACGTTGATAGTTAATTATTTAAAATATATAGCGGAGTATATTATTATTATATTTATTAAAGACTTTAAATTTGAATACAATAACCCTACTATTATTATAGTAATTATTATGAAGTCGTTTAATAAAAATCTAAGTATTATTATAACCTTGTCATTGAGTACGGCGGGCGTATTAGCGTATATTATTGAGGTCTTTGTAAATTTAGGGAATAATAGGATATTTTTCCTTAATTATAGCGAGAATGGTTCGTATAGTAAAATCTCGTTGTAGTAGAAATTCTTTAATAAAGTAATTAGTTTTTGGGTTAACCTTACGCTCGTATACCTTAATACGAAATATAAGGTGGCCTTCTAATATATACGATAGGGGATGGCCTTCGTATATTAAATTTATAGCCCGGGTAGTTTATCCCTAGTTTATATTTTTTTTGAGTTGAAGTATAATTTTAAACGGATAGTGGCGAGCCTTCTTTTGTAATGTAGATTGTTTTTTTAAATTATTATTGTTATTAGAAGGGGCTTGAAGTCGATGTTCTGTGTGGTCGTATTGAAATACAACTTTAATAATAGAACTATATTCTAAATACTTTAGTTTATTGTACTTTTAATTATATTAAATTAAAATACTAAAGCGATGGTAACGGTAAAAGGCAATGAAATAGGCGTATATTTTATTATAATTGTCGGTTAGTTCGAGAGAAAAGAGGGGGTCGTTGGTTGGTATAGTCTATATTGTATTGGGGTTGAATGAGGTATTAGAAGTAAAAGTATTGTTAGAAGATTGCGATGTACGACGAAGGCGCTTCAATAGTACAATTATTGGAGTAGAAGGTATTTATAGTAATTGATCAGTTTAGAAATTATTTGAATGCGATAACTTTACATACGTTGAGTATAGTATAGAGTATTATTGTAGATACGTATAGAGTGCTAGTACTAGTATTATTAGTAGTATAAATACGTATAATTGGCCGTATGAAAAAGGGTGAAAAGAAATAGCTAAGTTAGAGCGATGTTGCGTGCATTGAAAAGACGAAATTTTGCGGGTAAAAACGGGAATTTCAATATTAGGTGTTATTAACTGAACCGCCCCAATTTTTTGGTGGGGGTCCGTACCTGGAGGTTTTGGGTGCGTGCGGGGAGGTTAACTCATAAATTTAGTCCAGATTATTTCCAACTCTAACGGTAGTACTTATACTCCTACGTATATTATTTCTAATAGTAGTATTATTACTACTCTTATTCGTATAATTTCTAATATTAATAGTAATAATTCTACTCTTAATAATTCAATAACTATTAATACCCCCGGTTATTACGCCCTAAACGAAAATTAGGTTTTATAATATTATAAAATTATTATAAACTAAACCTATATAATAACGCTATTCGAATAATTCTTTAAATATAATTAAATATCTTATTAAATAGCATTTTAATTCTTATTATAATTATAATTTAAATAGTACCCGTAATTAATATAATTATCCCCTCCTTATTCCTATAATTTATTATTCTAATATTACTAATATTTTATTCCTTTTTTAAAAATATTTTATAAATTCTTCGCGCTATTCCTCTTCCAATTCGACTACTAAATAATATTCTTTTAACCTTCCTAATTTTAACGCCTAAGAAAGAATCCTCTTAATTTTAATTCTATTATCCAAATATTCCTAGAATTCTTCCTTTATTAATGATTAATTTTTAAGGTCCGATTAAAAAAGAATATCCGTATTAAAGTAATTCGAAATTATATAAGTCAAGGTTTCTTTTTCGAACCTATATACGTAGATAGGTATTAGAATATTTAGTACTTTCCTCCGGTAGAAGAAAGCCTGAAGGCTAATAACCTCTATTTTAATTTAAATTAAAAAGGAATTTTTCGCTTTAATTAATAAGTATAATTCGTTATCTTCATCCTCTAACGTCTATTACCTCCCCTTTTTTTCTTTATACAGACTATATATTATTAAATAGTTTTTCTACTAAATTTAGGAGTAAGGTCAGCAATAGTAAATTTATACCGCTAACCTAATTTAATTACTACTATTACCTCATCCTTCTCGTTATTAATAGCCGCTTGAAAAACTGGTATTAATAAACGCTCGGGGATAACTATAATACCCTATATTACTGGTATATAATATCGATTTATCTTATACGTAGCATCGAGTAATAGAGTGTATAAATATCGCCTCTATATCTTTCTTTGCTCAATTATATACTAAAGACTATAGTAGAATATAGTAGGCTCCTCCTTTCATTAATCCTTATTGTTACGATAGTAATTAAATTAATAATATTTAAGTATAATAACCTTTTTATTATCGATAGCGTATATAAATATTTGTATATTAGTGTAACCTCCATTATTTTATTAGCGTAACTTTCAATATATATTATTAAGGTCTTTATATGTAAGGAACAATTTAGGGTATTACTTTTGAACCGTTATATATATATTATATATAATTAATTTTCGTTCGCGAAGGAGACCCGTAATATATTCGTAACTCTCTATATCGAGGGACTATTATTGGAAGATTAAATAATAAGATAAGTCTCGCAATGGGGGATAGCTTTAGTAGATAAAATCGATCGCCCATATCGAATATTTATAGCCGTTCTTCTTTAAATACTAAACTACAATATAAAATGGATACTTGTTGGTAATTTTTCTAATAATCGTACGACGTTTCTTATAGGGATTCGCCTTCACGTTAGGTGTAGCTTCGGTATAGTTATAATAATAGACTTTGTAATAGAGCTCGCACTTATATAGCCCCGTTATAAAATAGTCGGTACGAAGTATAAATACCCTAAATTTATAATAGTGGCACACTTCAATAACCTCTTATATAGTAGTATTTAAATTGGTAGGTATGAAAATAAAGGCGCTATTATCGGATAGGATAGTCTATTTAATATCGCTATCGAAGGAAGTATAATTATTTACAAATATAGACGACGAGGTAGTTAAATCGCGACGGTAATAAGATTGTTGTACAAAAAAAGTGATATTTATCAACTATTAGTAATTGTACGCAATTAAGAGTAATTGTAAATAATTAAGATTAATGAATTTAAGTAAAATTATGTACGTTGAGGGTGTAAATATAGTACTATTATAGATATACGTAAAGTGTTGGTATAATGGCGTGTAGAGTGTTGGTGCTGGTGTAATTGGCCGTGTAACAAAGAGCGAAAGAAATAACCAAGTTAGAAGGGATGTTGCGTGCACTTGAAAGACCAAATTTTGCAGGTAAAAACGTGATTTACAATGTCAGGTGTCATCAGCTGCACGGTCCCACATTTCCCTAGTTTTTGGGTGTATATAGGTTTGGGGTACGTGTGCGGAGGTTTACCCTTAATAATACTATTAGTACTATTTACAATATCGCTTAGCACTATAGTAACCAGCCTAAAGAAATAGCGCCTTATACCCTATTATTATATTTCCCTAATTATACCAATCCTCTATATTTTTTAACAGGAAGGTCTTAATACTAATATTATACCTATTTTCTACTCTACTTAGGATTTTATAAAAGGGTCTACTTATTATATAGAAAAGCAGTTCCCCGTCACCATCACTTATACTATTATAGTATATAAATTTTAAAATACGACTATTAATACTACTATGCTAAATATATCGAAAACCGACTTTACCCCTAGCTTAATATACATCGCCGTTTTGAGAATAAAAACACTATAAGGTATAATATTTAATTGGCCTCTTAGTATTAATATTATACGGATAAGAGGTAGTAAGGCTCAATTTAAATAATATACTAACGTTATTCGGAGGCGGCCTAAGTAAATATTACCTCCTACTCTAATACTAGTAATATAATTCTACTACGGATTCTACGCACTTCGACTATATTCAACCAACTATAATAATATAGAATCGACACACATTCTGTCAGGAACGTAGGCGAAAGGTAGGTTGAGGTGACTACGGTCGTGGCCGTACGTAGGGGACGGTAAGTTAGGGGTTAATCCAAAGATGTATTGATAGTTACCGACTATAATGAGATACGCTCCGTTGAACCTCTTTTATACCTATACAAACTCTATTCCTCCGCTAACGAGCATTATAGAACTTTATACTAATTTAGCGCTTCGGCGCGGTGCCGGATTATCCTTCCCGCGGGTCCGACCCGAAATAGGTATTGTTATAAATAATCCTATACTTCTATTAATAAAGGGGAGTAGCAGCCGCTAAAGTACCTCTATATACGAACTCTTAGCCTCCTAATACGATCCCCCCCCTTATAGGTTCCGTCCTCGGAATTTTTATAATAAATATTGGGTACTATAGTATTATCGGACGTTACTTACTATAACCGCCGATACTATATTCTGGATTGTAGCCGCTTTATTACCGGCGAATTATCTATTAGAGTATTAGTATTGTAATATCCGTTTTCGTAAATTCTAAATACGGTTATAAAGCCGGTATTAGATTTAAAGAGCTAACGTTCCGTCTACTAGTATATTGGCGCTATAATGTCTATTCTTATAGATTCTAAATATAAGTACGAACCCGGTATTAAATTTAAAGTACTAATGTACTACCTATTAGAATATTAGTATTATAATATCTATTCTTATAATTCTAAATACGGATACGAAACTAATATTAGGTTTAAACGTTTAGCGTTCCGCCCGCTAGGATATTAGTATTATAACGTTTATTTTTATAATGTGCTACCCGTTAGAATATTAGTATTGTAATATTTATTTTCGTAAATTCTAAATATAGATACGAAACTATTATTAAATATAAAGCGCTAGTATTCCGTCCGCTAGAATATCGGCATTATAATATTTATTCTTATAATATACTGCCCGCTAGAATATTAGTATTGTAATATCTATTTTTATAATATACCGCCCGCTAGAATATTAATATTATAATATTTATTTTTATAAACTTTAAATACGGATATAAAATTGTTATTAGATTTAAAGTATTAGTAGGGTTCCCGACTATTATTAAGACTATTATTCTATAAGCGTATAAGATAGTAAGCCTTATTTTGTTTAACGAGGAGTGCTACTCCGAATTTAAAAGTATTAATAAATACTTTAGGATATTAATATAATTATACCCTATAATTCCTCCCCCCGAATATTCTCTATTATCCGCATTCGCAATACGGTTTAATACTTTCGTAGGGTACCCTCCGTTATATATACTTACTTTAAAATACTTATATAATTGAAACCCGAAGCTCCTCTTATAGGCTATTCTCTATTATTTACATTTACTATAATTTATTATAATATTTAGATACGATCCCCCCCCTATAGGTTCTATCCTTAGGACTTTCATTTCTATCCTTTACCTCCTGTAACTCTATATATTATTTCCTTCATAAATTTCCCTTACTTATATTATTCCTTCCTAATTATTTTTTTATTACCTTCGCTTTGTTCTTCGTATTATTCCCTTCTTTTTAATAGTATAATTCTTAATTACTTCCCCCGCTTTCCCTACTATAGTCCGAAGTATATACTTTCCTATTTTCCGCCTTTCCTTCCTACTTTCTTATAACTGCCGTTACTATTTATTTATCCTATTCTTCCCCTTTTAATTATTACCTTCGTCCTATCCTTCTATTTATTTCCTCTTACTATTTATATAATTATTTAATATTCTACTTACTTTATATTATTTTATATTCGCCTGCTTTAAATTATATTCGTTTACTTCAATTTATATTTATATAGGGACCTCCTCCCTTATTTATATAACGTCCCTTCCGCCTACCCTCTTCGCCTCTCCTTTCTTCTTCCTTCTATCCTTACTTTTATAATTATATCTATTATCCCTTCCCCTAATTCTACGGCCGCTTCGCTTACCCCCTTACTTAAACCGCCCTCCGCTATGGACGTACGTATTTTTACTATGTACCTATATACTAATCCCTATTTCTTTTATAAGTCCGATTAATATATTTACTTTTCCTCCCTATTCTTTTTCTTTTCGTTCTATCCTTTCCTTCCTCTTACTTTACGCCCGTAATTAACTTTTAATTAGTTATTCTTTTTTTATCCTTTAATAATATCCGCCCCCTCGCCTATTTAGGATATAATATCGTTTTAATTTAAATGTTCGCTAGTACTTTAATTCTGAATTTACGCGAAGTACTTTATTTAATTAATATGTATACCTACTAGACTAAAGGTACGTTATTTACCCTTCACTATCTCCCCTATTTTTTTTTTTTTTTTTTTTTTTTTTTTTTTTTTTTTTTTTTTTTTTTTTTTTTTTTTTTTTTTTTTTACTAACGTCTTCCCCTTCTAAAGTTTAACGAGAGATCGCAATATTCGCTATCGCTACGCTACTACATACTCGAGGTCCCCCGCGGTATTTATAACCTCTAGAACGATATATAGAATATAGTAGCCGAAATTATATACTTTATTAATATTAGTAGCCCCTTACCTACCCCCTTCCTATAGCAGCTATATCGGTTTACAATGGTATTTTAGGCTATAATATAGGCGCGCCTTATTAATAATAGTCTCCCTACAACGTTACTTAGTATATTCTGAATTAGGAACTTCGATTATAAGGGCTATTTAAAATTTAATTACTATAGTATTAATAATATTAATGCTAATATCGATCCGGTAGCCCCTATTAGCGGTCCTATTACTAATAATAGCGGCTCTCCTATAAATATTTTTACGCTGAATTCTCTTATTCGTATTACCCCCTCCCCTAGTCGCAATTAGAGTCCCTAATATTAAACGATTAATAGGAGGCTAGCGTTTATAAATAGGAAATTAGACGAATTATTAAAGTTTACAAAGGAAGATTATAAATAAATAATATAAAGTAATATTTACGAATATTATTAATAGGTATAGTAGTGCACAGGAATATTCCTCTTAAAATCGTAGGTTCTAATCCTATATCAACAATAACGGACGCTACCGAAGATTTTTTTGTTTAGGGCGATAATAGAAAATGCGGGCTATATTCTACCTAACGCTTTATTAATATCCTACGTTAAATTAAACTACCTTCCCTTCCTATTTCTCGTCCCCTCTAATATTTTTATTTTATATCTCCGCTTTATATTTCTATTTTCGTATCCTTATTTTACACCTTACATCTACGTCTTACATTTATATTTTATATTTACGTTTTATATTTTATATTTGTATTTTATATTTGCATTTTACATTTTACATTTATATTTTATATTTATATTTTGCGTTTTACGCTTGTATTTTATACGTACATTTTATATTTATATTTTATATTTATATTTTATATTTTATATTTATGTTTTACATTTGTATTTTACATTTTACATTTATATTTTATATTTTATATTTATATTTTATATTTGTATTTTATATTTTATATTTATATCTTACATTTATATTTTATATTTTATATTTATATTTTATATTTTTACTTTAGATTTCTAAATAATTACTATTTTCCTCCTATTATTTAATTAACCTTTATTAATTTAGTAGTTGGTTTACCGCTAGTATACCATTGCTATATTTCCCTAGTTTCGTACTCCTTAAGAAGGTTTGGGTAATTTATATCCTTTTATAAAATCTACGAATTTTTATTATCTAGATACCCCTTTTATTTAATTTAAAATTAATATTGGCGGTTAGATTTATAATACTTTATAATTATTTCGATTTTATATTAAATATTATCCTCCTCAATATCTACAATTTCCTTTCGTAGTGCTACTACAATAGGATCCCTATAGTACAATTCTAGTAGAATAATAAGGAATATTAGGTAGATCTAGTAATACGTAGGGAATACAAGTTAGTATACTATCTTCTTTTTTTTAATAATTTTAGTAATTTAGAAAGATCTTAAAAATTTATTTACTAATTTAGCACTTAAGCGGCATTATTTAATATACTTCGTATTAAATAAAACTTAGCTTCCAACGTCGAATTCCTTTAATTTCCGAACTTTATTATACTATTTCACGTACCCCTAATTAATAACCTCTAAAGTTACTACGACTTCTAATTATCTACAAAGTAATTTATTAATCTAATTAATAATTATTATCGGAAGGACCGTCCTCCGCCCTCGCTCCGGGTCTATTAGTCCCCGAAAATAATATTCGAAGAGTAATTCCAAGGGGGATTTTTTGATGGCGGTATAGAAATAATTATTGTACGTCCATTGCGCTAGTATAATTTTTTTGGCCTAATCGACTTATTCTATATCATAGAAAATTCGAAAGTATAATTTTAAATTCTAATTTTACCTTTCTATTTATCCGTCCGTTTGGGGGTATTAGGCCGTATTGAGGCGTTTACGAATATTTAAGAATTTGTAATAAATCTTCTAAAATTAGTTTATAAAAAGGTTGCCTCTATCCGATATAATTGAATCCGGGAGGCCAAATTACTAGAAGACGTTTCGTTAGAAGAGGAATATAAATTACTAGGCATTAATCGTCTTTTACGTAGGGATATATAAGGCGTACTTAGTAAAGCGGTTAATAATAATAAGGATTATATTGTAGGTCTAATTAAATATAGAGTTGAATAATTTTAGTATTCCGGTAATGAAGTTATACGAAATATTCTACTAAGGGATAGTAGGGATAAGTAATAATTTTAATAGCCTATATAGTCGGTAGTTATAAAGTTTAACCTTTTAATACGTTGGATATTTATAAATATATAATTCGACGTCGATTATAATAGTAAATTAGTAATAGAATTAATTAATATACTTTAACGTTTTCCTTTAGCCCGGGTATCCTATTATTACTATATTATAGTAGGCGTAGAGTAGTTTAGCCCGTATTTATTCCGGGATATAGATTTAGTATCGATACTGTAGAGTTCCGTTTTTCCCTATTTTTTAATTTTTTACCTATCTTTCCCTTTTATTATTCTTCTATATTTTTTCGATAATAAATAGGTCTTCCTTTTACGCTTTTAATAATTATTATTCTAATAATAGTAATTATTCTTTATCCTTCTATACCTTTGCTATTACTATATACCCGCTTATATTTCTTATAACAATACCTTCGTTTTCCTTTTTTAATTTAATAGTAACTTCGCTTACAAATTTTACCTTCTTCCTTACTACCCTATCTTTTCTACTCTTACTTTCAACTTCCTTTCGCTTCTTCTCCTTTCTATTTAATTTATCCTCCTTCTATAAACTCCGCTTTTCTTCTTATAATTCGACTCCTTTATCCTCCAACGTCTAACCCTCTTCTATTTCGCCTATATCCTATTGCTATTCCTTTTCTTTTATTATTATTCTTTAAGCTTCCTTTTTAATTAAAATTACTTATTTTATTAGCGCCCTTACTATTCGATTTTCCTTTATCGCCCAACCCTTTTCCTTACCCCCTTTAATAACTTTTATTAATAGGTAGTCGCCCTCCGCCTCCTATTCCTTTCCTTATAATTATAGTTTCTTCGATAGCCTATCTACTAGATTTAATTTTCCTAGACGATATTCAATCCTAAAGTTATACACTACTAATTCTAATACCTACCAATTTTGCTTCGTATTAACCTATTCCTTCTCTCGAAAATATTATAGGTTTAAATAATCCGTAATTATTAGGAATAGTTTATTTATATATAATAGGTATTACCTTTACGTTTTTAATATTCCTACGATTATTAATAGCTCTCTATCCCTAACCCTATACTTAATTTCCTCTAGCGACTTCTTCCTCGAAAAGAAAATTATTAAGTATTACTTATTATTATATAATTATATAAGAACTACCCTAATTGCGAAATCCGACGCGTCCATTTCTATTCGGATTTATAATACCGGGTTAAAGTAGCATAGTATAAGAATTTTTTGGAATAGTTTTTTAAATTCTGCGAATATTTCTTCCGCTTTCTTTGGGAGTTCGAACGGCCTCCGTTTATCCCCTTTTAATAATTCCGTTAGAAGCGTAATTATTTTAGAATATAATATTATAAAACGTCGATAGAATCCTATAAATTCTAAAAAGATTTAAATATTATAAATATTTGCCGGAGCCTCTTATTCTACAATTACTATAACCCTCTTTAAATTTATCGCTACGCCTTCCGGGGAGATAATATATTTTAGGAATGATATTTATTTTATATAAAATTTATATTTACTTAGGTTTATATAGAGGTCCCGATTTTATAGCCGTTGAAGGATTTCCTTAATATAGTTAATATAGTCTTCTTTATTTTTATTATAAATTAGAATATTATTAAGGTAAATAATGTATATTGTATTTATTAGCCCTACTAACGTATTATTAATATACGCCTAAAATATTATCGGCGTGTTCGCTAATCCTATTAGTATAATTAAGAATTTATAGTACTTATACTTCGTACGAAACGCCGTTTTTTTTTCGTCTCCCTCTCGAATCCGAATCCTATAGTACGCATCCTTTAAATCTAATTTTATAAAGACCTTAACCAACAATAACCGATCTAAAATCTTTTAAATAAAGGGTAATACTATCCGATTCTTCTTTATAACTTTATTTAATATTCTAAAATCGACGTAGAACTTTAACTTTCTACCCTTTTTTAGAATAAAGATAATAGGAGCGCTTACTAGGTTAATAAAGGGACGAATCTATTCCTTTTAGAATATTTCCGCTAATTATTTACGTAATACCTCTAATTCTTTAACGTTTAATATATAAATTAGTCCCTAAAGTACTAATTCCCCTTTAATTAAATTAATATAATACTTTAACTAATTGTATTAGAATAGGAATATAACCGAGGTTTCGAATACTAATCGGAACTCTTTATATTCTAGTAGGATAATCGGTTTAGGGATGGCGGGTTCGTTTTTTATTCCCTTTAATAATTCTAGGGGTTGCGGTAGTGCTAGTTCCGCGGGGGGTACTAGGGTGGGGTAAATACTATTAAATACTATTCGAAAAACTTTTACTGGGGGGGTAGGGACCGGAGGCAATTCGGCCGACTCCGCTACGATGGGTAGGGTTATAAACTTTAACGCTAAGGAAGAGGAGATTTCGAATGGGATATTCGTATATATAGGAAGGCGGAAACCCTCCTTTACCCTTACTATTTCCTAAGGGTTTAATAGTAGAATTGAGTCCTACTATAGCCCCGCTAGGACGGTTGCAATATTATATATTTCCTTCGCCGGTACTATACTTAATATAAAATCGCCGGCCTCAATATAAAATCGAAATAACTATCGCTACTAATTAATATCGGGGTTCTACTTATAAAATTAAGAATAACCGAAGATAATTTCTACGGCCGGGGATTTAATTATAGTAAATATAATTCGCTTCGTCCATTTAGTACTATAGGAATTACGTATTTTAATAAGATGGGTAATTGTACTGTATATAGGAATAGGTTAGAAGGAGAAATTAATAAAATAATGGGGTATTAGATTAATTTTTATATTCGACGGGAATAGATGCCTGCTAATTAGGTTTAATTCTACGCCTGAATTTATTAACCCTCGCGTACTTTGCCAATCTCTATAAATCCTTACTAATAATTTCGTTTCTAAATATATTTATAATTTACTTATATTGTTCTAAATGATTGTAATTATTATTCTAACCGCGATCGGTTTAGCGTTCGCTCTATATAAGGGGGCACCTATAGGGATAGGGCAATTCTATATTAAATAGCCAACCTAATTACAATTATAATAGGTTCGGTTCGGGTATACCGCTATAAAATAGCCTATTATATTATATTTATAGTAAATATTCGGTAATTTCAATTAAGTATATTAATTATACGTATAGTTTTTCTAATAATAAAGGGAGTAAATAAAATTGGGATTTATTTAAAAAGTAATAGGGGGGCGATAGGGAAAATCAGAGGGGTTATTACTATAGAATAATTAAGAAGGGATATTCGAAGAGGGGGTAAGAGGGTGCGAAAACGAAGAAGACGACGGATTATACTTTAAAGATATTTAGTATTAGTAATATAATACGGACGGTTCAATATTCTCTAAACCTTCTAGCCGTTCTGTATACGCTACTACTTTATTTATTATATTAATATTAACTATTAAGAGGACACTTTATTTAAAGAGGGGGTATAATTGGTTAACCTAAATAATAACCCGAATATATTTTAATTAATCGTATAATAAATTAAATTCTTTAATATAATAGCGATTATAGAAAGTACAAACGGTTTCTAAAGTACTTTACTATATACGTTCGAGTTTGTTGAAAGCGGATTATTTAATGGTTTAGGTATTGCTATTATATTTAGTCTCTAAGAAGGTACGGAGGTTATTTTACGTAAATATATTATAAATAGTATTATAACCGGGCTTACTACGGAGAATTAATATATATTTAATTTATATATTTTTAAAATTACCTTTAATATAATTAACGGCGAACGAGAGGGAAATATAGGGGTATTCTTAAAAGTATATATCGACGTCGTAGAGGTAATTCTGCAATTACGAGAAATTTTCGCTAATAAATTTAATAATATTATATTTGGGACGGTATTTAATACGGGCTAGCGTGGCCGCGGTTAGTAAAAGGGTAGCTATAGCGATGGTTATTAACGAAAGGGTAGTAAAGGGAGATATAGTAGAAATATAAATTTAATTATAAAAGAAGTAATCCTAATAACGGAACCTAGTAGAAATAGGGGGGTAATTTCCTACTAAATTTTATTTAGCGAAGCCTACGAATATAAGCTATTCCTGCTAGGATATATATAAAGGGAGGTAATTAAGGAGGAATTTAATTACGGTAAATTGAAATTCGAATAATTATTATTTACGTACGAATTTATTAATTTCTAAGGTTTAGGGGTACGAATAGGGAGCCCGGGGTAGTATAGGGAAGTAGTCTTTGTTATTATCTTCTTTAATAGACTCTATAATAAATTAATATTATTACAATAAGGGCGGAGGGGGTTGGATCGTTTTAATTATAATAACTACGGAGGTAGTAGTACGAAAGGGACGAGGAGTAGCCTCGGTAGTACGAGAGATAGACCGGCCGCTACGTATATATATTTTAATAGTATCGGCTCAATTCCCAGAAGAAGAATTATCAACTTATTAAGAACGTAGGCGAAAGGTAGGTTGAAGTAACTACGGTCGTGGCCGTACGTAGGGGACGGCAAGTTAGGGGTTAATCTAAAGATATATTAATAATTACCGATTATAATAAGATATACTCTGTTGAACCTCTTTTATACCTATACAAACTCTATTCCTCCGCTAACGAATATTATAGAGCCTTATACTAGTCTAGCGCCTCGGCGCGGTGCCGGATTATCCTTCCCGCGGGTCCGACCCGAAATAGGCGTTATCGTAAATAATCCTACGCTTCCGTTAACGAAGGGGAGTAGCAGCCGCTGAGGTGCCTCTGTGCACGAGCTCTTAGCCTCCTGACACATTCCCGCACGGACGTTACCCCTTTTCTATTTCCTATCTCTTTATACTCGTAAAACGACTGCCTTTTTATCTTATATATCGCCGCGTCTCTTCTAAAATAAACGGTAAAATTATTCGCTACTAATAGTAATAATACTATATTAATACTATCCTTACTAATAGTCCCTATTACTACTATAGCGTAAATTAATCGCCGATAGTACATTTACAAGAATATCCAACAATCCCGCCACTAACTAGTCCCTATTACTATTATAATACAAATCAATCGCCGATAGCGCTTTTATAAAAATATCCAACAATCCCGCCGCTAGCCGGTCCTTATTACTACTATAACGCGAATTAAGCGCCGAAACGCCTTTATAAAAATATCTAATAATCCCTATCACTACTATAACGCGATTTAATTATTAATATATTAGAGTATTACTAATGGCCTAAATGCAAGCTATCGCCGAACACCTCACGCCTAAAGAAGTAATAGCTATAGGTATAATTTAGAAGAAGGCTAAGACCGCCGAATACTTTATGCCTAATAAGGTAGTAACTATAGGTATAGCCCAAAGGAAGGCCAAGATCGCCGGATACCTCACGCCTAATAAAGTAATAATTATGGAGTATAGTTTAGAAAGGTTAAAACTACCTATTCGGGACACTTCACCACTAAGAAGGTAGTTTCAATAGGTATAGTTTAAATAAAGGTTAAAATCGCTGATTTATTCGAATAAGAGACGTGGGCATATTATATAACCAGCGTATAATTATAACTTCGACTTCCTAGTATATATACCCTTATTATATAGGTAGAGGGAGGCTTCGTTTTAATTATAATAAAACCGGCCGTTCCCAAACCTCCCTAATACAAAGCGGCAATTATTTGTAAATTTACCGAAAGTAAATCGGCAATCCCGAGTAAGAATTCCTCATTATAGAAAATACGTACTATATTTTTTAGGAAGTATTGACCTTCTACACTTCGTTATTAATCTCCGTTTATTTAGTTGAACTATTAAAAATATATTTATTTAATTTAAATTACCTAGAGGTTTATCGGGACTAGATATTTTTAATTCGGCATCCTCTCTCCCCCCTCGAAAAGGAGGTCCTATACTAGGAAAAAAATAAAAGGAAGCTTTAACTAGAATTTTCTTTATTATTAATTATGGCGAAAAACTATAATAAAGCGGCCCTATACCGGGAAAAAAATGAATAGAGGCTTTAACCAAAGTCTTCTTTATTGTTAATTATAGCGAAAGGTTATAACGAAGCGGAATTCCATTATCATTATTAATAGGGGGTCTCTAATAAATTTCACTAGCTATTTTTAAATAATATACTTGAGGGTAAATATATAGAAGGTCGACCGGCTTAAATACGAAGTTCGTTTGATAATAATATATTCGATATATCCAAATATATATAAATAATTCGACTATATATACCCGATTTAGTAATTTATATAGTAGAAATAAGTAGTCCTCTAATCCATTGTCTGATTTCTTTTACTATTATAACCTACCTGGTAAATACTATTTATATAATTATTTACCTACCCGCTAGCCTATTCGTACCCTCGCTAACGCTAATTCTTATATATTACTTAAAATTATTTACTCCCCTCCTCTCTCTTCTTTTCTTCTCCAAACTATATTATATACAACTATATAAATAGTTACTAATATTATAGCTATTTATTCCCTTTATTTTACTAATTTCGCTAATAATCCTTCTATAAATATGATATCTTCTAATATATTTCTCCCTATCAATTTTTTCAAGTTTATACCTAATTTAGCCTAACCGTCCGCCCCCGAAACCCCCACCCGCCCTCCCAAATTTACCGCGCCCGCTAATTATTACCGCCGCTATAAAGATATTTCCCCTAATACTCTTAATCGCCCGTCTTAATTACTCCAATATCCTACTAGTAAATTCCTCCTCCGCTACACTAGGCTATTAGAGAAGGAGAAGGTCGAGGAGTCTATAATTACTCCCCCCTTTATAAAGAAGAGGAAGATTATAAATTCTTTTTTTCTTTTTTCCTTTCCTATCTATTATATTATTTATTATTATATCTATTAGAATATTAACAACAAGGACAAAGATAATAATAATAATAGGGGGGATAGCTTAGTTAGGAAGATTTGAGCTTGGCCCCCTTTCGGTTTCATCCGGAAGGTCGTAGGTTCGAATCCCGCTCCCCCCCCCTTTCATCCGGTTTTTCGGCCGGATCGGATGAAAGATCTTCTCCGCTATCGTTCCATTGAGTACTCTTAGAAGAAGAAGAGTATTTATAGCGAAATCAAATGTGGGGGCCCACCCTGGTCGAAAACCCTAGGTATACGTAATTAGGTATATATTAAAAATCTTATCCCAATCGAAGATGCGCCGGCCTCCCCCGTTCCGTTAATAGGGTTTAGGAATTAGAACCCTACTTCCGAAATCTATTCTAAAACTACGGTTCCGTTCGGATAGAACCCGTCTAGTAATATAATAATTAATTAATTATATTATTTTACCAATCTTAATAAAAATTAAAGATTCCAATTATAAAAGTAAGACCCTATTTCCCTATTCCTACTCTAAAAATAGGATGAAAGAAGAATACCCGCTTCTAGAATGAAAATACTATCGAAACGTTGGGTAGGGAGTAGGGTTTGAAGGATTAATTAGAAGTAATGAAGTCTACCGGGATTAAAAGAAATAATATACTGAGAGAAGATAAGACGAAAAGAAGTAACTACGGCTCTCCGGGCCCCCTATAGTAAGGTGGGATAAAGGGTTCGGGTTGGGTTAGGGTTGGATATGGAGAAGCTGAGGGTTTTTATCCGGATTTTAATAATACGGTTTTTCCCTTAGACTACGAACGAAGCAGTACCGCATACCCATTGGGTAGACTAGTATAACTAGTTAGCGTAATAAGACAATAAATAAATAAATAATAATAATAGTAGCCTTCTATATAGTTATTCGTATAATACTCCGTATTAATATTATATATAGAATAAATACTATTATATCGAGTTTAAAATAGGTAGAAGAAAAAAGTACTATATTTGTACTTAGAAGAGGATTAATTACGACCCTAAATATCCTAAGATATATACAATATACTAGCCGCTATGGGAGATTGGAAATATTAGCGACGATAGTGCTATATATAAGCACTATAATAATATCTTTGATACTATTAGCCCTATAGTTCATTTAGAGAAAACTAGAGTTATACACTTATAAATTTTCTTATATTTCTCTTTTTTTTAGTTTTTTATTTTTACTAATAATAATAGCTAATATAATACTATAATAACTCTATAAAGTTTACCTTCGGACGCGAAATTCCTGTTATCTCTTATATCCGTAATAGTAAAGTTTATCGTCCTACTTCTCCTATCCCTAGCCCTCTCCCTCCGGCTTTTAAGACTTTTACTACCCCCCCGGCCCTCGCCCGTTAAAAAAACCTCCCTCCCAATTACTCTCTCCCTACCCCCCCTCCCCCCTTCGCTAATTATATTATCCCCCCGGCCCTCCTTATTTCTACCCCGGCTAATTACCCTACTTAATCCATTATCGAACATCGTTGTACTACACCAGAGAGGAATGTTAAATACTACTTCGAAATATTAAAGTAATTCCAAGAGTAGGAAAAGAAGAAGAAGGAAATAAATATTACTATTACTAGCAAATTAAAAGTTCCTCGGCCTTTCGGCCCTCATTCGTTCAAACGGCTTAATTAACCTTTTTAAGGAAGATAAAGAGGATAATAATAGAAATATTTATTTAATTACTAGTATATCGATAATACCCTATCTTTACTTTTCTTTTTTCTTTTTACCTTCGGGTATAAATACTAATACTTACTATCTTACTCGCAACCCATTTATATATTTCATTCTATACTATTAATGAACCCTAGTACTATATATAACTATGTCTTTCTTAACTTCTATACTTTTATTTATAAGCAACCGCCTAGATACTTAACTATTAGTTATCTATACTGACCCTAAATAATTTAAAGATTTCAATAAATATATTATTAACAAGAATTGGGTAGAAATATATCATTTATCCTTGAAATTCTATTAGTTAGTATATTTCTAAAAGTACGTAGTCTTGTATATTATTTCGAGCGAATAGGGAGATTAGAGAAATTCGCAATATTTATTCTCTTTTTCTTATAAATAAGTTCATCTTTGCTTAGTGTAGCTATTTTAGTGCTGACTGTAAGGGATCTACGAAGTATATACGTAGATAGGCTCTAAAAAAAGCTTATAATAATCGATAAAGAGGAAGAGGGAAGTCTTTACCCTACTAGTACAGAGCTTCCAGCTAAATACACGAAGAAAGCGTAGGCATCGAAGGTACTAGAAATGCTAAGGCCAGAAATGTAGTCCGTGCGGCTCCCGAGGGATGCCCCCAATAGTACACAGTGCATCTGAGCGCCAAGACGGCTGCCGATAGCCGACTAGCCTATGCACCCAACCAGAGGGCACGCCTAGCTTACACGCCAGGCAAACAATACCCCTGGGCGCCAGCCCTGTAACATTGACCCAATTAGTTATAATTCGTTATCGCTTTATAGCGACTAAGTTTCGGCACTCTTCCTCTTCTTTTAATATATCCTGTAAATGTTCCTTAAATTCTAAATTATTATCTTCAAATATAATTAATATACTAACATTAGTATAAGTAGTAGATTGTTAATAATAGGCGAAAGTATTGAAAGAAAGTGCCGAAAATAATAGATATACAATAAGTAAATTAATAGAAAGTATAAATAGTTAATGAGATAAATCCTATAGATATAGGAAATATTAAATATAAAATAGGATAGAATGGATACTTTGATACTACTTCCGATAATACTACTTTCATATTTTAATACTATTCCTAATATTACTACTCTTTTTCGTTTCTCAATACTATTCGTATTTATATTTTAATATTCTTCGTAATAATACTACTCGTATTCTATTTTAACATTATTTATAATATTACTATTCTTACTTATATTTCAATACTATTTACAATACTATCGAGCTCGCCTTTCGCAGGCTCGATGGGGAACTCACAAGCATTGCGGAGGAATTCGTCCTATACAGGAAGAAAGGTCGAGGGAGAAGAGTAAATTAATAGATATTAGGATATAAAACGGCGATAAAGGAAGCGCGGCGGATATATTGGACGTAGTTCGGATACTGGACAATATCGAACTAGAGGGATTTTATCAAAGCTACAATAAGGAAGAAAAAGATAATAGCGAAAACATAGCGGGCTATATAGTGTAAGGGCGTTGCGGAGGCTTCAAAAAACCCGAATTAATTCTAGCTATTAGAGAGGTAAACCTAGACCCGAAATTATTAATTAATAGATCCGCCCAGATTACTAGCCCTTTAAACTTACGAAGGGGCAATAGAAATCGGAGACTATGATAATAAGGCTGAGATTTTCACCGACCGCTTTTTCCCGAAGGTAAACGTCCCTACGGGCTATTTACCGGATTAAATTAAGTTATTAGAGGGTACTAACCTAATAATTATTAACGAATTAGTTACTAAAAAGGACATTTAGAACGTATTTTCCCGGATACCGCTAATGAACCCCCGGGGTTAATTAATACTCAAATAGGTTTCTAAAATTGTATAAACAATTATTCCGGTAAATTATAGTATATTTCGTATCCATCAACTTCTAATTCGGGTATTTCCTATAACGGTTTAAAAATATAAAAATAATTATTCAAAAAAACCTAAAAAAACCACCGCCTAACAAAGGCTAGCAAGTATATAGAAGCCTATATCACTACTTAACAACATTAGAAAAATCCTCGAAATACTTATAATTAAAAGATTAACATAAATAGCCGAAGAATTTAATTTCTTACCGGAGGGCTAAATAAGTAACTAGGCAAACTATTTGAGAGAGTTTACAATCTAGGTAATTACTAATACAGTATATACAGCTTAGAAGCTTAGGGCTATAACGTCCCTTATACTCTTCAATTTAAAGAGAACGTTCAATAGAATTAATTATAGGTAATTACTATATACCCTATAGTAAATATAACTCCTAATATAAATTATTAAATAAGTAATTGATTTCATTACTAATAGAAGAAGTTCCCTCTTCTTCAATATCAAAATATCCCGCCCCTACGCTATTACCGCAAATATACTTCAAAGTTCCCCCCTCTCCCCTATTCTATTTATTCTCTTTATTACCCCACTATACCGAAAATTAAGGCATTTACTCTGGGGGCACCCGGGTCGTCTTACGGGGGCACCCGACCTTATATAGGCATCCGCATTTACTAAAATCTTTAAGTAAAATAGCATTTACACTTTAAATTCCATTATATTACAAGTAAATAAAAAAATAATAGCAATATCCAGTAACATAATTTTACACCGAGATTTCAATAGGATCTAATGTCTTAAGTATAGTAAAGTCTAGATTAAAGTACTTATCTATATACTTTAAATAGCTATACTACTATTTTCTACTTAATTACCTCTACCTACTTCGTACGTATAACCCTAGTAGTTGGGGAGTTTATTGAAGGTCTATCCCTTTTACGTTTAATCGTTTGTTTAATTAGGGAGTTCGAATTTAGTATAGCTACTTAAATAGAATCTAGTACTAACTTTAGAAACGATTACTATCGTTCTAGAGATAACTACGGCTCTAGCTTTGGCGCGGGCTTTAGCGTATACTTTAGGGAAGGGGTTGGTTCTGGAGAGGGTAAGAATTCTAATTATAATTTTAATTCTAAAGAGGGACTAAAATTGAATATTGGAGAGAGTTTAAAGAATAGGAATCTTAGAGGCGGGAATTCTAGAAGCGGGAGTTATATTAATTCTAATTCTAATTCTAATTTTGACTCTGTATTTAGTATAGTTACTTGAATATAATTTAGTACTAGCTCTAACTTCAAATCGCTTTTAGATATTATACCCGATTCCTTACTATAATTAGAAATATTAGAATTAATCGGCTTACGTATATACTTGCGTTGAGTGACTTTATTAATAGAGCTAGGAGTAAGTTCGTTACTATTATTACTTTCTTAATAAAATAATTTACATTGTATATTGGGCTATAAATAAAGGATATTATTGCGGTTATTCTATTTAATAGGCTTAACCTTCTTACCTCTTCTTTTTAAAGTTAGTATAGCTTATTTGGAAATTTTCTACTTTATAGGAAGGGTATATTCGTTAGGGATAAATCTAGTAGAGTTCTTGGGGCGGCCTTTCTTTATAAGTACAATATAGGGGTTTTGAAGTTGAAGGTAGAAGTTATAAGTATTTTGTTAAATTAGACTAGTTAGTACCTGATTACCTCTATATATAGATAGATAAATGGATTTAATGTACGAGTAGCTCTTTGTAGTGCTAATGAGGGTATATATAAGTAAGTTTTAGTGCCTTTTTTGTAGTTACCCTATTAAAAATAATATAGCGGTATAGTAGTCTATATTGGGTAGTAATATTATATTCCTTATTATAAGGCTCTAAAGTAGGCGGATCTCTTCGTTAATTAATTGGTATATACTTTTCTAATTGGCGGTATTCGTAGCTGATTAATTTAAGAGTAATATGGTTAATTTATAGTAGTAGTTTCCTTAGATATATACGGTCGATATACTATTATTATTAGCGGGTTTGCTATTTTATATTTTTTTCTTTGAAAATCTAGTATTAATTAGTAGTTATTTCTATACTGGCTGTAATGAGCTTGTGGATATTATTGTTACTATTGAGAAGGTAATTTTGAATACTAAGGTTGTTTAATTCGATTAGCGAAGTAATCCTAATACTAAAGTTTCTATATTTCTTAATATAATAGTATACTTATTGATCCCTAATGGGAAGTTAATTCTTTTGGATATATTGAAGAACTAGTATTTAACCCTCGAATTACTTCCTTAAACTTTTCTAAATAGCCTAGAATTCTAATTTAGTACTAATATATATTATGAGTTTGAATATGGCCATAATACTATAAGGGTTATTAATAATTTTAGTAATAGGTTGAGAGCTAGTAGTTGCTTTATTAGGAGTACCGCTGGTTCGTATAAAGGAGTAGACTCCTTAATTAGCTAAATTAAAAGAAATTGGATTCTCCTAATCGTCTTTGCCTTCTTTATCCTTAGAGTTATCGCTATCTTCGTGTTTACTGCCAGTCCCCTTTTGCCTCTTCTATTTCTTTTTAGTATTAAATAGTATGTTTTTAACAATATAGAATAAATAAAACTATTATTAGGTATTAGGAAATATCTTTCCTAAAGATCACTTTATTTCTTTATATTTATTTATAATAATAATAGCGGGAGGGGGTAGATTGTAGCGTGATCTTAGCTTTTTAGTTATTTTAATTAAAAAGTGAAAGGTTTCTTCCTTTTCGTTATTAATAATGCTAAAGATATATTTGAATACTAAATTAATAGATAAAACGCTTGAAATTTAGTAAAAGGGGTAATAAAAGTGGTTAGTATTGTACATATTATTAATAATTATAACTTCGGGGAATATTCTGGCTATATTTATATAAGTTGGGAAGGTAAAGATAAGTCCCAATAGTCGTTCGTTATCTTCTAGATCTATTTTTTTGATATATTTAATATTATTATTGTTAAAAGACTTGATTAAAGTATTAGTTGGAGTATTGTTATTGAGATTGCGGTGGCGAATACGTGCGCGTGGGTTATATGAATCGGTTCTTGTATATATAGAGCTTGGAAAGTCTTCCCGTACTATAGTACTAATCTCTCGAATTTGGATAGTATCAAGTTTAGAAGTGTTATCGATCTTTCTAAATATCTCTAGCTTTATTTTATAGTATTGGGGGTGTATAGATAGGTGTTAGGACTACCCGTAGTTATAGATTTGGAAGTTTAGGTTGGAGTGTAAATGAAAGTGCTAAAGATTATTACCTTTAGTATCTTTATTTGTAAGTGCCTTCTATTAATAATTATACTTACGTAAGGCTGTTTTTCGAATAATTACTTTAAATTCCCATAGTTAATTAAAACGGTTCTAGATAATGTCATATTGTACATGGTTTTTGACGGGCGCTTTAGGCTTACTATGTCCCTAAGTACGATTAATTACAAAGCTATAAGACTTTGCCTATTTATTTATTGCTTTATAAGGAGTTTTAATTGTAGCTACGGGAGGTATAGCGCTAGAGGGTGGATTTAAAATTGTATTTCTTTTATTAAAGAATTTATCTTCCAATTCGCTTTCGCTATTATTATTATTACTACTAGCTGGGAGTTGTATTGAGGAAGGCGGACTGGAATTGGGTGGTTATACACTAGAATTGAGGGTATTATTATTAGAGAAGCCTTCCTACTCTTCCTCCTCTTCGATGTAAGTAAGGTCGATAGGTACGTTAGGTTCTTGGGGTAGCGCTATATTCTTAGCAGTATACTGAAAGATTTCAAAAAGGAGCAGTTAGTAAATGATGTTGGTGATGGATATAAGTACGATTGATATTTATATACGTGCGGTTGATTTTAGCCTGTACTAGTAGTAGAAGGTAGTCTAGTTATAAAGAGGGAGGAAATAGAAGGTTACCATTTAAAATCTAGTATTGAGTATTTATAAATAGGGGTTCTATTAGCTGACTGGGCTAGGCACCGTTTGTATGGAAATGCTGTTGTATAACTACTGTTTAATTGTATTAAAGGTTGGTAATAAAGAATCTGCACGTTTAACCCTAACCCGATGGGTGCCCCAATAAGGTTGGGTGCCCCCGTAAGACGACCCGGGTGCCCCCAGAGTAAATGCCAAAATCAACTACAATCCCAAATATAATTATAATTGATTTCATAAATAATATTAATATTATTATAGTAGTACGTACTACAAAAAAGAATTGCCGGACCTTATAAGCAATATAGGAAATATATTCGGAATAAATAGAAATAAGAAATATAAAATTCGAAACGAATAAGACGGAACTAATACATTTTACACGGACGAAGGTACTAAGGACGGAAATTTTCTAACTTAGGGACGTAGTATTTCAACTAATAGAATCTATAAAATTCCTAAGGGTCTAGTTAGACCGTAAACTTAATTATAAAATTTATATAGAAGTAGTAAAATAAAAAATAAAAACCCAAATAAATATACTTATAAAATTAGTAATAAAAATATAAAGTTACTCCTTAATTCGGGCCAAAGAAATATATACTAAATATATTCATAATACTATTATATACAGAACCTCAATATTCCACCAACCGACTGAAATGTATAAAAAGCTGTAAAGGATAGGAATTAAATTAGTGAAGTACTAAACTAAATATTTAAGAATTATTACTAGGGCGTATAAAACTACGCTAGTACGGAACTTAAAAACAGAAACCTTTTATCCGCCGCTCGACCTGTACCTTAATAAAAAGGTCCGAATTTTTAGAAAAAATTCACTAAAATAAATTAAATTAAATTTATCCGAAGGACTACAACCTAAATTACTAACTATATCCAAACCCAACGGACTAGGGGTCGGCCACCCGCTAACAAACTAAAAAATAGTACAACTAAAATTCGGTAGGCCGAAGTATAAATACTAATAGAAAAATTATTAATAATAGTAGCCGGCCCCGCCTCGGAACTAAGGATTTAACTACTACTATTATAAATCCTAGAACTAATAGCCGCCAACCGAGAAAAGTAATTAGAGGATACAATAAATTAAAAATAGATATTATACTACAATTACTATTTAGTAATAATAATAACCAAATTAAATCGGTAATATAAATTCACTATCGCTAACCTTACCCCTAAGTTTAATAAAAAAGCTATCTAATAATATATAATTAATATAAAAAAAAGGGGAAATAACGGACGCTAAAGGATAAAAATAATAAACTGTATTTACTAACTAAAATAAAGAATTCCCTCCTAATCTGAATTAAAATAAAGGTTATTAACTTTTAGGCTTTCTTCTACTGGAAGAAAATACCGGACGTCCTAATACTTATTTATATATACGGATTTAAAAAAGAGACCTTTACTTATATAGTTCTAAATTACTTTAATATAAATACTCTCTTTTAATCGGACCCCGAAAATTGGTTACCTATAAAGGAAGAATTTTAAAAATATCTAAATGATAGAATTAAAGCCGAGAGGATTCTTTTTTAGGTATTAAAATTAACAAAATTAAAAGAATACTATCTAGTAATTAAATTAAAAGAGGAATAGCGTAAAGAATTCGTAAAATACTTTTAAGAAAGATATAAAATATTGGTAATATTAAAATAATAAAATATAGGGACGAGGAAGAAATAATTATACTAACTACGGGTACTATTTAAATTATAATTATAATTAACTAAAGCGCTATTTAACGAAATACCTAATTCCATTTAAAGAATTATTTGAGTAGTACTATTATATAAATTTAATTCGTAGTAATTTTATAGTACTACTAAACCTGATCTTTATTTAGACCATAGTAACCGGAGGTATCGACGGCCATCGGACTATTAGGAATAGAATTACTACTATTAATACTGGAAACTATACGAATAAAAATAGTAATAACGCTACTACTAGATATAATACGTATAAGAATAATAGTACCACTACTAAAGTTAAAAATAATCCGGACCGGGTTTATAGCGCCGCCGCTAAGGAGGAAAGAGGTATAACTATAATAAATATCCCTTATAATTAATTTATAGTAACCTTTTAGTAGGAGGTCGGTAATATTAGAATATAAGGGGTAGGGAAAAGTATAAATATTAATAGGGAGGTCGTTATACTCTAAGCGTATATGTATACAATTAGTAAAAATATTAATAATACGAATAAAGAATTCGAATCTCTAATTAAAATTAAGTTAACTACCCAATAATATAATAATAACTATTGCCTAAATAGTATTATAAACGTTATAAAGATTAGTAAGGACGTTTAATATATATTTATTAGTAATATAGATATAAATTACATTTTAAATATTAATAACTATAATATAGGAATTAAATAATAATAAAGGAAGGAATAGGAAAATAAAGAACCTACCGGACGCTAAAATATAATAAACCTTACTAATGATAATTATACAAAAAGCATTAATAAAAGTAAATTTATCGCTAATCTTCGAATAAGTAACCAAATCTAAAGTATAGTATAAGTAAAGAATTTCATAAATAATATTATTCGGATTAGTATATAAATTAAAAGAATAGGGAGGAAATTATACCGGTTCTAAAGAATTATAACATTAAGAAAATTATAAAAGAAGCGGGCGAGGGCTACGGGCTTTAAATATATTGGGAATATAAAGTTAAAGGACGGTTTAAGGGAGGAAATTTCTACGTTAGAGGTTAAATCGATTAAATTAGAGTAATAATAATTAAAGGAAATTATTTTAAATAAAAATTACAATAAGGAAGAAGGAGGATAGGAGTTAGGAAGGGGCGCCGCAGGGAAGATTATATAAAAGAAGGAGAAGGCCCTTATACTATTATAAATAGAAATAGAATTGTAAAATAGGAAATAAAGGGCCGGGGCGGAGGTAATTGTAAACGGAATAAGGAAGCGGGGAAGTAGAATAACGGATAGGGAGATAGGATAGGGTAGCGGGGAAAGGATAGAGGAAGGAGCGGTAAATATTAGGACGGAGGGATAGTAAAGGGAAGTAGTACTTTAAATTTAGATCCTATTCCTATTATTCTTATTATTTTAATACTAAAATAATATAGTAGTAGGAGAGATGAAATTAATTCGCTATAACGGTAAATAAAAACCGTTATAGTTATAAATAAAATAGGAGCGGCGTAGAATCTACGACCGAAATATAATTAGGGGTTTTTATCTAGCGGCGCTTAACGCCGTACGGTTTTCCCCTCTAGGGAACTGGAGAAGGACCCGATGCCAAAAAGGCACTTCAGTTATATAGTATAGAGAACAAGATTATTATTATAGTTATAATTGTAAATTCTACTATATAAATTATATTCCTATAAGCTCTATTACCGGTCCTAGGTAACAGTTAGCTATAATAGTTCTATAGTTTAAGTGGGGGTAAACTATACTTCTACCTATAGGACTGGTCCGGATTAGCCTCCCTTTTTAGAAATCTTCGATTCTTTAGATTTAATATTCGACTTTCTAGACTACTTTTCGACCCTTTGGACTCGTATTTGGATAAGTAGAAAAAGAAAACTACTAATTTAAAATACTATTTCTAAATTTAAATTTAATAATTCTACTAATTCAATTATAGAGTGATCCGATCGACCGACTGACCGACCGATTAATTGTACCCTAAGATAAGATAGCCGCGTAAGTTAAGATAAAACGCTGTATTGTATTATAAGATTTGAGATAAGCCGATAAGGAAGTAAGCGAAGGATGACCATCCAATTAGACTATATTGGGGGTAAACTACCTATAAAAGTTTGAGTAGTATTAGTATATAGCCGAACTTTAAATAGAATCGCTAGTAATATTCGTATTAGCGTGAAATTGAAGCGTATATAAATCTCGGGTTATCCCTCGGGTGCTGTGGACGGAAAGCTTCAGGTTCGGCTTCTATGAGGTATTAGGGTGGGGTTTGCTCTATAAGTCCTAACCCCCAATTTTTTTTTTCTTTTTAGTCAACTCAGAGGAATCCAGTATTGTACTTATACTAGACTGCTAAATTATTAGGCTTTTACTTAGAGTAATCCAGCTTTAGACTTAAATAACAGCTGCGCTTCAGTAGGTTCTGCCGGGCTACCCGGAAGACGATGTTACAAGGTATAATCGTTATATTAGAGAAATTATCTGTACTAATATTTTAACCGGTTATTAATAATGAAAGGGAGGAGGGATTTATATAGTAAATTAAAGTATTTGATAATGCTGTTAAAGAGCTCAAAATCCCGTTACCTACTATATTTATTATTGACGGCGATACCTAATTTATTTTTACTATCGACCGATTATTACTTAACGTTTAACGTTAGCGCTATATTTAGTATATTGATTATAATATTGTTATGTACCTTAAGAATAACTGGGTTATAATATTTCCAAATAGCGAGTCTTAAGATTAATAAGGATGAGTTTAACGAAGAGTCCCGTAGTAGTAATTTTGATACTTTATTATTTAATTAGAATTAATAAAGAGAGGTATGTAATTAATAGGATGAGGAAGATATTGAACAGTTGTACCGTATATATAGTAAGCTTAAAATAGCTATTAGAATATAGGCTGGGCTGGGCCCGATCCCTAGGAGGATTATTGATACTAGAATTAGTTTCTTTTACTTATAGTAGTATATAATCTACTCTTCGTCTAAATTAGATTTGAATGAGGTATAGTTTTTCCTTTATTATTAATTTAAAGGAATATAGGACGCTATTGTTAAATAGATTAGGTTTGAGTTTACACTTTACTAATTAGAGTGGGCTAGTTACTATACGAAATACTACTTCAATTGTGGGTAGCCTACTATATTACCCAATGAATTTAATAATAGGTTATTAAAGTCGTATAGGTTATCGGTTCGTAGGGGGTTAATTAACCTCTATAAGGCTGTAATTTTATATATTACTACTCGTTATAAGCTCTTTAATTGGAAGTTAGCCTCGTTAGCAATCTGTATGCGTACTACGTAGATAGGACTTGATTATTTATAGTTCGGTTCTATTCTGCCTTTAGAAATAATTTTATAGGGGGTTAATTTATTTGAAAAGTAGTACTAATAATTGAAGGTAACCTTCCCTAAGATTCGATACCTTCGTAGTAGTTATTTGTAATTATGTTTAAAGAATTTTTAAGCCTAGTATAAATTCCCTTGTGCTTATGAAATAAAAGCGGCTTACAATACTAGTAAAATAGTTTTAGCTAATAAGGTTGACTATTACCCTTTTGAGTATTTTCTTTGATATTAATTAAAGTTCATTTATTATTAATTTAATTATCCCTATATTAATTTATATAATAGAACGTAGTAAATAGATATTTACGATTTCGCCCAGCCGCTATAGTAGTACGTAAGGGTCGTTCCCCTAATTAGAGCAGTCCCTTTAGTAATGAGACTATCCTCCTTAGGAGGCCGAAGGGACCCTATAGTAATTCTAAGAATATATACCCTATACGAGCTTCAGCGCAGTGTAACTATTCTAGATATAAGGCTGGGCCTAGTATTGAAGAATTGGATGCTTAAAACGAGGTACGTAGTTGTATCGAAGTAGCTAACAATGAGGATAAGGATAAGGATAATAAGCTAGGTCGATATTAGGTGAAGAGGGTACGGGAGGTACGGCGGCGAGAGGAGGTACGGCAACGGGAGGAGGCTATTGAGGCTATTAAGGTATTATTAACTAATTTATCTAATAAACTCTCTAAATTGTCAGATATTAGTATTCAAACTGTAGAATAGACTATTATATCAACTATTCTAGACCTCTTAGTACTATGAATATGTTATGATATTCGAAATACAGGTGGGTAATTTAGCTACAAATGTTATTAGATATTAAAAACAGGGAAATTTACCGCCAAAACCCGATATTTATATGTCGGCTGATATGGGGTGCCAGTAGGATTGCTTGGGGTGCGGGTAGGGTTTCCCTTTCTAAATCCTATTAATTAAATTAAGGTTATTAGACGTTGGGGTTTTAAAGTTTTAGAAGCTATAAGGTAGTATATATAGCCCGGTATAAATAGGTTTGAGGGAGTATATGGAGTTTAGAATTATTAACCTTAGGGGCCCTAGAACTATTAATTTTAAAGGGTATATAGGCCCTATTATAGGAAGTTAAGTAGATGTTAGAAGCCTTATTAATTAGTTTGAAAATTTGAAGAAATCCCTCCTATAAATAATTATTATTAGAGTTACTACGATTAGATGTGCTACGATTAGATGCGTTATAATTAGAAGTGTTATGATTAGAGGCGTTACGATTAGAGGCGTTACGATTAGAATTGTTACGGCTAGAGTTGTTACGGCTAGAGTTGTTAATGCGACCAGATTGTAAGTTATTGAATCGCTATTGAAAATCAGTCTTAGAATCAGATTTAAAATCGAAGCCCGAATATACATTGTTGAATTGAGTATTTGAAATCGATCTTTGGCTAGGAGTATATATTACAAATAGGGGGGTTGGAGTAAGGGTAGTACTAATAGTCGTAGAAAATCTATTATTACTAGATTTACAATTAGGGGTTGTAACGGGTCTGCCAGAGTATTGCACAGCGAGCAGTCGTGTAAGGTTGAAATGCTATATTTGACAAAGAGAGCAAGGGAAGATTGCACCAGAAGGGTGCAATCGAAAGAAGGTTTTGTAGCCGGGCGCACAGGCCAGGCAAACATATAGATCCGACCAATTAGGAGGCTCGCATCCTTATCAATACAACCGACCCGCCTTAGCAGACTTAGCAAAGCCGAATCTTTAATCCTAAGCGTTAACCCTATAATATTACCCCCCTACTCCCCCTTAGAGAGTACGCTCTACCGTACTAAAAAATATTCTACTAAATATATAAAGAAATAATTAAAATCCCCTATAACCGCTCCTTACTAAATGCCTAACTAAATAGGTACGAAATATTAACAATACTAAAAAAGAAAGATCTCCCTATCTAAACCCCCAAACAAACGCTGCACAACTCTTACCTTCTACCCGGATTAGTAATAATACGCCCACTACTACCCTTATAAAATTATACCCCGGCTAGGGTACTAAAATTAAATTAAGGAATATATTTAGACTATATTTATTTAAAGACTTCTCTTACCGGCTAAATCTATAATAGAAGTAATTAGAATTACAGCCGTTACTTAATACTTTATATTACTCTACTTCTCCTACTAATAGGAACTTTACCTTCATTACTATAAAGGTAGCTTAATAATCCTTATACCTACGAAATATTACATTTATTATCCTTTAATTATTATATATTATAATAAATACTAATATTAAATTAACTACGTATAAAGGGGTAGAATTAAAACTAATTATACGTTTAGTTAATAGGTTATACGCTTAAAATAATTATCAATAGTCCCTCCTTTACGGACTTAATAAACCTCCCTTTATTATAATTTTATCGGGGTCTTATTTAGTCCGAATCTTCTTCTCTTCTAATATCGCTACTATAGCCGTTTAAGCCCCTATTAGGTTACAATTAAACTATATTCATTTTCGAAATTCGAAGGTACTTCTTAAACTACTATAATTTACTACTATAATTAATATACTTACCTTCTTTCTTCTATTTATTCTTTTATTTTTAAGAAATGTTATTACTCCCCTTTATTTTTATTAATATAATAAAATTAATAAAAGTATCTATAGGATTATTAGTATTATTATTTTTAACTAATTACCTCGAACTCAATATCGAAGTGAAAAGAAAGGAATTACTATTAAATTAGTAAAGGTAATTAAATAATCAAGAATATTATTTAAGTACGTTAATTCTTTTAAAGAATTATTATTTCCAATCGTTATTCAAAGTTACGGTAAATTAGTTAGTTTTAGCTACTTCTAACTAAGAATTAGTACGAGTATAGTAAAATACTTCTTTAAAGCGGGTAAGGAAAGTTATTATTAATTCGCTTAATTTTTAATAAAATTGGTAGAACTTTTAGTTAGCCCTTCTAATTGCATTAGAGTCCCTATTTATAAGCCTAAACTTTTTAATAAGCTTTTAGGGAAATTATAGCGTAGCGGCGAAGGCAATAAACAACTTCTTAATAGCGGGCAATAAATAAGCGAATAGGTAATAGAACTACGCTTTTATATCGCTAATAGCGGATTTATTTATATAGAATTTCGTTTACGCGCTTAAAATCTAGGTTTCGAACTCTTCCTTACTCCCTAAGGACTTTTTAAGCTAGGGAAGTACCTACTTAGGTACAATAGCGGGCCTTAAAATAACCTCAATTAATAATATTTAGAAGGCGGCCGTAAATTATTAGAAATATTCTTAGGGGTTTTAGGATTAAGGGATTGTAGGGAAGGCGGACGGTATTATTATTGTAGATAGGGAAGACTCTTCGGACGTACTTGCAAGAGATTGGTAACAGTATTAACTTGAAAAGAGGGTTAAATATAATATAACGGGTCTACTAGAGTATTATATAGCGAATAGTCGTATAAAATTGAAATACTATATTTAATAAAGAGAATAAGGGAAGACTATACTAGAAGGGTACAATCGAAAGAAGGTTTTATAGCCGGGCGTACGGGCTAGGCAAACATGTGGATCCGACCAATCAGGAGGCTCGCATCCTTATCGATACGACCGACCCGCCTTGGCAGACTTGGCAAAGCCGAGTCTTTAATCCTGGGCGCTAGCCCCATAACAGGGGTTAATTCGAAAGGGGGGACGGGAGGTTTATTTTATTGAGCCGCCGTTGTTTTAATCAATTTTCTCGAATATAATTACTATTTTTAGGTCTATCAAAGGTATACTCTTATTATATTATAAAGTTTTATCCCTTTTTCCCTTCTACTTATACCGTTTACTGTGGGGTTAATAATTTTAGTATCCTTGAGGGCCTTATTGATATTAACCTTAATATTAATTTTATTTGAATTGTAGAGGGAATAACTGGGGATATTGTCCTATATATAGCTAAAATGGAGGTTAAGTATAACCATTATTCTAGAGGAAAGTCTAAGGGAATTAATATAGGTATTTGGGTACTAGGAACTATATTGCTAAATATACCGGGAGTATTATTAGGTATAGCCGGGTATAGAAGTATTAGACTACTAGTATCAAACGGAGGGTAATGGCGATTTAATATTATATTAGATAGGCCTAGGCGATTAATTGCCTTCTAAGACTCCTCTTAAAGGGGATCTATCAATATAGTTATAATAAATAAAGTATAAAGTGCAATCTCTTCCTTAACCGTCGTACCAGGAATTTAGGGAGAATAATAATAATAATCTTGTTCCCTATTCTATGTAATTATAGAGCCTTATTAGCACGGGGTTCTTCTCTAATTCTCTAGAGGGGAAAACTGTGCAGCGTTAAGCGCCGCCGGATAAAAACCCCCAGCTTCATTTCAATCGTAAATCTCTATACCGCTCCTATTTTACTTGTAATTATAAGAATTCTCACCCACTGCTACAATGAATTAATTTCGTCTCTTCTACCGTTGTATTATCCTAATATTAGAATAATAATAATAATAGGAATAGAACCCAAGCCTAAAGCGCCGCCTTCTTTCACCGCTTTTCTATTTTATTTCCTACCGGTCCTTCCTCCGCCTATTTTCCGCTTCTTCGTCCTATTTTCCTATTTACTTCCCTACCCTTCTGTCCCCTTACTCTATTTATAATTACCTCCGCCCCGACCTTTTACTTGCTACCTTATAACTCTATCCCTATTTAGAGTAATATAAAAACACTTTCTTCTATTTATATAATCCTCCCTACGGTATTCCTTCCTAATTTCCCTCTCCCTTCTTCCCTATTGCAACCTTACTTAAAATAATTTCCTCCGGCCGTTATCGCCCTAATCCGATTAATCTAACTTCTAATATAAAAATTTCCTCCTCTAATCCGTCCCTAAGCCCTACGTCCTTAATTTATTCAGAGTTTATAATTCTTATTTATATCCTCTATACTATTCCTAGTTTTATAGTTCCCTAAAACCGGTATAATCTCCTTCCCCATCTTGCTTAAATTATATACTAACCCACCTAATATTATTCGTAAAATCCCTTACCTTTACTATGAGTAACCCTCCGCACACCCACCCTATTCCCTATATATACTCAAAGATCCCCAAGGTAGCTGGCATGTAAATAACCGTATTTTGGGTGTAATCTTACTCGTATTGTAGGTTACCTTAGGGATTTTAGTTAGATTTCTAGCTCTCTATATATAGTCAAAGCCTTCTATAGACGATTTAAAGTAGAGGGGGAATAATTTAAGCGAGATTAGATACGGTAGGGATAGTAATAAGTGTTAGTATACGACGTTCGCTATTAGTATACGACGTTATTAGTATACGACGTTTAGAGTATACGACGTTATTGGTATGCGATGTTATTGGTATGCGACGTGTAAATGGCTGGCGGTAATAGGTATAATTAACCGTATAAAAAAACGTGAAAGAAATAACCCGAAAACGGGATTTACAATATTAGGTGTCATTAGTTGTATGGTCCTACAATTTTTAGGTTTTGGGTGTATGTAGGGAATGGGGTGGGTGTGCGGAGGGTTACTCTTTACTATATCCTAAACCTTACTACTTTCCTAAGGATTAATATAAGGCTTACTTTTCCTAACGCTTTTTATAAGGTTATTATTAATAAAGTTCATTTCATTTTAATTTCCGGTAAGTTTTTTATTTTTCTTTTCTATTTTACTTTACAATTATTTAACCTTTCGTACCTAACCGCTAACTCCCAAAACGCAACTTATCTTTATACCGTCAGTAAATATATATTAAACGTCCCTACTAATCTCTATAACGCCCGCAACACTATTCAAGCGGCAACTACTATAATATTATCGGATGGCTAGGCTAAATTCGATTAGAAATTAAATTCCTTTATTTGTATTATTAATAACTTTATTAATTATATATATATATATATTTAGAGCGGGACGGCCTACCTACTAATATCTATAGTTTACCCTATTTTCCGAACTATAACGTCGCCGACTTCTAGCGGAAGGGTTGTTATAAACTAACTGTAAGGGATATTTATTATAGTCGCAACCCCTCCCTCCTTAGAAGTAACGTTATAAGCCCGGTCCGGGTTGTATTTAGTTCTAGCGGCGGCGCTATTATTCCTACGCGTATTGTATCCAGTGGTAGTAGTATCGCTACTCCTACTCGTATAGTCTCCAGTTCTAATAGTAGTAGTTCCGTTCTTGGCAGCCCTATGGCTATCGATACTCCCGGTCGCCCCTCCATGAACGAGGACTGGGTTCAGTGGCGTCGCGAGGTCACCGCGAACCAAATCCGCATGATGGCGCTGCTCGAGCAGCTTCTTAATCGTAATTAGGCGCTCGAATTTAGGGAGAAGAAGTATAGTGTTATTTAAATAAATATTAATTTATATAGTAGATTTAATTTAGATTAGGTAGCTTATTTAATAAGTTTGGGGTAGGACCTATAGATAATTAGTAATTAGATATTAGAATTAGATAGGAGTAGTAAATTTGGTAGGCTGTTGTATAAACTGTAGTTATAACTACTAACAATTATTAATGCTAATATTATTGAAGCGCAGCTATTATAGTCTAGAGAATGAAGTATTTATACGAAGTGAGCGAGTATAGCGGAGCTTCTTTCTAATAGGGCGATAGCCCTATTATTAATCCCTGTAAACTCTTTATCCTATAAGTGGCCTAGTTGTCGGACAATCCGTTCCTTGGATTAGTTAGAATCCTTCCCGTCGCAATCCGTTCCTATAATTGGTTAGAGTCTGTCGGGTCCGTTCCCTTAATCAATTAGAGTCTATCGGGCCCGTACCCGTTATTATTTAGTTAGAGTCGGAATACAAGATAAAGCTCTACATTTGATTTTGTAAGTTGATTATATATTATAGATCTTTGTGAATTTTGGAATAGGTTATTTAGTGGCGGTATATAGGTATTTAGGGTTCGTGCTAGTTCGTGCTAGTGAGTCTAACGGGGGTCTCCGGGGGTATCCCCTAGGTATTTCTCCCTTAATTCCAATCCGGATATTCTATTAACGGCATTTTTAATTATTTATATACTAATCGATTACTTACACCCGACTTCCTTTATATATAAACGACTACATTCGATTATCATATAGTCTAATAACTAATATACTTTTAATACAAATACTAGGTAGCGTTCGAACAATAATCTACGATCGATAATCGATTATATATACCCAACTTCCTTTATATACCCGCAACTACCCCAAAAACACCTAATTCCTGATAACTATTCTACGTTCTTATAGTAATTGATACTAACATTTATTCATGTAGTATTTCCAATCAAGCTCGTCATTTATATCATAATACTTATTATAATTATATTCCCCATATTGATCGGTATTATCAATATAAATATTAAAATATATATCGTTATAAAATATAGCTTCCCTTGATCTATTTAACTCCGAACCTCCTTTATTTATATAATTACCTCCTTCTAAATAGGGTGCTTAGAGTAACGGAGAAGAAGAAGAAATTAAATTGAAGTAAAATAGAAACTATAAAAGGAACTTTCCTATACTTAAATCCGCTAGGAAGAGGGACCTAAGTAAATTAATTCAATAGTACTTTTAATATTGGAATTTCTAGGGAAGGAGTAAAGTAAGTTTACCCTAGACTATAAATTTTACTTGTAATCGTACTAGTATTTTAGACCTAACCGTTTCTATACCCAGTATATTTGTTATTTTAACTCCTATAGCTCCCTTAGTTCTAACTACCCCGGTTCCCCCAGTCTCTCTTTAGGAAGTTCCTATAACGCCTATAGTACGCCGTTTACAATCCTTAGCCCCTACCCCTACCTTTACTATTCCGGCTTAATAATTAGTATAGAATACTATTAATAGCCGTACCTAGACGGCGGTATTAGAAATACCCGTACTACGAATAATAGGACCTTTATTTCTTAGTAGAGGTATAAATTTATAAAATTCACCCCTTGTAGTAGAAGCCCGCCGAATATGTAAAATTATCCGTAGGGAATATTACTAATACTGGCGCTAAAATAAAAACGTATTATTTATACCTTCCCTCCGAATATTATATAACTTCTAATTATTATTCCCGGATATATTAATATTAGGGAATGGTCCGGCCGGGCTATTAGGGAAGTAAATAAATATAGGGGACAATAATAATACTATTAAAAATTATCGTAGTAATAATCCGGCCTAATTTGAATATAAAGGGTTTCGTTTTATACGTTTAATAGATATCCGTCATTGAAGCCTAGATTTTATTAATTTTTATATTTATTATATAAATATAATAATAATCTTATTCCCTATACTATATAACTATAGTGCCTTTTTGGCATAGGGTCCTTCTCTAGTTCCTTAGAAGGGAAAACCGTACGGCGTTAAACGCCGCCGGATAAAAACCCCTAACTATATCTCAGTCGTAGATTTTGTACCGCTCTTACTTTATTTATAATTTTAACGGTTCTTACCTACTGCTCTAGCGAATTAATTTCATTTCTCCTACTATTATATTATTCCAATACTAGAAAAATAAGAATAGTAGGAATAGGATCCAAATTTAGAGCGTTGCCTCCTTTTACTATCCTTCCGTCCTAATATTTACCGTTCTTTCCTCTACCCTCTCCCTATTTCCCTATCCTATCTTCTCTATCCGTTATTTTACTTCCCTATATCCTTTTCCTACTTATAATTACTTTTACCCTAATATTTTACTTCCTACCCTTAACCCTACCTCTATTTATAATAGTATAAGGACCCTCTCTTTTTTTATATAATCTTTTCTATAATACCCCTTTCTAATTTTTATTTTCCTTCTTCCCTATTGTAATTTTACTTAAAATAGTTTCCTTTAATTATTATTACCCTAACCTAATCGATTTAACTTCTAATATAAAAATCTCTTCCCTTAAACTATTCTTTAACCCAACGTTCCCAATATATTTAAAGCCCGCAGTTTTTACCCGTTTCTTTTATAATCTTTCTAATTTTATAATTCTCTAGAACTAGTACAATTTCCTCCCCCGTCCTTCTAATTTATATACTAACCCAATTAATATTATTCGTAAAATTCTTTATTTGTACTATACCCTAAATTTAACTACCTACCCGAAGATTAGCGATAGGCCTACCTCCCCCAACGCCTTGTATACAATTATTATCAATGTGTATTATATTTGGGTATTTAGTAAATTCTTTATTTTCCTATTCCTTTCTTTATTATTATTCAATTTCCGTATTATAATTAATAGCTCTTAGAATACGATTTATATTTATATTACTAGTAAATATATATTAAACGTCCCCGCCGGCCTTTATAATACCTATAATACTATTTAGACGGTAGTTATTACTATACTATTAGGTAGCTAGTTTAGTTTCAATTAGAAATTAGAATCCTTTGTTCGTATTGCTAATAATTTCGCCGATTTTATATATATACATTTAAAGTATAACGACCTGCCTATTAATATTCGTACTCTTCCCCGCTCCCTATACTTTAATATTGCTAATTTCTAGCGGAAGGGTTATTATAAATTAGTTATAAGGAATATGTATTATAATTGTACCCCCTCCTTCCTTAGTAGTAATATTATAAACCCGGTCTAGATCATTTTTAACTCTAGTAGTAGTACTATTATTCTTATACATATTATATTTAATAATAATATTACTACTATTCTTACTTATATAATTTCCGGTATTAATAGTAGTAGTTCTATTCCTAGTAACCCAATAGTTATCGATCCCCCCGGCCGCCCCGCCCTAAATAAGGATTAAATTTAGTAGTATTATAAGGTTACTACGAACTAAACCTGTATAATAGCGCTACTCGAGTAGCTCCTTAAATGTAATTAAGCGTTTTATTAAGTAGTATTTTAGTTTTTACTATAGTTATAATTTAGGTTGGACCCGTAGTTAGCGTAATTATCCCTTCTTCGTCCTTATATTTTATAATTCTAGTATTACTAATATTTTATTCCCTTTTTAGGAGTATTTTATAAATTCCTCGCGCCACTCCTCTTCTAATTCGATTATTAGACGGTATTCCTTTAACTTCCCTAACCTTAACGTTTAAGAAAGAATCCTCTTAGCTTTGATTCTATTGTCCAAATATTTTTGGAGTTCTTCCTTTGTTAGTAGCTAATTTTCGGGGTCCGATTAAAAGAGAGTATCTATATTAAAGTAATTGAGAACTATATGGGCAAAGGTCTCCTTTTCGAATGCGTATGTGTAGATATGTGTTAGGACGTCCGGCACTTTCCTCCGATGGAGGAAAGCCCGAAGGCTAATAACCTCTATCCTGGCTTGGACTAGGAGGATCGTCTACCCTATAGCCTACTTCTCAGCTAAATATACTTTGTAGGAGTATAATTATAATATTTATAATAAGGAGTTGCTAGTTATTTTCAAAGTATTTAAGGAGTGGCGGCCGGAGTTCGAAGGTACTTGGTAGCCTTTTAATATTCTAACAGACTATAAGAACTTTTAGACCTTTATAACGAATAAGTAATTGACTTAACAGTATATACGTTAATTTTGATTCTTATTTCGATTTACTTTCCTAATAAAGTATACCGCGGGTTCTAAAAATTTACGTCCTAATACCCTAAATTGTCAAGCTAACGACCGCTCCGATAGTAAAGAGGATAGCCGCTTTATTACCTATAAGAAACTGTTGTTCGATCTTTTGTAGTTTGAAGATAATTGTTTTAAGGACCCTATTAGTAGTTTGTCGCTATATTTACTCGGCCCCGAGAATTTCAATATTTAATTCATTAACGATTGTATCCGTACGAATTATAAAACTTCGGTTTTTCTTTAAGAGTTAGTATCTTATTTAATAGACGTATTACGCTAGTAATAATTATCGACTATTAGGAAGGTATTCTATAAAGGTTTTTCAGAATATCTTATTATAAATAGTATTATAAAATAGAGGAAATAGAATTATTATTAACCCCTACAATAAAGGCCTTTGATTCCAATTAATTAACTGCTAATATAATATTCCCGGCGCGGGCTACCTTAACTGTAATGCTACGTACGAACTTTTATAATATAATTTTTATTAGGAAGGGATGTATAATAATATAAGGCTCTTCTATAGAAGATATTTCCCTTATACCAAAATTAAATTATTTAAGTGCGGTTCTACTAGTTACTTTAAACCTATAGTTATCTCCCTAGTACTATGGACGGTAATTTCGGTCGATTACATTACTCTATTGCTGGAGAGTATTTAGTTTAACTAAACTTTTAAGTATATTATTATTATCGTCGATTAATTTACGAAGATACGTTATTAAATTTTAATAAAGGTTTTAGAGGCTGAGGAACTAATTAATCGGTTTATTAATTATATTTATTCTATTTACAGTTTGCTAGGTGTGTCCTATCTGATAGAGGTATTTAAGTTATATTATAATTTTGGTTTATTCTTTATAAAAGACTATCTATTATTAAGGAGTCAATCTCCACCTTCTACCCCTAGATTAATATTTAAATTAAGTGTATCAACGTGGAAATAGAGTAATTTTTATAGATATATATCAATTGGGCTTAGATAGATTGGGCTAAGTAGCTTCTATTTGTAGAATTTGCCGGTAATAATGCTATTTCCTTATAAATAGGGATTTTACTATTCTTCGCTAATTACGGATATTACCCTGGTATAGGTATAGAACCCCGAACCCCGCTACCCCTAGATTTTTGACCGGTTTAATTTAAAGAATACTATAAAGTTAATAAATTAGTAGACTATTTCTAAAAGATATAAAACTTCGCTATCTAATAGACTTATTGTATTTAGGAATATTATAAAGATAATACTAATAAAAAACGCCTCGATTCTTTTAAATACTTCATTAATAATATAGCTTTTTTGAATATTATAAACTTTGTTAATGGTCGACTATATATGAAGTTTTCCCCCCGATAGGAGGGTCCCTTTAGAGTCGTCCGTACTGATTCGTATATAGTTTACCTCTCTCTACCCACTAATATAAAATACTTACCTATATTCTATATTTCTATAGTATAGCCCTGGTTGGGTATGGGATTGTCCGGTTAGAATACCGCGATGGATGTAAAGGCGAATAAGGGACGAATAATAATTCGAATAAATAATTAGGAGGAATATAAAGAATAGGTTTTTAAGAAATTTACTAATTGCGTTTAATTAGGTGGCAATGTATATTAGTACTACTATATTAAATAGAAGATTGGAAATCCTATTTAGGAACCTATTACTAATGTCATTGATTGCGAATATTATTTCTCGCGTTTTTATTATAAGAACCCGGATAAGCCGGTGTTGCTAGGAGTCTAGAGAATCCTTTAGTATTCTATTTTCAATTCCTCGGCTGCCCCCGCTCCTATATTAGAACTCCCGCGCCGTTGCTTTGTATCTTTCTAATAGGAAATGGTTTTTGTAATGAATGCGAGGCCTCTCCTAAGTACGGTAATAATGGAACTAATTAATATAACGATTAATAGAAATGTAAAGGATAAGTTGTATCTAGTACTTAGTAAAGTTATACGAAGGTTAATGGATATTTAGTCCGGAAAGTTACCTCTAATGTAGTTGGTGGATTACGATTGTTTTTAAAAGAGGATCTATTATAATATATATATATATATAGATTTTTTCTTTTAGCTTTGCGAGCTTCTTTTGAGGGGGGATAGTATTATAGGGTTAGCTTATAATATGGTTATATTGTACGCCTCCAGTCTAGAGCTATTGACGGCTCTAGTTATGTATAGTCCTACGCGTATGTATGCGTACGGTCTAGCTTAGATTAGGCTCTCGCCTATATAGCCAGTCCTCTACGCATACTTCCCTTGTCCTCCCTCGTATAATAACGCATATCCTACCCTACCCCCAACGGTGCCCTCTCGCCCCGTGATAACTCCCTTATAAACTACTTTACAATATATTTCGAAAAAAACTTCTTATCTTAAAAAAGTCGTTCAAAAACCTCCTTAATAAAGGGTTTATCTGTATTAATAATTCTATAGCTATAATACCTATTCTCTTCATCCGGAAATTAAGTAATAGCCTACAAATCTATTACAATTACCGAACGTTAAACGTTATTATAAAAGCTGACTAATACCCCTTACCCTTAATAAAAAAGATATTTCGTATAATAGTTAAAGTAAAATAGTTTGCTCAAGTAAATATAATATAAGCGTTCTATAAAATTCGTATAGCCGAGGGAAAAGAAAGGAAAACGGCCTTCCATACGCGTTATAGCCTATTTAAATAGTTCGTAATACTATTCGGATTATTAAAAACTCTAGCGACCTTCTAATAGTATATTAATAGTATTCTTAGCAACTACCTTAACAATTTCGCCTTAACCTATATAAGTAATATACTAATCTTCTTATCAAGGTCGAAGAAAGTTATTTTAAAAAAGTTTATAAAGTAATAAAGTATTTAATTATAATTGAATTCTATTTAAACCCTAAGAAATATAAATTTACTATTAAGAATATAAAATACTTTAATTTTATCGTTATTATAAATATAAATATTTAAGTAGACCCTAAGTAAATTAAGGCGATCGTAGACTAGGAAGCCCGGACGTTATAGAAGGGAGTAAGGAACTTCCTAGGCTTTACTAATTATTATTATATATTTATTAGAAATTTCTCCTCCGTAGTAGGACCGTTAAATACGCTTATAGGGAAGGGGGTCCCCTTAAAATAAACTATTAAGTACGACTCGGTATTCTAACAACTAAAGGCACTCTTTATAAAAGCCCCTATCCTTATATAATAGGATCTTAATTTACCTACGTTCTTAAAAATTGATTATAACAATTATAAACTAAGTAATATCCTTATATAGAAAAGGGATAATAATAATAATAATCTTGTTCCCTATACTATATAACTATAGTGCCTTTTTAGCATAGGGTCCTTCTCCAGTTCCCTAGAGGGGAAAACCGTACGGCGTTAAGCACCGCCGGATAAAAACCCTTAATTATATTTCGGTCGTAGATTTCACACCGCTCCTATTTTATTTATAATTATAATAATTCTCACCCACCGCTACAACGAATTAATTTCATCTCTCCTACCGCTATATTATCCTAATATTAAAATAATAAGAATAATAGGAATAGGATCCAAATTTAAAGTACTGCTTCCCTTTACCGCCCCTCCGTTCTAATATTTACCGCCCTTTCCTCTACCTTCTCCTCGCTACCCTATCCCAACTTCCTATTTATTATTCTACTTTCCTACTTCCTTATCCCATTTACAATTACTTTTACCCCGGCCCTTTACTTCTTACCCTATAGTTTTACTTTTATTTATAATAATATAGAGGCCTTTTCCTTCTTCTATATAATCCTCCCTATAGCGTCCCTTCCTAATTCCTATCCTCCTTCTTCCCTATTATAATTCTTATTTAAAATAGTTTCTTTTAATTATTATTACCCTAGTCTAATTAATTTCATTTCCGATATAGAGGTCTCTTCCATTAAATTATCCCTTAACCCTACATTTCTAATATATATAGAACTTGTAGCCTTTACCTATTTCTTTTATAATCTTTTTAGCCTCGTAGTCCTTTAAAATTAATATAATTTCCTCCCTATCCTTCTAATTTATTTATTAACCTAATTAATATTATTCGTAAGATTCTTTACTTATATTATACCTTAAATTTAGCTACTTACCCGAAAACTAGTAATAAATTTAGTTCTATTAATACCTTTTATATAATTATTATTAGTAAAGTCTATTATATTTTAGCGTCCGATAGGTTCTTTATCCTTTTATTCCTTTCCTTATTATTATCTAACTCTTATATCATAATTTTTAGTATTTAGAACGTAACCTATATCTATACTACTAATAAATATATATCAAACGTCCTTACTAGTCTTTATAACGCTTATAACATTATTTAGACGGTAGCTATTACTATACTATCGGGTGGCTACCCTAATTTCAATTAGAAATTCAAATCCTTCGTTCGTACTATTAATAATTTCACTAATTATATATATATACGCCTAGAATATAATAATCTTCCTACTAATATTTATACTCTTCCCTACTCCTTATATTCTAATATTGCCAACCTTTTATTAAAGGGTTATTATAAATTAATTGTAAGGGATATCCGTTATAGCTACACCCCCTCCCTCCCTAGTAGTAACGCTATAAACCTAATTCGGATTATCTTTAATTCTAATAGTAATATTATTACTCTTACGTATATTATATCTCGTAGTAGTATTATTACTATTTTTATTCGTATAGTTTCCGGTATTAGTAGTAATAATTCTACTCTTAGTAATCTAATAGCCGTCGATACCCCCGATCGCTATACTTTAAATAAGGATTAGGCTTAGTAGCGCTATAAGGTTACTACGAACTAAATCCGTATTATTAATAGCACTATTCAAATAGCACCTTAAATATAATTAAACATTTTATTAAATAGTACTTCAATTCTTATTATAATTATATTTAAATAGCACCCGTAGTTAATATAATTATCCCCTCCTCGTTCTTATATTTTATTATTCTAATATTATTAATATTTCATTCCTTTTTAAAAGTATTTTACAAATTCTTTACGCTATTTCTCTTTCAACCTAATTATTAAACGGTATTCTTTTAACTTTCCTAACTTTAATATTTAAAAAAGAATCCTTTCAGCTTTAATCCTATTATTTAAATAATCTTAGAATTCTTCCTTTATTAGTAGTTAATTTTTAGAATTTAAATAAAAGAGAATACTTATATTAAAGTAATTTAGAATTATATAAGTAAAGGTCTCCTTTTTAAACCTAAACGCGTAAATAAGTATTAGAATATCCGGTATTTTCCTCCAATAAAGGAAAACCCGAAGGTTAATAACCTCTATCCTAATTTAATATAAGAGGGAGTTCTTTGTTTTAATTAATAAATACAATTTATTATTTTCGTCCTTCAATATCCGTTACTTCCCCTTCTTTTTCTTTATACTAATTATATATCGTTGAATAGCCTCTCTATTATATTTAGGGGTAAAATTAGCAATAGTAAATTTATACCGCTAATTTAATTTAATTACCGCTATCGTTAGGTAGTAATTATAGTACAATACCTATTTTCAATTTATTCCGTCCTCTAATTATTCCTCTCGGTTAACGGTTATCAGTTCCAGGATTTACAATAATAGCAGTTAAGTCCCTAGTTCCGAGGGGAGACTAATTACTATTATTAATAATTTTTCTATTAGTACCTACACTTCGGCCTACCGAACTTTAACTATACTACTTTTTAATTTATTAGTAAATAGCCAACCCCTAATCTATTAAATCTAAATATAATTAATAATCTAAATTATAATTCCCCGGACGAACCTAACTTAATCTATCCTAGCGAACCTCTCTTTAAAAACCCGGACCCTTTTATTAAAATAAAAATCAAATACCGGATAAAAGGTTTCTATTTCTAAATTCCGTACTAGTATAGCCTTGTACACCCCGGCGATAATTCTTAAATATTTAATTTAGTATTTCGCTAACCTAATTATTATTCTTCGTAGTTTCTTATAAATTTCGGTCGGTTAATAAAATATTAAGGCTCCGTACGTAATAGCATTACGAATATATTTAGTATATATTTCCCTTATCTAAATGAAGGAGCAACCCTATATCTTCGCTATTAATCTTATTAATACGTTGGTTTAAGTCTTTATTTTTTATTTTACTACTTTTATATAAATTTTATAATTAAGTTTATAATTTAGTTACACCCCTAGGAATTTCGTAAATTCTATCGATTAAAGTATTACATCCCTAAATTAGAGAATTTCTATCCTTAGTACCTTTATTCGTATAAAATATATTAGCTCTATTTTATTCGCTTCGAATTCTATACCTCTCATTCCTACTTATTTTAAATATATTTCTTATACTACTTATAAAGTCCGGCAATTCTTTTCTATAATATATACTACTATAATAATATTAATATCGTTTATAAAGCCGACTATAATTATATTCGGGATTGTAATTAACTTTTAGTATAGTAGGGTAATAAAGAGAATAATTAGGATAGGGGAGAGGGGGAAACCTTAAAATATATTTATAATAATAGTATAAGGGCGGGATATTTCGTTATCAAAGAAGAGGGAACCTCTTCTACTAGTAATAAAATTAGCTACCCATTTAATAATCTACATTGGGAGCCATATTTCCTATAGGGTATACAATAACTACCTATAATTAACTCTATTAAACGCTCCCTTCAAATCGAAGAGTATAAGGGATATTACAGCCCCGAGCTTCCAAGCCGTGTACACCGCATCGGTAACTACCCGGATTACAAACTTTATTAAACGGCCTACCTGGTTGCCTATTTAGCCCTCCGGTAGGAGATTAAACTCTTCGGCTGCCTACGTTAATCTCTTAACTATAAATATTTCGAGGATCTTTCTAATATTATTAAATAGCGATATAGGCCTCCATACGCCCGCCAGCCTTTGCTAGGCGGCGCTTTTTCCCGGTTTTTTAAGGACAACCACCTTCGCATCCTTGAACCGCTGTGGGAAATGTCCGAATCGGAGGCTGGCGGATGCGAGACACGCCATGGCCTGCCGGAACGGCTGCATAGAAAAGGGATAGTAAGAAGATTACGGTCGTATATTACTTATAAAAATTTATATCCGCGGAACGTAACTACCTAATCTACAATAAGGAAATATTAACGATTATTCGGTATCTAAAAGAATAGTTAGTAGAATTTATGCATTATAAAAAATTTATTATTATTACTAACTACCGGAACCTTAAATATTTTATAGAAAGGTAAAGATTCTCCAAGCGGTAAGTACATTAGGTTAAATTCCTTTTGAAGTTTAATTTTTAAATTTAGTACCGTCCGGGTAAATTTATCATAATTCCTAGTACTCTAATATAGTAGGACTAAAATAAACTTAATAAAGAAGATATAAAGGTAAAGGAAATGTAGCTAATTCCCCAAGAGACTCTCTAGAATTATATATGTATAGTCGCCTCCTTACTTACGGCGGGGGAGGGCGTAAAGGTATTGAGGAATCTGGATTTATAACAACTCTACAAGAAAGTAGCCTAATAAAATACAATTTATTAAAATATTCTCTAAGTAGTTACTAATAGTAATCAAAGCCTACCTTGTGGGATCACCAACGAGATCAAGCGGTTGAATACGATTGATTGAGTGTGTGCTATGGAGAAGAAGAGAGAGGGAGACTGGCGGAGTCTGGAAGGCTAGATGTAGTGCGGTCTGGGCAGGGCACAGAGTGGGAACTGGGCTGTGCCCAGCCCAGTGAATGCCCGGGACCCACCAACATACCTACTATAATTTAAAATTTAAGGGTAAGATTGGGAGAATATTCAATCGATAGCCTAGGGAGGTTATATTATTAAGGCTATATTTCAATCCCCGGAACTTTAATTATTATAGAAATAGCCGCCCTCGATATACTTCTAGAGGATTCTAAAAAGAATAAGCTACATATACACATTATTTAAGGGATATACGAGTCGAATACCCTCAATTACACTAAGAGAGAGGGAATAATATATACTATTAATAGAAATTTCTATTAGCTACTAATTGTTACGAGCGACGTGGTTACGAGAGACAAGCTAAACACGTTGATTCTAGGTCTATTGTAGAATTATAAGATGAAGAAGAAAAGAGGAAACTGTATAAAGGTGTATGCGGGGTCTGGGGTTTTCACCTAGAGTCCTAGTGCCTGTACTCGGTCGCTAGTACGCCGTTACGGTAGTGCCGTTTCTATACCTGCCCGGCAAGTACGTCCGCTAGTGCTATAATATTACCCCCCCGGTGGAAAAAGATTTGTCCCGAATCGTGTAAAAATATTGAAAAGGCTATTATATATGTAAAGTAGGGCTGTAGCCTACTATTTCCTTTAAAAAACGTATAAAAAAATAAAAAATAAAAAAAAGTCGCTATCACTTTAGTTCAAATATAATCACTTTTTAAATAGAGGGGGGGCGTCTTTAGGGTTCTAATTAATTAATTGGTTTTAGGCTTCCGCGCTATTGCTAATTGCATGAACCATCTTTTATAGTATATTAAATAATTTATTTTAATAATCTATTTAAATTAATTAGTATATTTATACCTTTCCTTTTTACTAAATTACTTTTTTACCCCGGTGTATTACTTTATTATTCCCATTCTCCTTTGTACGGGTATATTATTATCATTATAATCCGGATTTAATTCGTCTATTTCTATTATTTATAATTATTCTTCGAAGCGCTTTAGGGGTCCTAATTATCCTAGATATCGGTTATAGAAGTCTTAAATAGAGGATAGCGAATGTTCAAAATTTTGTACGTTACAATACTTTGGGTCTAGGTTATAGCCCTGCTAATTCGCCCTATATTATAATTATCCCTAATATACTTTAAACGCTAAAACTTCTTTAACTTCCTATTTGATATTATCCCTTATATATTCCCCCGCGGATTTTTCTATTTGTTATTCTAATAATAAATTATTTAGGTATTTTTCAAAATGGTCGGTATAAAAGATATTAGATCCCCTTTATCCCTTTAGTACTTCTAAATAGTAGGAATAGTTGTATTCCTCCTCAACTTTAAATTATTAGTTGGCTATTAGGAAATCTAGTTTGTAACTCGGCAGGTCCGTTAATTCGCTTCTTTTAATAATAATAATTTTATTTCCAACCCTAAAATTTAGAATTCGCTAATATTAATTAATTTATTTTATTATTCGTTCTTAAGCAGCTATAATAAATTCTTTTACTTTCTTAATATAATTATATATCTTTTTTATTATATCTTAAACTTTTTTACAATTAAATTACTCTTTTACTATTATTCGAATTAAATTAGAATACGCTTTTTAATTTAAGGTACTAAGTATAGGGAATCCCCTTAAAATTTTATAGGGTTATATACTATTTAAATTCTTATATAGTATATTTATTTGGACGGTATTTATAGTAAGTATAATATTTAATTAATTATTTTAGAAGTAATTTATAAAGGGGCGTAGTTTTTAATTGAAATATTCGTTTATAATTTCCGTTTAGCCGGCTATTTAGCTATAGCCCGCCGAAACTAGCTTCTATTGAATATTTAGGATCTTTACGAATTCATTTATAAAATTAATAATATATTATAAATTATAGTTAGAGATTATTTCTTTCGATAATTTATATATATAGTAAGGACCTTTATAGTATATTTTAGCCGTATTCCTTATAATTATACTTATATAATATAGTATTATCTAAGTTACTTTACTTAGGCGATTAATTATTACTAATATATTATCGAATCCTTAACAGTCTTTTAATATAAATTTAAAATTTATTACTAAGTATTACTATATCCGATTGGCCGGTAATAGGGGGTAAAGTTCGTTAGGGGTTTTATTGCAAGGAACCTTCAAAATATAATATATTAAACAATTTACTACATATTAATTTATATTTCTAATTATTCTAGGCTATTAGAATTAGACGGCGACTAGACGTTTTATTTTATTACGGCTAAAGTAGACGGTCGTAATTTTCGCGTATAGTTTATAAATTACTTGGGTCCGTAATATCCTTAGCGGTACTATTAGTTTATTATATTATATTAGTATTTTATTATATATAATAAATTAGTATCCATTTTCCCCTCGACGAATTATATTTCAATAGATTTCGAATTCGATATTTATTTTATTTTCTAAAGCTAGGCGATCTATTAGGATATAGCCCTTTAATTGCTTATCTATAAATAAAAATACGTTTCTAACCTCTCCCGTATTTAATTTTATAATTATAATATTAATAATTATAATTATCGAAGGTAATTTAAAAATAATTATAATTACTAAAGGAGGGTTCTTATTTAAATAGATTATTAATTTGTTTTTAAGCGTCTAGAAGATATATACTGTACGGTAGGCTTCCTGCTTTACCTTTTGGATTTTTAAGTCTTTAAACTTTTTTAAATAGTATATTAGCGGTATTATTATTTTTTCCGGGCCGGTATAAAATTATAAAATAATATTAGGCTAGGAATTTAGCCCAAGTAATTTAATAGAAACTTAATAGCCTTTTAGTATTAAAATATTTTAGGGCCTTATAATTAGTAATAATTAGGAACGGTATTTATAAGCCTACGAATTCCATTCTCTAATATTATAAAGCGCGGATAATAGCTATTAATTCTTTATTATAGATTGAGTGATTATATTCCGCTCTATATATTATTTCTAAAAAGAAGGTTATTAGTATCTAATCTCCCTTTATCTCTTACAAAAGAATACTAGCTACTACCCTACCCGAAGCGTTGGTTTCTACCCTAATTAGCCGATTATATTTGAAATACCCTAAAATAAGAGTATTTAGTAAGCGTTGTTTGAAGTTATTAAACACCTCCTAATATTCCTTATTCTAATTATATTTATTACTCTTCTTTATTAATACTATTAAAGGTTTTACTATTTTACTATAAATTTTAATGAATTTCCGATAGAAGTTGTAAAACCCGAGGAAAGATTGTACGCCCTTTATATTTATTAGAATTTACTAATCCTTAACGATCATAATCTTTTAGGGGTTTACGGCTATACTATCTTTTCTAATAATAAATTTAAAGAATTTCGGTTTTTTAATATAGAATTTATATTTATTTTAATAAGTTTATAGTTTAGTTACTTCTAGGCGGGTTAAGACTTTCTTAATATAGACGTTATTTTTTTAGGCTATTCGAGAAGATAAGGATCTCACTGATGTGTGTATTGTAGAAAGTATTTGAATATCCTATTAAAGTGTGTTTATATACTCCTGGAATATTAATAGGCCGTTAGTAAGATTAAATAGTAGTATTTTGTATTTGTATGTACTATACTGGGTACGGAAGGTCGTTAATTCTTTAACATTCGGGTATATATAGATATAGTAGAATATTTATTTAATGTTAATTTTTATAAAGATTTTCGTTTAGCTAATACGGGCGATCGTTTCTTTAATTAATAGTAAGGGATACTAATTTTTCTTAGTAACAGTATTTAATATCCGGTAATTGATATAAAATTGGAGACTACTATTAACTTTTAATATAGAGGGAATAGGTATTGCCTAGGGCGTTAAATTACTTTTGATAAATCCTTTTACGAGAATTTTATTAATATATTTCCGGTAGGCCTTTAATTCGCTAATCATTATTTTATAGAATAAACTATAACCCAAATCTTTAGGTCGGGCGTTACTCTTAAATTCAATTTTATAATTATTGGGGTAGTATTCCGGGAGTATATCCGACTACTTCTTATTAAAAACATTAAAGTATTTATAGGTATATTTAGGTACTTCTTTTCTAATTTTCTCCCGAAGTTCCTCTTTATTTTTTACTAATAATTAGTCTTTTCGCCGTTGGTTATTAATAAAGCGGTTTAATTTTTAAAGGTTAATTACTCTAACATATCCTTATTCTACAAATTTTAGGAAAGCTTCTATTCCAACGACGGTAAGGTTATTATAGTATTTATACTAGCCTATTCTATCCTTTTTTAAGCAATAGCGACCTTGCGAATCCTTCCTTAAATAAGTATTCTATTCTCATTCTTAATCGAGTATAGCAATATATTTATATTAAATAGGTAATTATCCTTCTTCTCTAATTAGTACCTATTAATTATAAAATTTACATTCTATTTTAATTAAATTTTTATTTTCTCCCTACTAGATTAATATCAAGGGGCGCGAGCAAGCACTAAACTAAGACTTTAATTGTTGTACGAGGAACAGGAAGAGAATCCTATACGCGCACGAGAACTATATAGGGCATACTATAGAGCCCAGCACACGGACCACACAGCGCGCGTATACGTAACTACTAACTATACTACACTCAGACAACTGCAAACTAGCTATACTACTATAATATAATACCCATCTATATACAAGAATATAGCAGTAATACCTATAATACTACCCTCCCTCAAAACAAAGCTCCTATTCGAAAGTCTATTATTATTAAAGCGCAGCTGATATAGTCAGAGAATGAATTGTTTACACGAAGTGAGCGAGCATAGCGGAGCTTCTTTCTAATGGGGCGACACCCCTGTCATTAATCCCTGTAAGTTCTCTGTCCTGTGAGTGGCTTGGTCGTTGGGTAATCCGTTCCTTGGATTGGTCAGAATCCTTCCCGCTGTAATTTGTTCTTTTAATTAGTTAGAGCCCGTTGCGTCCGCTCCATTAATTAGGTAGTTAGAGTTACTTTGGTCCGTGCATCCGACGGGGGTCCCCGGGGGTGTCCCCCGGGTTTCCTTCTTCAACCCTAACCCTTCCAATAGGGGTCCCTGGGGGTGTCCCCCGGGTTTCCTTCTTCAGTTCTAACCCTTCCAATAGTAGTCTCAGTCAGACCCACACCTCCAAAACCACCCCACCCCACCCATTTAAAAGTTCGAAGAGAGGAGACCCACATATTTGTGGGGCGGGTCCGCTAAGGGTTATCGATGGAGGTCATATAATAGAGACTATCCAATAGGGGTCCCCGGGGGTGTCCCCCGGGTTTCTTTCTTTTAATTCCAACTCTTTTAATGGGGGCTCCTAGGGGGCAGAGCCCCCTGGTTGGAAGAAATAGAATAAATAGAAAAAAAAAAAAAAAGAATTAAAAAGAATAGGGAGTAAAATTGTTAAAAAAAAACCTATTCTAATAATAATAGTAATAAGAATAAAAAGAAGAAGAAGAAATAGGAGAAGAAGAAGAAAAATAATAATAATAATAATAATAATAATAATAATAATAATAATAATAATAATAATAATAGTAATAATAATAATGAAAATAATAATAGTAAGACTATATAGTAGCCTGCCAAATTGTTGAGTTTTTACTTGGAATAATCCAGCTTTGTATTTGTAGTAGGCCGCCAAATTGTTGAGCTTTCACTTTCAATAATCCAGCTCTAGACCTCTAACAGCTGCGCTTCAGTAAATTCTGCCGGGCTACCCGGAAGACGATGTTTAATAGAGTAGGTCTCCCGCGGCCTTCCCTAACTATGTCCAATTAAATACTAATAAAATCTTTTACTAAGATAAGAAGCCGCTTAACGTCTTCCCAAGCCCAATTCCCGCTTAAGGGCGAAATACCAACTAAAACATCACCAAATCTAAACCTTCCACCGAGAAAACTATCATTACACCCAACAATCCATCTACACGCCGGAAACCAACCCAATTAATATACATAAAGGACCTTAATAACTCTCACTATTACTAACCCCAATAGAGGTACTATAGGGACGCCTATAGTATAACGATTTACGTAGGACGCCTATAACCGTTACTAATATAAATTAGGGAGCTCGTATATTCAATTCCCTACTTATAATTCGTTTTTCTTCTTAAACGCTCAATTATTATACTACTAATATCTCTTAAATCCTTCTTATCTTCTAATTTTAATATTGATTATATATAGGCTATTCCGGTGAAATAGGAGACGTAAGACCACTATAAGACGTACTATCTTTCAACACTATTAATGGTCATTTTAAAAAAGGGTAGACTATAAAGTATTCAACTAAAATACATAGAATAAATTAAATTAAATTCCTTTCTTTTTATTCCTTTTAACTTTTTTATCTATTATTTAATCTTGTACTCTACTATACCAGTCGAACCAAAGCCGGCTCCAATAATAATTACCCTAATAATAATAAAATAATATCGGAGGTTACCTATAACTCTTTAATTTAGGAAGAATTCTTCGTCTTTTACTATACTTTAAATCCCTTTCTAAAAATTAAATAAAGAGGGCCCAACTCCGGACAATTATTATAAAATTCCCATACCAACTCATCACAACCTTCCAAATTAGCAATTAATTACTAATTAAGGGGATACTAAATCTATTTTACTTAATAGTACTAATTACTCCCAACCTTCTAATAGTTTAAGAAAAATTCGAATTCCCAATGTCTTTCTTCCACAAAATCGTTAATTCGAATTACCACTATTCCCTCATTTACTTTAATATCTATAATAAATTAAAATTAACTTGGTAAACCTACCTCGTAGGGGTTCACCTTTAAAATATTAATAATATAAGTAATTTTTATATTAATTAGTAAAGATAACTCAAGGGAATAAAAATTTACTTTTATCACTCTAAAAGGGCCTTCGAATCGTAGTAATAATTTCACCGTAGGCCAACCCGTAGCATAATTCTCCATATTAAACATTACCATATCGCCCGGCTTATATTTAAGAATATCTATCCTCTTTACATTCGCTATTATTTTACATTAGTCCTAAACTTATTATAATAAAGCAATTAACTTATTCTAAATTATTTTAAAACGTTCTATAATTTTATTTACCTTAAGTATTTATTATTATTATTCTAAAATTACATCTAATAATAGTAGCTTCGTAAGTTTTATTCCTATTCGGGGGTAAAAACTATAATTAGCAAAGAATAGTAATATTCCTATAATTACTGATTAGAGGTTATTGCCCTAAAATTTGGCTAATACTAGCTAATTTACTTAATTATTTTGGGCCTAATTAATAAAGGTTCGGAAATATTACTCCATTTTAGTATTAATTCTCTTTATTTAACCGTTGATCTCTTTATAGTATAGGGTTAATAATTTTAATTTAATACCCAACCTATTAAACAATTATTTCCAAAATATAAATACAAACTATATACCTTTATTTAAAACAATAATATCAAATAGGCCGTATAACGTATAAATACAATTAATAAACTTCTCCACCCACTCATCTATCAATAAAGTCTTATAAGGGATAAAATACTATATCTTTATTAGCCGGTCAATTACAACTATAATGTACTAATATACTAGTCCCCTCCCGCTCTGTATAGATTTAAATAATAGAGTAATATAATTAATAGATATATTACGCTATAGTACGTAGGGCAGTAGTAACGGCTTTAAGAAACCTATTAGTACCGTTCTCAATAGTTTAATATTTAAGTACGAAAGGTACCCCTTATAATATATATTAACGGTAATAATTAGACCTAACTACCAATATATTCAATTTATTATATTAAGGGTCTTATCTCGCCCTAGGTGCCCACTTAGAACTAATATGTATATTCTATAAATAAATTCCAATTAAATTTTATTATTATTTAAAGGTACCATAATTCGGTCCTTAAATATAATTCTATTATTAACGAAGTAATCTTCTGCGAAGGGAATATATATAAACTTCTCTAAATACTTTAATTAACGTTTACTTTCCTGAATAGCTACTAAAATCTCAATTATTATTATTAAATTACTATATAATTTTAATATTAAATTATTGGTATATACCGCTAAGCTACCCTCTTCTCCCGTATCCTCGCCCTCCCCTTCGAATATATAAATAACTGATAGTTCCCCTTTTTCCGATATAATATTAATATAAAATTCGTTTTTAAACGATTTATTAAGATAGTAAAGATCGATTAGTAACTTCTCCTTAACTTACAATTTATTATTAGAAGCGCCCTTAAAAATATACTCCGGCTTCCTACTTAATATATTTAATCGTTCATTAATTAAATCTAACTTATATTTGATCGTGAAATTAAATTATAATAGGAATTCCAACCAACGTATATATCTAAATATAAACTTCCTTATAGTACCGAATATTTTTAGGTTCTCATAGTCTATAATAATTTTAAGAGGTCTAACCGCCCCTTCTAACTCCGGTCGCCATTCTTCTAATACTTTTACTACTACAAAGAATTCTTTATTATAAATATCGTAATTATATTCAATTACTAGATACTTAACCGAAAAGTAACCGATTAAGTATAATTAGCCATCGTTATATATTTAAAATAAAGTCCCTCCAAATAACCAATTAGAGACGTCGAGTTCTACTATTATTAACTTTTCCTAATTATAAATTTTTAATACTAGGACTATTATAAAAACTTTCTTTAATAATTTAAAAATAATTTTATACTTAACTTCCTACTACCAATCGGCGTTCTTCTTTATAAACTTATATAATAGTTTTACTATTAATGAGAATTAAATTATAAATTATCGGCAAAAGTTCGCAAATCCTAAGAACTACTATAGCTATCTTTTAAATATTAGCGCCTCCTAACAAACGACTACTTCCACTTTATCTAAATCTATTTCTATACTTCTTAGAATAATAATTAACCCTAAATATTTTATTTAGTAAATATAGAATTTATACTTATCAATATTTATCTACAACCCTACATCTATTCAGTATTAGAGTACCTCCCGAATATATTTAACGTATTCCTCGTATATTTCTAAGAAAGTCAGGACATTATTAAAGTATACCGTAGCGTATATATCTAAAATATTATATAGGATATTATTAATAAAGTTCTAAAAGGAAGCTAGTACTCTACATAACCCAAAGGGGTATACTAGTAACTTATACAATCCTAATCGTATAATAAAAATTATCAACCATTCGTAGCCTTCCGTTATATACAATCCATTGAATATTATAATAATATCTACCTTTATAAACAACTTTACTTTACAAATAGCGTCCACAATTTCTCTAATCGACGGCAATAAATACCAGTTTTTCAATAAAATATTATTAATACCCCAATAATCAACGCAAATTCTCACACTACCCCCCGGCTTCCGTATAAGTAATACTAAAGAAGTAATATCGGATATATATAGCTATATAAATCCTTTTACAAAATTATTATTAAACTATTACTTAATAATTCTAAACTCCTAAAGTAATATAAACCTCGCCCTTAAATATAATAATTTGTTACCTAAAATCAGTTTAATTTTATAATTGTAAGAATAATATTTTAATAATACTTTTATATTTATAAAGTTAGTTACCCTAAATAGGTCCTTATATGCATTAAAAAACGTTCCCTTACTTCCTCAAGAGTTTATTTCAACTTCATAAACTTATCTATAAACTTTTATATATTTTTCTCTATAATACTACAAATATAGTTAATTTCTATAAATAGTACTAGTTTTCGCTCTAGGGGCTCTATCTCTTTACCTAATCTACATACTCTATTAACAAAAATATAGATAGTTTCCCCTAGTCTAAAAGATATAATTAAGAATTAATCTCCCGTAACTTCGGCCTTACAAACGTTAATAAAATTGTAGATTTTAAAATCCTCGAAATACTTCTTATATCACTCTCCTCTTCTTTATATAATATCCCTCCAAGCGTCCTCGGACAACGTTAGCATAGCTATATATATTTTATCCTTTTAAAATTCCTCTAATCTAGCCTAAATAATTAAATTAATATATACGCCTTATAACTATATCATTATTATAAAAATTTCGGCATTAACTAGCCTAAAGTCTATTATATCTAAGGGGTTTATTTCCATATTTATTAATTCGAAATAGTTTAAATAAATATATTTAACCCGTTCTAACTTTACTATTATTTATATTCTATAACTATTTTTAATTTTTACTATTATTCTAACTTTATTTACCTTCCTATCGGGTCTAAATAATTCTTCGAACTTTCTAACTACCGTTAACTATAAAGGGACTTCTATTATTGACGTTTAATAACCCTTTAATACTACCGTAGGACATATAAATACCCGATTGACTATTACCCACTCTATTAACTAAGGTTTTTTTTAGAATTAATAACTACTTTCTACTTTAATACTTTAATTACCCTTTTCCCTTCCAAAATCGGGTTTAGTACTAACCCCAGGGTTAGGAATATTAATATCTTCATTACTTTAACGATTTTTATTTTATCAATACAACTTCCAATATATCCTTTATTCCATATGACCTTATTAACCACCCAATTAACTTCTAGGTTATAGAACTATAGCCATAGCTATCCGAAGATAATAGGATATTCTTATACTAAATCTACTACGAAGAACTCAATTACTTCTTTATAGTAACCAATCTATATAGTAATTCTTATACTATATTTAACCTATTCCTTAAACCCGCCGTCCGCTAAATATAGGGGTCTTACTTTATTGAATTAGTATATTTCAAAATAAATTCTTTTTATAAAAACTCTATTAATAAAAGCCTTCGCTATATAACTAAAATCCATTAATAATATACAATCAATGTTACCGTTGTACTAGGGATACTAAAAGTAAGTAAATAAAAAAGTAGTATTTTATTTATAAATATCTAAACTTTCTATAAATAAAAGCTGACCTTTCTAATAAACTAAAGCCTACTAAATACTTATATTCTCAATAGGTCTATTCGTAACTTCCTCTTTCCTATCCCTTCCTTAATTCCTTCTAGGCCTTCGAATGCGTCTTAATCCGAGGGTTCGCCATTTCCCTAGGCCGCATTAATCTTAGGGATTGCTATTTCAACTATATTCTTTGAGGGGGTTATAGAGTTTGCTATAATTCTAATAGTTTATTAATTAGAATTTCCACCCTAAATTCTATTACCTTTATCAATATTAGCGTTATTAGTAACCTTAAGCTTACTACCGTAATTAATTTAATTATAGTATTTATAAATTTAATAACCGGGCTTACCGTACTTAATACACTATTTAGCCGCAAAACGGGCTTAGATAATCTCCGGGTTAATCTTATTTATCTTAATATAATTAATTTCTATAGCCTTAGGGTCCTTCTATCTACCACCGCTATTACCGCCGCCGCCGCTATTATTACCGCTATTATTAAACTAACTACCACTATTATAGAAAGTAATATTATCGAAGGACTTAGATAAGCTACAGCACAATTTTACCCAACCCTCCCAATTATCGCAACTAAGGATATTATACTAATAGAATATTATAGTATGGAAGTCCTTATTAACCTTATCCTCCAATATATAAATTTTTATAACCGTATTATAACTGTATTCATCCGCTAATATAGTAAACTATACTTTAAAATCAAGAAAATTAACGAACTTACTATTAGAACCTATACCCTACTTCAACTAGGCTATAGTTTTCTTAAAAATAGTAATAATATTACCCTACTAAAAATAAAAAATTAAATAATTTAAAAGTCTCTAATCAATAAACTAATTCTAAACTGCTAAATAGTAAGGGTTATTTAAAATCTTTTTTATATTTACTATAATAGTAATTCTAGCCTCGCCGCTTAAATAACCTCTTGTATAAAGGAGCTTGATCTTTTCATCCATAAAATTATAATTATTAATCTCCGAACGGGTACGAATAATTATAAATTAGGCAATAAATTAATTATAGTCTTTAAATATATCCTTTTCTTCGCCCGTAAATTATTCGGGGTCTTTAATTAAATTGCAACGATGAATATAAATATTAGTAACTAGGGCGGCGACGAAGTAGTAGTATTTTCCGGGACTAATAAAATAATTACCGAAATTGTTACTTTTATTTAATCCTTTAAAACTACTAAGACCTCTAAATCTGCTAAATCCTCCACTATAACCTCTGTTTCTTCTGGGCTCCTAGCCGGTAAGTTCGTCGGCTCCTTCTATACTACTAATATTGAATCTACTAATATTAATACTGTTAGTAGTAATTCCTCCTATACTACTACTATTAATATAGCTTATACTATTACATCCAAATCCCCCAATCCTTCCTCTGGAATTACCCTCTTAAATATTATATACGTTCGAATTATCGCTATTATCTACGTATACGAAAGATTTAGGGGTTAATTCCGTTAAATCCCTAATTACTTCGGTTATTTTAATTATACTAAATTAAATTTCGATTTAAATATTTCTAAACCTCTATTTAGTATAATCAAATTCTTTGTAAAGGATTTTAGCCCGGCTAATTTTAGCGAATACTTCCTTAAAATTAATATTTATGTCCTTAAAAGTATTGTTCTAGGATTAGGATATAATTAATAAGTCGGTATATTACTATTTTACCGAAGCGATATTGCGCTCTTTCTAATTAATAATAGTACGCAAAGAATCGTTATTTAATTATAAGGAAAAAACGTTCTTCTATAAGACTATGTTCTCTTTAATAATACCGTTATACTTCTACTACTATTAATTAACTTATATTATTTATTAAACTTTAAGGTTCTCGAATATAGTAATTCGGATTTTAAATCTTTTAGTTTCCTTCTTAGCAATAGCCACTAATTTATCCTTTACTTTAATAATAATATTAATTTTATTGTTGAAATCCCTAAATTTAGTATCGAAGTAATAAAGTAATTTTCTAATTTCGGAAGAATCCTTAACCATTTCAACGAAATCCTTAGGGATTAAGAGGTTTATCGCCTCTTTCTTATAAATATATCAAAATAAATCGAAGCCTTTTAATAATATTAAAAATACTTTATGTAAATCAATTTAATCCTACTAGGATTATTATTAGCTACCGGAATTAAATATCTTATCATAGTTCTAATTAGTAATTACTAAAAAATAGGTAAATTACTAATAATTGCGTTTACAATTCTAATATTATTGTAGTACTTAATTAAAATTCTCGTTTCGTATTGGCTAATATCGATATATTTTAATTAATTACTAACGATTACTCTAATTAGCTAAATATAATCTTGCGAAGACCAAATTACCGTAATATTTTTATACTATTCTTAATCTATTCGAAATTATTTATTACGTATTAATACGATAGTTAAATATAATAAAGTATTACGGAGCGCGAGTAAGCACTAAACTAAGACTTTAATTATTGTGCGAGGAATAGGAAGAGAATCCTATACGCGTACGAGAACTATATAGGGCACGCTGTAGAGCCCAGCACACGGACCACACAGCGTGCGTGTACGTAACTGCTGTACTGTACTCAGACAGCTGCAAGCTGGCTGCACCACTACAGTGCAGCACCCATCTATATACAGGAACATGGCAGCAATGCCTGTGACAATTAACCAAATCTTCAATTCTTCGAATAATTTTATAGGACGGTTTAAAGCTGTAGGAGTTTCTAATTCCGATTTTAGCTATTAAATTTCTTATCCGGCCACTTCGAATTCCGTAATACGACAATTAATTTCTACTAATATTCTAAACTCCTTTAATTCAATTTCCTTTACTACTAATTCCTCCTCCTTAATTTTAGGAAAAATTAGACATTAATTATAAATATCTATTAGAATCCTATAACGTTGTATTCAATATTCATTAAGGATAAGATTGTATTCTAAATTGATAACTATTATTACTTCGTTAGGAAGAATCCTACTCTAAACCTATAATATACTATAGAAGTATAAATTAATAGTTTCGCTATATTATCCGTTGTACCCGCCTATAGTATATAATTTAAATTTATAGAGTTATTCGACCGGTAGGTCGGTAAGACGATTAGCGAATTTTCGGTTTACAAAAGAGTAACCCTCCGCACACCCACCCCATTCCCTATATATACCCAAAAACCTAAAATAGTGGGCCCAAATAGCCGATAACACCTGACATCGTAAATCCCGTTTTTACCCGCAAAATTTCGTTTTTTCAATGCACGTAACATTTCCTCTAACTTAGTCATTTTTTTTACTCTTTTTCACACGGCCATTTACACCCCATCCACACCGCTAGCTATTTGTACGTCGCGTACCAACTATACTACCTCTGTTATACCCTCAATACCCTTAATGTATGTAATTTCACCTAAATTCATTAATTTCGATTATTTGCAATTGCTTTTGATTGTGTGTAATTGCTAATAGTTAATAGATGCCGTTTCAAACTTCCCGGAATGCCCCCTTTTCAATGCAACCTCGCCGTCGTTGCGATTCGACTTCTTTATCGTTTATTTTTATAAGTAATTATACCTTTTTTAATAGTGATATTGAGTAGATTATTCTTCCTAATGATAGCGCTTTTATTTTACTACCTACCGATTTAAATTTTATAATACTTAAGGTTATTGAAATATATCGCCGGTATAGATTTAGGGTATTTATACTTCGTACCGATTATTTTAAGAAGGGACTATATATTAACGAACTCTATTATAAAGTCTTTCAATGTAATTACACCGAACTTATACCCAATATAAATATTAACCCTTATAAGAAACAATGTATAATTATTCGAAAGATTGTTAATAAATGTCCCTTCTATATTATAGTATAATATTTGAAGAAGAATAGTTATAAATATATTATCCGGGCAATCGATTATATATATAAAGGCTATCCTCTATTACGCGACCTGTTAAGTTATTTAATCTTTAGATAATGGTTTTTTGATATGGATAGTTATAAGGATATTGCGAATTTCCTTCGTTAATAGGAGTTAAGTATATAAATTATATATATAATTATTAAAAAGCGATATTCTAAATTGCTTTTTACGTATAAGGACCTTGAGAATATGCGATAAAGGATACGCCGATAAGATAATGGGGGGTATGTTGATATATAAGGATTTGTATATACTTTCGAAAATAATAAATTTATTATATTTAAATACTATTTCTTTAATTACTATATAGGCGACGAAGGGTAATAGGAGGAAGACCCTAGTATATTACGCTATAGTTTTTAGTATTTAAAGAAGTAATAAAAAATATAGAAATGATATCTATACACTTTACTATTTAATATTATATATAAGACGAACTGTTACTATATGCTAGTTGTGTAGGGTATTGCAATTACCCTTGAAAAGTTATTTATACTAATCTTTTAAATAGTTATTAATAATAAAAAGGACGAAGGATTTAGCTAACTTATTGACTATATTAGGAAGATAATAGAGGAGTTGTTAATCCTTGAGCTGTTGGTTATTATTATTGACGGTAATAATTAATTTATTAGAGCGATTAATTGAATTTTCCTAAATATTTAACGTTAACGTTGCGTATAGTATATTAATTATAATATAGTTAAGCACCTTAAAAATGATTGGTAGCGTATGGATTTAAATGGCGAGTACGAGTACGATAAGGATGATAAGGAGAATTACGACGAATCTATAGAGGAGGAGGATAGTAGTAATAATTTTGATAGTTTATTTTTATTTATATAATAGCTATATCGAGAATTAATTAATTAGGATAATTAAAATGATTTTAATAATTATATTATATATATTAGAAGGTTAAAATAGTTATTAGGATGTGGGTTAGGTTTGGTCCGCTTCCTAATAAGGTTGCTAATACAAGGGTAGAGTTCTTTTATATATAGTAGTATATAATTTATATCCTATTAATAATAGAGTTCAAAAGTATTATGTTTCTTCTATAATATTAATTTGGAGAGGACTAGGAAATTATTATTAAGTAGATTATAATTGATTTACTTCCTTATAAGAGAGAGTGGGTTGGATGCTATACTAGGTATTACTTTAATTGTGGGTAATAGATTATATTATTGAAGCGTGCTTCAATTGTTCAGAGGTGGATGATATTCACTGTCTCAGAGGGGCTCATGGTTCATGACCCGCATCCACCGAACGGACTATTGAGGGACGGTTCGTCTAAATTAGGTCTCTATGCAAAAAGTTTCCTGGGCTCTCATTGGTCAGATCCGTAGCACGGCCCTACCGTTAGCTTAAGCATCTTACCAAACCAGCTTTTAATTAGTCAACTCAGGGATAGTATTTCTAATAGTCCGCGCCAAAATATACTAGGTCTTTCTATTTCTAAATAACAATTAACTAATAAGTCTAGTAGACGGCTAGTAAATACCTAATACCAACGCTATTAATCGGTCTAATACCCGTACTAGCCAGCTATTTACGTCGCAACCCTCCTACCATTCAACCTCGATTTTTAACTTTCCACTATTTAACTTCGATTTTTAACCTTCTACTAATAACGATACTAATATTATTACTGCAATTCAATCTTAATACCTAGTTTACCGTTAGATAAATTATTATAACGACTATAAACGCCTATTATTATAAAGTAATAATCTCCCTATTTGGTAAACGATTAGTAAGCGATAAGTAATCGGTAAATTAGCTTGCGAGGAGTATAAGAATTTCGCTTCCCCCCCATTTCGAATTTTAAATTCTTCTATTTATTACTAACCTACAATTTTACTTTCGAAAGAAAGGAGTATTGGCCCTTATAAGACTATTAAGGCTAATAATTAAGTACTTTAGAATTAATCGAAGTTTATATTTATAACGAAATATAACGAAATAATTTATCATATTCTCAAACTCTAGAATAACTGAATTATTTCGGTATGTATATAGACTGTTGGATAGATTATCTTACTAATTACTAACCTAAATTCTACCTTCGAAAGAAAATTAATAAAAACCTACTATTAGGTCGGTATTACCCTAAATTCGATAGTAAATGTAGATCCCGATTTTCTAAATCGGTATAAGTACTGCCCTAAATTTAATAGTAAATATGGATCCTATTTTCTAAATCCCGTTTATTGAATTAATTCTCCCCTTCTTATTTATTTATTTATTTTTACTAATATATTATTGTAAGTATAGAGGATTTCCTTTTCTCTAGGGATTACCTTTTTAATATTTATTTATTTATTTTAGGGGTTTATATATCTTTCCTTTTATTATTATTATTATAAATGTACGTACTAAATATTATAAGACGTATTATTAATATAAACCCGATGTTGAGTTTGTTAATAAGCGAGATCCTATTAAGTTCGTATAAAATTATAAAGAATATTATAATAAATAAATAGAAGTAAATTTCTATTAGGTCGTTTATTATTATCCCTAACGTTCCTTTTACTAGCCAATTAATATTATCTACTTAATAGTAAATCTTTCAAAATACGTAAATCCTACTATAAACTTAGTATACTATATTAATCTACTATTTACGGGTAAATAGTACCCTTAAAAATTAAGATCCGAGCCGCGGGGGGTTGCGGGTACGATTCGGGTAATATTAGTTAGCCGGCCTATTGAATAATTAATATTATTAATAGGCTATATATTATAAGAAGAGAGATATTACCGAACTATTTCCTCCTCCTAATCGACTTCTACTAGTATTGCGGCTAGTATAGTAACCGCTAGCTCCTCTTTAATTAAGATTGTTACTACTTCGACTTTAATATAAATATTATAAGGAAGAATTTAATAAGTTACTAGAGCGGGAACTATAATTATTTCTGCCTATAGTACTACCAATAGTACTACTACCGATAGTACTGCTTATACTAATGCCGTGCTAAAGACCCTTAGTACCGGCCCCGGTACTAGCCTAAGTACCGCTATTGATAGTACCGGCACTAATACCGGCACTAGCCTAACTAATACAATAATCTCGAAGAATTATTAATATTAATAAATAATTTCAAAATCGAAACCGTATTATATATTCAATCACTCCTTTCTTTCCTATAAGTAAGAATTCACAAATATATCTAAAATAATAAATACCTTAAATTATAAATATAGCTAATCTTACTTACTTTGTATAGGATTTGCCTAATACTGCCGTAGCCCGCCGCTAAATTAATCAAATCCGGCGTAATTATCGTTATTATCGTTGTAATAATAAATAAATTTTACTTATACCTTCCCTTAGTAATTAAAGACAATATAATATTAATATTTATAATAGGGATAATAATTAGGAAAATAATATAGAAGATAATAATTTTAACCTTAATTAGAACCCTAACCTAAATTTAAATTTAAATTTAAATCTAAACCCGGACGACTATTTCTTTTACCTAATATATAATATTACTTGTGTTATAGTAAATAGGCATATTGAATTTAGATTTTGTAAGTATTACCGACTAGATCTACTATATAGGAATACTAACTTTAAAAACAAATTCTATTTACATTGCCGAAGAGTATTTATATATAAGTTATTTTTCAATCCTGATAATAAAGAAGAATTTGAAATTTATAATTTATATTATAATTATAATCTTGCTCCTAAACTACTAATATCCTAGCCTCTACCACCTCGCTAATATCGAAATCTACGATAGTAGCCTAATATATTACTTATTCTTAAACTTACCTTTAAATAATTAGTACTACTATTTCCCCTCCGGCCTTACTAATTCCCCGGACTTCCCGGTATTAAATTTAAAAAGGATCTCTTATATTATAGACCTAAAAATCTATTAGCAATAGCCATCTCTAAAATCGATTTCGATATAATTAAAGCATTTTAAATAATTAAAAAAGAAGATAATATAGAATAGTATCTACAATATAAAGAGAGATAGTTTAATATATATATTACTACCGGATATTATTATTAGTATTATAACTGTAATAACCGAAGAGTTCCCGACGACCCTTTTTACTTTAATGTCGAAAATAACCTAAATTTTGGTAATATTCCCGATTTACTAGCATTTAACTAAGTCGAAGAATAACTTATTGCCCGGGTATATATTTTTATTAGTGTCTAAGTTATTAAGGATTCCTAGTATAAATATTCCGGCTATATTATTAATTTCCTTTGTAATATTAGTTATACTTATTACTAATTACCTTTATTACCCTATAATTTCGATATTATTATCCTTCGACCTTATAGGGCTAGGGATGAACTTTATATTACTAAAAGAATTAGATAGGCTATAATAGTTAATTCTAATAAGTTTCGTGTCTGGCTCGACTATTTAAAAACCAATTACCCTGGATATAGGGATATTAAAATTATTAAGGCCCGGTTTAAAGAGTTGGAACGATTTCTTAATAGTAATATATATAACGATTCAGTAGTCTATAAAATCGACCCTAATAATTTCCCTGAAGATAATAATCTTAATTTCGATAAATAATTAAAGGATAATAAAGAGGAGGATAATATTTTCGAGCTAGAAGTCGCCGCCCTCCCCAACCTTATAGTTAATTAGGTAGATATAGAATAATTTCGTTAATAATTGGGTAGAGGACAACCTGCTTAAATTAGTATTTAAGTTAATAATATACTAATTTAATTTACTTCCGGCTAATACCCTCTAGTTCAATTATTCCTTAAATCCAGTCCCTTACGCAATACTCTTATAAGGGAATGGAATAGATCTTAGCCTATTCTATTATAGATATTTCTAACCTTCTATCCTTAAAGTAAAGCTAATTTTATTAAACCCCGAGTATAATTTATTAATTTTAAGGATTATATTAAATATACTCTTAAGTAGTATAATAATTATTTTGCACGATACTACTAATTCCCTTTCGTTATCTTTAATATATTAATACGTAAATAAATTAATTTAGAGAATTAATTCTTCGTCTACTCTAATCGTAGTAATACAAATAACAAGGGTTTAATTAATATTAAATAATTAAGGAAAGTAATTGAAACTGATATTCCTAAGGTATATCGGCTGCTTAATTCGGTTATACGGTTTTCTAATATTATATAGGGTATATAATTATATTAGATTCGAAAGAGTTGTGAACTTTATACCTATATTTAAACTTTAAATATATTAACTATATTTATAATATTTAGTGCAGCCAATACGTATTGGGATAGCCTTATTCGGTATATATCTAACTATAAGGAATAGAAGGTTGCTTCTATCTAAGATCGTAATAGAATTGTAAGAAAGAACCTTAAGGAAAACCTTTATATTACTATATACTATTTGGAACGACGCTTTGAATTATTCAAATAATATATTTTAATATTAAAGTTTAAAATCGAAGATTGGTAGTACTATATTGAATTTTAGGTAAGGGGTAGTGGCTATAATTATAATATTTATTAGGTATTATATATTAAGGCACTTAAATTAACCGATGAGAATGTACGGCGGGAGTTTGTAGAACTATAGGGTTATTATATAATTACTTTTAACCCGGAGGTAGAAAAACTTAATTAATAGAATAAAAGAGATTTATTATTTATTATTGTAGGTAATAGCCCGGAAGAGGAAGGTATATATCCCCCTACCTTTAACCTTCTATTTTGTATAGTTAATAGAATATAATATTATAGCCGGTATACCGACGATTATTACTTTCGTATTAAATAGTTTAATTAAAGTACTCTTCGTCCCGAGGATTTAATATTTAAAGTATACCGGTTTTACTTTCCTAAAAATTACTATTTAGAAGTATATTTTATATATAGTCTTAACCTAAAGTATTAGTTATACGATAAGATAAGGAATAATAACCGTATAAATAATTATAATCGAACCGTTACCCTAATATAGCGTGCTAATATAGATATTTAGTTATATACTAGCTATAATGCTGTTGTTAATTATATTGCTAAATACTATTTAAAGGTAGAGAAATAGTTAAGGCCTTTTAAAGAGATCGCTTAATAGATTACCCCCTAAGTTACTCTTAATAACCCTATTATTTCTTTTACTATAAAAATAATAAATTAATTAATTATTAAAAGAGATTGGTCTGCTTAAGAAATTAATCATTTTCTTTTTAATCTACAATTTAATTAAAATACTTATAAAATTATTAATATAAATTATTATTATCCTAATAGAATTCCTAGACCCAGAATACTTATTAAATAAAGTTAATTAATTTAAATTTTCAATTAATATTTTAAAGACTTATTTCGCCCAAATAACTTTGAAAATATCAGTTATTTTAAGTAGCTTACCCGATTTAATAATAATCGCTGTTTAAGTAATTATATTAAAAAGAGGGTATTCAACTATTATCCTATATATAAATCCGATATAGAGGATTAAACTTAATATAAAGATTGGTATAGAGTTAAATTAATATTGTATTATCCTTATCGTACTTAATTAAATTTATTTAATATTTATAGTATAGATAGGATTTAAGAATTAAAGACGTACTCTAATATATATTTTATTTATATAAAAATTTTTACCGGTAATATAGATTATTCTCATAATTATTATAGTAATTTATTAAATAGAGAACCTAATAATAAATTTAAATTTCCTATTAAAGAAGAGAAATAATAAGAATTATAGTAGGTATTAGTTAGAGAATTTCCAGCTTATTAACGAACTAAGGATAATAGGGACTTTAAAATACTTAGATTCTAGGATTAAAATATTTTATATAATTAATATAACCACTTAGATTATTAAGATCTGCTCCTACTGGTATAGGATTATTAGTGTAATATAAAAGTCGATAATGTTTATTTAATAGTAAATGCGCCTACTATTATTACTTCGACTATTAATAATTTTAATCTAATTTAAAAGGTTATTTTTAATAAGTTTATTACTTATTATTAGTCCATTCTAGATTGTAATAATAATATAGAATACCGTCGTCGTATCCTACCTCTACTTTTACAAATTAATAGCCGTAGAGGTACTAGTAAGTTACATCTTATTAAACTTCTATTTTTTAAATTAGAATAAATAATTATAAATCGAAGGAAAGGTAATCCTATTATCCGTAGTACTCTTACTAGTATAGTAGCTAATAATATCAATAGGCAGACTTTATATTCCTTATTCAAACTTTCTATTATACTTAAGAATATTAACCCTAATAATCCTAAAGTAGCTATTACAATTTTAGAAGGTGTTAATCTTACTCAACTCTAAACTAAACTATAGTTATATTAATATTTTATTATTAATAAAAAATCGATATTAGGACTTTAAATTATTAATTTTATTAATTAAAAGCTTTAATAAACTTTTCTTAAATACTAGAATATATTTTTTGGTAGTAGAAGCATTCTACTGCTTAGTAATTTCTACTAACTAGCGCCCGTAATGTAGAAATCCCTTTTTTATAATCAGGCAGTCTTGCTAATAATCGAAGCCGGTAGTTATAATTATTACTACGCTTTCAATAAAACTAATAAACTATAATAAATTATATAATAATAGGGTAATAATCAAGCCCCATTTAAGAATATATTCGAAGGATTACGGAATAATTAACCTACTTATTAATATTAGGAATTTTTATATATTTGGATAAAGATACGATTACTTAATAAGGAGGCCGCTCAATTCGAATATACTCTTCGAATTTACCTAAAACGTAGTGATGTAGCTATATATAATATTAAGTATATAGAAGCCTTATATTAACTATGCTTTATACTTCCTACTAACTACGAGGGAACTAATGCTAAAAACATTAATTCTATTAAAATTAATAATTTACAATTTAACTTCCCCTTAATAATAGGAAGTTAGGTAATATTTATTAAGAATCTTTAAACTAAAATTAATTTAATTAATAATATATTAAATACTATTTTTAATATTACTTAGGATAGTACTTTTCCTAATTAAAATATACCTAATGAAGAACATCCTTATAAAACCCCTTTTATTATACTAGTTAAATTTAATTAGTATATTAATCTATATTACTTTCCTGATTTAAATTAAGAAAGGTTCGAAAATATAGTACCTATCTTCTGTATTATACGAAACTTTATTTTATATAGGAATACCCAATATAAAAGGATACAATTTCCCTTAATAATAGTATATACTATTATAGTATATAAATTATAGGGATTTACACTTAATATAGCAGTATTAGATATTTCTAAGAAGGACTTTTAAATTGGGTTTATATATATAGTTTACTCTCGGGTTAAAACTTTACAAAGCCTTATATTTAATAAACCTTTTAATTTAAATGTTCTATAGATTATTTTAAACCGTACTTTTATTATACGAATTACTAATAAAGTAAGGAAATTACTAAAGAAACTTCCAATTCCGGATATCTAAATACCAAGACTCCGGGTACCTAATATTACTACTTCCAATTTAATACCGACCTTAAATAAATATAATATAAATAATACTTTTAAATATTCCTTCTATTAATAATATTTATAATTGCTCCTTCTATTTCATTTTATATCTAATACTTCTTTCTCTTTTTTTCCCTCTCCCCCTCCCTCTCCCTCTTTCTCTTATATTCAATTTTTTATTATTTTTATTAATTACTACTAATTATATCTATTATTTTTAAAAATAATAATTTCGAATTTAAGGAGCGTTTTAACAATATATTAAAAGAAGAAAAAGAACGCTATAATTTAATTGCTATTAAACGTTAGTATATTATTACTACTAAAAGTTAAATTGGTATTAAAATAGTATTATTAACTATAAATAAACTTCTTTATAAAAAGACTGCTACTATTAAGCAATTTTCTCTCTCTATCCGGCTAAAGTAGTATGTTACCCTTATTATTAATTATAATTTAGATTATTCTAATTCGGTATTTAAGTAATTGAATTTTACTACTAGCTTCCAAAAAAAAAAAAAGAAAGGAGTTCAATTCGATTTATTCCGCGTACCCTAATCGAATACCTTATAATATACCCTTTTTTAGAACAACCGTTAACGGTACCGAGAGATAGTACGTCTTATAGCGGTTTTACATCTCCTATTCCCCCAATTAACGGATACCTATAACGGACAAATTGGAAAATGAGAATAATTTGAGAAAGGTTAGTAGTATAATAATTAAGTATTTAAATAAAAAATTAGTTACTAATAGGGAGTTAAATACGAGAACTCTTTATATACTTATACTAATAATAGTAAGAGCGTCCTTTATACTACTATACTACGGGCGTTCCTATAGCACTCCGGGGGGGCTGGTGATAGTAGGGTAGTTGGAAGTAGACTATATGGGTTGATTGGAGCGTTTTGAGCGTGTTTACTATATTTGCAGCTGAGTTTATAGTCAAAATAATAGAAATCCCTTCAAAAGAGTCAGATCTGGTGATGCTTTGGTTAGTATTGTACCCTCGAATTAAAATTGGGTGCCAAGAATTTTCCCGTGCTTCCCGGCTTAGTATTTCTTAGTAGGTGGATCCAAAGCACGCTTCAATATACACCGGGCATTGCTTGAGCTGAGGATCCAGCATCGCACCGGTGTCTGAGAACTATTTTTAAGTAAATCCAATAATAGCTCTTTAAAATTGTATAGGTTATTAGTTCGTAGCGGTCTAGTTGATTTTTATTGAATTAGTAATTAGTATATTATCCGTTATTATACTTACTTTAAAGAGGTTATTATTAAATTGTTATTTTATATATATATAGATTAGATCGGGCGCCTATAGGTAGGTAATATTCCTCTTAATATTATATTATAAGTATATAAATTACTTATACGTTAATATAATTAGTTGAAAGCTACCTTCTCTATTACGAATTATCCTAGTATACTTCTTAAACTTTATATTAAGTAATTTAGAGCGCAATATAGCTTCCCGTATGCCTATGAGATGGCGGTAAAGAAGGAAGTTGGTAAAACGGTCTTAGTTATAAAGGATAATTATTATCTATTTTTATATTTAGTATAATAATAGGTAAAATTATTATTATCCTTCCCCTAGAGTAACCCTATATTAATTATTATATTAGGATACGGTAAATAAATATTTATATCTTCGTCCGGCCGCTAAGGGTATATTTAAAGGTCGCTCCTTTAAATAGGGTAGTCCGTTTAGTAATGAACCTATTCTATTGAGTTTATTATTAATTAGGATAGCCTAGGGTAAAAGAGTTAGTAAAAAGGTAATAGCGCTCTATAGTAAATGAAAGAATACTTAACCTATATAAGTATCGGCGCGGTATAATTATTCCTAATATAAGGAGGGGCCTAATATTAAGTAGTTCGATACCTAAGACGAAGTATATAGTTGTATTAAGGTTACTAATAATAATAATAGTAATATTGAGTTGGGAAGGTATTGGGTGGCGAGGGCGAGAGAATAGAGAGTAAAAGAGTAGCGAGTTATCGAAGTATTATTAATTTCCTCGTTTGACGAGCTTTTTGAGCTATCTAAGCTGTTAGACGTTAGTATTTAATAGTAGAGTTCAATTAAGTTTAATTATTTATAATTAATATTGATTGAATAGAGTATTTAATTATTATTAATTTGTAGTAAATACTATAGAAATATTATAATATTTAAAATAATTATATAATTTAGAAATTTGACCAAGGTCTCTAATATACAAAACAAGTAAGATTATACCCAAAATGTAGTTATTTACATGTCAGCTGCCTTGGGGATTTTTGGGTGTATGTAGGGAATAGGGTGGGTGTGCGGAGGGTTACTCTTATAAAAATATTTCTATTTATTTGCGGAAGTCCCGGAATTGACAGCCGCCGACCGAGAGGAATGGCTGGAGGACGCAACGAATCGAAAATAGGTGTCGCGCTACAACTACTACCTAGCGACGGCGGTAGCTAGATTAGGTCGGCGGTATGAATTTACTATCGCCGACCTTACCCCCAAGTTTAGCGGAGAGGTTATTTAATAATATATAGTTGGTACGAAGAAAAAGAAGGGGAAGTAACGGACGCTGGAGGACGAAGATAATGAGCCGTATTTACTAACTAAAGCGAAGAGCTCCCTCCTAGTCTAAGTTAGAATAGAAGTTATTAACCTTCGGGCTTTCTTCTACCGGAGGAAAGTACCGGACGTCCTAATACCTATTTGCGCGTACGGGTTCGAGAAGGAGACTTCTACCTATATAGTTCTGAATTGCCTTAATACGGATATTCTCTTTTAATCGGACCCCGAAAATTGGCCATTAATAAAGGAAGAATTTTAAGAATATTTGGATAACGGGATTAAAGCCGAAAGGATTCTTTCTTAGGTATTAAAATTAAAAAGGTTAAAGGAATACTATTTAGTAATCGAATTAGAAGAAGAGTAGTGCGAGGAATTCGCAAAATACTCTTAAGAAGGGAATAAAATATTAGTAATATTAGAACAATAAGATATAGGGACGAGGAGGGGATAATTATACTAATTACGGGTACTACTTGAATTACAATTATAGTAAGAACCGAAGCGCTACCTAAGAGACCAGCGGGAACGTCCAATATATACTTATTAGCGGTGTGGACACAGGCCGCGTTCTAAGCGCCGGAAGCTATAATATAGGAGTTAGATAATAACGAGGAAAGGAATAGGAGGATAAAGAACCTACTAAACGCCGAAATATAGTAGACTTTATTAACGATAACCGTACGGAAGGCGTCGACGGAGGCAAACTTATTACTAATCTTCGGGTAGGTAATTGAATTTAAAGTATAATATAAGTAAGGAATTTTACGAATAATATTAATTGGGTTAATATATAGATTAAAAAGATAAGGAGGAAACTATACCGGTTTTAAAAAACTATAAAACTAAAAAAGATTATAAAGGAAGCGGGCGAGGGCTATAAGTTCTAAATACGTTGGGGATGTAAGGCCGGGGGACGGTTTAAAGAAGGAAACTTCTACGTCGGAGGTCAAATTGATCGGACTAGGGTAATAACGGCTAGAAAAAAATATTTTGGGTAAGAATTACAATAGGGAAGAAGGAAAATAGGAATTAGGAAGGGACGCTAGAGGAAGGATTATATAAAGGAAAAAAGAAGGCCCTTATATTATTATAAATAGAAGTAAAACTATAAAGTAGGAAATAAAGGGCCGGGGCGGAGGTAATTATAAATAGAATAAAGAAATAGGGAAATAGAATAATAAACGGGAAGATAGGATAAGGTAGTAGGGAGAAGGTAGAGGAAGGGGCGGTGGATATTAGAACGGAGGGATAGTAAAGGGAAGTAGCGTTCTAGATCTAGATTTTATTCCTATTATTTTTATTATTTTAGTATTAGAATAATATAGTAGTGGGAGAGACGAAATTAGTTCGCTATAACAGTAGGTGAGAACTATTATAGTTATAAGTAAAGTAGGAGCAGCGTAAAATCCACAACCGAAATATAGTTAGGGGTTTTTATCCGGTGGCGCTTAACGCCGTACGGTTTTCCCCTCCAGGGAACTAGAGAAGGACCCCATGCCAAAAAGGCACTATAGTTATATAGTATAGGGAACAACATTATTATTGTTATTATTATTTATTTGCGAATTAATAAGTATATTGAATATAGATAATAATTTACTATTACTTATTATAATATAGTAGGTTAGTAGTACCTCTCCGCTAAAATAATCCTTTACGAAATCTTTTTCTACTTTTATTTCTACTATTTCTGTAATAATTACTTCTTTTAGGTCTTTTAAATAGGTATTTATTAATTTATTCTCTAGGAGGGAATTTACAATTCTTAAGGTAATTATTTTTTTACTTCCGACTTCGTAATTTCCTTACGAATAAATTATTCAATAAATTTATTAATACAATTAGAATTATTACTCTAATTCGGGTAATTCCGGAAGTAATAACCGGTTTATTTATAAATAAAATGTTTATTTTCCTTTAGGAATTTATAAACTTCATCCTTCAATATATTAAGGGGACAATAATTATTACCCGAACCCTTAATTCCGGATAACGAAAAAAAGAAATTTCTAACCTTATTAGAGGAGATTAAAGAAAATAAAGAAAAATACTTATTTTTACCCTCCTTATCCTTACCCTTATCCTTCTACTTAGACTTCTATAACTATTAACTATTTTCTACTATTTTTTTAGCTATACGAACGAAGGTAATAAAATCGATTGTATCTTCCTTATAATTAAATAGTAAAGTATCTTAAATATCGGTAGGGAACTTCCAATTGAATTTCTATTTCTAAATATCGGCTAATCTGTTATATTCGCCGGCTAAATATACGAAGGTATTACAAAACTCTTCGAAATTATAATTTATCCGGAATTATAATTCGTTAAATTCGAGAATAGCCTTTTCCTTACAGTTATAATTATAATATTCATTCTTAAAATAATTTAGTAACTTTTAAAACATTCTAATATAATAGGGTTCATTATTAAAATAAAATTCTAAATTTCAGGTAGCCTTACCGGTAATACAGTTTTTAATATATATCTTTTTAACTTTATTATTAGAAAAATAGTCGGTATTAAGTTTCAATTTATTCTAAATACGGCGGTACTAAATATCAAAGGATATTATATTTTTATCCTTCTTATTATAGAAGTATAAAGGGTCTTTTTCCTTAATTAACAAGCAACTAAAATTATCGGCCAATATAATTATATTAAGCGTACTTTTATAATTAAAATTAGTATTATCCTCCGAATTATTTATATACTTACAATAGTATCAAGTTAGGTTTTATAGGGTTATATTCTATAGGATTAAATAAATAGTAATTTTCTTTTTAAATTTCCGGAGGTTTATATTTTCCTTAATAAGGTAAGTAATTATAGTACTCTAATTAATAATTTCGCTCTCCTTTAAAGCGACCTCCATTCCTAATTTTTTAGTTTAAATAATAATAATAATTAGAGAATTTCGTATTCAATTTAATTTATACTAGGTTTAAAATAGATTATCCTAAACCTTATTTATTTTAATTAATAATTTTAGATAATTAGAATATCCGTCCGGTAGGGTAGGGGCTCTATTGTATTTGGGTATATTTTTACTATTATTATTCTAGTTATTATATAAACTTTAATAATTAGGATAGGAATCTTCGTAGTAATTTCTATTTTCTTTAGAAGTATTATAATTGTCCGTATTATTACTATTTAATTATTTATTTTTAATTTAAATTCGTATACCTATAGCAGCGCTTAAGTTAACTATACCAAAAGCGACCTCCTCCCGTAAATTATAATTCTTCTTACATAAAATCGTATTTTTATATTATAATTAATTTAATTCTTTAGTAATATCCTTATAAGGGATAATAAAATTATATCAAGAGTTAATGGTAGTGTTTTCGAGAACGGTTATCCTATTTTTAAATTCGAAATTCTTATCTTCGGTTACTTTTTAGTAATTAAGGAGGTTTAAAGTATATTTATATATTTTACTTAGGTTAGTATTTAAATTCATAGTAATAATTTAATAACTTTACTATTAGGTTAGGATTACCTTAACTAGAATAGTACGTAATTTAACCTTTTAAAATATAATTTCTATATTAACCTTATTACTTTTATAAATATTTTTAAAAACAACGAAGTCAATAAGGAGGGGACTTATACACAATTCGTCGCATTAGAGATAATATAATTAATAGTCCTTACCGGCCTTAATGAGGGGCCTAAAGGTAAAATTAGGTCCATGTCCCTTCTTCGAATAGTATTTAGCAATTATACTAAGCTTTATATATAGAAGTATATATAGGTCTTCTTTCTTAGAAGTATAACGAATATTAGCTACTTTAGTAGTAATTTCCCAATTAAAAAATATAATAGCTTTATTAATATTATTTAGGGTATTTTTATTATTGAAGTTAGATATATTGAAAGTACGAAATTAAGTATCCTACTTATCCTTAATAGTAATAATATTAATAGATTAATAACGAAAAATGTTATTCTATTCTATTACGGACTTTAGGGTAATAAGTATATTATCAATTTCGAAGGTAATTTATTCAATAGTAACCTTATCCTTCTAAACCTTAATAGCCTATTTTTGAATCTTACTAGTTGAAATACTTACGGCGGTAATTATTTTCGATATTAATTACAATATAGATCATCCTTACTTCTTTAGTAAAGCTTACTTTTTTAACGAGGCTTAGTTTGCCTTTTCTTCCGGGGTGTGTGCCATTGTAATACAATTGAAAGTTGTTTGCGCTACAATATAATTATTTTTTTATGGAGATAGGATGTTTGATTTCCTCTTTGGAAGTGTATAGTTTAATCTTGTAATTATTACAAGCGATATAGTTACGAGAGATAAATTAAATACGTTAATTTCAGGTCTATTACAGAATTATAAGATGAAGAAGAAAAGAGGAAATTGTGTAACGGTGTATGCGGGGTTTGGGGTTTTGACCTAGAGTCTTAGTGCCCGTGTTCGGTTGCTGGTACGCTATTACGGTAGTGCCGTCTCTGTGCCTGCCCGGCAGGCACGTCCGCTAGTACCGTGATATTAATAAATATTTATATTCGTCGGTTTATAAGGAATTATAATATTTATAAAAAGGTGAAATATTAGAAAGAATGAAAGAGAGGTTTATTTAGACTATTGCCGATCCTAGACTAATTCTTTAGAAAGAGTAACCCTCCGCACACCCACCCTATTCCCTACATACACCCAAAAATCCCCAAGGCAGCTGGCATGTAAATAACCGTATTTTAGGTGTAATCTTACTCGTATTGTAGGTTACCTTAGGGATTTTAATCAAGTTTCTAGCTCTCTATACGCAGTTAAGGCCTTCTGTAGACGATTTAAAGCAAAGGGGGAATAATTTAAACGAGATTAAATACGGTAGAAATAGTAATAGGTGTTCGTATACAACGTTCGTTATTAGTATACAACGTTCGTTATTAGTATACAATATTCGTTATTAATATATAACGTTCACTATTAGAATACGACGTTATTGGTATACGACGTTATTAGTATACAACGTTATTAGTATGCGACGTTATTGGTATGCGACGTTATTGGTATGCGACGTTATTGGTATGCGACGTGTAAATGGCTGGCGGTGATGGGTGTAATTGACCGTATGAAAAAGCGTAAAAGAAATAACCCAAAAACGGGATTTATAATATCAGGTGTCATTGGCTGTATAGTCCTACAATTTTTGGGTTTTGGGTGTATGTAGGGAATGGGGTGGGTGTGCGGAGGGTTACTCTTTAGAAATATTTAAATAGATTTTATTACTAATTTATTACCCTTAAGGGGCTGTATTAACGTCTTAATTAAAACGCCCATTCCTTCACAGATTCGTTGTCGGGCCCAAAACTCGTAGCAGAAATCCACACCAGAGGTCGTAGTGCTATAGGCCCACTTCGAAGCAAGGAAGGAGCGGCGGTTCTGTCTATAGCGGTCCAAATACTATTAATTGCGGAGCCCTCTGTCCCAAAGAGGAAATTCGAACATCGAGCTGAATTCGAGGCCCGTGCTTTCAATTGCAAAAAGCTACTTTTTCCTTTATAATTGAAATTGCTCATCAACCGTCGCGTGCATTAAAGTATATAGGGTATTAAAATAACGAGAAAAATAAAACGGTCATTTTGGTACTAGTTGTATTATAGTGTACGCTCTAATTATCGAAAAAAGGCAAAAGAAGATAAGAAGAAGGATTTTAGTTACAACAACGCCTTTAACCCTCTAGAAAGAGGGTTAGGGTTAGGGTTGAAAATTAAATATCGAAAATTCTGTAAAAGAAAAAAAACTTTTAAATTTTTCTATTCAAGGTTTTTTTTTCTTTTCTTTTTTCTTTCACCTTTTAATAATATAAGTAAAGAAAAAGATATTCCTTTCCTATAATCTGAGTTAGTCACCCAATAAGCTTAGTAGCTTAATGGTTATTATATTGCTCCAATGTTATAAAGGTCGTTTGTTCAATCCAGCTTAGAGTTAAGTTTTTATTTTATAAAAGAATAAAAAAGTTATTTAAAAATAGAAAGTCAATATAAATATATAAAAAAATATATATATAAATATATGAGGATTAGGATAAAAATATTAATTTTAAATTCTGTTTATTACTTCAATATTTATTAAGTTAAGATAATAGGCGTTTCACTGTCTTTATTGGCCACATCTGGCTCCGGCCAAGGAATGACTATTTTTATTAAGGACCGGTTTAGTAAAATAATTATTTTAGAGTTTATACCTACTATAGAAATAAGAGCGGTCGCTAAAGCTTTCCTACAATACTTTATATACTATTACGGCTAGCCCCAGTTTATTATTAGTAATAAAAGTCCTAATTGGACTAATAATTTTTGAAAATACCTTTACAACCTCCTTAGTATAGAATAATAATTAAATACGGTATTCTACCCTTCAACCGATGGCGGGCTAAAATATATCAATTAGGAAGTGTAAGTATTTTTAAAAATTTTCATAAATTATATATAGAATAATTAGAACCGTTAATACCCTACCGCAAAACTAATTATTAATAATAATAATAATTTTATTCTCTGTACTATATAACTATAGTGCCTTATTAGTATACGGTCCTCCTCCAGTTCCCTAGAGGGGAAAACCGTACGGCGTTAAGCGCCGCCGGATGAAAACCCCTACGTTTCGGTCGTAGATTTCGCACCACTCCTACTTTGCTTACAGCTATAACGGTTCTCACCCACCGCTATAGCGAACTAATTTCGTCTCCCCTACCGCTACGTTATCCCAACACTAGAACAATAAAAACAATAGGAATAGGATCCTCCTCATTCCTGTATCTAATTGTTCTAGTATTGCTGATATTTTGTTCCCTTCTTAAGAGTATCTTGCAAATTCCTCGCGTTACTCCTCTTCTAATTCGATTACTAAATAGTATTCTCTCAACCTTCCTAACCTCAACGCCTAAGGAAGAATCCTCTCTACTTTAACTCCGTCGTCCAAATCTTCCTAGAATTCCTCCCTTATTAGTAGCCAATTTTCGGGGTTTAATTAAAAGAAAGTATCCGTATTAAAACAATTCAAAACTATATAAATAAAGGTCTCCTCTTCGAGCGTGTATATATAAATAAGTATTAGGACGTTCGGCACTTTCCTCTAGTAGAAGAAAGCCCGAAGGCTAATGACCTCCATTCTAGCTTAAATTAGGAGGGAGTTCTTCGCTTTAATTTATAGGTATAATTCGTTTTTTTTGTCCTCTAATATCTATTATTTTCCCTTCTTCTTTTTTGTACCGACTATATATTATTAAATAGCCTCTCCATTAAATTTAGAGATAAGATTAACAATAGTAAACTCATATTATGGATTTAATTTAGTTATTCCCGTTGTCAAATAATAGTTATAATGTAATACCTATTTTTAATTTATTATATCCTCTTATTATTCCTCTTAGTCGGCGGCTATGGGTTCTGGGACTTATAATAATAGTAGTAAGGTCCCTAACTCCGAGGGGGGACCGGCTACTATCGCTAACAATTTCTCCATTAATATCTATACCTTGGCCTATCGAATTTTAATTATATTTTTTTCTAATTCATTAGTAGGTAGCTAAGTTCTAGCCTATTAAGTCTAAATATAATTAATAATCTAAACTATAGTCCCCTAGACGAATTTAACATAATCCGTCTTAACGAACCTTTCTTTGAAGATTCAGACCCTTTTATTAAAATAGAAGTCGAATAGTAAATAAAAGGTTTCCGTCTTTAAATTTTATACCGGTATAACCTTATATACCCAAGTAATAACTTTCAAATACTTAATTCAATATTTTACTAACCCAATTACTATCGTTTACAATTTCCTATAAGTTTTAATTAATTAATAGAATATTAAAACTCCGTATCTAATAATACTACGAATATATTTAGTATATATCTCCCTTATTTAAATTAAGGAAAAATACATTTTCCTTAGCCGGAGCCTAAATATGGCCAAGGAAGACAGAGAAACGCCCATGGGTATAAACATTTAAAGCGAAAAGCTAAACCCACATATAGTAGCTAAATACACCCAATCAAATCCATTTACTAAAACGGGAAGCACAGGAAGTACGGGAAGGCTCTTAGCAATTCGAACTCACACTTAGGGGCACAACACCAACTAAAATATTACCAAATTTAACCCTTTCCGCGAAACTTTCTATTATCTTACCTATAAGCAGCAAATACTCCTAAAATACTCTGATCAACCTATATAATCTACTTCCAACTACCCTACTATCACCAACCCCTCCCCCTAGCCCCCCCCCCCCCCCCCGGAGTACTATAGGAACGCCCGTAGTATAGTAGTATAAAGAACGCTCCTACCGCTATTAATATAAGTATATAAAGAGCTCTCGCATTCAATTCCATACTATAACTATCTTTTATAAACGTTTAATTATTAAACTACTAATCTCTCTCAAATACTTCTCATCTTCCAATCTATCCATTATAGGTATCCATTAACTAGGGGAACAGGAAATATAAAACCGCCGTAAAACGTACTATCTCTTAGTACCATTAACAATTACCCTAAAAAAGGGTATACTATAAGGTATTCGATCAGGGTACGCAGAATAAATCGAATCGAACTCCTTTCTTTTTTTTCCTTCTTTTCAACTACCTAATTTCTTAATTAGAATAATATAAATTATAATTAATAATAAGGATAATATATCACTTTAACCAAATAGAGAGAAAAAGGCTAACGAATCATACAATTATATTCTTCTTTTTATAAAGAAGTTTATTTTTAACTAATAGTAAAATTTTAATACTAATCTAACCAATAGAAACCCGTTAGCGCTTAATAATAAATAAATTATAACATTTCTCTTCTTCTTTTAATATATTATTCAAGCACTACTGAAATTCAAAATTATTATTTTTAAAAATAATTAATATAATTGATAATTAATAGTTAATAGTTAATAAAAGTAATAAAAGACATAGAACGAGAGAAATTAAGAGTAGTAAAAACTTTAATAATATATAATAATTATTAATATTGAAGGTACGCTTCGTATTTATTATTATGTCTATCTACTATAATAATAACTACTTTTACCAATCTATCTTCCTCTCAACTACAACAATCTATCACTAACACTAATACTCTTACAAAATCTTCTACAGGATTTTCCTCTTAAATCAACTCTACTAGAGGGAGCTATACTACCAACTTTTAAACTAATCCTTAATTCAATTCCTAAGGTACCTCTACGCAGTATACTACTAATTCTATTACCGGACAATCTACCGCATTTTAATCAAAATTTACCGTAGGGTCTACTATATACTCCTTTTCCCCGGGGCAGCCGGTTATCATCGGTATTATTATTATGAATACTATCGTTATAAACATCACCCGGTCCCGGGGGTCATTAAAACGCCCAATTAGAAACTAGAAAAATACTGAAATCATTATTACAAATATAATATAACGGGAGTAAGTAGCTTAACCGTAATTACTATAGTATACGTCTAACAATATCTATAATTCGATAAATATAAATCTTAATATTTGTAGACCGTAAAACATTTATATCGAAACTCTTATTAAATATAATACTATTAATAATACGCATACGGGAGACAGCTATATATAAGAGCCCAACTGCAAAATCTTTCTTCGAAATATCGTAAACGACCTTATCCAATTTTAACCCTACGCTTTGTATATAATAATAATATGTATAATAATTAAAGGAAAATTAGGTTCTTTAATCAAAATAAAGTTTCTTTAAGAATTTTCGAATAGAGCGAAAGATTAGAATAACGTACTTTAGGTCTTCAATATCAGGATAATTTAAATCCTTAAAGCAATTAGATCCTCGGTAGTAATTGAAATATACTATAATAACGAAAGGGGGGTCGCCGGCTTTTAAACTTTGAAAGGGTTAGTATATATAGAATTATAGGGAGAAATATAATCTACTATATATTATACAATTAATTACTATCCTATATAATATTAATAACTATACTAATTAAAGAGTAAACCTCGGTGCACCCACCCCAAAACCTAGGCGCACCCAAAAACCCTCCAGGCAGCCGACATTGAAATTATCGTATTTTTACTGTGTTTTTGGTCGTTTTATATGTCTAGCACCTTAGTCAGATTTACCAGCTGGGTCGCCCAGCTATATAAGCCCCCATATAATTCAATAACCCCCAGTTATCCAAATTTCGTAATACTTTTATAGTATTGAGTGTAAAATGCTAGGAATCGACTACTCTATTCAATCAATGCTATTTGCAGACAATCAAGGCTAATTGACTCAAATCTACTCTAAATACTAACGTCTAACAACTCTAGCAGCTCGGAGAACTCGTCAAACGAGCCTAATAATAATATTTCAATAACTTTATCGCTCTTTTAACGAACTATCTATTCTCGAGCCCTCGCCTCCCAATATCTACCTAATTTATCGTCCTCATCCTCCTCCTCCCTATCGTTAGCTATATTAATACAACTACATACTTTATTCTAAATACAACTACGAATATTATTATTATCTATCTCTTCAAGTGTATGACTAGCTTTGTATAGTAAATAATTATACCGCCCTACTACTCGAATAGGTTAAATATTCTTTAATCTACTACGCAATACTACAACTTTCTTACTAGCCTTTTCAATTTAATCTAATAGAATAACCTCATTACTAAACAAACTACCCTATTTAAGGGGGCGACCCTTAAACATAGCCTTAGCAGCCGGGTAAAAATATAAATATTTATTTACTATATTCTAGTATAATTATTAGTATATAATTAACCTAAAGAGGGGATAATCATAATTTTACTTATCGTTAAGTAAGGTACTAAAATAAATAGTAGTTATCTTTAGTAATTAAGGTTATTTTGCTAACTTCCTTCTTAACCTCTATTTCGTAGGTATAAGGCAGACCAAATTACACTTTAAAGTATTAGGTATACGGATAGAGGGCTTTATTAAGGTAATTCAAAATAGGGAGGTTACCCTTTAATTAATTATACTAACTAGTAAGTATATTATATACCTAAATCGTAATACTAAACAGAGTATTACCTACCTATAGGAGTCCAATTATATTTATATATATACAGGAGGATAACTTAGTAATAATCTCTTTAAAGTAGGTATAGCGGCGGAGAATATACTATTTATTAATATAGTATAAATTAATTAAACTACTACGTATAAATAACCCGTATAATTTAAGGGAGCCGTTATTACATTTACTAGGCGACGTAATTCTTTATTTACAATTAAAATCCCTTCTAATATATATATTGGTCTTATACACGCTAACTAGCTATACTAGTCTACCTAGGGGGGTATGCGGTGCTGCTTCGTTCGTAGTCTAAGGGAAAAACCGTGTTGTTGAAATCCGGATGAAAACCTTTAGCTTCTCTATATCCAACCTTAACCCTAACCCGAACCCTTCGTCCCACTTCACCGTAGGGGGCCCGGGGAGCCGTAGTTGCTTCTCGTCTTATTTTCTCTCAGTACGTTATCTCTTAATTCCGGTAGACTTCGCGGCTTTTAATTGGTTGGTTCCTTAAAGCTCTACTTCCCTACCCAACGCTTCGGTAGTACTCTTTATTCCGGAAGCGGGTATTCTTCTTTTATCCTATCTTTAGGGTAGGGGTAGGGAAGTGGAGTCTTACTTTCTTAATCGGAATCTTATCGTTTTATTTTAATTAGCCGGGATTTTTGGTGAGATGACGTTGATTGGTCTAATATTGTAGGACCGGACGGGTTCTATCCGAGCGGAACCGTGGCTCTGGAATGGATTTCGGAGGTAGGGTTCCAATTCTTAAACCCTATTGGAGCGGGAGCGGGGCGGAGGCGGCCGGTGCTTCTTCGAGTAGGATGAGATTTTTAATACATGTCCAGTTACGTGTACCTAGGGTTCTAGACTAGGGTGGGCCCCTATATTTAATTACGCTGTAACGTTTAGTGGAGTAATAGCGGGGAAGATCTTTTATCCGATCCGGTAGTAAAAAACCGGATGAAAGAGGGGGGGGGAGCGGGATTCGAACCTACAACCTTTTAGATGAAACCGAAAGGGGGCTAAGCTCAGATCTTCCCAACTGAGCTATCCCCCCCCCTTCTAATATAGTAACTAGCCTACTCTATCTTATAAGAGAGTAAATCGGTTGTAATGTATCTAATAATAGCTCCCTATACCCCCTTAAATCAATAATATAGAAGTAATAAAATACTTTTAAACTCCGGTATCGACAGCGCGTAGATTATATACTACTATACGTAAAAGAACCCTACTCTAATATTAGCAACCTTATTAGGAAGTAGGCTTAGCCTAGCATATATTCTAATAATTGTCTTAACCTTCTTATATATACAACGTACTCTAACAATATTATTTTTGAAGCGCAGCTGTTATAGTCAGAGAATGAAGTGTTTACACGAAGTGAGCGAGCATAGCGGAGCTTCTTTCTAATGGTGCGAGACCCCTGTAAGTTCTTCGTCCTGTAAGTGGTCCGTCAATCCTGTAATCCTTTTCTTGGATTGGTCAGTTATTTGAGCTATCCGGTCCTTGGATTGGTTAGAATTATTGCAGCCCGTGCACTCGACGGGGGTCCCCGGGGGTGTCCCCCGGGTTTTATTTAACCCTAACCCTTCCAATGGGGGTCCCCGGGGGTGTCCCCCGGGTTTCTTTCTCTTAACTCTAACTCTTTCAATGGGGGGTCCCGGGGGGCGAAGCCCCCTGGTTGGAATAAATAGAATAAATGAAAAAAAAAAAAAAAGAATTAAAAAAACATAGAGAGTAAAATCGTTAATAATACCTATTCTAATAATAATAATAATAATAATAATAATAATAATAATAATAATAATAATAATAATAATAATAATAATAATAATAATAATAATAATAATAATAATAATAATAATAATAATAATAATAATAATAATAATAATAATAATAATAATAATAATAATAATAATAATAATAATAATAAAGCTCAATAAAGCTCAATAAAGCTCAATAAACAAATAGTTAATATTATCAAATAAGTAGTTAAAATATAGAGTTTTTACCTAGAGTTTTCCAGCTTTATATTCATAATATAGAATAGTCCAGCCTTGCATTTATAGTAAGTTGCCAAATTGTTGAGCTTTTACTTAGAGTAATCCAGCCTTGCATTTATAGTAGGCTGCCAAATTGTTGAGCTTTTACTTAGAGTAATCCAGCTATACATTTATAGTATAGAATAATCCAACCTTACATTTATAGTAGGCTACCAAATTATTAAGTTTTTGCTTGGAATAATCCAGCTTTGTATTTATTGTAGGCTGCCAAATTGTTGAAATTTACTTAGAATAATCCAGCTCTAGACCTCTAACAGCTGCGCTTCAGTAAATTCTGCCGGGCTACCCGGAAGATGATGTTAATTACATTAGTCTATTACCTTTTATTACAATTATTATATTACCGCTTTATTACTATTAGAATTATCTCTACCGCTATCCTCCTTATCAACCTCCTCCTTATCCTCCTCCTTATTACTAAATTATTACTTATTGGCCTCGTTCTATACTATATCGTCTTAATCTATACGTTACTAATTATCTTTGAGGTGCTTAACGACATTACAATTAATATACTATACGCAATACTAATGTTAAATATTTAGAAAGATTTAATTAATAGCTCTAATTAACTAACTATTACCGTTAATTATAATAACTATTAGATCGGGTATCGAGAGGTCATCTATTATTCTCTTAATATGCTCTACGAGCTAGCCAAATCCCTTATTCCTCTCGTCATTAATAATTATTGAAAGAATTAGTATAAATAATTTCTCTAGTATAACTATAACACTTTATATAATTAGTATATAATACTGGTTGGTCTTATACGTAGTATTGAATAATAGGGTATTTAGGTATTGTTTCTACATTTTCCTTTACTTATATAGAACCTACAGACCGTAGCGCAATATATTAGCTTCTTTATCTTTAAAACTACTATTATTAATACCGTAGTCAAAGTAATAGTATCTGAGTAATACAAGCTTATTATTCTCGATAGTACGTACGAACGTTTATATATCGGTATATTTACTATTATTGATTTATTATAACTATTAGCGCTAATTATTAAGGTCTTTGTATATGAATAATAATTTGCGGAATTTAGTCTTGACTATTATATATATACTGTATATAATCAACTTACGTTATTGGAAAAGACCTTGGATATACAGCTAACTCTCTATATTAGTCTATTATCGGAAGATTAAATAGTAAGAGAGGTTACGAAACGGAGGATAATAATAATATATATAGTTGATTACCCGTATAATATAATTATAATTATTCTTCTTGAATATTTGGACGATAATATTAAACGGGTATTTACGTACGGTCTTTCTAATTGTCGAACGCTATTTCGTATACGGATTTTTAGGTTCTTACGGTCGCGATTTAACACAGTCGCATTTAAAGATTTTACGATATACTTCCTTAACTATAGGCCTTATCTTAAAATAATTATTATGTACGGTTATAATGCCGAACCTGTGACGCCGACACATCTTAACGACCTCGCGCATAATTGTATTAATATCGTTGGGGGGGAAGTTAAATAATATATTGTTAGTAAGTATAGACTATTTGGTATCGACGTTGAGTAAGGTATAGTTATTTGCGAAGGAGGCCGACGAAGTAGTAGAATTGTAACGCTAATGAGGTTGCGTCGACGTAGGGGTATTGTAGAGAGTTTAAGAAAATATTTATTAAATATTAGTAATTAAATATAAAAATACAGTTTCCTTGGCCGGAGCCTGGATATGGCTAAGGAAGACAGAGAAACGCCCATGTTTGTAGATATTTAGGAAGCGAAATATTGGATCCATATTAAGTTTGGATGCACCCAATCAAATCCCTTTACCAAGACGGGAAGTACGGGAAGTACGGGAAGGCTCTTGGCAACTCGAATTCGCACTTAGGGGCACAACACCAGCCAAAACATCACCAGATCTGACCCCTTCCGCGAATTTTTCTATTATTTTACCTATAAATCCGATTAGATTTAGTAAATACGTTCAAAATGTTCCAATTAAATAATATAGTTTACTTCTAATTACTTTACTATTACCAGCCCTACTAGGGGTACTATAGGAACGCCCGTAGTATAGCGGTTAAGGGGACGCCTATAATTACTATTAGTGTAAGTCTAGAGAGTTTGCGCGTTCAATTCCCTATTTGTACTTTATTTCTTCTTTACATAATTAATTATTATATTACTAACTTTTCTTAAATCTTTCTTATCTTCCAATCTTCTAGTATTAATTGTATATAGGCCGTTTCCGGGGAAATAGGAGATATAAGACCATTGTAAAACGTACTATCTCTTAGTACTATTAACAGTTATTTTGAAAAAGGGTATACTATAAGGTATTCGATTAGGGTACGCGGAATAAATCGAGCTGAACTCCTTTCTTTTTTTTTTCTTTTTAATATATTTAAGCCGGTAGTGAGATTTAGTTATTTAAATCCCAAGTTAGAATAAGCTAAATTATAATTAATAACGAGGGAAATATATTATTTTAATTGGATAGGGAGAGAAAGTTCAATAATAATAGTCTTTTTATAAATAAGTTTATTTTTAGCTAATAATACTATCTTTGTACCAACCCAACCTCTAGTAGTAATAATACGTTAGCGTTTAATAATAAACAAGTTACAGCATTCTTCTTCCTCTTTTAATATATTATAAAAGTACTACTCGAACTCGAAATTATCGTCTTTAAAGATGACTAATATAGTAGTATTGGGGGTTAATAGTTAATAAAAGTAACGAAAAATTGGATATAAGAGAGAGAGAGAGAGAGAGAGAGGGAAATTGAAAGTAGTAAAAACTTTAATTTATAATAATTATAAATATAAAAAGTACGTTTAAAAGTATCTATTATTATATTTCTTTACTATAGTAATAATTACTTTTAGTAATTTATCCTACTCTTACTAATTCATAATACTCTTACTAATTTATAATACTCTTGCTAATTTATCCTCCTCTCAATCGCGGCAGTCTATTACCGTCACTACCAATATTCTTACAAAGTCTTCCACAAGGCCTTCCTAAACCACCTCTACCAGAGGGAATAATACTACTAATTCTTAAACTAATTCTTAATCCAATTCTACCCGGTATACTACCAACTCTACTACCGGGCGGTCTTCTACGAAATTTTAATCCAAATCTACTACGGGGTCTACTACGGGGTCTACTACGTACTCTATAGGGCGGCCGGCTATTATTAATATTATTATCATTATTAACGTCCCCCGGCCTAGGAGGGAGCTAGAACCTTTAATTCGTAATTAGAGGATTACCTAAATCGCGGATATAATATAGCAGTAGCGGTTAGCCGGGCTATAACTATTAAAGTACATATCTAATTATATTTATAGTTCTATATATATAAGTCTTAGTGTTTCTTACGTATAAAATATTAATCTTGAAACTCTCATTAAATATAATACCCTTAATTGTACGGGCATAGGATATAACTATATATAATAGTCCAATTATAAAGTCCTTCTTTAAAATATCGTAAATAACCTTATCCAATATTTAGCCTTATACTTTATATATAGTAATAGCATAGGCAATAATTAAAGGGAATTGTATTTTCCTATAAACTCGAACCCCTTTTAAGAATTTTCGTATAAACTGGAATATAAGTACAATATACTCGGGGTCTTCAATATTAGAGTAATTTAAGTCCTTAAAACAATTAAATCCTCGGTAACAATTAAAATCCACTATAATAACGAAAGGGGGGTCGCCAGCTTTAGGACTATAGATACAAATAATATTAGTAAAAGGAAGGTAAAATATATAAATATTAAATAATTTACTATATATTATACATTTAATCACCATCCTATACAATATGAATAATTATACTAATCGAGCTGTTAATAAGGCCAGCTTTAATCTAGAGATTCTCGGTAAATATAACTCTACTACCCTTAACGTATATAAATTTACTATATAAATTACCAATATTAATATATTTAATATTTTTAGTATTATTAGGTTTATTAATAGTTTTAATAATAAAAGTTAGACTATCAAACTATTCCAAATGCCTAAGGTTATATCCATTAACTATAATATTCGTTAGGTAAATTTGTAGAGTATTGTTGAATTCTATTTATTCGGGTATAAATAATTTAAATTTAATATAGTCGGCTAATATTTACTAATCCTAAATAGTAGGATTATTATTTCGTAATCCTTCCAATACAATACGGAATTATTCTTACTTAGCGCCTTATTGATAGAGGATTTACTTTAATTCGATACTCCAATTAAAATTAAAATAATAAGTTTAACTATTATATTAAACTAAATCTAACTTACCCTCTAAGCGCTTCCTTTTCTATTTTTCAATCTCATTAGAAAGCCGGTCTAGATTATTATCTTCCCTAAGCACTTTAAAAAAAGTATTAGAATCGTTAGCGAATTTGAGGGGTTCTTAGTAAAATAGGGCCTTCTATTTAATAGGCGCCAATTAGAAGAAATCCCTAAGAAGAAGTATATTAGCACCGCTAAACCATTTCCCTTAATTTTCAACGAAAGCCTAACGAAGGCGGGCGTTAATATAATATATAATTCTTATACCCAATATAGACTTTTTATTAATAATAAAGTACTTATAAGGCCTCAATTTATTTTGAATATTAATAAAATTAGCACTTTATAAATTAGCTAAGCCTCTAATATTGAAAGGAAATCGTAAAAGAGAATAAAGGGTATAATTATTAATATTTTTAATAGTAATATTAATAGGAATAGTATGAATAATAGGAGTTAAAAGGTTATATATAAATACTATTTCAGTAAATTTATAAAAGAGTAAATAAATAAGATGGGATTTTCTAATACTACTACTGCTATTTATTTAGATAAATAATTATTTAGGGCCTTCTCTATTAAGAATAGCTTAATAGTAGTTAACAAACTAATCGAATACTATTTATTATTCGTTATTAAAGGTATTATATATATTAAGTAATAAGTTCTAGGTTAGGAAGGTTGAAAGTATTATACTAAAATTTCTAGTAATTTATAGTTAAAGGGAGGAATTCCTAGAACCTAATATAATTATTATATTAATTATAGTCGAAATTAATATTACGGCGGTTAAGAATTTCGCTATTAAAATTATTATTATTAGGGTCGATATAACGGTTAGGGTTATTTTTAGTAATTTCCTCCTAATTAAATTTATTAAGCTCTTTTTTTTAATTAGGTAATTTAAATTCTTTTTCAGGTTTAATATTAAGTAGTTTACTATAATAATTATTAAGGTAATCTAATTCGTTAATATATTGTTTATAGCAAGCTAGATAAGCATTCTCCAGAAATTTATAGTAAAGACTATTAATAATATAAATATTAATTAAATAGCGATAAGGATAATATAGTATTAGTTTAACCCGGATGAAATTTCGCTAATTATCTTTATATTTATAGATAGGGAAGTAATTAATTATCCTTTATCTAATACGATCTATTAAAGGCCTAAGATATAAACTAGTATAATCGAATTTAGTAATAAATTCGAAGAAGGATATTTGAATATAACGTTCTTTTCAATTTATATATTTTTAGTAGATTGACCAGGTTTGCCGAGCTTTATTGGCCGCATTAATATAAATATTACCCTGCCCTTTATTATTATTACTATTATTAATACTACTAACTACGGTTACTATTACTCTTCCTCCCTTGGGATTATAGATAATAATACCTCTATTATTCTAGGGACGGTAGTCTACTATAACAACGATATAAGAGCTTTTATAAAGAGGAAGGTTAAGAAATAGGTAGTAGACTTTTTAAATAGACTAATTCCTTTTAATAATAAGCTTATTTATAAACTTTATAGTAAATTATTTAATTGGATTTCTAGCTGTGATTTGAGGGATAATTTCTATTATAATCTTATTATAAGACTTTATTCGCTTTTCGGCCTTCGAAACGTATTTAACTATATAATTAAGTACAGTATTTATACTAGTATATAGCTGAATATCCGTATTGGCTATCTAACCTAATATAATAAGGGGGTTGTACTAATTGAAAATACTATTATTTCTTCGGCCGTCGAAAAACTAGAATCCGGGATTAATACGGGTTATTAGAAGGGGGTATTTATATAACTTCCTAGTAAAGTGAAAGTAATAAACCTTTTATTTAAAAACCGGAAATTCGAAGTCCGGGATTTGCCAGTCTCCGGGAAGGGCACGGACTTACCAGCGTGTTCGAAGATAGTAAGTATTATTGTATACGTGCCTTTATATACGGTTGATTATAGCCGTAAATTCTTCGAAAGTAGGCTTAATAATATCCATCCTTTTATTTAAAGTATCGCTACGTTTATTATAGTCGGTTGGAAGGCGGTTAATAGGTATTAGTACATTTAGGGCATTATTTTATTAACTACTAGCAGCGATAGTAGTAATACTAGGAGGGGGACCTTCTAGATCTTTACTCTCGCTAAATTGAATTTTAATTAATTACTTAATACCTTCGAACATTAAATTCTATATAATAATATATAAACCCCACATTTCAGCAATCTATTTTTGAATTTCGGGATTTCTTAAGTCTAGGGTATTAATATTATTAATCTAATATACCCTATAAGTATAGCTAGTACCTCGAATTTAAAATTCTAACTACTACTAGAAATTATTAAATTTAAATTTGAATATTAATATATACTTTTTAAATAATTTAAAACGGCGAATAAAATAATATATAGCAATATACAAATTATTAAAAATATTGGTTTTAGATATATAACGACGATTATTATCGTTAGAGGCCAGCTATTACTTATAATTAGACATATACTTTACTAAACTTTCCTAGTATAAATTAGCAATACTAAAGGTTAAAAATATAACTAGTATACCTAAGAAATTAATATGTACGGTTAGTTTACGGGAACGTTGAATCTAGTAGGATCTTATACTTCGAATAGTATTAGTAAATTATATAATCAAATTGAAAAGACTCTATACTTCTTTAAATTAAACTTCGAAATATTCTTCGAATTATTATTAGTTAACGAAAGCTTCGGGATTAAATTTAGTATTCCGAATGTAAAAGGCGCTTTTACTATATACTTAGCTACGTATCAATAAATTGAAGGTAATATATTAAAATCTTTTATACTAAATGAATCGATCATTATATTACTATATTATATAGCGGATATATACATTATATTTAACCTTCCTTATATAAGGGTTAAAATATTCAGTTTAGTTATAAGGGTAAAGATTAGAAAATACTTAAAATAATAATACTTAATTACGCCGGAATTTATTAATTGGTTAGCTATACAAAGGGCCTTATTAAATATAGTAGCATCTAAGCGGGGGAGCCGGAGCTGGGGCCGTAGCCGGGTCGGTAATTGGGGGTTCCGAAGCCGGAGGCGGAACGGGACCTAAATATTCTTCCTACTAACCTATAGGTTCTTCTTATTAACCTATAGATTCCTCTTACTAACCTATAGGTTATCCTTCAAACCCTATAGGTTGTAATACTTAACTTAAAGGTAGTAGTTACTAATTATCTAATATATTTATAAATTTAATTGGTAGAAAATTAGGGTTTAGCATTTAATCCCTACGAAATTATACCCTTAGTTAATTAATATCCTTAAAAGTACTATTTAATATATTAAAGGTTATACTAACCTCTATTTTATTAGCTTTTTATAAAATCTCTTCGAATCTCTCTTTTTATAATATATTAAAATCTTTAATAATAATATTATTTATTAGAATATTAATTATATTATCTATTATATCCCTATCTTCTAGTAAAATATTAAGCCGCTCTTATATAATTTTAATATTTGAATACCTAGGGTAATTGTCTTTTAAAAACCGAAGTTATATATTTATCTTATAGTGGTTAACTTTAAATTCTTTATATATATAGTTAAAATTGGGGTAATATTGAATATTTTATAGCTATAATAAAACGATATCGATTTCTTTAGGTAATTTAGGTAATTAGTAATAAACGTAAGAAATATTACAAAGGAAATTAATATAATAACCCTTATATTTTTATTACTAACGACCGAAAGTATAAATATTAATATAAATATAGATTTGTATAATTAATATTTCCTCTATTAAATTAAAAAGTAATAATTAATATTCCTTAGTATTAGGATTGAAAGTGTTAAAGTTTATATTATTAGTTATAATATATTTAAAAGGCTTATCCGGTTAGAAATCCGTATTAATATAGCAATATTATTTATAAATATTCTAATCGCTAATTCTAATAAACCTTAAAATTAAACTATTTTTCTTTATAATAATGGCATTTTTCTATAGTTTTGGTATTAAATATAGCCTAGTAATTAAAAAAATATTAATAATCCAAATTAGTAATAACCCGGGTATTTATATCGCTATTAAATACAGGGTCCCGTTCAAATTCAATACCGGGCAGGCTAGGAAATTGGAGGCCGGATAGCCGGGGTGGCTATAAGGGTCTTAGGCCGGGTAAGTAACCTCTTCGCCACTAGGAAGGTTCTGGCTAGGATTAGGATTAGGTTTCGAAAAGGCCGTAATCTTAAATAAAATCGTCAATATTGAAAATTGCATTTGAACTATTAAGAGGATTATCGCATATTTATAAATAGGGTAATTATTTATTTTAAAATAGATTATTATTATTATTATTAAAGAGAAAGAAGTCATCCGAATTATTATCGTCCTCGTCTTGATTTATCAACGCTTAGCACTATTTATAATAATTCCGTTCAAAGTTATTTCTATCGAAGAAATCGCTACGCTTATAGTCTTAATAATAATTTATATAGATTTTATTTTCTTATCGAATATTATAGTATAGATTAGTATAAACGTATATCATACAGAACCCGGTAATAAGATCTTTATTAATAGGACGGCGTGCTAATCTATAGGCTAGGTAAATAAAATATAATAAATAGGCGTCCTATTACTGAAGTAGAATTGGAAGATAATAGCCTAACCGTTCTTAATTAAAATCTCTACCTTTATTTCGAATCCTACCTTAATAAAGAAAATAAGAATCCTTTTCCTAATAATTACTAATATAAATATAGTTGGATCGGAAATTAGTATTACTATAAATAGTATAAACCTTTTTTTAATTATAAATATTAATTTATATAGTTAGTTAATAAAATAAATAATTACTAATATTAGAATTGCGGTCGTTAATGTAACGAGAAATATAATAATTAGGATATATAAATCGATCATCTTCAATCTTATAAATATAATAAATACTTATAATTAGGTTTCATTATCTAATAGAGCGAATAATAAGGTAGGTTAGATATATAAATTTATTATTATTACTAGGTAGATTTTACTATACCTATTAACCGGTATTAGACTCCTATAAACTAGGATGTTTTTGAACAATTAATATAGCTAATAAGGGAGTAGGTATAATATCTTATTTTTAATTATATTTACGAAGGCGGTAATTATATTAAATTTAATCTCTCTCGTAGCGGGTTCGAACAATCTCTTTATTATCCTATTGAAGAAGGGTATTAGTAAATAAGAAAGTAATTTAGGAATGGAAAACGTACTTATAAATATAACCTACCTATTTTATATTAAGTATCCTATTAAATAATACTAGCCTTAAATTTAATAAATTAATATTAGGGAATATAAGTTTTAAAGCGGGAAATATTAGTAGTAGTAGATTGGGTATTAATTTAAGGTTAAGATTGTAAAGATTAAATTAAATAATTAATAGGCTGTTTTAAATTAATTTTCTAAACCGGTTAGGGTTAGACTATTTACTGTTAAAATTATTAAATTTATAGTAGGGGAGGTTATAATATTTACTATAGTTATTATAGTTATTATAGTTAATATAATTACTACCGCTATCTAACCTCAAATTTTTAACGTATAATTATATAGGGTCTGAATTCCCTTTACTACTATTATTACTACTATTCAAAATCTAATAATTCTTATATAGAAATATTAATATCCTTACTATTAAAATATTAATAGGAATTAAAATATTAAAATATAGGGGGTTGCGGTTATTAAAATTATATAGGTTATTAAAATTTAAATTACTAAATTTGCTAAGGGGGTAGATTCTCCTAGATTTATTAATAAAGGGTATTATTAAAATACTCTATAACTTTTAAAAAAGCGGGCTGCTAATAAATATAGATTTAGCTATTTTTTAATAATAATATTAAAGCGGTTTTAGGACTTCGTTTATTACCGGTAGAGGGATTAGGGACGGCGGGATTAGTAGTATTAAAATTAGTAGTAAATTATAAATTTAATATTATTTAACGTTATTGAAATCGGTTCTAAAATAAAGAAGTTAATTATTTAAAATATAACTTATCCCCAAATAGCCAATTAATATTGTTTAAATCGTACTTACAACCCTCCGCAGCTCGGATTTTAATTTTCAAAGGTATTATTTACTTGTAGGTAGTAGATTGATGTGGTATATTGGGTTTATAGTAGGATTTATATATTTAAAGGATTTACTATTAAATAAATAATATTAGTTAATTGAATAACCAATAGGAAAGGAGATGATAGATTGGATAAGAATAAAAGGAAAAGATAATTTATTAGAGTACGTTTATTATAGTAAATATTATAAGTAATTATAATGAAGTTAGGATCATTCTTATTAATAAATATTAATATTAATTTCTTTTTACTGTAATTAGTATATTACCAAATTTAGCTCTACTTTTAATTGCCGGGAGGCGGCTATTAATTAATTAATTAAATAATTAAATAACTGAATTATTTAATAGATTAATTGAATAATAAATTAATTAAATAATAAATTAATTAAATAACTAATTTTAAGTACGAGTCGTAATTTTAATAGGAATTGTTAATCTTATTACTCTAACCTAATTGCTTTCGTATTCATCATTCTAATCCATATCGATAATCTATTTTTAAGAGTTTATAATAATATTCCCAAACCCAATAGAGTGAGTTAGATTAATTACTTTACCCTTCTAACTACGTCTTATTAATTTATAGGTAGCCGATTAGGTACTCTGTAGGGTAATATAGGATAGTAGCGATATCGGATATTAATATAGGATATTAATATTGGGTAATATTATTGGAGAGCGACAGTCTATAAGAATATTATATTAAGGAGATTAAAAAGGCGGGTAAATTTATAGAAATAATATTAGCAAATGGTTATATAAGTATTAGGGGGGGGGCTTATTGCTAGTTTCACCCTTCCAACTTCGTCCTACTAATCTACGGGTGGCCGATTGGGCGCCCTATAGGGTAATATTCGAATTTTCGTCTTAGTATTCCTAATACCCGCCGGTTACTCTAAAGAGTCGGTAAGGATATTGGGTAATAATAGTGTATAAGGATATTGTATTAATAAAATCGAAAATACGAGTAAATCTATATAAGTTAAATTAAATAAGTATTTAGGAGGAGGGAGAAGGGGGGGGGGGGATTTATTACTAACCGGTTAAATAACTAATATATTTTACCCTAGGTAATGAAAAATACTGAAATATTTTACTATAATAATATTAATAGTACATAGGAGAGGAAATAAGAGGAGGGGACTTACCTACTTATACGGTTATTTTAATTGAACCGCTTTAATAATTAATTTAAAAGAGTGGTGGGTTGTTAATAGGCGAATAATTAAATCCAAATTACTATAGGATAGTATCAAAATTATTTTAAAAAATATGTAATATTAAGTATTAAAATTGATCTTAAATATAAAATATTAAATATAATAAAGAGGAGAGAATTTAAAAATTAAAAGGCAGAGGGAACTAATTTTTTATACCCTTCTAAGAAGGAATTAATAAATAATAGAAATTTCTATCGATTTAGCTAATAGTCGGGTTTATAGTAGGATTAATAGTAAGTAAATAGTCTTATAATTACTTTATTAATATTAAAAGATAGAAGGTAGAAGGTTATTAGTAGAAGGTAGTAGGATGATTTAGAATAGCGGTCGTTAGTAGGTATTGCACCTTTTGCGGTGGGGCCTATAAATAAGGAAGTAACGGGTAATTGAATATACTTTACCGATAATTGTACAAATAGGTGTATAATTGTATAAAGATTTCAAATTAATTGATATCGATAATTCCAAACGATTCCTAGTATTGTACGATAGTTACAACGATAAAAGGGTATTAATATTCATCAAAGAATATTAGTATTATTAATTAAAAGTAGTAGATTTGGCAATAATATAAATAGTAGTACTAATATACCAATTTGCCGGGAGTAGCAAAGATGCCGGGATTGGTAGAATTGCCGGGTGTTCGGATTATAACCGAGTTAACGGGCCGGTATTAGACCTATAATAATAGAATATAAATAGGAGATAGGGATTACATATAACTACGGTCGTATTATAAAAAATATTATAATATAAATTATAATACTATTTTATAATATATTTTAATAAAAATAAAAGTAAATAATCGCGCGATTTTACTTAATTAAATAATATTTTTACTTTTCTAATATACGTAATAGGGGTTAAGTTATAATAGTTAAAAGAAATTAGAAATGTAGTATAGTCTATATATTTTAGGTAAATAGTATCCTACTTAGCGCTAAAAGTATATATTAAGACGGGTATTTTTCTATATTCTGGCCTATTATAGATAGAACCGCCGTGCCTTCCTCGCGACGATATGGGACCTATGGCACCACGACCTCTGGTGTGGGGTCTTCGATAGCCATAACACTTTTGGGCCCCGGATATCGCTTTCTCGTAAGGGTATGGGCGTTTTAATTAATACTATTTATATACAATTAAGGGCGATTAATTTGAATAATATTATATACGTTGGGGATGGATATAGTAGTACGATATATAAATGTAGCGTACAAAGTGCGATATATGTAAAGTGTAGTACTGGTGTAAATGGCCGTGTGAAAAAGCGCGAAAGAAATAATTAAATTAGAAGGAATATTTCGTACATTGAAAAAACAAATTTAGCTAGTAAAAACAGGGTTTACAATATCAAGTATCATTAGTTGCACGGTCCTATATTTCCTAGTTTCTGGGTGCGCCTAGGTTTTGGGGTGGGTGCACCGAGGTTTACTCTAATTAAACTATTAACAAAGCCAACTTCAGTCCAAAGATTCTTAATAAATATAACTCCACTACCCTTAATATAAGTAAACTTTACTATATAAATTACTAATATCAGTATACTTAACATTTTGGTACTATCGGGGTTATTAGTAATATTAATAGTAAAAGTTAAATTTTAAAATTCTTCTAGATACTTAAAGTTATATTTATTAATTATAGTATTAACTAGGTAAATACAAAGAGCATTATCGATTTCAGCTTAATCGAATATATTATTATTAGTCTTATACACGCTAACTATTTACATAGTTCGCCCTATAGGCATACGGTGCTACTTCGCTCGTAGTCGGTGGGAAAAACCGTACTATAATAGCCGGATGAAAACCCTCCGCTTCGCTATCGTTACGGCGCCGTATCGGCTCCGCGCCGTCCCGTTTTCCTTCCTCTCGGTATGACCTCACCGTCATAACCGAGGCTATAAACTTTTGTTATATGCGTGGCCGACCCTACCCCGACTAGTCGCCGCCCTCCTTCCGTCCTCCCGCCGTTACTTTTTTATAGTCGGTGGCCTTTCATCCTATCTTTCTTCAATTACGTCATCCCGGGTCGCCTTAATCGAATATAGATAATTTAATTTTAATATAATTAAATAACACCTCCTAGTCCTAAATAGTAGGATTATTATTTTATAATCCTTTTAAAACTATACGAAACTCTTCTTACTCAACGCCTTATTAACAAAGGATTTACTTTAATTCAATACTTTAATTAAAATTAAAGTAATAGGCTCAGCTACTATACTAAGGGAAAGCCTACCCGCACTCCAACGGTTCCTACCCGCACCCTCCCCCACCCAGAAAAATGGGGCGGTCCAGCTGATGACACCTGACATTGTAAATCCCGTTTTTACCCGCAAAACTTCGTGTTTTCAATACAGCCAACATTCCCCTAACTTGGTCAATTTCTTTCACTCTTTTTCACACGGCCAGTCGCACCAATACTACACCCACATACTGCACCTATTTATTGAAGCGCAGCTGTTATAGTCTAGAGAAAGAAGTGTGTTAATACGAAGTAAGCGAGCATAGCGGAACTTCTTTCTAATAGGGCGACACCCCTATTATTAATCCCTATAAATTCTCTATCCTATAAGTAGCCTAGTCGTCGGGCAATCCGTTCCTTAGATTGGTCAGAATCTTTCCCGTTGCAATCCGCTCTTATAATGAGTTAAAATCTATCGGATCCGTTCCTTCAATTAGTCAGAGTCTATCGGGCCTATGCCCGTTATTAATGAATTAGAGTCCGTTTTTCTAAACAATATAAAATAAAGTTCTATATTTGATTTCGTAGGTTGACTATATATCGTAGATCTTTGTAAATTCTGGAATGAGCCATTTAGTAGCGGTATATGAGTATTTGGTATTTGTATTAGTGTATGGGTATTTGGGGTTCGTGCTAGTTCGTGCTAGTGCCAATTCGTACTAGTAAGTCTAACGGGGGTCCCCGGGGGTGTCCCCCGGGTTTATTTCTCTCTTAGTATAATATTTTTAAGGGGGGTCCCCGGGGGTCTCCCTAGGGTTTATCTCTATCTCTCCTTTTAATATATTTAACGGGGGTCCCCGGGGGTATCCTCCGGATTTATCTTTTTTAATATAGTATATTTAAGAGGGGTCCCCGGGAGTTTTCCCTAAGTTCGTCTCTTCTAACCCTAACCCCTATAATCGGAGGTCCTAGGGGCGGTAGCCCCCTAGTAATTTAGAACCTATAAATTCTTTCCTAATTTATATATATATACATATTTACTTCTATATAATGAATTTCTATACTACCTATAATGGACTATTTTTTTTTCTCTACCCTAAATTAAATAATCTTTACAATTTATAAATATAATATTCCAATCCGGATATTCTATTAATAGTATCCTTAACTATTTATACGCTAATCGACTGCTTGCACCCGACTTCCTTTGTATGTAAGCGACCGCGTTCGATTAGCGACCGCGTTCGATTAACATATAGTCCAATAACCAACGTACTTTTAATATAAATATTAAGTAGCGTTCGAACGATAATCCGCGATCGATAATCGATTATATATACCCGACTTCCTTTATATATTCGCGACTACCCCTAAAACGCCTAATTCCTAATAATTATTATACTTTCTTGTAGTAATTAATACTAATATTTATTTATATAGTATTTCTAATTAAGTTCGTTATCTGTATTATAGTATTTATTATAACTATATTCCCTATACTAATCGGTATTATAAATATAAATATTATAGTATATATTATTGTAGAATATAGCCTCCCTTAATCTATTTAGCCCCGTACCTCCCTTATTTATATAATTACCTCTCTTTAAGTAGGGTTTTTAAAATAATAGAGAAGAAGAAGAGGTTGAATTGAAGTAAAATAGAAATTATAAGAGGAACCTCCCTTTATTTAAGTTCGTTAAGAAGAGGGATTTAAATAGATTAGTCTAATAGTATTTTCAGGATTGTAATTTCTAGGGAAGGTATAAAGCGAGTTTATCCCGGGCTATAAATTTTATTCGTAATTGTACCGGTATTTTGGACCCGGCTATTTCCGTACTTGGTATATTTATTATTCTAGCTCCTACGGTTCCCCTAATTCTAATTCCCCCGGCTCTTCCGGTTTTTCTTTAAGAAGTTCCTATAGTACTTATAGTATACTGTTTATAGTCCTTAGCCCCTATCCCTACTTCTATCATCCCGGTTTAATAATTAATATAGAATATTACTATTAATAGCCGTATTTAGACGGTAGTACTATAAATACCCGTACTATAAATAATAGGGCTTTTATTTCTTAAGAGAGGTATAGATTCATAAAATTTACCCTTTATAGCGGAAGTCCGCCGAGTGTATAAAGTTATCTATAGGGAATATTGTTGATATCGGCGTTAAAATAAAAATATATTACGTATACCCTCCCTCCGAACGTTATATAACCCCTAATTATTATTTCTAAATATATTAGTATTGGATAGTAGTCTAGCCGGGCCATTAGGGAATTAAATAGATATAAGGGGTAATAATAATATTATTAGAAATTATTTCAGTAATAATCCGGCCTAATTTGACTAGAAAGAGTATTATTTTATACATTTAATAAATATCCATTATTAAAGCCTAAATTTTACTAATTTTCATATCTATTATATAAATATAATAATCGAGCTAAATAAGGATTCCAATAAATCAATATAAATAAAAAGTATTATTACCCTTCTTATTAATTATATTAGTAGAATAGGTTTTTTATTAATAATATTAATATAAATAACGTTAGAGTAAATTTATTAACGTAGATAATTGTAATAAAATAGTCATTCCTTGGCCGGAGCTAGATGTGGCTAACGAAGACAGTGAAATGCCTATTATCTTAACTTAATAAATAGTAAAGTAATAAAAAGATTTTGATACTATTATTATTCTAATACTTATATATTTATATATATTTTCTTTATATATTTATATCGATTTTCTATTTTTAAATAACTTTTTTATTCTTTTATAAAATAAAAATTTAATTCTAAACTGGATTGAACAGACGACCTCTATAACGTTGGAGCAATATAATAACCATTAAACTACTAAGCTTATTGGGTAACTAACTCAAATTATTAAAAAGGGATATCTTTTTCTTTGTTTATATTATTAAAAGGTTAAAAGAAAAAAGAAAAAAAAACCTTAAATAGAAAAATTTAAAAGTTTTTTTTTTCTTTTACAAAATTTTCAATATTTCATTTTCAACCCTAACCCTAACCCTCCCCTTCAATAATTAGGGTTAAAGGTATTATTATAACTAAAATCCTTCTTTTTATCTTCTTTTGCCTTTTTTCAATAACTAGAACGTATACTATAATACAACCAATACTAAAATAACCGCCTTATTTTTCTCGTTATTTTAATACCCTATATACTTTAATGTACGCGACGGTTAATGAGCAATTTTAATTGTAAAGGAAAAAGTGGCTTTTTGCAGCTAAAAGCACGGGCCTCGAATTCAATTCGATGTTCGAATTTCCTCTTTAGGACAGAGGGCTCCGCACTTAATGGTATTTGGACCGCTATAAATAGAACCGCCGCTCCTTCCTCGCTTCGAAGTGGGCCTATGGCACCACGACCTCTGGTGTGGATTTCTGCCACGAGTTTTGGGCCCGACAACGAATCTGTGAAGGAATGGGCGTTTCAATAATTTAATATTTAAGGTATCTTTAGAACGATTAGGAAGAAAATAAACAAAATAATAACTATTATAATTTTAGTAATTTTCTACTATTATAATTATAGAATATATTGTTTTTTCAATTATCTTTCCCCTTTTCATTTAGCCTATTTCCCTTTTCGTTTTCCTAAGTATTAACCCCCCTTCGTTTATAGGGTTCTATTTTAGGGATACCGGTACCCCCTAGCCCCTCTCGCCTACGAACGGTTATTCTAAGAATGCCTATTATATTTAATAATATAGGTATAAATATAGATATATAGTATATAGAATTCGTAATCCCCTAACCCGAGTTAGAAGATCCGGTAAACCGAAAATATATACTTTATTCTAACCCCCCCCTTCTCGAGTGGCACCCCCCTTTTCTTCCTAATTATTATCTCTAAAATTAGGTAATCCCTAATTGTAATGAGGGCTATATAAATATATTTAACGATATTATATTTAATATTAATTAGGAGGAATATATATTATACTATACGCGATAGTTAGATTTGTATTTTAGGCGCGGTATATATAAATATTATATTGATAAATGGAAAAAGTAAAGACTTAGAGATATACTATTTTACTCCGCCGAGAATTTTATAGATTTTGGAGATATAGATCCGGCCTTGCCTAAACTTTCCCCCGTCGAAGAATAATTAATTATATAAATCTATATTTATATTAACGTTTGCCTTATTAGGGGAGTTGAATATCGGTACTATAGTTATGTTATTAATTTTCTTTAAAATATTAGTTTAGTATATAATTATCTACTTTTTTTATTAGAAGAATTTGATATTATTATGTTTTACCTACGGAATGTTGATAATTAGGAATAAATTAAACGATAATTTTAATATAATTATTATATTAATTAGCGGAACGTTTAAATATAGTTGGATTATTTGAAGGCGAATTACCCCGGGTATTGTAATATTATTATTGATTAGATTTATTTTTTTTTAATTCCCGGAGGAGACTAACGTTTTTGACCGATTTACTCTTTATATTTTTAAAGAAAATATTGAGATTAACGAGGATGATATAGTTAAAGTCGATAATGAAAAGGTAGTTGCTATGCCGAACCTAATAGCTAATTAAATTTAATTTAATTAATTTATTAATTAATTAAATAGTTAGGGGTAAGGATAGGGGTAACGATTAGAGTATCCACCTCTTTAATATATTAATATCGGTCCCGTATATAGCCCTGAGCTTCCTCTGTATCTTGTTCTAGCGTTGAATTCCGTCCCGGCTGCTTCGAATCCTTCCGTTGTCCCAGCTATTTAACCTATCCCGGCCACTCAACCTATCCCGGCTACTCAGCCTGCCCGTGCTTCCAGTCCCAATCTTCTATTTATGCCCCTAGCGCCAGAGCTAGAGCCAGAACCAGACCCAGAGCTAGAACCAGACCCAGAGCTAGAACCAGACTTAGAATTATAATTGTTGGGGCCGGATTAATAGGGACGAATCTATAGTTTTATATAAATATTAGGATTGTTAGGGCTACTCTAATTAGCGAATTTAACCGGTTATAACCATTATTTTCGTAGGTATTTCCAACCCTCTACCTTCGAAACTAGGCCGATTTTGTAGCTTAATATCTCTATAAAGTGATATATTGCGATTATATTAAATATATTATAAAGTAGAAGGATAATTGCTTTATTTACTACCCCCGATTCTATTTCGTTGCTTTTAATACTCTAATACGCAGCTAAGTAAATTAAAAGAGCTCTTTCTATAATCGTTGTAATTTAAGCTATAGTAATTTATAAACTGAAGATTTTAGGGCCGTTCTTAAAGGTCGTACGGATTAGGGAGAGTAAATCCTCCGGTCTATTATAAAGTATATAGATATTTTATATAGTATCCGACTATATTAGGGGGTTAAAAGGTAGATATTAGAAAGATTTATTTATAGATTTAGTATACCCTCCCTTTTTATAACCTTTATACCCGCCGATTTATATTGGAGGTCTTTAACTAAATTTATACTTTAGTATAGTAAATAGTTAGGAGTTAGTAAGCATAAATATAGTAGGTTTATTTAGGAGAATTCTTATAATAATTTAGTAATTAGTATATAGTATTTTTAGAAGAGGTACGAGGTATTCCGGGAGTATATCCTTATATTCAAATTTCGTATTATTAATTATTAGGACCGTTATAAGTAGTAAACCTACGGTAGTCTTTATAATTATAGTCTTTACTAATATAAGGGTATACCCGAAGTAGAGTTTGAAAAAACTCCTAATTAAAATGTATTTACTGCCTTTTAGGATATTTATATTATAATTATTAATTTAAAGCCTTACCGAACAATTAATATAGCCGAAGGCGATATATTGGCTATCCGTATAGAGGAGTACAAATAATTAATCTTCGTTATATCATTTTAGATTATTAATTATATAAATTAGTATTAGTATAATATAATATATTATTTATAGCGTTGTAAATTCTCCCATAGTTCGATACCTTTAGAGTTTATATACCGTTTTGATTTTCCTTAGTAAATATACGACCGTCTATATATTATTTGTAGATTTAACCCGTTATACAATATATTTGATATTATTCGTAATATTATTAATATTAATAGTTGGAACCCTACTATATTATTGGGCTAGTTGGTTAATATTGATATTTCCCTATATATTAGCGTTTAAACCGTCCCCTACTATATTATTAAATATTATTCGAAGGTAGAGACGGAATCCCCATCCTACTAATAATTTGCGGTTTAGGTTTTGCCTCGTATTTCTAGTTATAAATTATTACTTTTATTTATTATTAAATTTATAAATAAATTACTATTGGAAAGAGATTAGTTTATTTAGGAGGTTTGTTATTATTTTTTCTATTTACCTCTCTACGAGGGTATAAGAGTAATCCGGTCCGTAGATTATTAGTTTAAGGAAGACTAGAACCGTTTTATTATTAGTATTAATAATGAAGTGCGAGGCTATATTACTTAGTATAATAAATATTTTTAATATAATAATTAGTTCGCCGAATTAATCTACTTTTAATTCTATATTTATATTAGTTAGGCTATTCGGCTATAGCGTTTTTATAAATAGCCCTATATATTAAAATATATACTAAAATATAAAGGGAATATTATATTTAATATTTATTAGGACTTATGTCGGGTTAAAGTAACATTTTATTACCCTTATTATTTAAATATAAATTTGAAGTTAGTCGATGGGGTAGAGTATATTATTTAATCCGAGGTATATGACTGTTATTGAGAAATTCATAACTATTATAAATATAATCATTATAGAGAATTATTCGAATTACCATTTAAAGATAATATTGAAGTTGTACCGCTTTAGGAGGATATATAGTAGGACAATTAAATGTATATAGTCTAAGAAGCCCCGGGCCGGCTTATAAACACCAACGAAGATATTAATCTATTTAACTATTATCCTATTAACTTCGAATATAATTAGTAGTCCTATTATAGGTTATACAATAATATTATAGCGAATATTTTAAATTATTAGAAAAGTATAAAGGTTAATTATTTTAATATATTTAAAGTTAAAATAATTACTAGTACCATAATAGACAGTCTTAATCCCGAATAACGCTTTATTTATAATATATTCGTCGGATATTATTAGGTATTTCTTCGTAATAATAATCCTCCGCCCCTAAGGATATAATTGGATAGTAAGGGTAGTATTAGTAAGTTATATATTATCCAATTACTTTCGGTTTAATTGGAAGAGCTGGTTCCCAATAATTTTCATTATATAAACGAATAGAAGTTTCCTATTATTATACGAGTTGTTTTTATTGGTGTGGCGGTTAATAATATTAATAGTTCTATACTATATTCGCTTTTCTAGCTATTTATATTGAAATCTAGTATTATATTACTAGATTTGAGCCCTAATGATCTAGCGTTTTTGCAATTGAGGTTTCGCTATTTATATTATTTGATTGTAGATAAGAAATCGATAATCGATTTTAAAATAATGTACTATTTAGATTAGCGATTAAAGTAGGCGTTTTCTAATTATAATAATATTTTCTTTAATAGTAGGAGTATTCTTTTAATAGGGGATTTCTACTAATTACCTCTTGTAATAGAAAAGTCATTAATTAATATATAGTTATATATATAATTATCGCCTAAAAATATAATTAGGAAGTTGGCGTACTAAGTATTTAATTATATTATCGAATTAAAGTAGATTGTCCGGTAGGGTAGTAATGAATAAACGGTATTTCGAAGTGTATTTGAAGGTTTATAATATTTATAACCTATTTTAGAATATTAAGAACTTTTATTTATATAGGTAAATATTAGACTATAGTAGGAAGGGTATAATCTTAGTATTTTCAAGGATACCTTACATATATACCCAATTAATAATTAAATTAGAGAGTACAACTAAGACCACCTTAAACGCCTTAGCGCCCTAATTATTTAATATATACTAATTATATTAATACTAGCGCTATCGAGGTAGAATCTATATATACTAGTAACCTCTATAAATAATTGCCCCTACCTATTAGTACTAAAATTATATTTACGGAAAATATTTAAACTAAAAAGGGTTTAATTAATAGTATTATTAATACTATTTATAATATTATTTAGTATTATAGCGATTAGTTTAGGGAAGTACCGTTTTATATCCTATTATTGTATTTTCCTGGTTATACCGGTCCTCCTTATTTTAAATAGGAGGGTCAAATACTAATATTGTATTTATTTTCCGTTCTATTCAGGATTTTATAAAAGGGTCTATTTATTATATTAGAAAATAATTCCTTATCACTATCGCTTATACTATTACGGTATATAAATTGTAGGGTACAATAATTAATACTACTATTCTAGATATTTCGAAAAAGGATTTTATACTTAGTTTAATATATATAATTATAATGAGAGTTAAAATATTATGGAATATAACATTGCCCTTTTAGTATTAATGCTATACGTATAAAAGGTAGTAAGGCCTAATTTGAACGCTATACTAATATTATTCGGAAGTAGCCTTAGTAGATATTACCTCTTATATTAGCACCTATAATACTAGTACCGGTAATATAATTCTATTATAGATTCTAGGCACTTCGGCTATATTTAAAAGACCTCGATAGTATATAGTCAATATACGTTCCTATACGGACATTACCCCTTTTCTATCTCCCGGTTCCTTATATTCGTAAAACGACCGCCTCTTTATTTTATACATCGCTTTATTTCTTCTAATATGATTATCGACATTGCTCGCTATTAATTATAATACCGCTATATTAATACTATCCATACTAATAGTCCTTATTACTATTATAATGCGAATTAATTGCCGATAGCGCTTTTATAAGAATATCCAATAATTCCGCCGCTAGCCGGTCTCTATTATTGATATAGTGCGAATTAATTGCTAAAGCGCCTTTATAAGAATATCCAATAGTCCTACCGCTAACCGATTCCTATTACTAATATAGTACGAATTAACTGCTAATAGTATTTTTATAAGAATATCCAATAATCCTACTACTAGCGGGTCCCTATTACTACTATAGTACGAATTAATTGCTAACCTATTAAATTAATACTAATAGCTTAAATAAAGGTTAAAATTACCCGTTAAGGATACTTTACGCCTAATAAGGTAGTAACTATAGGTATAGTTTAAACGAAGGCTAAAACCGCCAAATACTTTACGCTTAATAAAGTAGTAGCTATAGATATAGTCTAAATAAAGGCTAAAATCGCCGATTTATTCGAATAGGAGACGTAGGCGCGTTATATAATTAATATATAACTATAATATTAACTCCTTAGTATATATACCCTTATTGTATAAGCGGAGGTAAACTTCGTTTTAATTACAATAAGAACCGGCCATTCCTAGACCTCCCCAATACGAAATAGTAATTACCTATAAATTTACCGGGATTAAATTACTTAGAAGTCTACCGAAAGTAGGTTAACAATTCCGAATAAGAATTCCTTATCATAGAAAATACGTACTATATTCTTCAGAAGGTATTAACCTTCTATACTTTGTTATTAATTCCCATTTATTTAGTTTAATTATTAAAAATATATTTATTAGAATTAAATTATTTGGAAGTTTATTAAAATTAAATGAATCTAATTTAGCATTTTCTCTTTCTCTTCGAAAGAAAGGTCCTATATTAGGAAAAGAATAAGAGGAGGCTTTAATTATGGTCTTCTTCGTTATTAATTATAACGAAAGGTTATAGTAAAGTAGAATTTTATTTATATTATTAATAGAGTGTTTCTAATAAATTTATACTGCTATTTTTATATAATATATTGGAAGGTAAATCGATAGGTAAAAGGTCGACCGGTTTAAATATAAAGGCCGTTTTATGGTAGTATAGTTAATATATTTGAATATATATAAATAATTCGATTATATATACCCGACTTAGCGGTCTACGTAATAGAAATAGGTAGTTATTAAATTTATCGTTTAATTTCTATTACTATTATAACCTACTTAGTAAATATTATTTATATAATTGCCTACCTACCTACCCGTCCGTCCATTTGTACCCTCGCTAGTACTAGGTTTTATATATTATTTAGAATTATTTTACTCCCCTCCTCTCTCTTTTCTTCCCCAGACTACACTACACACAACCACGTAAATAACTACTAGTATTATAGCTATTTATTCCCTTTCATTTTACTAATCTAGCCAATAATTAGTATATAAATATGATATCTTCCAATATATCTCTCCCTACTAATTCTTTTAAATCTACGCCCGACTCAACCTAGCCGCCCGTTCCCGAAACCCTTACCCGCCCTCCCAAATTCGCTACACCCGCCAGCTACCGCCGCCGCCGTAAAGATACTTCCCCCAATACTCCAACCGCCACCTCTAATCGCCTATTTTAATTACCCTAATATCCTACTAATAAATTCCTCCCCCACCGTACTAAAAAAATAAAAAAAGAGAAGGCTGAGGAGTCCATAGTTACTCCCCCCTCTACAAAGAAAAAGAAAATTATAAATTCTTTTTTTTTCTTTTTTCCTTTCTTATCCAATTATAATACTTATTATTATATTTACTAAATTAACAGTAATGAGGACAAGGATAATAGTAACAATAATAACCTTGCGTACAATTATCCATATAACGCTCTATATTAATATTATATATAGAATAGGTATTATTGTATCGAACCTAAGACGGCTAAAGGAAAGAAGTATCATATTTATATTTAGAAAAAGGTTAATTACAATCCTAAACGTCCTAAAATATATATAATATATTAGCCGCTATAGGAAATTACAGATATTAGTAACGATAGTACTATATGTAAGTATTATAATAATATCTTTAATATTATCGGCCCTATAATTTATTTAGAGAAAGCTAGAATTATTCCCCTAAAAAATTTTTTCGGCTTTTTTTTATTAGTAATAATAATTAATATAATACTATAAGGACTCTATCGACTTTACCTTCGAGCGCGAAATTCCTATCGTCCCTCGCATCCGTAATAGTAAAGCTTATTATCCTATTTGTTCTATCCCCGGCCCTATCCCTCCGGCTTTTAAAATTTTTACTACCCCTCCGGCCTTCGCCCGCTAGAAAAACCTCCCTTCTAATTATTCTCTCCCTATTCCCCTTCCCTCCTTTATTAATTATATTATCCCCCCAACCCTTCCTATTTCCGCCCTAATTGACTACTCTGATTAATCTATCGTCGAAAATTATTTTACTGTGCTAAAAAGGAATATAAAATACTATTTTAAAATACTAAAATAATTGTAAGATCACCAACGAGATCAAGCGGTTGGATACGATTGATTGAGTGTGTGCTATTGAGAGAGAGAGAGAGAGAGAGAGACTAGCGGAGTCTGGAAGGCTAGATGTAGTACAGTCTGGGCAGGGCACAGAGTGGGGACTAGGCCCAGTGAATGCCGGGACCCACCAACACACCCCTATAGATTGGAAGACCGTCACAGAGTGTCTAAACCTCTATATACTATTTACATTGTAATATCTTTTATAGTATTAATAATATTTTAAGCCTAGGGAACCTTCTTCTAGACTATACTAATTAATTTAATGAATCTCGCGTACTTATTTAGCTTTAACGGCTTCGTTAGACCGTTAGCTAGCATTTCATCACCCAGCAAATATTCTATTACAAATACTTTCCTATCTACCTCTTAAATCAACCATTTATATTGTATATTAATATATCTATTTCTAGTTAGGAGATTGGGGTTAAGAACCCGGTCTTTAGTATTGTTGCTGTCCGTATAAAGAATCCTATTAATCTTATAAAGACCCAAATTCACGTTCAAATTATCCAGCATACTACTAACCTAGTCGAGCGCCTTTACTATGGGAATTAGGTTGGTAAATTCTACCTTAATCGTACTAGTTGTAACGAGATCCTATTATTTAGTCTTCTAAAGGATGGGTGTTGGTGGGTCCCGGGCATTCACTGGGCTGAGCCATTCACTGGACTGGGCACAACCCAGTCCCCACTCTGTGCCCTGCCCAGACCGCACTATATCTAGCCTTCCAGACTCTGCCAGTCTCCCTCTCTCTCCATAGCACACTCAATCAACCACATTCAACTGCTTGATTTCGTTGGTGATCTCACAATGGGGCTATAGGTAAAGAATATAATATAGCCAATTATACTCTTCCTTAAAGGTATGTTATCGGTAAAGGAGGCGTTTATATATATATAGAAGGATAGGGTTATTAATAGTGAAAGTATACCTCCTAATTTAATGCTTAAGTCGGGGTATTTAAATAAATATCGTTATAAATGCTTTATAACGATAAAATAACAGTCGGTTGGGTTCTTAATACCCTCTAATAGTTTATTAATAGTAAAGGAGATGTTAGGCCGGGTATTTATTGAAATCTAATTTAATAAGCTAGTCTTCTTAGGGTAAAACTTGGCTTCTTCTAGCGATATATCGTTACCCCTATGGATCTTATAGTCCAGTAGCCATAGTGTTTTAATGCTGTGGAGTTTACCGTTATTGAATTTAGCGATGACCGATTTAGTATACTATTATTAGGATATAAAGACTATACGAATTTGGCGGTCCCTTACGATGTCGTAGCTTAGAAATGTACGTACTTGTTCTAGTTCTTTGAGTTTGAAATGGTTGGCTAATTAATCTTTAACTTAATTAACAGCTACGGTTGGCGCAGCAACAAAAAGGTCATTAACGTAGAGAACTAGTAGTGCTCTTAGTGTTTTGTTGGTAAGTAAGTAAGAGTTTGTAGAGATAGGGATAAATCCGGTTTCTTTAAGTATTGGAATAAGAGTATTAAACTAGTAAAGTAGTAAATGTTTAAGACTAAAATACAGTTCCCCTGGGCGGAGCCAATGTCCAGGGGAAACAGAGAGACGTCCCTAGAAATTACTTAATATATAATTGAAAAAAAAAAAAAAAAAAAAAAAAAAAAAAAAAAAAACTCAAAACTGAACTGAACAGGTAACCTTTCAAAAAGGTAGTAGTAAGAATAACCACTAAGCTACAAAGCTTTAATAGTTATTTAAATTAATTGTCGAGTTTCTTTCCTTATATTATTGACCTTTGAAAAAAAAAGGGTAATGAAAAAAAGAAAAAAAAAGAAAAAAGAAAAAAAAAACTAAAACTCGAAGGCAAAATTTTCAATTTTTTTTTTTTTCATTTTTTTCTCTTTTCCAGAATTTTCCATTTTGGACCCTAACCCTAACCCCCTCCCTAGCTCTTTAGGGTTAATAGTATAGTTTGGAACTTAGTCATTTCTAGGACTTGGTCATTTCTGGGACTTTGTCATTTACTACGGTCGCAACTAAAATCTTCATTTTTGATTTCTTTTGCTTTTTTCTCAACAACCATCGCGTACACCACAATGCAACCGGTACCAAAATGACCGCCTTTTCTTTCTCATCATTCTAACACTATATGTATTTCGATGCACGCAATCATAGAGGAGGAATCTCCGTTGCAAAGGAAAAAGTAGCTTTTTTATTCTGCTATTTAAACCGTGTCTTGCTTGGCGCCAAGTTTTCCTATTTGGGACTGCCAAGACGGGTAATTTTCTGCATTCTAGCCTATTATAGATAGATACGCCGCGCCGTCCTCGCTTGCGGCGTTGGAGTGGGCCTATGGACCACGACCTTTGGTGTGGATCTTCCATGTCACCTTTCGGGCCCACGATAACGGCCGGGCAAGCTCTGAAAGTATGGGCGTTTCAATAAAGAGCCTTAGTAAGCTAGTAGACTACGTTTTCTTTATTGTAACTAGGAATAGGCTTTTTAAGTATTATTAGTTATTCAATATAAGATTGGGTATTGTTGGGAATAGAGGCGTTTAAGAAGGTAGTATTAAAATTGAATTAGTAATACTTATAATTATTTATAATTATAATAGTTAAGAGTAGTCTAATATTAATAGAGTATACTACCATTGTATAGATTTTTTATATTGCCCAGTTACTTTATTCGAAATTACTACAAATTACCTATTTGGCTCTAGCTTTTTAATCTTTAGTATTAATATCATATTTCTCGTTATATACCTATTTTCTAGGTAGTACTTTTATTTCTAGAGATCTAGGGATTAAGGTATAGACTCCCCTATCTTCGAATACTTTATTCATTTTTTCATTACTAGTAATTAGTATAATTCAAAGTTATCCTACTTTCGTACAATTCGATAATTCTTAGGGATAAATTGTTAAGCTTTACCGGCGGCGATAGTTACTATATTGTAGTTGACTTTAATAATAGTAAAGTAGTATACGGGTATTATCTGTCTTATTAAACAACCCTCTACTATATTATAGAAATTATTAGGTAATTTTACCGAGTTTTAGATAATATTACTATTACTATTTTTTATTCGTTGAATACCGTATTTGAAGTCTGGTAGTTTAGCCGTAGAACGACGAGGTTTGCTTTTACTTACTTCTAAGTTTAATACTTATATATTAGTCCTAGAGGGTTGGCTTCCCTATCCTAACTATACCTAAATAGACGGTTAACCTATAGGGTTTAACTAGTTTATTATAGGCCCTGAATTCGAGGTCGGAAGGCCTGAATTCGGGTTCGGAAGGTCCGAATTCGAAATTTATTACTCTAAATTCGTCTTCGGTTATAATTGTAATTTATTAATTTGCAATGCTAGTGATAGGGTGTATTATTGCGTACGAGAAGGGTTTAGTATACCTATTGGCGGTAATCGAATAGTTAAAGCGGATTATTAAAGACTATTAGGCAGCGGGGTACTTGGAGTAGTATATACGGTTAGCTCATCAAAATCACTATTACGTTAATCGCAGGGTATAGGGTCTTCTTTATCAAGATCTTCAAGATTAAAAAGGTCGTGATTATATTCGATAGTATCTCTAATCGTAGAATCTAATAGCTAGTACTATAGTAGATCTAGCGATGAGCGTACTAATAAGGTTTCTAGTGCCGGAGTCGGTATCGGTAACGGGGATACTAATAGCGCCGTATTGACCGGTATAATAGAAGGAACCGTTATAATTACTGGAGTAGTCGGGTTAACTAGAGCAATCGCATTAATTAGAACAGTCGCAGCTAGAACGGTTAAGGGTACTAATATAACCTCTAGCGAGAATGGTAGTATAATTATTATCTCCTACATCTTTTTACCTTTTTACTAGGGTTGCTCGATTACTTTCTATAGATATAGCTATAGAATTGTACTGTCTACTTTAACCTAAATCTAGTAACCGCTATCTATAATTTTATTAATTTTATCTACTATTTAATTTGAGAAGATACTTTAGTGTTCAATAATATTACTATAACTATTATAGACTAGATCTTTATAATTAATGGGATCCTCCTCAAGAAAGGTTACCGCGCTAGCTCTAACGATTTCGCCAGTATAGGGATTCCAAATAAATATAATACTACCGTAAATATCGTTAAAACCGATAAAATAACCGTTCTAAACTCTAATACGAAATTTATCGCCTTATAATCGCTTTTCTAACTTAATAAAATAGTAAACCGTATAGAAGTAAAACCTCAAATACTTAAAATATAACTACTTAATTTCATCTAGGAAGTTAGCTGCCTCAATAAGCAGCTCCTATAGGCTTCGTCTATTATAAGCCTTTAAAGGAAGGAGGTTAAATACTCTAACAATATAGTTTACTATAAACGGCTATAAATACTCTAGGATATTGAAATTTATTATTAACGCTCTAGCTCGTTATATAATAATAGTACCAGCTCTCTCGATCTTTCCTTATATCTATAGGGTATAGGGTATTTACTTTAGAAGTTCCACACCCTCGGTACGTACTTAATCGACGATTTTACTATATTAAAATTCTTTAGTACTAAAACCAAACTCTAGATTACTATTAAAACCAAATACCCTAATTTTAAACCTACTACTTTAAAACTCAGTCTACTTTTTAAACTCTTTAATTTATACAAAGGCATTACCCTTATTAACTATAAACCTTGCCTAGTAGAAGCCGGTAACCTAATTAATAAAATAGATTATATATTCATAGCCTTTATAACTAAGGAGAGTATAGGAGACAATATTAACGTAGATATAAACTATTAATTAAATCGCTACTTTATTAGCAATCTTAGGGATTATATTGTATACTTTTACTTTAATACAAATTTTACAAAAGTAATCTTAAGTATTATTTAATTTAATACCGGCCGCTTCGTAAACTTTAAGAACCTGGTCTTTACCTATATATATAAAGCGGCGGTATATTATTAAATAATTAGTTAATGCCATTATAGTATAGCGGACGTTTTAAGGGAAGTCTAGCTAGGTAAATACTAGAAGAATTAAAAGGCCGTTAATCCATTTATACTATATTATAACTTTACCGTATACCGAGATCTGATTAATCTTTATATCCTAAACTATACTATTATTAAAAAAACCTGTTATTATTAATAGATTCGCTAGGGTAGAAGGACTATAAATACAATCTTTAATTCTAACTTTAACGGTTATATTATTCAAAGTAGCTATAGTTAACTCAACAGTGCCAATATAGTAGGCATAAATTGAAGTTCTATTACCGACCGTATGAATTATTGGATAGGGAAGTAATTATATGTCTGTAAACTATTTAAGGTAGTTAAAGATATTGCTTGTACAATTAGAATTGTAAATAACTAGATCTCGAATACTATTTAGTTATTGAAATTACCTTAGAACTTATTAAACTTCAGCGGAATTACTATAGGTATATTAAAATTAAAGTTAATATTAAAAAGAATCGATTAATTAACTATTCTAAATACAGTCAATACGCTCAACAGCGTCGGCTAGGGGCTCTAGCAAAAATCTATATTGCCACCACCTAAACCGCTTAAGCCTATAAATATTCCACTTCTATATAACAAAGTAAAATTAACTATAGTGGCGGGAGTAATTAGATTAGTCGAAGTATTATTGGCGAAAGTACTAGTACTAGCGTTGGTAGCGGCTATCTTCTTAGCTAACATCTCCTTCTTAGGCTTCCAAGTATTAAGCGCCTTCTTAGGGAAATAGACCCAGCAGACGTCCGCTTGTTTATTGATATAGTAACCGCAAAAAACGTACTTCTAACTAGTATAGATCTTTCTAATACAACTAATATAGTTAATTCTCTTATCATCCTTCTTCTTATTAATTGAACTACTATTATTATTATTATTATTATTCTTATTAGCATTATTGTTGGCGGACTTTTGGATATTAATGTTAATACTAGTACGGGACTCGACGTTGCTAATATTACTAAATTTAGCTAAGAAAGTACCGACGTCCAGCTCGTTAACCTCCAAAGCGGCTACCTAGTATCTAACATTAATGGGGTAGGTAATCTTTACAGTATTGTAAAGAAAAATAACTTTAAAATTATTATTAATTTTAAATTTAATATCTTTAATACGCTTACGGAGTAAAGTATAATGAATAAGGAAAGAAACTATAGTATTTAAGTTGGTGCGTTTGATAGCTAAGTATTCGGCGAGGACTTTATTGTAAGCCTCGTTAGTAATACGGGCAATATAAGACTAAATAAGATTATACGTAACCTTAAGGTCTCTACTAATTCTGTCCTATTTATTAATAGTTAGAGTTATAATAATAGTAGGAGTCTTGAAAATAGAAAGTAGAATCTTATTAGTATTGGTACGTCTAGTCTACTAAGTATTGTACTTCTCGGGATCCGTTGCCTTATTAGGTTCTAGAATTATCTCGAAAACGTACTCAGCGAATTGAAAGTAATTAAGTTCGGTTATAAGTCTTTAATATTAATTAGCGATATTTTAATTACTAAGAAGGGGAATTAGCGACGAACTAGTAATTATAATTAGTATAGGAGGGTTTAATATATTAGTAATTATCAAATCGAAATCGCGTGTCTAAAAGAAAAGAGGGGTAGGAGTTACTCAACTAGCTACTAATTAATTTAATAATAGAATCGCTTAATTCGATAATAGATTTGATAGAATTAATAGTTAGTTCGATGAATGAATCGATAATTAATTCAATAGCGGGGTCGCTGAATGATAAGTATTAGTGAGAATTTTTATATAGCGAGGTTGGCTTGCGGGCGAGTTGGCGAATCGTCAAATAGACAAAGGTTGCAATGGCTTGATAGACCCGGTGCTACAGCGCCTTAATGAAGCTAGCGATGCGCTTGATAATACGCTCGTCAAATACAATCACAAGGAAGGTTAGAGAGGGTTTATAACTTGTGAGATCACTAACGAGATTAAGCGGTTGGATACGATTGATTGAGTGTGTGCTATTGAGAGAGAGAGAGAGAGAGAGAGACTGGCGGAGTCTGGAAGGCTAGATGTGGTGCGGTCTGGGCAGGGCACGGAGTGGGGACTGGGCCCAGTGAATGCCGGGACCCACCAACAATAATTCTAAGAATAGGAAAAGAAGAAGAAGGAGATAAATAACGCTATTATTAGTAAATTAAAGGTTCCTCGGCCTTTCGGCCCTTATTCGTTTAAATAACCTAACTAACCTTTTCAAAGAGGATAAGGAGGATAATAATAAAGATATTTATTTAATTACTAGTATATCGATAATACCCTATCTTTACTTTTCTTTTTTTCCTTTTACCTTCGGGTATAAATACTAATACTTACTATCTTACTCGCAACCTATTTATATATTTTACTCTATAGTATTAATAAACCCTAATACTATATATAATTATATACTTTTTAACTTCCATGCCTTTATCTACGAATAACCGTTTAAATACTTAATTACTAATTATCTATATTAACCTTAAATAATATAAAGATTTTAATAAACGTATTACTAACGGGAATCGGATAGAAATATATTATTTATCACTAAAGTTCCATTAATCGGTATATTTTTTAAAGTATATAGTTTCGTATATTACTTCGAACGAATAGGGACATTAGAGAGACTTACTACATTTATTCTTATTTTTTTATAAATAAATTTATTTTTATTTAATATAATTATTTTAGTACCGATTCAACTAATTATAATTCGTTATTGCTTTATAGCGATCAAGTCTCGGCGCTCTTCCTCTTCCTTCAATATATCCTTCAAACGCTCTTCGAATTCCAAATTATTATCTTTAAATATAATAGATATATTAGCGTTAGTATAAGTAGTAGATTGTCGATAGTAAATAAAAATATTAAAGGAAAATATTAAAGATAATAGATATACAATAAATAGATTAATAGAAAGTATGAATAATCAATAGGATAAATGTTATAGATATAGGAAATACTGGGTATAGAATAGGATAGAATAGATACCTCAACACCACTTCCAACATTACTACTTTTATTTATATTTCAATACTACTCGTATTTACATCTTAATATTATTTATAATATTACTACTCTTGTTCATATCTCAATATTATTTGTAATATTACTACTCTTGCTCATATCTTTATATTATTTGCAATATTACTACTCTTACTTATATCTTAACATCATTTGCAATATTACTACTCTTACTTATATTTTCATACCATTCGCAATACTATCTCCGCTTCTTCTTCTTATTCTCTCGCTATAGCTATAACCGTGAATTCTATTATATAAACTATACTCCCGTAAGCTCTATTACTGGTCTTGGGTAACGATTAGCTATAATAGTTCTATGGCTTAGGTGGGGGTGAATTATACCTCTACCTATAGGACCGGTCCGGATTGGCCTCCCTTCCTCGAAATCTTTAATTCCCTAGACTTAATGTTCGACTCTTTGGATCGCTCTTCGACCCTCTAGATTCGCATTTGGATAAATAGAAAAAGAAAAAAATTACTAATTCGAATACTACTTCTAAACTTAAATTTAATAACCTTACTAATCTAATTATAGAGTAACCCGACCGACCGACCGACTAACTGACCGACCGACTAATCGTACCCTAAAATAAAATAGCCGCGTAACCTAAAATAAAATGCCGTACTGTACTGTACTATAAGACCCAAGACTATAAAATTAAGCCGATAAGGAAATAAGCGGAGGATTATCCAATCAAACTATACTAGGGGTAAACTACCTACAAAAATCTAAGTAGTATTAGTATATAGCCGAGTTCTAAATAGAATCGCCAGTAATACTCGTATTAGTATGAAATTCAGGCATATATAAATCTCGGGCTATCCTTCGGGTACTATAGACGGAAAGCCTCAAGTTCGGCTTCCATAAGGCATTAGGGTAGGGTCTATTCTATAAATCCTAACCTCCAATTTTTTTTTTTTCTTAACTTAGAGTAATCCAGCATTGCACTCGTGCTAGACCGCCAAATTTGGGCTTTTACTTAGAGTAATCCAGCATTGCACTTATACTAGACCGCCAAATTTTAAAGTTTACTTGGAGTAATCCAGCTCTAGACCTCTAACAGCTGCGCTTCAGTAAATTCTGCCGGGCTACCCGGAAGACGATGTTACTACACCTATTTGTACTTCACCCATTTACACTCTATATAATCAATGTACGTATTCTAACTCAAATTAATTAATTTTAAGTACTTTTGAATACTGACAATTAATTTAAATACCTTCAAACGACCAGCAATTACGCCGCCGTCGTCGCGCTTCCTCCTCCTTACCGGCGCCATCGATCCTACCCAACGAATAAAAATAGACTATACTAATCGACAATCCCTTCTTTAAACTATTACTTAACTCCAATTTCTTCAATATCCTTACGCAATTTATTGAGTTATACCGCCGCTACCGATTTGGTATTATAGTACAACGGTCGTACAAGTACGAAGAAGGACCTAATAAAGGCGAATATAGGAGGGTTGTATACTAGTATGACCACGCCCAGCGTGAAAACTACCCTCAATAACTATACAAGATACAATGTACTATATTACGAAAGATTGTATTAGATTGCCTATTTCGAATTACCTTATAAATATTCGCGAGGGACGGTCGTAAATGGACTGTACGGCCGTTAAACCTTATTTATTAAGGTTATAGTCCGTTAGAGTATTTATATAGCTACCTCATCCTTCGTTTATAAATTATTATTATAAAATAAATAGTATTCATTAATAATTTATTTTAATAACGTAATTTAATTATTCGGTTTATGTATACTATTATTAAGCGATGGTATCCCTATTTATATTAACTTTCAAAGATTTAGATAATTAACGGTAATCCCTTCGATAAGTAAACCGGGATAGTTACACTGATATATAAGGTTTTATTGAGAAGCTAGACTTTAATAAAGTAATAGTATTTAAAATCAAGGACTTTGACCGTTATAAGGACGAGGGAAATAGGGAGGGTACTATACTGCGGTATACCTTTTGGGTTACTAACTCCTCATAGTTTATTTAGGAGCGGTTCCTATATACCCTTCTTATCAATACTATATATAAGACCAACCGGTATTATACGCCTCTAGTATAAAGGGTAGTTATTATATTAGAGAGATCATTTATACTAATATTCCAAGCGGTTATTAATAATGAGAGGGAAGAGGGATTTATATAGTTAGTTGATATATTCGATAGGGCTATTAGGGAATTTAAAATCCTTTACCCTACTATAATTATTATTAATAGTAATACTTAGTTTACTTTTACTATTAACTGGCTTTTACTTAATATTCAGTACTAATGTTGTATATAGTATATTAATCATAATATTATTAAGTACCTCAAAGATGATTGGACTATAATGCCTAGAGATAACGAGTCTTTAACTAACGATATTAATATTGAGGATTAGTTTAATAAAAAGGATTCCTGTAGTAGTAATTCTAATTCTAATACTTCATTATTTAATTAATAAAAAAAGGTACGCAGTCCGTTTAACGAGGATAATATTAAACGGTTACACTATATATACAATAAGGTTAAGACTATTATTAGGACGTAGGTTAAATTAGGTCCGGTCTTTATAAGGGTTATTAATATTAGAATTAGCCTTTTTTATTTATAATAGTATATAATCTACTCTTCGTTTAAATTAAATTTTAAAAAAGTATAGTCTCTCCTTTATTATTAATTTAAGAATATATAAGAGGCTATTATCAAATAGATCCGGCTCGAATTTATACTATATTAGTTAGAGTAGACTAGTTCCTATATAAGGTACTACTTTAATTATAGGCAGTATACTATATTACTAAATAAATTTAATAATAAATTATCAAAATCGTATAAGTTATTGGCTCGTAGGGGGTTAATTAATCTTTATAAAGCCGTAACTATATATATTACTATTCATTACAAACTCTTTAACTAAAAATTAACCTTGTTAATAACCCGGGTACGTACTATATAGATGGGACCCAATTATTTATAACTTAGTTCTACCCCCTTAGAAATAACCTTATAGGGGGTTAATCTATTTAATAAATAATACTAATAATTAAAAGCAATATTCCTGAATATCTAATACTTTCGTAGTAAGCGTTTAGAATTATATTTATACAATTTTCAAGCCTAGTATAGGCTCCCTTATACTTACGAGATAGAAGCGGCTTACAATACTAGTAAGGCAATCTTAATTAATAAAATTAATTATTACCCCTTTTAATATTTCATTTAACGTTGGGTAAGGTTTATATAAAATAGTTCTCAAACACCGGTGCGATGCTGGATCCTCAGCTCAAATAATACCCGGTATATATTGAAACGTGCTTTGGATCCACATTACGTAAGCAGGTCAGATGTCGAAATGCCAAGACGGGAGCACGGGAAGGCTCTTAGTAATTCGAATTCGTACCTAGGGGCACAACACCAGCCAAAACATCACCAGATCTGACCCCTTCCGCGAATCTTTCTATTATCTTACCTATAAACTAATAAATACCCTCTAGAACGCTCCAATTAAATAATATAATCTACTTCCAACTACCTTACTATTACTAGCCCTACTGGGGGTGCTATAGGGACGCCCGTAGTATAACAGTTAAGGGGACGCCTATAATTACTACTAATATAAGTTCTAGAGAGCTCTCGCGTTTAATTCTCTACTATAACTGTTTTTTATAAACGTTTAGTTAGTAAACTGCTAATCTCTCTCAGAATATCCTTATCTTCAAATTTTGTTATTGATTGCGTATATGGCCGATTTGGAGAATAGGAGACGTAAGACTGCCGTAAAATGTACTATCTCTCGGTACCGTTAACGGTTATTTTGAAAAAGAGTAACTATAAGGTATTCGATTAGGGTACGCGGAATAAGTCGAATTGAATTCCTTTCTTTTTTTTTTCTTTTTTTTTTTTTTTGTATATATCTAAACCAATAATAAAATTCAATTACCTAAATCCCGAGTTAGAATAATCTAAATTGTAATTAACAACGAAGGAGATATATTACTTTGGCCGAATAGGGAGAGAAAGTTTAATAGAAATAATTTTCTTTTTATAAAGAAGTTGATTTTTGGTTAGTAATACTATTTTAGTACCGACCTATTTAATAAAAGTTCGTTAATATTTAAGAATAAGTAAATTGTATTACTCTTCTTATTCTTTTAATATATTATTAAAACGCTACTTAAATTCGAGATTATTATTTTCGAAGATAATTAATATAGTAGCGCTAGGAGTTAGGGGTTGGTAATTAGTAGTTAATAAAAGTAATAAAGAGTTGAATGTTAAAGAAAGAGCGAGAGGGAGAGGGAGAGGAGAGGGAGAGAGAGAAATTAATAGTGTTGGAAATGCTAGATATGAAATGAAATGAAAGGAGCAATTGCAAACATTATTAATTTGTAGAAGAAAGTATACTAGGGAATTTTAATTATTATTATATTTATATATATATTTGAGGCTAGTATTGGAATGGAAGTGGTAATGCCGGGTACCCGGGGTTTTAGTATTTAAATATCCGGGATTGGTAGTTTTTTAAGCAACCTTCTTACTTCATTAATTACTCTTATAATAAAAGTACGGTTAAAGGTTACCCAAAGAGCGTTCAAATTAAATAGTATATTAAATATAAACCTTTATAATATCTTAACTCTCGAGCAAACTATATATATAAGTCCTACTTAGAAATCTTTCTTTGAAATATTAAGTACTACTATATTTAGTATTGAACCCTGTAATTTATATACTGTAATAGTATATATAATTATTAAGGGGAATTATATTCTTTAATATTGGGTATTCTAATGCGATATAAAATCCCGTATTATTTTGAATACTAGGATAATATTTTAAAATCGTTCTTAATCTTTTTAATTAAAAAAGTAGTATAGCCTAATATACCGATCGAATTTAACTAAGATAATAAAGGGGGTTCTATAAGGATGTGCCTTATCGTACATCTCTTAGTCGGGAAAATTAGCATTCTAAGTAATATTAAAGATAGTACCTAATATACTATTAACTAGCCTAGCCTCAATCTAGAGATTCTTGGTAAGTATAATTCTACTATAGATTATTAATAGTATTTCAATCTATAGATTATTAACTTCCTAGTATTTACATCCTTAACACTAGCACCCTCGTAAGTAGTAGGAAGTATAAGGTATAGCTCATTTAACGCTTCTATATACTCGATATTGTAAACCCTTATATTATTATATTTAGGATAAATACGTAGAGCCTGTCGAAACCGGTCTATTTCTTTAACAAGCAATTATACTTTAATCCAAAAATATAATAATTACTAGTATTAACGGGTAGGTAGATTATTGTATAGTCCTTCGAATATATCTTTAAATAGAGCTTGGTTATTATTTTATTATTAAATAATCTATTATAATTCTATAGTTTTATTAAATATATAGTAATAAATACAACTAATAGCTTTAATAGCGGGTAATATTTATTGATTATAAAATAATAACTTTTATTTAATTGGCGGTAATTAGTAGAAATTACTAAGTAGAAGAACGCTCCGCCTACTAAATAATTGATTCTAATATTTAGGAAATACCTAGCAAAATTTTTAATTAATAAAATTAAGTATTCGAAGGCTTAGTATTAACTTTTCATTTATAATGAAATATTAATATAATTATAATCTTCGCTATAAATTAGTAAAATTAATACCCTACAATACTATAACGGCTACTTCTAGATTATTCTAATTAATATTTTTAAGTACGATAAATAATTTAAATAAAGAGTGTAGGGTTTGGCCGTTAATATTATTAGCAGCTACTCTAGTAAGAGTATTACGAATAATAGGATTATTCTTCCTACGACCTATAGCCATTTACTCCAATTTAAAAGATAGAAATTTAATAAAATATAATTTACTAATACCTTTACGGCTATTAATTTATAGAAATAGAGGTGGGATAGCCCTAATTTATTTATTATTATTATTATAGTTTAGGATAAATTAGTAATAAGCTATAAATTAATTAAAGATAACCTTCTAAGTAAGGTTAAGATTATCGATAGTAGAGGTAGTGACAATATTAGTATCGGCTCTTAAATAGGTATTATCGGCTTTTATATTACACTAATAATCCCGAGCCAATAGTAATAAATCCTAATAATCTAGGTGGTTATACTAATTATATAAAATATCTTAATCCTTAAAGCTAAACATCCCGAAATCTATATTATTTTTAATTCGTTAGTAAATAGGAAACTTTCTAGCCAATATTTACTATAATTCTTATTACTTTTCTTCTTTAGTAGGAAATTTAAATTCGTTATTAGGTTCTCTATTAGGGAGGTTACTATAGTAATTATAAGGGTAATCTATATTACCGGTATGAATTTCTATGTAAATAAGATATGTATTAGAGTATGTTTTTAATTTTTGGACTCTATTTGTACTATAAATATTAAATAAGTCTAATTAAATACGATAGGGATAATGTAATATTAGTTTAATTCTATACTAATCTTTATACTAGGCTTAATCCTCTATATCGGATTTATATATAGGATAGTAGTTAAGTACCCTCTTTTTAATACAATTACCTAAATAGCGATTATTATTAAATTAGGTAAGTTATTTGAAATAATTAATATTTTCGAGGTTATTTGGGCGAGATAAGTATTTAGAGTATTAATTACAAATTTAAATTAACTAACTTTATTTAATAAGTATTCCGGGTCTAAGGATTCTATTAGGATAATAATAATCTATATTAATAACTTTACGTATATTTTAGCTAAATTATAAATTAAAAAGAAAATAACTAATCTCTTAAACGGATTAATCTCTTTTAATAACTAATTAATTTATCATCTTTATAGTAAAAGAAATAATAGGGTTGTTAGAAGTAACTTAAGGGGTAATCTATTAGGCAATCTCTTTAAAAGGCCTTAACTACTTCTTTACCTTTAAATAGTATTTAGTAATATAATTAATAACGGTATTATAATTAGTATATAGCTGGATATCTATATTAGCATGCTATATTAGGGTAATAGTCCGGTTATAGTTATTTATACGGTTATTATTTCTTACCCTATTATATAATTAATACTTTGGGTTGAGACTGCGTATAAAGTGGGCTTCTAAGTAGTAATTCTTAGGAAAGTAAAACCGGTATACCTTTAAAATTAGATCTTTAAGATATAAAATACTTTAATTAAACTATTTAATACGAAGGTAATAATTATTAGTATACTAATTATATTATTATATCCAGTTGATTATATAGGAAAGAAGGTCGAAAATAGGCAGGTATATACCTTCTTCTTTTAGGTTATCCCTAATAATAATAGATAGGGGATCTCCTTCGCCCTATTAATTAACTCTCTTAAATTTGGGGTTGAAAACGGTTATATAATAACCCTATAATTCAATAAACTCCCGCCGTGCATTTTCATTAGTTAATTTAAGTACCTCGATGTGTAGTACCTAATAAATACTATAATTATAGCTATTACCTCTTACTTAGAATTTAATACAGTACTACCAATCTTCGATTTTAAATTTTAATATTAAAATGTATTTTTTAAATAATTTAAAGCAACGTTCTAAATAATATACGGCGATATAAGGGTTTTCCTTAAGGTTCTTTCTTATAATTTTATTATAATCTTCGGTAGAAGCAACCTTCTACTCTTCGTAATTAGGCATATACCGAGCAAGGCTGTCCTAATAAGTATCGGCTATACTAAATATTATAAATATAACCAGTATACCTAAAGCTTAAATATGAGTACGAAATTTACAATTTTTGCATATTTAATATAATTATATACCCTATATAGTATTAGAAAACCGAATAACCGAATCGAATAACCAACGTGCTTCAAGAATATTAGATTTAACTACTTCCCTTAATTACTCAATACTAGCCAACCCTTCGTTATTTGCTTTACTACGACCTAAGCGGACAAAAAATTAACTCTTTAAATTAATTTATTTATATATTAACGTATTAAAAACGATGAAAGGGAACCGGTAGTATTGTACAAAGCGAATATTATATTATTTAAAGGTATATTTAATATAATCCTCAAAATTAATAGACTATATTCGGGGTTTAATAAAGTCGGCTTTACTTTAGGGATAAAAGGTTAGGAATACTTATAATAAGATAGGCTAAAATTTATCCTATTCCTTTATAGGGGTATTGTATAACGGACCGGGTTTAAAGAATAGTTAAGTTGGAGGGTATTAGCTGGGAGTAAATTGAATTAGTATATTACTAACTTAAGTACTAATTTGAGTAGGCTGTCCTCTATCTAATTATTAATAAAGTTATTCTATATCTACCTAATTGGTTATAAGGTTAGGGAAGGCGGCGACTTCTAGTTCGAAAGTATTATCCTCCTCTTTATTATCCTCTAGTTATTTATCGAAATTAAGATTATTATCCTTAGGGAAATTATCGGGGTCGATTTTATAGACTACTAAGTTGTTATATATATTACTATTAGGAAGTTGTTCTAATTCTTTAAATTAAACTTCAATAATTTCAATATCCCAATATTTAAGGTAGTTGGCTTTTAAATAATTAAGTTAGATACGAAGCTTATTAGGGTTGATTGTTATAGTCTATTTGATTCTTCTAGTAATATAAGGTTTATCCCTAGTTTTACGAAGTCGAAGGATAATAATATCGAGATCGTAGGGTAATAAAGGTAGTTGGTAATAAATGTAATTAATATTACAAAGGAAGTTAATAATATGGCTAGAGTATTTATATTGGGAACCCTTAATAATTTAGATATTAATGAATATATATACCCGAACGATGAATTATTCTTCAATTTAGTTAAGCGCTAATAAATTGGGAATATTATTAAAATCTAGGTTGTTATTAGCGTTGAAATATTTAGGGTTATTAGGGATTCTTCAGTTATTATAGTTATAATATTAATAATAATATTTAATAGTAATATATATATTAAACTATCTCTCTTTATATTATGGATACTATTCTATATTATCTTCTTTCTCGGCTGCTTAAAACGCTTTAATTATATTAAAATCAATATTAAATATGGCCTTTACTAGAAGATTATCGAATTCGTAATATAGAGGATCCCTTTTAAATTTAATACTAGGAAGTTTGGGGAATTAGCGAAACCGAGGGGGGGATAGTAGCGTAAGTTGTTTAAGTCTGTTTACTACTATATTGGGAGGTCTAGGATTATAATAAAATAGTAGTAAAGCGGGAAACTATTATCGAATATTACGTTAAAGTATATGTACCGGTATATTAAAGGGATTTGTAGATTGTGTGCGTTCGGGGGAATTATTATTACAATAATACTAATTATAATATTCCCTCTCTTCCCTATTATTAAAATTAAAGAATAACCCCCGTATAAATACCGTTCGACAACGTATACAGAACTTATTCTCGAGGTCGGTATTATTATATAAGGTACCTAACCGGTAATATTTATAAATGCTAAATTCGATATACTTATTTACTATAGCCCAAGTAATATTATATAGTAGGTAAAAGAAATAGTTATTATTAGGGTCTAAATCTAGATTTGAATTTGGGTCGGGGTCTTGGCTAAAATTGAAATTATTATCTTCTATATCGTTATTTATATTATTATCCAGATTATTATCCTTATTATTATCCCTATTGTAAATACTAGTATTATATTATTTTTAATTATCGAAAGAAGGAGTAACTGAGATTAATTGACTATTACAACGATAACGATAATAATTACACTAAATTTAATTAATTTAGCGGCGGGCTACAGCGGTATTAGGAGAATCCTATACAAAAAGTATAATTAGCTATATTTATATTTATAATTGTAAATAAATATATTTGTAAGTTCTTTCCCGTAGGAAAGAAAGGTGTAATTAAATATATAATACGATTTCGATTTTAAAGCTATCTATTAATATTAATAATTCTTCGAGATTATTGTACTAGTTAAAGTAGTATTAGTATTAGGACCGGTACTAGGACCGGTACTAGGATTAGTGCCGGGGTAAATGCCGGGGCCGGGGCTAGGGGTTTTTAATACGGTATTAGTATAGGGGGTGCTATTAGTAGTAGTACTATTAGTAGTACTATAAGTAGAAATAACTAAGGTTCTCGCTTTAATAGCTTATTAAATTCTTCCTTACAATATTTATATTAAAGTCGAAATAGTAACGGTCTTAATTAGGGAGGAGCTGGCGGTTATTATATTAATTATTATACCGGTCGTTATACCGATTATAGTCGGTTGGGAGGAGGGGATAATTTAATAGTATTTCTCTTTTTATAACGAATAGTTTATTAATAATAGGATGTTAGTTATTTAATAGGTTAACTAACTAATACTATCCGAATTATACCCGCAATCCCCTACAATTCGGATTATAGTATTACTTATTATTAAATATTCTATTTACCCGTAGGTAGTAAAACGATACAGCGTATTAGAATTCTATTAGTAGGATTTATATATTTTGAAGGATTTATTATTAAATAAATAATACCAGTTAATTAATAAAGGGAATATTAGGGATAGTAATAAATAGGGACCTAATAGATACTTACCTCCGCTTACTTATTATAATATTCTTTATAATTTTATATAAATTTAGTAGGATTTCGTTTATTAATAAATTCAATATCAGGTTTATATTAATAATACGTTTTATAATATTTAGTACGTATATTTATAATAACGACGACAAAAAGAAAGATATATAAGGGAGGACCTTAGAAAGAAAGAAACCCTTAAAGAAAAAGAAACCCCTAGAAACGAAAGGAAATCCTCTGTATTTATAATGTTGGGTATTAGTAATATAGTAAGTAGATGGATAGAAAGGGGATAATTAATTTAATAAACGGGATTTGGAAAGAGGGATCTATATTTACTATTAAATTTAAAGTAATATTTAATTGTAGGTTTTTGTTACCTTTCGTACGAGGGTAGAATTTAGGTTAGTAATTAATAAAATAGTTTGTCTAATAGTCTATATACGTACCGAGATAATTTGGTCGCTTTAGAGTTTGAGAATATAATAATTTGTTTCGTTATAAATATAAACCTCGATTAATTTTAGAGTGCTTGGTTTATTATTAGCTTTAATGGTCTTGCGAGGGCCAACGCTCCTTTCTTTCGAAGGTAATTCTTTCGAAGGTAGAATTATAAATTGGTAATTAGTAGGATAGTTTACCTAATACCTATTTTAAAAGTAGAATTTTGGGTTAGTAATAAATAGAAGAGAGAATTTAAAATTCGAAATTAAGGAAGTAAGATTCTTATATTCTGCGCTAGCTGCCTTACTGGTCGGTCGCTAGTTGCTTGCCGGATAGGAAAATTATTACCTTTTAATAATAAGCGTTTACAACCGTTATAATAACTTATTTGGCAGTGAGCTAGGTATTAAAATTGAATTGCGGTAATAGTATTAGTAATAGTATTAGTATAGAAGGTTGAAAGTTGAGGTTAAATGGCGGGAGGTTTGTAACGTAAACGGTTAATTAGAGAAGGTGCTAGACCGATTAACGGTAGTAATAGGTATTTATTAATTGTTTGCCGGACCCGTTAGCCAACTATTATTAAGAAAAGGAAAGACCTAGTACGTTGTGGCGTAGACTGTTAGAAATATTGTCCGTGAGTTGACTAATTAGAAATAGGCTTGGTAAACGCCCTAACTAGCTGTTGGGATGTATATTTGAATTGACCAATAGGAGGCTTGAGAATTTTACTAGAAAATCCGGCTTTAAACGAACCGTCCCTTAATAATCCGTTCGGTGGATGTGGGTTATAGAAGCATAAACCCCTCTAGGACAGTGAATGTTATCCACCTCTGAACAGTTGAAGTACGCTTCAATTACTAATCCAATTATCCCTATACTAATTTATATAATAGGATATAGTAAATAAGTGTTTACGCCTTCGTCCAACTACTATAGCGGTGCGCAAAGGTCGCCCTCCTAGTTAGAGCGGTCCTTTTAGTAATAAGGCTATCCTTCCTAAACTAAAGGGACCCTGTAGTAAATTTAAGAATATATACTCCATATGAACTTCTGTGCGGCGTAATTATTCCCGATACGAAATTAGGCCTAATATTAAACAATTAAATACTTAAGACGAGGTACGTAATTGTATTAAGGTAGCTAATAATAACGAGGATGAGGATAATAAGTTAGGTCAATATTGGGTAGAGAGGGTACGGGAAGTACAGCGGCGAGAGGATATACAGTAACAAGAGGAGGCTATTGAGGTATTATTAATTGGCTCATTTAACGAGCTTTCTGAACTATTAGATATCAGTATTTAAATTAGAGTAGAGTAGATTATATTATTAATAGATTTAGAACCCTCAACTCCATAGAAATATGATGAGATTTGAATTATAGGTGGGTAACCCAGCTACGAATATTACTAAATATCAAAAATATGGAAATTTACTGCCAAAACCCGATAATTTCTATGTCGGCTGATATGGGGTGCGTGTAGGAACCGTTGGGGTGCGGGTAGGCTTTCCCTATACTAAATACAATTTAATTTCCCTACTAACTACTTTCTTCGTTATTCCTCTATCTTATTAAGAAAATAATCTATATTATTATTATTTCTAATAACTTTAAAGGGGGTATTAGAATTATTAGCAAATTCTAGGGGTTTTTAATAAAAGAGAGCCTTTTGTTAATAGGTGCTAATTAGAAGAAATCTCCTAATAAAAGAATATTAGTACTACCAAATATCTTACCCTAGTCTTAATAAAAGCCTAATAAAGGCGGCTATTAATACAATATAAAGTATATATATCCAATATAGATTTGTCATTAATAATAAACTATTTATAAAGTTTTAATTTATTTTAAATATTAATTAAGCTAGCGTTTTATAAATTAATTGAATTACTACTACCGAAAGGAAACCATAAAAGAGAATAGAAGGTATAACCGTCGATATTATTAATAATAATACTAATAGGGGTAGTACGAATAATAAAAGTTAGAAGGTTATATATAAAAACTATTTCAGTAAATTTATAAAATAGTAATCGAGAAAAGTAAGATTTACTAGTACTACTACGGCCGTCAATTTAAAGAAGTAATTAATTTAGGGCTTAACCGTCGAATATTACCTAATAGTAATTAATAAACTAATTAAACACTATACGTTACTCGGCATTGAATTTACTATATATACATTAAATAATAAGTTCTAAATCCGGTAGATTAAAGGTATTACAACGAGATTTCCATTAATCTACAACCAAAAGAAGGAATTCCTAGAACCTAGTATAATTATTATACTAATTATAATTGAAATTGATATTACAACGGCCAAGAACTTCGCCTTTAAGATTATTATTATTATCAATACGACGGGGGTTATCTCTAGCAATATCTTCCCAACTAAATTCAGCCGATTCCTCTTTCTAATTAAGGGGTTTATATTCTTCTTCTAACTTAAGATTTGGAAATTTACTATAGTAATCTTCGGGGTACTCAAACTCATTAATATAAATTTTAATATATACTATATAAACATTATTAAAATCATTATATCGAATATTATTCATAACATAAAGGTCATTAGGCCGTCGATAAAGGTAATATAATATTAATTGAATTTATTTAAAATTCTAACGGCTATATTCATTATCCTACTTATATATAGGGAAATAATTAATGACCCTCTATTTAGTACGGTCTATTAGGGGTCTAGGGCGCAAACTAATATAATTGAATTTAATAATAAATTTGAAGTATAATACATAAAAATAGCGCTCTTCACAATTTATATACTTTTAATAAATTTACCGAATCTATTAAATTTCGTTAGCAATATTAATATAAACACCAATAATACTATTATTATTATTATTATTATTATTACTACTAACAACCTCTAATACCGCTCTTCTAAAATCAGGCCACATATCTACCTGGGGATCGGGGATAATAGTACCTCGGTTATTATAATATTAGTAATCTACTATTATAATTATACGAGAATTTCCATAGAGAGGAAGGTTGAATAGTAAATAATAAACTTTTTAGATAGACTAGTCCTATAATAATAAATTTATTTATGAATTTAGCTATAAATTATTTGACTAAATTTCTAACCGTAATTTAAAGAATAATCTCCGTAGCAATCTTATTATAAGACTTTATCCGCTTTTCGGCTTTCGAAATGTATTTAGCTACGTAATTAAGCATAGTATTCATATTAGTATATAACTAAATATTAGTATTAGCTATCCAACCTAATTGAAGCGCAGCTGTTATGGTCAGAGAAAGAAGTGTGTTAATACGAAGTGAGCGAATATAGCGGAGCTTCTTTCTAATAGGGCGATACCCCTGTTATTAATCCCTGTAAGTTCTCTGTCCTGTGAGTGGCCTAGTCGTTGGGTAATTCGCTCCTTAAATTAATTAAAATCCTTCCCGCTATAATTCGTTCTTTTAATTAATTAAAGCCTATTACGTCCGTTCCTTTAATTAGCTAGAGTTACTTCGGTCCGTGCAGCCGACGGGGGTCCCCGGGGGTGTCCCCCGGATTTCTTTCTTCAACCCTAACCCTTCCAATGGGGGTCCCCGGGGGTGTCCCCCGGGTTTTTATCTTCTAACTCTAACCCTTTCAATAGGGGGTCCCGGAGAGTAGAGCCCCCTAGTTAGAATGAATAAAATATTAGAAAAAAACTACTAAAAGAATTAGAAAAAAAATTAGTTAAGAAAAAAAGTTCTAATAATAAAAAGAATAATAATAAGAATAAGAAAATTAATAATAAAAATTCTAATAATCATAATAATAATGATAATAATAATAATAATAATAGTAATAATAATAATAATAATAATAATAATAATAATAATAATAAAGCTCAATTAACAAATAGTTAATATTATACTCAAATAAGTAGTTAAAATATAGAGTTTTTACTTATAGTTTTCCAGCTTTACATTTATAATATAGAATAGTCTAGCTTTACATTTATAGTAAGCTGCTAAATTATTAAGTTTTTACTTGGAGTAATCCAGCCTTGGATTTATAGTAGGCTGCTAAATTATTAGGCTTTTACTTAGAGTAATCCAGCCTTGCATTTATAGTAAGCTGCCAAATTGTTGAGCTTTTACTTAGAGTAATCCAGCCTTGCATTTATAGTAGGCTGCCAAATTGTTGAGCTTTTACTTAGAGTAATTTAGCTATACATTTATAATATAGAATAATCCAGCCTTGTATTTATAGTAGGAAGCCAGATTATTAAGTTTTTGCTTGGAATAATCTAGCTTTGTATTTATTGTAGGCTGCTAAATTGTTGAAATTTACTTAGAATAATCCAGCTCTAGACCTCTAACAGCTCCGCTTCAGTAAATTCTGCCGGGCTACCCGGAAGACGATGTTTAAAGAAGGGATATTATAGGTCTATAATACTAATATATTATTCCGTTTTACTAAATTTATACCTAATAGGATCGTAGCGGCTAGTACCCTCCTCCTCCTAACAAAATATTAGATTAATAATATTAAGGTATATAATAAGCTAGGCGTACAAGAAGGATAATCCGGCGCCGCGCTAGGACAGCACACTAGTATTAAATTCTATAATACTCAATTGTAAGGAAGTAGAGTTTGTATTAGTAGAAAAGAGGCTCAACAAAGCGTTATTTATTGTAGTCTGTAGCTATCAATATATCTTTAAATTAACTCCTAACTCGCCGTCCCCTACGTGTGGCTACGACCGTAGTCACCTCAGCCTACCTTTCCCCTACGTTCCTAATATAACGCTATAAACCCGGTCCGGATCGCCTCCGGCTTTAGCGGCGGCGCTATTACTCCTACGCGTATTATATCCGGTAGTAGCAATATTACTACTTTTACTCGTATAGTCTCCAGTATTAATCGTAGTAGTTCTACCTTTAGTAGTCTAATAGCCGTTAATACTCCCGGCCGCCCCGCCATAAATAAGGATTGGGCTCAATAGCGCCGCGAGGTTACTACTGTAAGGGGACAGCAGAGCGATACGCAGGTGCTGGCCTTATGTGTGTATATTAAGGTTCTACGAAGAAAGAAAGGAGAAAACGCTACCCTCCGGGTGGCTAGAGTGCTAGAGTTTAAATGGCTATACGCTCTAGGGTAATACCTTATGGCCTAAGGCCGCCAGAAAATACTCTAGAAGACCGGGGCGCTACTGTACCGCAGTCCGAATCGGTTTTAATACGGATTGCCGTCTTAATACTCAGGTCTGGCCAATCAGAGCTAGATACCTTATCGGGCGCTAGTCCTATAATATTAACCTCCCCCTTCTCCCTCCAACTATAATCGCGCACTACAATTAGTATTTATATTACCCCTATCTCACCCCTCTATAGCTCTTACCCTCCTTCTTACTCCTTCAACGAACAATTTCAACTATATTGTACGTATACCCTCAATCCTAATTCAAAATACCTTTAAATAATTATTACTAATTTTCTTCCCAATACCAATTCCAAATAAAATCCTTTCGAGCTCCGGCCTACTACTCTAACTCGTTACTACCCGGCTATAACTATTCTTACACCCGCACCCGTCCCTACGCCCGCACCTATCGTTATACCTACGCTTATACCCGTTCCTATATTTATTACTACTACTATTCCAACATTTACTCTATTTCTTATTACTACGCCTATTTTAACTCCTACTATACTAATCTCTCCGGTACCCTAGACCCCTAATAATAGCGGTAGCGGCGGTAACTACTATAAATTTACTAAGGCCCCTATCGAAAGTACTATAATTACTTATTATTCTTAGTATATAATATTAGGGGATTATAACACTTATATACCCAACGAAAGTAAGGGTTATTATATACTTTATACATACTCTAAGAATTCCGCTACCTACCAGTAGTAATCCTCTACCATCTAGGAGCAATATTATATTTAATTAGTAAAGGGCTACCTAAATAGTAAGGTTCCGTCTTACCAATCCTTTTATTCAACGGTAATTATAGTTCGTAATTTTGGATAACTAATGGCCGATAACTATATTGTACTATAAATATATCTCGAATACTTTTCGTTCTATATAATTACTAATTCAAATTTGACGATACTATTTACTTTATATTTAATTACCCCGTTAATAAAACGCTACTAACCCCCCTTCCTACCGCTATAACACTTCCAATTATAATTCCGGACGCTCCTATAGCCTTAGCCCTAGCTTCGGTCGTAATATTCAAAAGATTGGAGGCTCTAAAAGAGAGTTTTCACGCTTTTCGTACGGATCGGAGTAATTTAGTAGCTTCGTAATCGTTATTATTCGTCGAATTATTTTAAATTAGCCATACTTCGGTCGCTTCAGTAAACGCTATTATAGAATCTACCTAGGATATTAAATATATTACTGCTACGGCCGTTATTTACTTAAATGCTCTTATAGCCGGGTTCGAACCCCGGATAATTAGAATAATATAAACTTTCTAAAATAAAATAGGAACTATAACAGCGGGGACTCTTTTTAGTAAAGTAGCTATAGAATTAGAAATTCGTATTAGGAAATTAGAGGAATAGTAGGGAGTAATAAAAGGGGATATAATATTACCGGGGGAGGAGGAATTACGTACTCGTTTTAATTTATTATTTAGTAGGAAAGAAGTAGTAAGTATTAAGGAATTAGAGGAGGAAGAGGGGTTAGGGGAGGAGAAGGAATTAAGAAAAAGGTTAGTAAATATTCAGGTATTAAAGGAGGATTTAACAGCGTTAATAGAAATAATATAATAGGAGGGGGATATTTCCAAGGAGAAAATTTGATTAAAGAAGGTAATTTAATTCTTAAATTTAGTAGAAGAAATTACTTCTCCTCTAAAAATGAAAAGAAAATTATAGATTCTCCGCGGCAATACAACTATAATATTATTATTTTTAAATAATATAGTCGGATCGAATATTAGGGCAGTATTATATATTGAAAATTCATAAGTATAGCAAAGTAATAGGGGCGGCGTTTTAGGTCGGCGGCCGTATTTTTTACCTCTAGGCACTAATTTTACTTACTTTTCCTATTCTACTAATATATTCCCTTATGTAAATTAATTTATAGGTCTATTATTGATTTGAACGTTCCTATATTACTTTTTAAAGAATTTAAGCGCTTTAATATTCTAGAAGTCCTTAAATGGGTACTATAATAGTTTATAATATCCCTTTTACACATAAAAACCTTACAATTAATTAGGCTCTCTTTAATATACAAGATCTTTTCTACGTAGTACGTTTCCTCTCCTTCTACTATTACCGGTAAAAGTTATTTATTAACTAGAATTTAACTAGGTAGGGGGTTTTTAATAGCCTATTAGAGGAGGTTAATATTAAAAATATTATAATATTATTCGGGAACTTAAAGAACTCTACCACTAAAGGAAAAAATACCTTCAAAATAGTATACTTCGTATATAGCTAATCTAATTTCTTCTTAGATTTTAATAAAATATAATTTTCAAAATTGAATTATACTTTATTACCTATTTAAAACCTTCCTACGGGCTAGCGAATATAGTTAATAAATCTCTCTTACTCCTAGGCCGCTATAGCTATTGTCATTTAATATAAATCTGTAATTTATAATAACTTTTTAACGAACTATTAAGCCCGAACATCTATAGGAGTATAGGAATTTCTAATAGCCTTTGGGACTATTAGGACTACTAATTCTAAATCGAATCCGTAAATGGCGAAAAAGGGAAATATATTAATAGAAATATTAATATAATTACTAATAATTAACTATATTAGGGGATACTACTTATACTAATCATTTTACGCCTAATTAATATATACCCTTAAAAAGGCTTATACTTCCTAATTTATATATTCCAAACCGTTATTGGTTTGAGGGTAATAAGTAATACTAAGAAACTGTTTAATCCTAAATAATTTACAAAGTCTATTCTAAAACCGTCCGGTTCAATTGGAACCCTGGTTACTAATTATAAACCGCGGCCAACTATAGTACTATATAAAGCAATTTATAAATCTTTCAATACAAACTTTAATATTCATCGACGGTATAAGTTCTAATATAACGTTCTTACTAAGCCGGTCCTTAATAATAAACAAGCAAATATTCCTTCTAATTAGCAGAAGGTCCGTAATAAAGTCCATTTATACTTCTCGGAAGAACTAGTCCAATACCAGCATTAATTAGAGTAATCCTTTTCTCTAAGTTCTCTAGTACTTAATAGAGTTATATATATAGTAATTATATAGGAACTACCTTATATAGATCCCTAGTAATGATTAGTAGAAATAATAGACTAAAGCTACAATAGTACCTTCTCTACCGGGGTACTCGAATATTTAGGAATTATATATAATTTAAATAATATAGGTACAGAGAGTATTAAATTCCCAGTTGAAATTGAATAATTTTATTACCTCTACTTTCATAATTACCGGACACCCAAAAATTTATAACCTCCCCTAATATCTCAAACGTCCAAAGTTATTAATAAAATAATCAGCAATTTAAACTTTAAATTTAAAAAAAGGGGTAAATTTCTTATATTGTCCTTTACCGCCTTGATAATTTATTAGTATATAACACCCTTCCCTAAAGTAGAATCCTAGAATCATTATAAATCCGGATTTTCAAAAACCTTTATACCCTTCCCCCGGGCCGCTCGAAAGCCCCGAAAGCTTATTACCGAAATATAAATATAATTATATAAAGCGGACTTGAGAATGAACTAAAAATTTCAAACTTCCCTATTATCCTCCGTAGGCTAGTTTTAATCCTACTAAGATAATATATCCAATACTATTATTTCTTTGCCCAATTAGTATTAGAATTCAAAGGTAAACCGGGAGAAGTATTTAGCCTAGCGAGTTTACTATTCTAATAAATATTGCTGTATTATAAAATATTTTAAGTTATAGTAGTCTATTAAGATTGTAAAACTATTATAATTATACAATTCCGCCTACTATTCCTATAGATGATTAATAATCGCTAATATCTCCTTATTATAAATAGGGTAATTATATTCTACTAATTTTAATTTCCTTAAATAGAATACTATTATATACCTTTAACTATCTACCTCCTAAATTAAGTAGCCCCCTAATACAAATTTACTATAATCGGTCTTAAGGAAAATCGGGCGCTCGGAATCCTACTCGGTCAATATAGGTACTCGAATAAATAATATCTTTAATAATTAGAAAGCCTCTTCGTAAATTACAAACTATTCGAATAGGATTCCTTTACTAATAGATACTATGAATAGTATTACTAGTATAGTAAATTCCGGTATAAATATTGAATAGTAATTTACAAACCCTAGAAAGCTCCGGACTCCCTTTCAAAATATTAACGCTACTTATTCTAAAATAGTTTTAACTCTTTCGGGATCAGTTTAAATGCCAACGCCGGCGTAAATAATAAAATTGAAATATTTAACCTTCTTAACTACGAATTCGTACTTATTAGGGTTTAAATGTAGACCAGCATTTCAGAAGCGTTCGAATACTATACAGACCTTCTATATATAATCTTCTCGAAACTCATCTATAAAAATTAGGATATCGTCTATATATACTAAGTAAAAATTATTGAAAAATTCCCGTAAAACTTAGTTAATATACTATTAAGAAGTAGTTAGAGTTCTGTATAACCCGAAGGGGATTATTAACTATTTCAAAAGATTATAGCGCGTCCGGAATACTATTTTATATTCTTCTCCTTCTACTATCTATATCTTAAAGAATACTTGAATTATATCTACTTTTAAGAACCACTTTATCCTCTTAAATATTCGGAATATCTCCCAGATAAATAGAAGAAAGTATTAATCTACTCGAATAATTATATTAAATATTCGGTAATTATAATAGAAATAAGGGCCCTTACCCGGCTTCTAAACAAATAGGATAGGAACTTTAGTAATAGAATCATTAGCCCGGATGAATCCTTTATCTATTAAATCCTGGAGTATCTTTTTAAATATTACAAATTCTTCTTAAAATATATTATATAATGGACCGAAAAAGAGGGGAAGGTCCTTACTATCCAACCCTTTCCTTAATTCAATTTTCAAATCGATACTGAATTTATAATTATTACAGTAATCTACTTCTTACTTTCTAAATAAAGGGATAAAGCCCTAGAAATCCTTCAAAATAATTTATTAAAACTCTTCGTTAGTCCGAACCCACTCAAGGGCTAAAGCCTTCTTAATATCCTTAAACTATATAATAAATATAGCGGTTTTTATAATAGCCCGGCCTTTAAGTTTCGTAATCCGGCGGACGTACCCGATAAAGATAGTAGCGAAAACGTATATAGCTCCTTTAAATTCTTTAAGGAATAGGGTCTTAGCCTTAGACTCGTCAATATAATTTACTTAAAAATATATAATACTATACTAGGACCTCTTCTTATAAGGAACTAAATACGCTTAATTAGCCGTTAATTACGGCTTCCCGAAAATAATAAAGTATTCGAATTCTAGTATTATATAAGCATAGATTAGAGAAATACAGCCTTAGAGTTTTATAAGGAAGTAGGTAATACCTTCAATAGCGGCACCCTTTATAGTAGCTATAACGCTTCGGATTTACCAGGCTAGGATCGGGATAATAGGGATTGAGAGTTTTCGAATAATATTTTTAATAATAGCAATATAGTACTAATAACCTTTATTAACAAAAGCATAAAATAGATTAGTGGAATTAATAATGATTAATATTAAAATTAATCCTATTTCTATCTAGGTTTTGAATTTTTCTACTTTACTTAATACTTCGGGGGTAGGCTCTAGTACCCGATTTCGTACTAGAATTACTCTTTTCCCTAATCCAATTCGGAATCCGAGACTTCGGTTACTCGAAATTTATTATCAAGCAATAGGGCTATTTAAATAGCTTAGATACGTATTTCCTTACTTTAAAGGTTCATAGCCGGGAGGTACGGGTATTTAATAATAATATAATTATTAGTACTATGATAAATATACTATCCTTTGATATAGCGTTTATCCCTTTCTTCCTAGGATATTTATTTAGTACGCCCCATTAGTTAGGTAGCGGAAAAACCCTTATTTTAAATATTATAAATATTAGTTGTACCTATAAGGATATTACCGTTGGTATTATATTGAGTCTTAGAGAGCGAAGTAGAGGGCGAATTGCGAATTCAATATTGGGAGTTAGAGTAATCCGAACTAATAATAATAGGAATATATATTCTAAACCGCCGGTTATTTCGGTTACCGTTCTATAAATAATTTTAGTAAAGGGCTTAGAATTCTATAGTCTTTTTATATTTATAAATAATATTTTAGAATTACTCTATGTAAATAAAGTAATCGTTAAAAAATTCTACAATAAAGAAGTAATTATTAAACTTTTCATTAATAGTATAGCGAAGGAACCCTAATTTAATACGGCTATCCTAGTTATAACCTTTAATTTTTGAAAATTTATCATTAAAATTAATAAAGAATTTAGAGAATAATTTACTATTTTTCTATTTTATCTTCACGAAGTTATTAAGGGTGTAGTCCTAAGTATAATAGGTATCAAAAACTTACTAGATCTAATCGAATAATTCAATTGGATCTTTATTACCGGAGAGGGTACGGGCGGTCCAATATCCTTCTAACTACTACTACTTATTAATTAGTAGGGTATTAAGGATTTCGATCTATATAGTATTCGAATCGGTATATAGATTGGCCTTAAAATTATATTATACGTTTTAACCCACTTATTATAGTAGAAGAGAAAACTAGTAGGCTTGCTATCCTATTTAGGGAATTCGAGCGGCTTCTATTAGTATAATTTATTAGAATCGCCGTCGGATTCTTTATTATCTTTTTAGAATTTTCCTTCATCCTTGTTACTACTATTAAGGGAATCCTACTTAGTAAGGTATATAAATTTAGGCTTTAGGGTAGATTGGGAGTAAATAGAAAAGGGGATTATAAATTTAACCTTCCCTTTTAGCTGTAAGCTAGCCTATAAAGTTCGGAATAAATTACCGAATAAATTAATAGTATTGGGGGGAATTCCAAAACTCCCAATCGTTAGAGAATCGTAGGAAATCTCTAAATCGGTATTAGTATTATTATTATTATTCGGTAAAGAAAAAGAAACCATTCCAATGCTAGTATATGCCGTACTATTAATTGTAGGCAGTCCTTCCTTCTAATTAATTGATTAATAGGAGGGTAGAACCTAATATAAGGGGATAGTAAAGCGATACGTAGGTATTGACTTTATATATATATATTAGAGTTCTACGAAGAAAGAAAGGAGAAAACGCTACCCTCCAGGTGGTTAGAGTACTAGAGCTTAAATAGTTATATGCTTTGGGGTGATACTTTGTAGTTTGAGGCTGCTAGAGAATGCTCTAGAAGACCGGGGCGCTGTTGTGTCGCAGTCCGAGTCGGTCTCAATGCGGGCTGCCGTCTTAGCACTCAGGTCTGGCTAGTCAGAGCCAGATGCCTTGTCGGGCGCCAGTCCCATAACAGCTACGAACTAAGCCTGTATAATGGCGCTGCTCGAGCAGCTTCTTAAGCACAATTAGGCGCTTCGTTGGGTAGTGCTTCGGTTCTTACTGTAGTTGTAATTTAGGTAGCACCCGTAGTTAGTACAATTATCCCCTCCTCGTTCCCTTGTCCAATTGTTCTAGTGTTGTTAATATTCTGTTCCCTTCTATTTATCTTTAATAGTAATAATATTAATTGATTAATAATAAAAAGTATTATCCTACTCTATTACCGATTCGAGGGTAATAGGTATATTGTTAATATTAAAAATAACTTACTTAAGAGTAACTTTTTTTTTTAGGCCTTAACGACTTGCTTTTAAGCCTTACTTACTTAAGCGCTGACATCAGCAATTACTTTGGACTATATAAATTATTTCTTAAGCGAAGCCTAGCCTACCTTTTCTTCTAGGGTATGCGCTATTACAATAATACGGCACAATTGCTTGAATGTAATAGGATATTTAATTTCCTCCCTGGAAGTATATAGATTGATCTTGTGATTGTTACGAGCGATGTGGTTACGAGAGGTAAGTTAATACGTTGATACTAGGTCTATTATAGAATTACAAAATGAAGAAGAAAAGAGGAAAACGTGTAAAGGTGCACGTGGGGTCTAGGGTTTTGACCCTGAGCCTGTGCGCCGGCCCGGCAACGGGTCGGTCACATGCCTAGCTGCACGGCTGCACCCCATGCCAAGGCCTGTCCGCTAGTGCCGTGATAGCACACAGGCTAACCCTATGACAATATTATAGATTGTAATAAGTATCGTAGTATTACCCTATTATTAGTCTATATATATAGTTCAAGAGTATAATTTTTACTACTCTCTTTTAATTTACTCCTCTTCGTATAATAAACTTATATATTTCCGCTAACAGCCGTCGCTTCGCACTTCGACTGGGGATGCTGCCCAACCGGGTCCGTACCTGGTGTATAGTACGTAGTAGAAAAAGACCAAGGCGGCGGGAGCGGCTGCAAAAGTAAAGGCAGATACGAGGGAGAGGAAACCTATTAAGAGGGGGCCTGATAGTAAGAGTCAGAAGCCGGCGTCGGTGCCGCTGCCGATGCGCGTATTGCGGAATGACTGATGGGATGCGACCTAGATTTATGGCTTATGCCTACGCACCGTATGCACATGACGACACTTGAGCTGGCGCACTCGCAGACCTCGGACTTACCAGGCCATACCCACAGAGCACTCCTACCGTTTCTCCGGGGTATACCCATCGACTGGTCATAGGGTTACTTTACTTGGCAGCGCAAGGGATGGTGAGTTCCTCCTAGACTGAAGGCTGTGGTGATATGAGTGGCTCAGCTAGGTTGATATGAAGACCTTGTTATGATCAAGGGCCGAACCGGGTTAAATAATGCTAACGGAGTCAATAGGACTGCGGTTCGAGATTACATCTTTTCCGAGTCCCTTCTAGTTGATATTGTAATATATTCTTAGTCTAGCGCCTCTTACAATCTTTATTACCTACCGTACTTTATATATTTAATTAGAAGTTCTATACCTTATTAGTATAAACTTTCCTCTTCCTCTTTATTAGTTAATTCAAACTCTCTTTAGAACCTACTTAGGTATAAGTTTTATAAATATTTTATAATTAGTAGTTTTCTCAAGTTACAAAGTAGGTCTAGTTACTAGTAAGAAAATATTGGATTAAAATAAGAATTTTAAAATATATAATATATTTTCAAATATTATAAAAAACTTCCTTATATATAAAAAGGGATAATTAAAACTTACTTACCTATTAACGTGTGGATAGAGTTTTCCTAACGTGTCGATAGAGTTTCTTTAAAAATTTGAAAAAAGTAGGGGCCACCCGGGGATTGAACCCGGGACCTCTCGCAACGATGCTCAGGATTGAACCCTAAGCGAGAATCATACCACTAGACCAGCGGCCCTCTGATTTGTGGAATCTTGCACAGAAACTCACCATCTATATACCTACCTGCAGAGGGGTACAGTCACAATAACTGTTCTCTGATGTTTCAGCCACATCATGTTGCTGTGTAGAGGTATATATACCCAGGATCATAGGTTTCCAATTGTGATGCCATAGAACTTACTAATCTCAGGCAGGAAGTCACTATCAGTTGCATTATTGCAGACCGGAGGAGTGCACGTGCTCAGGCACTCGGGGTCCACTGGGAGCAACTCGGCAACAGGCGTGCGTGCCTGCCAAGCAGGCCAAGATGAGATAGACGGGGACCCCTGCTGTGTCGTCGGTACCTGCTTTGCATAACACGCCACCAGCAAGCTACCGGAAGTCAAGGATCCGGGATCTGCTGATTCGAGCTACCCCTTTCCCCATTCTATATATTCTTTTATTCGTGTGTAGCCGCACGTTCTGTTGTTGACATTCCGCTGCATGCATCGCACGGGTTTGGAAAGATGGACGCAGCTTTGGAGATTCTCGATCCTCTTGTGCTGGACAGACTATACGCATACTTGTTGCCAGCCGACGATAGCGCGCTGGGCAATGGCTTCGACAACAGCACGTCTGCATTTTCAAAATCGCCATTGCAAACTTCTTGCGAGTCGGCATGGCCACGGGACAACATTCTTCGACAATGCGCTTCCATCCTGTTGATCACCCAGGTCGGTGCTACGCTCCTATACTGGGTGTTTAGCGCCTTCTCGTACTACTTCATTTTTGACCGCCGTCTCGAGTACCACCCGCGCTTCCTCCAGAACCAGGTACGCCAAGAGATCATCTCATCCATGACCGCCGTCCCTTGGATCAACATCATGACCCTGCCATTTTTCCTGGCGGAGGTGCGCGGAAAGAGCTTGCTCTACACTCGCGTGGACGAGTACGGCTGGGCATGGATGGCCATCTCAACAGTGCTCTTCATGATCTGGAATGACCTCATGATTTACTGGATTCATCGGCTTGAGCACCACCCCAGTGTCTACAAGTACATTCACAAGCCACACCACAAGTGGATTGGTAGGCGCACACCCCCTGGACGGAATCCCAGCGTTTTCCAGCTAACACGACATAGTGCCGACTCCGTGGGCAGCTCTGGCTTTTCACCCACTCGATGGATATGTTCAGTCCCTCCCTTATCAGTGAGTTTCTTGTGTCCTCTGGGCTCTATTGTGGGCGACCTTTTAACGTGGTGATAGTGTGTTTGTCTTTATTTGCCCGGTGCAAAAGTACTTGTATATGGTTCTTTTCGTTCTGGTGCAGGTGTGGACAATTCTCATCCATGATGGTGACATGATCTCGGGCCACTGGCTTGAAAAGTATATCAACAGCCCGGCCCACCACACACTGCATCACATGTATTTTACCGTCAATTACGGGCAGTATTTCACATGGGCCGACAACTACTTCCAGTCGCATCGGGCGCCTCGTCCTGATTTGGATCCGCTTCATGATGCACTCAAGGTTATGAGAGAAAAGGGGCTGGTAGACGAAAAGGGAAATCCAATTCCCCAGAAGAACAAGAAGGATGAGTAGATAGAGTGTGACGGATGACGGACGCTGAGGATCATCAGTAATGGATGAGGTTGTACACGCGATTGCTGTGTTAAAGCGTTGAGAGGCGAGAGGACTCATGTACCATTTCCTAGAAAACGCCTGCCGCCCTTACACAAAACATACAACTGCTACCTCTACTATGGAGCTAGCTAACTATAATGTTTAAATACTATTACACGAAAGTACGGTACTTTCCTTACCTCTATCATTTAGCCACCCACCTGATGTCTCATCTGCTGTGCTTTATCATTGATCAGATACTGGAGACCTTGCCCTAACCCTAACCCATAAAGCTGCAGGCGGCGCCTGCTTGCAACTCTGAACACCAGCACCTGCACAGTACGGTCCGTAGGTATACAGGGCACCGACTGACACTCCGTCATCCATTTAACTGATCAGCACTGTTGTATACAAGCATTCAGATGCATCCTTGATGGGGCTGATATACCTAACTTAACACGCGCAGCTCCCTGCACGTCACCGGCCATGCCACGACAACTGCCCTGGAAAGTTATACCAAGTCAAAAAAAGACTGCTGCTGCTCCCGCCTCAGAACCCAGCGCATCATCACCTTCGGCTCGCGCCGCGCAATCATCAAGCAAAGCGAAGCTGAAGCTGAGCACGAGCGCAGATGGGCTCAATATTGTACCTGGCAATACAGCACGAGGCTCAGACACTAGCCGTCGTCCACATCTGCCCCGGTTTCCATCGACATCGCCGCCACCTGAGCCTCCGAGAGAGGAGTTTATGATTGAAGGCCTTCGCTACGATGATAGGTATCGCATGGTGGAGGACGAGTTTCTCTCCGTGGCCGGCGAGTTTACTCGCCATTTGCACGCCGCCGAGTACCAGCGGCTGAGGAACCTTGCGAGTTCCAGGAATGCTGAGACCATTGATGATATCTCACGTCCTGTCACGGGCGCACCAACGAGTGCTGTAAAACGAAGGCATGCCAGACTTGAAACGGCTGCCAGACAACCGAGAGGTTTAGCCAAGGTCTTAGGGAAACGGGTTGATCACAACTCGGACTCCGAAGACAAGCCCTGGACAGGCACCTCGCTGCAGGGCCTAATGGATAGCCCAAGGAAGAAGAAGGTCCCATTACACCGCTCATTGAGTTCCCTGAGCGCTTCAGCTGGGTTCCGAGCCGCAACCCGTTCGAATCCGTCACTGGACCTGGCCGTGCATATGCAAGGGAGACTAGGCAACCGAAAGCCACCAAGTGAAGACAAGGGCGACGACAGCGAGGATGATGACTCGGCTTTGGATGGGCACACATCGTGGTCCCCAAAGCTCCATAGGGCTCGAGTTACCGAAATGCCATCAGTCTCAATGCTCTCTGCCCGAAATACCACCGAAAGTAGACCATTTCAGACATCGGCGCATGCTTCGCGCGCCTCCAGTGATCAAGGCACGCGGTTAGACAGGACTTCGTATCCCATTACTCCTTCTCATAAACAGACCAACAGGCTCAACAAGAAGTATACTTCTAGCGACCAGGATGAAGAGGAAGACGACGTTGATTTGTTCTCCCGAGTTCGTTCCCGCAGGGCAGCCCAGCGACGAAGACCCGGCTCTCCGGTTATCAAAATCGAGGTCAAGACGGAGGACAGCCAAAGTGCCACCTCATTGCACGAGATACCGTTTCTCTAAAACACCAGTGGATGTGATGACTGCATTTCCCACTATCAGCCACATTATTCCCCGGGTTGAAGCATGATCAAAAGATTTCGAAGTCTTACCGGCCAAAGTATTCGCCAAACTTTAGAGCTTCCTCGACGGGCAGAGTTGGCGAAATCTTGACCATGGAAGGCGACAGCCTTGCGCTCCGCCACGAACCGAGCAAGCTCGTCCATGCCGGCGCTGGCCAAGGCGCTGAGCTGACTTCCTTTTTACCTTAGTACCAAGAGTGGGGGTGAGGTGAGTTACGGTGGTGCCCTCTGGGAGAAGGTTCTTGTACGAGGTGTCGGCATTCTTGCCGTGCTCGCAGTGCTCGAAAGGCTCCAATGGGGGAGGGGGGGGGCTTTTACCCTGGCTTCCAGGTAGAGGGGTAATGGGAATACTGCAGAGGACGATCAAGTCGGTATTGGCTCCATGGAACAGCAAAATATGTCCACCCTCTCCATTTGCAGGGCTTGGTAAGTTGCACCTTAGCGGCCTGGAAACTTCTTTTGTCAGACCACTCAGCTTCTTTGTTGAAGGCAACAAGGGGGAGTTCTTCATAGACGCCTCTGTGATGCACAAACTTGAGCTTCACGGGGTTCACCCTGGTATAGGCTGCAGTGAGCAGTTTCCTCCTACCAGTCAGGACGGGTGCCTGTTTCCTCCTCTAAAAAAGTGCATGGCATTGAACCCACCTCCTCGAGCTGTTGATCGAAACGAAATGGGTTCATCGTCCGCGGGTTTGATAGGAGATGCCCATGATGAAGGCTATGGATGATATTGCGTGAGCAAGTTATGTTCAATTCAAGATTGTTGCCCAATATGAGTAATGCAAATAGGGCTCGGGATTATGGCCTATTGCTTTCAACTCTATGCGAACCGGTGCCGATCCGGTACCTTGTCGGAGGACATAAACGGCTGTTAAGTGGTATAAGGGTGTAAGAGGGGCTGTTGTCTAGGCCTCCAGAAGTCAACCGAGGAAGTGTATTCACAGACCGTTTAGCCGTCTTACCAAGCCGGCAAGGTATGCGTTGTCAATCAGAGCCTCTGGGGAGTAAATGTCGCGTGTTATAGGTGTGTGTATCATTAAGCATTGTTATAAGCAGGTGATGTGAGACGCGGAGTGAATATGTGATTGCGTATAGTGGTGATTGGAGTAGGGAGCCCATCACGGCCTCTAACGGTAGTCAATACGTGAGAATAGGCAAAGATGCATTTATCAAGAGTCGAGAATGCCCGCGAAGCCGACATCGGGTAATTAGTTGTCGACGAGAAAGATCGGGGAACAATGACCTCTTGAACTGAGTGACGGTTATGTGGGACAGCTGGCATCATGTATCATTCATGGACCTATACCATATTACGGAGGATATTGATGGAAGCAAATGCCAGACTCATCATGAGATCCCCCTAAATCTTCTGCAATCTGTTACTGAGAATCATAAAATGATCCTAAAGCCAGCTGCTATCAGGCATACCATGCATAGATTGCCTGGTAGCATCCCTCCGATTGAGCTCAAGTTGGGCTTTGCGAAAGGCTTGGTCCTGGCCCCGGGAAAGGGGCGGAGAGGGGGGGTATAACGGGAAATGATGAATGACCCAACGTCCCCTCGCTTCCAGCGCTTCTACTGTTGCGGACTAATTCAACCTTCCATCATGTTGGATCCGTGATTCATAAGGCAGGAGCGTGTTTCGACACTCGATTGGTTTTCTGGCGTTTATCTCGTCCTCTCTAAATTTACGTCAACCTTGCTCACTGTCCCGTCACCTAGCACTGTCATGAGTGCGGTCTGGCACATCACAAAAGTGTATGCCGATAGAAAACAGGGAAACTTGAAGGTTTGGTCGAAAACTCTGACTTGCTTTCTACTCGACGTGTGTGTACTTATACTCAAAACAACGGGAAAAAGAACTGGTAGCTTAAAAGTTTGAGTCGCCGATCTTGACACTCGTCCACCATAAAAAGACCGCTTGTATTACGCCCAAGATTTCCGCCTATATCCATTTCACATCTGCCTTCCTCTTGGAAAAATGGAATCCCTTGGGTCCCTTGCTAAGGTACCCCCACACGCCGCTAATCAGTCGAGCCGTTAACCAGGCAACTCATTGATGTACTGAAGATGTTTTCCACCGTACGGTTTGTGTGCATGTCCCACAGCATAACCCTGACCTTCCGAAGCCTCGGATATTAATGGGGATGGCTGGAACGAGGCAGGACTTGTGGTGGCTGGAGAGAAGGCAGAGGGTGATACCGTCTGTCCATGTAACTCTGAACGCAAAGACCATGGGCGGTCAGTCTGGGGGTCGAGTTCACTGATAATCGGGGACGCATGTAGATCTTCCGAGTTCCCATTTGGCGAGATTGGCGACTTGGACTCCTTTCCTAGCACATCATCGGCCGTGTTCGCAGACCCGTCGGCACCAGACGGGCTGTGTTCATCCTCTGCTCTTCGTCGGCGGACTACGAAGAAGATGGCAAGGCCCACCAGTGCCAAAACAACCGAAGCAACGCTGACTATGCCCACAATGGCACCGGTACTGAGGTTCGAGGAGTCATCGGTCGAGGAAGCTGTTGTGGGTCTAGGTGGAACAGCAGATGGAGTAGACGTGGAAGAACCCGTACCAGCCGTGAAGGTTGCCTGGGAGCTTGCTGAATCTAGAGAGGAGGTGATTGTCTGGACTGAGGTGGTCCTGGGCTTGTGGTATACCAAGGATGGGTCGGATACGAGCCAGTTGAGGCTGCTCTCGTCCAGATGTGAAGGAAGTTTGACGACATTGGGGATGATGCTGGCAGTGAAGGTTTGGAAGGCAGCGGAGACGTCAGTGTTGGGACAAACTTTGTCCTTGTCACATTTGGCTGGGGGTTTCGTGATGTAATCCGGATAGTCGTTGTTCTGGATGCACGGCATCCACTTGAAGTCATCGTCACAGTAGATAAGGCCGGACCAGACAGTGGCATCATAAAACTTTTGAGGGCAAATGGGATCTTCATAATCTTTGTCTGTGCAACCAGCGACGTAGGTGGTGACGAAGTCTGCATCGAAACATGCACCTTCCTCGAGGCACATGTCGCCGAGCTGGCAGCACCCGACGTGGCCAAGAGCCGCATTGCCACAGGCGACATAGTGGTTTGGAAGGGCGATAGTCTTCGAAGAAGTCTTCCTGTAACAGGTGCCGTTGCTGATGTTCGGGTCAAAGCCGTCGATGGGGCCGCCGAGGTTGCGAGGAAGAAGGCGAAGGCTGGCCATTGCAATCCAGGCAGTTGCCCCTGGATACTCTGTGATGCAGTGGTAAGCAGGGCCGGCAGAACGACGGGGACTGCTGTGAAAGATAGCAGGAGCACAAATGAAAAATGAAGTCGGAGATCCGGGTAAGGTCGAGGAGAGTGGCGAGGATGATTGATGGGCTCGTCAATCTGGGCCGACAGCAATTCGAGTTCGATTCTGTCAAGCGTTGCAATTTCACGTCGCCATACTCTATCCAGTATTGCAGTGGAAACGGAAAGAAGGTGCGAGGAAGGAAACAAGGGAAGTGAGGGAGGTGGACAAGAGGACGCATTGGGCAGGCGAGGCCTAGAAGAAAAGGCGGCCAGACTGGACTGAAGGGGGCCTCCTTCCCTGAGCGCCTGGATGTGCTTGCTTGATTGAAAGTTTGATGAAGGGTGATCATGCAGATTGCCGTCTGTTCCATCATGTTGTCCAAACCTCCACGTTTCCACCTTGACGTCCCTTGTCTGTTCGCCTCGCCCGCTCGCCGCCCCCCGCGGACCTCGCCGCCAGTCAAACTCCAAGCACCTTTGGTCCCATGCGACAGTGCACACTGCCAGCTCATGGCCTGCGTACAGTACGACCGTCTGGAATACCACTCACACTGCTGCGCTTCGGGCCTGTTGACTGAACATATGTTGAGGTCGATGCGGGTTTCCGTTCTGGAGAGGAAAGAGCCGCAAGAAACGAACGATGGTGGTGAACGGGCGGCCTCCATCCTTTGTCATCCGTCATCCCCGGGTTGCCGACTGGTACCCGTGCCCGGCCAGTTGTCGAGACAGCAGCGATTTTAACACCCAACCTTCCTCGGCAGCCTAAGGTCGTGTGCACAACCCATATGGGATAAAAAGAAGGGATGAAAATGATGAGTAAAAACTGTCATGAGAAGTCTGTCTCGCCAGTGATTCCCACCGCCTTGGGGACGCACTCAGCTGGCCTCTGCGGCTTATTCACTGTTCGACCAATTTGGCTGCCACAAGTGCTCCATCCTGACAGACCTCTTCGTCTCGGTCTTCGCATCGCTTCTGGTAAGCACAAATGCCCATCATCAGGTTATCCATCCCGCCGCCATTCTTCACCTGTTGTGCGTCATGCTGTTGAGTCTTTGTGACAAGTACTGGCAAGTCATGCTCGTCCAAGGGGTGCTAATGGGCATCGCAATGGGTGCGGTATTCAAAGAGTTTGACAAGAAGCGAACAGCCGCACTGAGAGTGGTGGTTTCCGGATCCTCTGTTGGCGATATCGTCATCCCATTGCTTTGTCCCCGCTGCTCAACAACTCCAGCTTCGGGTTGTCCGTAGGCATCACAGGCTTCCTCGTGATGCCTTTCATGCTCTTCCCTTGCATGGTCGTTAAGGCCCGTCTGCCCCCGAGAGCCACGGACTTCTATATCCCGGCCGCTTGCAAGGACACCGGATGCATTCTCCTTATCGCATCTCTGTTCTTCATCTTCATTGGTATGTTCACTCCGCTCTTCTTTATACTCACGCCGAAACACCTGCTCGCTATCCTTAGCGCCGTCTCGACGTTTAGCCATGTCATCCCTGGTATCTCGGCCGACAAGTAAGGACGACTCAACCTTTACGCCCTTTAGGCCATCTCCACGAGGGTCATTATCTTCTGCACGAACTCGGCTGTAAGTGGCGCAGCGCTTAGTGTCTATTCGGTCGCGTCTAATTTCGGATCTGGCACCATCATCTCCGGGACATCGGCCGCCTTCTCCATGAGCACCAAGAGCCAGCAAGACATAGGAACCATTTATGGAAATGGGCATGGCCATCAGCGCGCTTGGAGGCCTGATCGGTCCGCAACATCAGCCAACATGAGGGCTTCTCGAAGTGTCCATGTTTCGTGGTGCCATCTGTTTGCTAGAAGGTTTTGTTGCGCTTGCGACCAAGCTGGCCACTCCTGAAGGCATTGTGGGCAAGGTCTGAATTGTCGTCATGGGCCACGGCTGTGAGCGCACCATGGATGCACATACATACACTGGTGTTGGGATCTGTGACGCAGTTAGATCCTGATATAAATAGCCACATATCGTGCTTAACTCAGTCGATTGCCTTATATCGAGAAGACAATAATCACGGCTTGCTGGTGCAAAGCTTGACATGGCAACATAGGGCGGCGTAGTGGAGTTTTATTTTTAATTCTTTTAAAAGGTTGCACAAGATGTTGTTGATCTGATCTGCGTCCGTGACGTGACTGTTAATGGTCAATTGCGGGGTTGCGGTTTGGCGATCAGGAACCCGGCGAGCTTGATATCCACTGTTCCAGGAGATAACCCCACTGAAATTCACTGGCGTGGCGTGTGCTTTACTATGTACAAGTTACTCCACCAGTAGCAGTTTGCGGTTTCCCCAGATTGAATAAATATACTATGGACTATCTTCAACTTCAAAAAAGTCTGAACCTTTGGACCCGGGAATATTTGAGTCCCGAGATAGTAGACCAAAGGAAGAAGCACCAATCGTCCCGACATCAATATCAGCATCGTTTTTCATGAGCTGCATGCAGACGGGCTGATTTTGGCCGGCATTGTTTAATTTTTGTTTTCCTGGCTTGTGTGTGTCTCACAACTGCACCAAAGCGTCTCGACGACAAACCGAATACCCAAGGGGTCCGGGCAGCGACGGAGACGAAAGGGGGACACACCTGAGGCCAAGCGACGGCTTCTGCTCATCCGAAATGGCTCGCCGAACCACAAGAGGCATAAAAAAGAGCTACGTTGAGGCACCTATTGTTTTCGATGATGAGGACGAGCCAATCCCCGTCACATCCAAGGACTCCGACGATGAGGATTTCGCTGCCCCGGAGCCCGCTCAGGAGGAAGAGGATGACAAGGATGAAGAAGCCGACATGGCCGATCCTACCAGTGAAGAAGACGAGGCCGAGGACGATGAAGATGATGGCGATGCTGACGGTAAAAAGAACGATGCGTCCTCCCAGCCCAAAAAACACCGTAATACGGGCGCTGGCATGATCCAGAGCCGCAAAGGCTTCCATGACATTCCTCATTACCCCCTCGAGACACGCATTGTGACCCGTGTCTACGCAGGTCCCTTGAGGCGATATGCGCGGTATAGTGCCCTGCGCGACTCCATGTACGGGCCCGAGTACAACCGCATCAAGATCATATGGGACTTGGAGATGCGATGGGCCGAATTTCCCGCTCTGCCACCCAGGTACTTGCCTCATGAACCCCAAGGCATCTGTCCCAGTCCATGGCTCGCGCCTGCCTTCGAGCGGACACAGGAACAAAACGCTGCTCGATGGTACAATAACTACTACGCCAAGAGTCCCGAGGTACAGCAATGCCATTTGCTTTCTAGTCATGAGGGGGAGCATCTAATTCCTCAAGCCGGAGGTGATCTTGTTACCTTCATTGGGCCCTGGGATCGCCAGGGAGAGTTCCGATTTGCCCAAGGCCAGAGTTTACCGATAACGGCTTCTGGTCTCCCAACGAGCACATCCGAAGACCAAGACAAGAGCTCAACAGGCTGGATGCTCGACATTGGAAGTATTCCGCTTGCCATGGGCTGGGTTCCATCTCTCGTCAATGCCAAGCAAGTTCTCGCCATCGCAAGCATACCCTTCGCGGATCAAGAACCTAGGCGACAAGAAGACGGTGCAGATAAGCACCAAGACCCCGGTGCTATGGCTGAAGGCTGCGTCCAGCTTTGGGAGTTCACACCAAAAGAGGCAGGCAAAACGCTGGCTCGACCTTCCACCACTCCAGCGCGGCTGATCAGGACATTGTGTTTCAGCTGGGGCCGGCCAAAGCGACTGCAGTGGTGCCCCGTGCCTTTTGAGTCAGTCGGTAGTTATGGGCTACTAGCTATACTTACAGGAGATGGAAAGGCCCGGATTATTGACGTCAAGAAGGTTGAAGAAGGGAGCGCTCCCGTTTACGGTAAGTCAGACGTAGTTAGATGTTTCCTCCACCCGATATTCTGAGGACTTCCTGGCTAATAGAGTGCTTATTTAGAATGGGTACAATCGCCTGTTGTCACCCTTGGCATCGATGATGACTACAACAACAAGGTGACTTGTCTAAGCTGGGTGAATATCAACCGCATCGCCCTCGGTCACTCGGATGGGTCTGTCACACTGTGGTCCATTTTCCCCCGAAAGATGCTACAAAGAGTCGGAGTACACACCACGTATGTGATCGATATCTGCTCAGCCTACCCGTCAAATCCCTACTTGGTGGCCTCGATTCCCGTTGGCGGATGTGCAACCTTGACCGACCTGTCGCAGCCAAGCTCCGAACTCACATACTTCCCTGTTCCCGCTATCAGCTTCCAGCCGAACATGCTTTGCTGGAACGAGTCCATGCAGGGTTTCATGGCTCTCTACCCATCTTCCACGCCCAACACGACGATTGCGTTCCTACACCATCGCTTCTTTTGCCAAGCTCGTAGTATCTGCACGGGTCCGAACACTATCACTTGCATTTCTGCCGGAGCTACGCACCCGTTTGTGCTGGCCGGCTGTGCAGATGGCTCGTTGTTCTCTTGCAACGCTCTGCAGAAGCTTTTCAAGCAGAAGGGGGAGCCTTTACAAAAAATCAAGGTAATGGAACACGAATACAGGCCGATTAGACGTCCTGAACTTCAGGGAAAAGACAGCAGTCGTCCCGTCAGAGGCGCGGTCCGGATCTTGCAAGGTTTCCTACCGGAGCCCAATGACGATCCCAGGACGGAGAAGCGCAAGGAGCTGGACCGGAAGAAAAAGCTAGAAAGAATGAAAACGGCGTCTGGAAAGAAAAAGGGCCGACCAAGGAAGAATGGAGGCACCGTAGAGGATCTGCATCGGGAGGCCGAGCTCGACGACAAGCTTGCATCGCGCGTGGTCACCCATGAGCCGCTGACCAGGCTAACGACGATTGTATGGAACCCGAACATGCAATACAGCTGCTGGGCGGCGTGTGCAATGGCTTCGGGTATTATCAGGGTGATGGATCTTGGAGTGCAGTAAACTAAGGATTTGTTGACTTTGCCGAGCCACGGAGGGAGTAATGCCCAATATACAAAAGCGGGAAATGACTATCTCACGATCCAAAGCGAAGCATGATCACTATACGACAATCCACCGGACGGCGAAATAGGGTAAGCACATGGACTGAATAATACGTGTCAAGCCCATAGTTAACCCTGATACATAACAGCGCCAAGTGTACCAATATAACGAGTCGCTTCTTGTTACATTGGTCAATTGACCTCATTTGCCCTGAGCAGCATCAGTTTCGAAAAAATGATTGAGTCAATCACTTTTACCATCCATCCATCCATCTATTCATCTATCTATCTATCTATCTATCTCCACACATTCTACCTTCTAGTACGCAGTCAACATGCCATAGTACTTGTATCGGGTCTCAGCAGGTGCCTCCCAAGACGGCATGAAGGTGGTCGAAAGCCTTGGCCATACCATGTAAATGAGTGGCTGCCGCCAGGACGACAAAGACATGGAAGATCTGATGGGAGCTGCCCCAAATGTCAAAACGACCGGGATACCGACATTCAGGCCATCGAACCTGGTGTTTGCTCTAGTCAGAACCCGGCAGTGAGGATAAAAAGACATAAGAGTTGAGGGCTTACAGCATACAGGAGGGCGCCGAAGATATACATGGCCCCTTGAAGCATGACCCATCTGAGTCCCATGAGCTCATCTAGTTGGGTGAAGGAGGTGAAAGTCAAGGCGTGCAGGATGGGGACGACTCCGGATGCGCCGAGACCGACAAACATCATGGCACGGTAAGGACGCCAGGCGGGAGTGCGGAAGTGTTCAAACCAGGAGATGGTGATGCACCCAAGACCCAAGAGACAGATCTGTAAGCATTGGATGTTTTGTCAACACCAGTTTGACAAGTGTCTCATTTTCTTTTCAACTTACCATGCTCAGGTAAAAAGTCAACAAGGCAGGATAGCAAAAGAAGCCATAGTACATGGTTGGCACATAGCTCCCCACAATGAGAAAGACGATTCCAGTGTAATCCAGCTTGTTTCCCCACTTGGCCACCTCGGGGCTGTGGTTGGACAGGGTATGGTACGTAGCGCTCATACCCAGGCAGCAGAAAGCGCCCAAGAAGAAACAGGTGAAGACGAGGACGTCCGACTCGGAGGCGGACTCATATCTCGGGGCAATGGCATTGTAGAGAAAGAAGCCGCCAAAGGTAAACGAAATGGCGCCTAGGAGATGAGTCCAGATGTTGACAAACTCATTGTGGAGGTAGAAGATGGACCAGAAGGATTTCCGAAAGCTGTTGGAGGTGCGGCGGTAGCCCGAGTGGATGAAGTGGTTATCGCGGCGCCAGTGGGGGAGTTCATCCCACAGCACCAGCAAGGCGTCCTCGATCCGATGTTCGACATCCTTGGCGCTTTCCAAAAGGGAGTCGGCGGCGGAGGAAAAGACTCTGGAGGCGGAAGCGATCGAGGCGGTCGAGGGCCGGCGACGTTCCCGGAGTGAGACGCCAGGCTGCCGAGGGTCGGAGTCCGCGTCTCCGGCCGGCATAATGTCTTTTTTTTTATTTTATTTTTTTTTATTATTATTATTCCCCTTAGAGAGTTTGCGGTTTCGCGGTGTTCGTTTGGTGTTGGTGTTGTGGCTTGTTTAGAGACAGTGGTTGTCAAGTATCAAGATGTAGATGAGAATCAATTTACTAGCACAGCTATACTTGTAGACAACGTTGTATGCACATGTCAAAGGCAAATTCCAGCTTTCTGTTGAGCTCATGGTGGCTTTGGTGGGCTGTCATGTTTTCATGATCCTCGACTGTTCCCACAATCAGAGATCCGGACGGATTTCCACTTCAAAGCCCATGTGTCCCCACCGGCCCTCCGAACCGCGGTGTTACTCCAGAGGAAGCTTGCAGTAGCCACTACAAGAAACGAGGTAGGTACACTCGGCGACATACATCACTTTCCAAAGGAAGCAATGGCGTTACAAGCTTCGTGTATTGTAAAAGCTGCTACCAGACTAGGTAGGTATGTAGCGAGTGGTATTGTACCAATACGAATCACTTGCTTTGAAGGAAGAAGCGCTTGTTGGGAAGAGGTAGCGTTGTTTTGTGTCCGTCGTGTAATGCTTTTGATGCCGTCATTTTGTGTTGGCCGCTTTCCCCATCTTTTTGTTGGGTGGACACTTGCTGTGTCAGGAGTTGAGGCACGGTTCTCCGGAGCTGTGTGACAGCTGATTGCCGCCTGGTGATCGCCTGGCACGATGGTGCCTGGGCGCTGTAGTGTGGAGGAAGGAACGCATATCGGGTAAATACGACTTCACTGAAAACCATGACACTCTCCGACGAAGTGAAGAGGAAGGATCGATTCAATGGAAGCGATTGATATCTGCCCTCCTGCCTAAAATGTCCTCCATAGCATGGATGCAGCTTTCATCATATGTCACCTTTTACGAAACCTGACCCTTTTTCCTCTCGCCAGCTCATCCTCATCGATGGTTCAGGTCCTGTCCCACCACCAACCACACTGGCTTCACTTCGCAGTCCCTCTACCAAAGACAGACACAAACCGCCCATTCAGCTCCAAGCGGACAGCGCTCCGTCGCCGCTCCCTACCTACTCATCTAGCTACCACCTGTTCAACTGCTTCTCAAAAGAATGGACCAGGTGTGCGATTGGCCTCAAGCTCGTCAATGCAAGTGCATAAATCCATTCACCAACGATACATGTCACATTTCTTGCCTCTTCGCCCAAACTTCTGCAGTCAGCTCAAGTGCCGACGGGAGCATGATATTCCCCAGGTCAAAGAGAGGCACGAAAAAACTAACGGAGACACGAGGTGAGAACCTAAAGCAACCCACCATTGTATTCCTGACAGACTCCCATGTGCTGTGCCGCACAAACAGCTTCTTTCCCCCCCGGGGAAGAAAAAAAAAAAAAAAAAAGAAGAAGAAAAAAAAGCCAAGGCTCCCAGATGACATCCGAAGGGGAATGACAACCACCGACTCCGGTCATGGCCCGTCCAGACTCTCTCGGGTTACCTGGATAAGGTCGAGAAGACAACCCACACGGAGTAACCTCTTCTCTATTCTTGGAAACCAACCTTGTGTGTTTCTCAGTCTCGACCCTTCTTCAATATACGCCTTCGTTATCACAATGGTCTGGTTGGTCTGTGTCTGTCCATCCCCCATTGAGGTGGTGATTTTATGTTCGACAAGGACAAGTGTTTGAGCAAAGTTCAAAGGCACCTTCATGTTCGGTTCAGAGATGCCATGCGCCCACAAACACCCAAATTACGAGGGTGCGGAAGATCTACTAATTAAGCGTTGAGACAGTCTGTGTCTAAGCGACGAGATAAAGCTGAGGGCTGTTCGTGAAAAGCAGACAGACAGGTCGCCGACTCTCACCGCTTCACCACCTCGGCATCATCAATCTCTTACAGAGCAAAAGCGCCCCGAATGTGACGCAGTTTCCATCTCCCAACTCCTGCGACAAATGTTACGGGTCGCCGGGAGTGTGCGCTGCGATATCTACCACCATTCATACATGAACCACGGATGGGAAGCAGCACGTCGCCCACGCCAAGTTGGTCAAGGTGGGTGAAAACACTATGTCAGTCCGAAAATAGCCCGTCCCCTTGTCCTCACCCACATCTGCGTCTAAATCCCAACCAGAGCACATTTCGGTTGGCCACACGAGTCCGGGCCACGGGTCAAGAGAGCTTGGGACCTTGGGTCCTTGGGTGATGATGCCGGCCGGTCGGGTAAATCAAGCGGTTTATATCACCACCAGGCCTTCAATACCTTGGATATCATTTATTCCATATTACCTCGATATTGTCGCCACCAAACTTATATCACCATGTCGCCATATCGCAACATCACCCACGTCGTATGCTGTTCCGCCCGGAGTATCGGACGGATCTAATCCAAAATATCGATATCGAAATGCTATTAATATTACTTGGCTTCAAGCGGAGGTTAATGAAGGCAGCAAGCGTACTTGGCATGCATCGAACGATGAGCAACCGACAATGCCATGTCTATATCAACAAGGCCAAGATCCATACAGTACTTCGATCACGCTTAGAGTTGTTCTCTACAGACATGGACTTTGCCCAGATTTGATGAATACCAACAACAACTAGCACCGGCAGTCCTCCCATTCCTCCGCCATCATGGTCGGATCAAGCCTCATTCTGTCACTGCTCGGCTTTGATGTCGTCCATGCCTTGCCAGCTTCCAAGAAGGTAGAGGAGCGTCAGACCTCCGTAGGAGGTGGCTGGAGCGATTTTCCCGATGACGGCAAAGCCCCTCCAACCTGCTCCATCAACATCCCCATCTCTCAGCAAGCCCCCTGCATCTTCTTCCCCATTCCGGGTATCATCAGACCCGGCAAAGAAAAACGACAAGTTTTGGGACCTGGCTACAGCGACTTTCATCCCGGTGATGGTGATGAGATCCCTACCTGCGAGATTTCTCTTCCCATCAGCGAACAACCCCCGTGTATATTCTTCCCAATTCCGGGAGAGATTACGCCAGGAAAGCGATCATTCAGCCTCCCGGCGGAGTATGCCACCAATGCCAAGCAAGTGATCCTTCAGCTTGAGAACCAGCTGGTGGCTCTCCAAAACAAGAACAACAAGACGTCTGAGGACATCGCTGATATTCGCGCCATCAATACTGCCCTTAAGTACCTGGCGAATATCGATCAGATCTCCGCACCGCCTGGATCTGAGACTGGCTTCACTCCCGGCAAGCGGTCATTCTTCCTGCCTGGCGATTACGCGACCGACACTAAGAAGGTTATCCTACAACTTGAGAAGCAGTTGATTTCCCTCCAGAACAAAAAGAACAAGACTGATGAAGATTTGGCCGATATCCAAGCCATCAAGTCTGCACTCAAGTATCTAGCCGGTATTGACCAGATCTCTGCACCCTCGGGAACTGAGACTGGTTTCGTCCCCGGAAAGCGTGATGCGCCCTCTGTTGGCGCTTACGGTTCAGTCTGCCCGGGGCTGGAAGGTGCCGAGATTGCTCTCGAGACTCTTTTGCACAAACCCAAGCCAACAGTGCAGGAGTACATCATTATCCAGAAGTTGACCAGCTTCCTTGCCGGATGTGGCATCGCCATCGTCAAATCTCCCGATGGCACATGGACCGTCATCAAGCCCTCCGACAAGAAGCGAGGTGTTGATACCGAAGCCGTTGCCACTCCTCAGCCTGCCGCAGACTTTGACCTTGCCGGACTGGAAAAGTCATATCACCTGCTCCTTGGGTCTAGCCAAGGCGGTCAACCCTCTTCCATCACCTGGCTTGTCCTCCGACAGATGGCTGATTTGCTCGAGCTGTACGGTGCTCCTGTTGATGGCGCCGTCTCCTCTGGTTTTGCCTCCTCCAAGCGCCAGATCACCATCGGTACAGGCAGCTGCCAGCTCCTGGACATTCTCGGTCTCAAGGCTGCACTCGCCGCTCTGACAACCGCCTATGGGGGCCCCGCCAAGGCGCCGACCAACATCTTCCACATTGAGCAGATCCTCGTTACGGCCATACAGCTTTGTGGTCAAGGTGCTCCTGGCTGGACTACACTCGCCCCCGGTAACCCCATCCTCGGCGGTCCGCTTGCTCCCGACCCAACTGTTCCTGGGGAACCCATCAAGCCCGATCCGTATGTTCCTGGCGGGCTCATTGGGCCAGGCCGCTAACAAGCTGGCGCGCGTGATGATCCTACGACTTTGCTGGATGCGTTGCAGGCTCTCGAGACGCATTACGAAAGCTACGAGTTTGTAACTATCCCTGTGCCGCTATTCTTGATCATGTTCAGCTTGGTGACCATCCTCCAGGAGCTGTATGTTGTGACTATAAAGAGATGGCCTGTCTTGGGACAAGGACCTGTTGTTTTGACCCCTTCCACTTGGGACCAGGATGTCATTAATGAATGGGATGGAGTTCGATAAAGGGGTTATTGCAGAAGAGGCGTACAACGTTGGTGCCCGCGGGAAAAGAGGTTGCCGATGAATCGGACGCAGTGGGCAATGGCGAAGCGCCAACAATCGGAGCGGCTCACAACAGCAGCTCATGGAAAGGACGGTGTGCCTGTCGGTGTTTACCGCTGATAACCTGGGTGTAGATGGAGAAGAAGACCTTGGCCATCCCTTCTCGATGTTTCAAGGCCGGAATCTACTACTATTTGTTCCATCCTTTCTTTTCTCAAGTCCAAAAGTTTTACACGATCCTCTTTTTTTTTTTTTCCTTTTTTTTTTCTTTTTCTTCTTGTTCTTGAGAGTATCATCAAAGGTTTGATTGATCTCTTACATCCTGACCCAAATCGCTGCGCCTCGAGAGCACGTGCCTCAGCCCCCGTAGACTGTCAAGATCGATCCCATTCAAGATATCAATCTAGTCCACGACGGTAAGTCTCCGGACCAGAGATGGTCTCCAGCTGAATTCAGCCCCCCCGTCATATGAACATTGAAATTTGCGCCAAGTGCCTCATCAATCCAGGAGCATTTGATGTTCATCTCTACCCGTCGGATAAGTCAAAGGTTATGTGTCCCAGCAATTCACTCCACTGTCACCATAAAAAGTCGCAACACGCGCGCTTATAGCCCATGACATATGATCTGACGGCGGTTAGTATCCGAGAATTTGAGGTCAAATTTCATACATGATAATCAACTCTGCGTTCATGCATGAAGCCATGCGATCACAGATGTACATACTCTCGTAGAAACGAAATGCTACAATTTGAGGTGCGGAAGGTCAAGTCAGCGCTGTCGTCCGATGGACAGCATCGCCGCAATTCACCAGCCAACCTTACCCAGCAGCTGTTCATGACTGAGAAAAATAATTCTCTATTTAACGGTAGGCCACATTAGATTACTCAAAGCGCCCTCCTTCGGACGCTCAGAGCATCTTGGCTAATGTATGAAGTGCCATTCCAGTTACGACGATATCCACCAGGAGAGTTGACCGTCTACATTCGCTCCCGAACCTTCGAGGAAAACATCGAATGGTTGACCCTTAACATTGAGTCAAGAGACCCAGCAACCTACCTGCTACGTACTCCCACACCACCACACGGTCAATGCACATACACGGCTGCTTATTCTACTCAGAGATAATCGGAATCGCCAACATTCGTTCAGGTTCACTGTCCGCTTATAGCTACGGCTACCGCCTTTGCTAAGCTGGGTGTCGGTACCTTTCAGGTGAACCTAAACCCCGAAGCGCTTACTAAAGTAACAATGGTAGCGCATAGGATAGAATGTGAATCAGTCATCCGATGGTGTAACTGCTATGTTCCCTTCCCAGACACGGACCCCCAAAGATGTCTTTTGGCCCGGTAAGGCTCGAGTCAGATGTGATATCAGCTTGATTATCATAGGAAACACTGAACCCGTAATGTCGCAGTGTGCATTTTTCCATACCGAAGACATGCGGCAGAAATTGATGGCCGCTATTGATATGGCTGAGCTATCATGTTACGTATCCCAAAGCATCTAACCTGACTCGTGTTCTTTCATCAGAACAAGTGACGTATAATTTAAGCTACGGATACGGGTACGGACACTCGTATAAAAGACGGCATACAGACACGGTTTCCTAGCGCTGGTAGATCGATGACTACCGCCATGAATACCTCTAGGTATCTGTGCCTTCACAGAATCAAAACTTAAACTGTCGTAATCATCAACTGCAACTCATTACTCGCCGAGGGAGCAATACTTGCCGTGTGTTCACAAAGAGGAGGTTTGGCTTCGGCAGTGACCGTCTATAATTGTCTCACTTGGCCGACCGATTGAAGGAGTTCTGTCCTGCCCACTGCACATATATGACTTATAACATCAGGTATGGCGCTTAAAGTCGCTTGTGCCGGACGGGCGCGGTTGACTTGTCCGGGCTGGATGAAAACCTGACTTTTGGTAATCATCGTGTCCCCGTATCGTTTCCGTGCCTTTCGGTGCGCCACCTCGGTCATATTTTCCTGCTTCTCTTTGTTCTTAGTTGCAGTGGTAACTGCCGAAAGTTGACTGTTGGAGTGGCTGATTGACAAGACACAAGTCGAACAAGAGTGGCTCTACCCGTGTGCCCTTCGTCCTTCTTTGTCTTTTTTCGCTTGTTCCGAAAGCCACCACCAATGGCTCGGACTCTGCCATTGAGGCGAAAGAGCCTCGTTCATCGCGTCACGCGTGTTAGCCAAGTCTAAGACAGAACATGATCAGCAGAACCGAGGATCACACAATAGAGTTAAGAGACTACTCATCTCGAGTCCGAGACTACTTAAATTATCGAGCGAGTACAAGACTATTCACCAACTATACTTCAAACGCGTACTACCTCCGAGCCTCGAGACACACCACCATTCCATCTTGTAGTCTTTAAACAAAGACATGAAAGAGGAGCCCAAAGCCATGATTGAGCCACTTCGATCGAGTTTCAACTGTGTTCACTTTCCCGTCTCACGGCTCGGTGGCTTCAGCCTCACCTACCGTCATCTAAGACGGCCCAAGCTCGAAAATGTTATTGTTTATGCCTTGCCTTTGCCCTGCTTTAACATTTTGGTAGCTCCGTATATGGGATGTGCAAGTACCGCACAGTAGTGTAGTCTAAGTCGGCTGCAGGTGCCGTCTGCTAAGACACGGCGCGGCTGAAGGTGGGCCTTCCTGCCCCCCTTTCTCCCGGAGCCTCCGAGACAACGGTAAGCTGCAAGCCTATGCTTGTTTTGTTTCATGGACGGGTACCACGGCCTTGCCTGGCTATATGGTTTTCACTATTGTCTAGGAATTCAGTGAACCCTACATGGAAGCCGAGCGTGTCGCTCCATATGGCGTAGGGGAATCATGTCATTGGTGGACGTAGAGAATAACAGACACGCAAACATACAATATCTGACCACTGAAACATCATCATATGGTTACTCCATGAAGGTAAACAAACTGAGTGTGCACGTTGCTAACAATCGGTGTAGATACCTAGAGAGTAAGATCACCTCAAACCAATCAGCATCATGTGCTGCAATCAGTACATGTGTCTTACTATCAACTAAACCACCACAAGACAGCTGAAGTTTCAAAACCAGACCTTAGTGTCCACCTAGTCTAGCTGCTATGCCTCGCTGTCATGCCTCGGTGGGAGGGCTGATATTGCTTGTGCATTGTTGTGCTGCTGACAGGCGGTACAGTCCACACAAAGAGCCTGTGTGCATAGCGCCAGTGCATGTGCTTCCTTATGCCGTGACTACACCTTTTAGCCAGAAGCAAACGGTGAGGAGGTGGAGGAAGAGACCGAGAAACGGACAACCCGGCACACCCAACTCAACGGCAGCCAGGCCCTTCCGTCCCTTCCCCGCTGTTCATCTAAACTGCACATGACCGGAAACGGTTGAGACTGACTGAAGACAGCCCTCATAAGCCGGGAGCCGAGATAAGAATTCCCCAGGTGAATTGGGGGGGGGGGGGGAGGATGATTGATACGATAGATCACCCAACCCACATCTTCCGGGGTGAAAGAGGCCCTTGCCCGAGTCCATCATGGTCTACTTCCCCAGTAACAGCTCTCGTGAGCCCCATATGGGGATAGATGGAGGGGTGAGACACAGACACAAACATCGTGAGGCTACAGGCCAACGACGACGAAAGCACCAGTAACATCATGGTATCTGCAGTCAGTAACTTCATGAGACGGGGCCCGAAAGGCTAGACTGCCCTTTGCCTCCTTCACCGCCAAGTGAGGGAGCATTTCCCCTCTTCCTGTGACAGATGATGGGGAGTTAGCGGCCGAGTACCCAGCAGCAGGAGACAGGGCTCCAGCCAATCCTGCCAGATAGGTAGTAGCACCGATGAGATGCGATGGGGTGTTGATGGATCACCGACCGGAGGCTGAGAGCGCGCGGCCATTTCTCTCTCTCTTCCCCCACCCTCTCTTTCCCTCTCGTTCACGCTTCACGGTACGCCCGGGCCAGTGGGGTCATATGCGAGATGCATCTTGGAATGGACGGTTGGTATGTGGTGTACGTATTGTGGTGGTGGTAGTAGTGGTGTCGACGATAGTGGCTGGTGGTAGGGTATGTTATCCAGTCCCAGCTTTATGCACGACAACAACTGTTGTTCATGCCGCTTGTCGGCTATCCCACCCAACCATCACTCAGAGTACCTTCACACCCACGCACGCCCATGACACTGAATTCGCGGAAGGTGCCGCATCACGATTGGTAAACAGCTCCGAGAGGCACGATGAAGCCAGGTGTAGCTGACTGCTTGGTAAAGTACGTAGCACCCAGCAAGAAGTAGAGATCAGAGAACGGCCGGCAACGACGATGATGGCGATGACGCTGAGACAAGGAAGGGTCCGATCCAGATTCCAGCCAGTGCAGTCTCCCTTATTGACTGGACGAGAGGAGCGAAAACAGACGCCGTCTCATCAATCCCTCTGCCACCGGCCCCAGCCCCAAGCCCTTCCCAAGCCCCAAGATAATGCGCTAATGCAAACACTTAAATAGCTTGACCCATGAACGCGCGGAGCTAGGGCAGTTGCTTTCTTACCCCATTCTCCTGATGCCGTCCAAGCTCCAACTGTAAAACTAACCAATGTACGTCGGCCCAGTTTGCTAGGTTTTGTCGTCCGAGGTATCATATTTTCAGGCGCTTTCCCAGCTTTTCTGGTCTTTCGTCTCGTCTAGACCACTGCCGATCAATGATGTTCAGTGGGATGACCCATTGGGACCCATTGGGATCCATTAGGACTCCGAGATCTATGCTATATTAGTAACATGGCGGCAGATGTCGGCGTTTTTTTTTGTGTGTTTGAGAGATGGCGATCCGTTTCGTCCGTTCCCCTTCCGGAGTCTCCATCAAATCATGCCGCTCGGGCATGACTGCACAGAACTGCAGTACTGCGTAGCATGTACGGGGAATGCAGGACAGCGTAGCAATACAGTATGAGACCGGTGATCGTAGAGCGACGCCAAAGCGGGAACAATGCCTTGGAGATTGCCCAAACACCCAAACATCCAGGCCTGGGGCAGGACTTGGTGATAATTCCCGGTCCGGTAGCAGAAGCCGCCGCACGTACGGTCCTTCGAAATGTCGTGACGGACTTCCGGCCGATCAAGTTACTGACACAGCCGAAAGTTTCGGCCCAAGTTGACGTGTATGGCTAAAGAGACAGACATACCTACACTGTGACACTGGGAATGGGAGAGGCGCGGGATGTCCACTTATCTGGGTAACCCATCGGTTGCTGGTGGCTTTGAGGAGTGAGATGTGCGATTTTGCTTGGTAGATTCCAGGTCGAGATGTTTGATACATAATGAGAGCCTGACTTACATATGTGGTATACTGCGTAGTTCTAACTGCTGAAATCAGGTGCTGTTGTTAGCATGAAGCTGGTATCTTCGTATGCACACTAACACAAAGTACATGTAACTGTTATCGATACTTGTGAAGTGCACACTGTAGTCTCGATAGACTAAGCCGTGGAGTGTGCTTGTTGCCGATCTCAAGAGCGAAGGTTACACAGCTCCGCAACCGAACACCCGGAAGTCCAAGGAATGCCCGACTGTAGTGCCGGCAAACAGCTACGAGCCTACGACGCCGTCGACACGGCGTGGAACTCGGGTACTGAATCAGCTGAAGACAACTGTCCACTGCGCTGCAAACGACCTGCAATGCTGACTCTTGCGGTGAGTATGGGAGTGAGCTAGTGGAGGAGAATGGACGACGGAACAGCTCATCAGCTGTCTAGAGTGTACTGATTACAAGGATTGAAGGAGTTTCTAGTGAGAGCTCTTTGTTTGAATGGAGACATGGATGCAAAAGACAACACAATGCCTGATTTGGTAATGAGAAAACAAACACGTTGGCAACTAGCAAAGTCGATTGGCCAGAGACAAGAGCTATTTTCTGAAAGGCCTGTGTGAGTGGCTACCGTGAACGCTTCACCGACTTTCTGTGCTGTTGCTGCAACAGCTGCTGGCTTCTGGAGCTTCTTGCTAGCCAGCAGTAGTGCCAGCTGCCAGCCCAAAGTCGATGCAGCAGCAGCTTGTTTGGGCCCAAGCTGGAGGGGTACTGCAGTGATCTCAGTGGATGGCTTTAGAAGTTGGGCGTTGGAGAAGGCATCAACAAAACTGGAGCCCCCAGAGATTCTCCGTCTCCGTCCCGGAGGAACGAGACAAGTCGGAAACCGTTGATCGATCAGACCAATGACAGGGGCATTCCACTTTGTGAGATAGGAGTGGATTCTCACTATTGGGCAGAGTGCCCAGTGGGGTGCTTCTGGAACTCTCTTGCGTTCTTGCTCCTCCATTTTTTCGCTCTGTTTCGGCAACCACCTCCAGCTCCTCCTCGGGCTGCGGCTCTGCCCATGCCATTCATTCCATTCTTCCTTCTTGTTTTGATGTTTTTCTCTTGGGCGGGAATTGGATCGGGGACCCCTGGCTCTTGTTGATGCCCCTGACCTTGTCGTTGTGACAATCAACAGTCCACGATCCACATTCATCAACCGAGAGGCCCAGCCAGAGGAGCCGACCGGCCGGCGTCGGCAGCATATGATGTCTCTTGTGATTGCTCTTTTTGGGCTATTTTTCGTATCTCATAATGGGCCATGGAAATGGAGAAAAGTGAAAGACAGAGAAAATGAACCCCACTGTATCATCGTGTTTTTAGTGTAGGCTTGCTCCCCACTGTAAATCCTTCCCGCTTGCCGGCCCACGCCGTCGTGTTCCAGCTCCAGGGCAGAGGTACATATCAGAAGCGAGTCTCCACATTTGGGCAACTTTCCGGGCCCCAGACTCAGAGTCTTTTGTTGTAGTGTAGTGCAGTTGTACGCGGGCACGATCTTGATTTCCCGAACAAGGATATCCACGTCTTGTATCAAGTGTGATGATTTGAATAAAGGACAATATCACAACGTGGGAAATGAATCTGTTGGTTAGAAACACGCAGAATGACTCCCGGGAATGGTATAGTGGTCGGAGCTTAACAGCCATATTCGTCAAAGATTACCGTGTGGTGCTTTGTCTAGCTTGTAAAGTGCTGAGAGTGATTTGATATTGATAATGTTGGAATGAAGGGGCCATGGGGATCTTCCCAACGGATATTGCCCGCTGGATGCACTGTGCCGCAGCAATGATGATGATGATGATGATGATGAATGACGACCGTCGACCGTCATCACCAGCTCCGGAAATTGATTGTTGTTGATCCCGCTGTAATAAACAAGTCGGATAAAACGATGGATCGCCCTCCATAGAGGGAGGCATGACTTCCCTATTGGGATGGATGGATGGAGGGGCAGATGGGACGCTCGTCGTCGAGGATGTCACCTGCTTCCTTCCATGCCTTGTTGCCTTGGCCCTGTTCTAGCTTGGCTTCTGCTTTAAAGCCTTGTATGGGAGTCGGGAAGCCATGATTATCTGTACATAGGTATATCGATCCCTTCTTGCAACGATGATGAGGCCCTTTCGCTTGCCTCCAGCCTTTTCTCTGAATGGAATCCTTTCCGTCGCCCCTCCCACACTCCCAAATGTCTACTTGGGCCCAAAGAAAGTAACCCCCTCCAACCAATCATCCGCCCAAATGCAGACAGTCAGCATGTGAAGCAAGCCTCACTTTTCCTTCTGATTGGTCGCTCCCATTTCATCTCAATTCTCGACTTACTCACACAGGCGATCAGGCGCAAAGCCAGGGTGAAATGCAGGTGCCCGCCCGGCTGAGCAGCAGCAGCACAGACTCGCATCCCCCCACCACTGCCCACCACACACAGCACTTTTTCGTCCCTCTCGTTTTGAGCTCGGGCCCAGGAAACAGAGAACGAAAAAAAAAAGCAGGGCGAGGTGGCACCAACACGAATCAACCAATCACCATCCTTCACATCTCTCAAACAGGTCAATGTCTCATCTCTCTTCTGATGCTCAATCGTCGTCCTCGCTTTCTTGCGGCTTGCTTGCTTGCTTGCTTGCTTGATACCATTCTTCCCAACCACCAACAAAAAACTACCCGAGACTACCGACAGTGAGAGGAGAGACAGAGGGGTCCTTCCTCCTTCCTTCGACCAGACCCTTCAGTTTCTGGTTATGGCGACTGGTAGCCGTTTCATTCCATGTATTGCTTCAGTTCAAGTCCCCTCTTTTTTTTTTTTTTTTTTCTTTTCTTTTTGTTTCTTTTTTTTCTTTCTCTGTTTTCGATATCGTGCATGGTCCAAGGTTGAGACAACACTCACTCACACACTTGGGAGTTCGTTCTACACCTGTTTTGGCTATATCCTGCAACGCTACTGCATAATGCCTACAGGAATGTGGCATCGTTCTTGCTTGATCTTGGTATCCTTTCTCGCACGACAGTGAGAGTGTGCCCGTGAACATATCATGATGCAGCCAGGCAGATAGACAAGACTGGCAGGCGCCCGCTCGATTGCCATCGGGCGGTACGCATAGGTTCTACCGAGCGGTAACAGGCAGGGAGTGTGGTAGCCGCATAGGAACTGACTGGTAGGGTCATGTTAACTCCACATTTGAAGGGCGCAGGGGCAATATAACAAGCGGTTACATGGAATAATTGACGTGTTGAGACATCTACCATAGTACCGGACTCTCCGAGCCATCCGTCTCGACGTCCATCTGTTTGTTGTCGCTTGCAACGATCTCTCTAGATTAGGTAGCTAGGTACCTTGTTTCTTCTGGCAACTGCTGGGCGCTGTTGGAAACGCTGGGAACATCTGATAGTGGAGTGACAGTGGGTGGTGTGGGTATTTGTTAGTGAGTGATTTGTGACCTTGTGAAAGATTGCATGTGTCACTGGGTGTAGTAAAAATTCACAAAGTCGTCTGCGTCATGCATCTCGGCGTCCACACGAACCCCTGAATGGGCCAGCCCGGCGCACAACCGGCCCTTTTGGCCCACCGGCACTTGTTGCCCGGGTGCCCAGTAAGCCTACGGTACTAAGAGGGCAATTCAGGAGTGCTAAACATCGGCGGAACTCCCGACATGCAACTATCACCAGTGCCATCTCACTGCAAAAGTGCCCAAATCTGTGTGTCCGTTGGTTTGTCTCGACCATCATTTGTATTTCTCTCCTCCCAAGCAACCGAGTTAAGCGCGGTTACAGCAATCAAAGCAGCTCTACTAAGCACATTTCTTGATCAAGACAGCCCATTCCCTATTCACTCTTGTACTATCTTTGTCTTCCCTCCGTTCCAGGCGCACGGAGGTTTTCTCCAAGCAAGAGTGTATGCAAAAAAAAAGGGAGAAAAAAAAAACGTATTTCGTCTTTGCGCGTCAGAACCTTCTCCGAGGTGGCGCAATAAAACATGCTCGTGTTCCATCATTTATGTCGTTCATCCGTGTCTTTTCATCAACTCCATCATGACCCAGCAAAGAAAAAAGAAAAAAAGAAGAAAGAACATGTGAGAAATCAGAAGCCCACTTGCCAAACCGACTCTGTCAAGATTTTAAATAGATGAACAACGGGAAGTGGTATCATTCAGCAAAAAGAAGCGTATGTCGCAAGGAGCCTGCGCCTCAAACTCATAACAACGCTCGCTAAACACCACTCCGTTTCTTTCCCGAACTCCGTTACTCTATGTCGCGCCAGACGGAAAACAGACTTTCTGCCTGCCGAAAAAAAACCAAGAGTGGCCGACAACAGCGCTTATCGAAACATAAGCCGCTGATATGACAAATAAGGGAATGAAAAACACATGTCTTCTAGACCCCAAATAGAGCGTAACGTTGCGTCGTGAAACCTCCAGATCTTTACATTCCTCCCCCGGGTTTTGTTTTTGTTGCGCCGAAAACGTAAAATGACAAGTTTTCCACCCCAGAAGAAAAAAGAAAAAAAAACATGCAAATGATGATGGTCGACCAAAAAAATCGACCCAGTTTTCCTTCCCAACCTTTCCCCGCAGGTGAAAAGTGCGGTTGACAAACCCCAAACTCCAAACAGTGTATCGAAAAGCACAGGAGCCATCCCACCCCATCTTCGTATGTGTACAACCACACAATCTCTTTCAATGAAAAACGTACAGAAAAAACGGAAATCATTCCCACTGGGAAAACTTGCCGCTTCTCTTTATCCCGGGCTCCTGGGTATCATAATCCGGACAAAGACCATCATCTATGTGGTGGGATATTAGTTTAATCGAGAAGGAAGAAGTAAAATGAAATATCTCCGGCGTCCGAATTGGCCATCGGCTGTAGCAGGGAGACATGAGAAGCTGAATGAGGTGTAGCCTTCTGGCCAACCCAGAAAACGTATTGCAGAATCTTGCGACCGACTAATAGCAGCCTTGGATATGCGCAAAGAATGGTACCTGGTGGAAGGGAGCGTGGTGTGAATGCGTATAGTACTTGATGGTTTCCCAAAGGTTTCCAGACGGGTACTTGGATGGCGCATAGTTCGGCTGGACCGAAATGGGCATCATCGGCTGCTGGATAGGCTGTGAGACTGTTGTTGGGTAAGGCTGCTGGAAGTAGTCGTGTTTGTACTGCGTCATTACGTTGGGATCCTCCAAAGGTTCAAATATCACCGGCTCTCTTCCCTGCAATAGCTGCTGAGGCGGAGGTGTCTTGATCTCGGGAAGATCCGAGACCAAGTCACCATCATCGTCCTCTTCCAGGTCCTCAAGACTCGAGCATGCCGAGGTAAGCGACCCATCATCCGAGGAGCAAGTAGAGCCCTCATCAGACATGGAGTCCGACGAAGAGGGTGACATGGGCGATGGGTATTCCTCGGCGTCAACATATGTAACTTGGTGCTCAAGTGATGCGGGCGACTGGGTGAACCTGGAGCAAGCAAGAATCCGGGTTCGCAGCTCGGGTAAGGTGATCCTATGGTTAGGATTGGGCGTAAAAATCCTTCCCAAGATGTCGTTCAGTTCGTCCGACACCGGGAGAATGGTCTTGAGGAAATCCTTGCTTTTAACGAAGGCCCGGTAGGTGGAGTCCTCAAAAGACGCTTGCTTCCATGGGTTACGTCCACAGGTGAGATTCACCAGGATGACTCCAAGGCTCCAAACGTCATTCGGAGCGCAATAATAGAAAGGCCTCCTTGCTGTTTGATCCAGGCACTCTAAATGAACAAGAAAAGGAACAAGTCAGTTCGTTGTCTAGGGGGGATCGGATGGAAGATGAGAAATGAGAACGAGAAATCGCATGGCCAAGATGGGTTAGGGGGAGATTGACATCAAAGAGTTCGCAAAAACTTGAAAACCTACCTGGCGACATATAAAATGTTGAGCCACACCCGTAATCCATAGATGTTGCCTGTTGAATTGCGAGGCCGAAATCTGCCAACTTGACAGTTTCGCCGTTGTCAGAGACGAGGATGTTCTCTGGCTTCAAGTCCCGGTGGTAAATTCCACGGCTGTGGCAGTGTCCTACGGCATCCAGGATCTGGAGGAAGACACTCTTGGCGAGCTCATCCTTACCAACATATTGCCCACGTTCGGTGATGTTATAGAACAGATCACCCTCCGGGCAGTACTCCAAGACAACGTAGATGCAGTCATGTTGTTCGATGATCTTGACCATCGAGACTACATTGGGGTGTCCCGAGGCCTGGTGGTGCAAACGTATCTCCTGGCGTTGAAACGTAATCTGGCGAGCATCCAGCGGGGTCCCATCGGGGTTGAACTTGCTGAGGCACTTGACGGCATAACGAACATTATCCTTCAAGTCGACGGCTGAATAAACCACACCATATGCACCAGACCCCAAGATCCCTGAGAGTTGGAGCGAGTTGGTGATAAACATGCCTAGTCGGTCTTCCGCTGGCATCGGGACATAGTGATGTTGCTGTAGCTGGTGAGGTGGGGGGAAAATATACTGCTGGTCGAATGGTGCTGGTGATGCCGGCGGAGTGAGATATCCAAGCTCTGACACATGATGCATGATCTGTCCTTGCTCCTTGACTCCTGATACTAACTCCTTTCGGGCCTGGTTTAGGCTAAGCCGACGGTGAATGGGCGCAAATTTAAGTCCGGGAAGGAGAAGAAATGATGGAAACAGCAGACAGGAAGAGAACAGAAAGACTGGATTAGATCCTGCTCCTGGTTGGGTATATCCTCAAGAAGACCAAAGAAAATGAAAGTCCGGGTCACGTCCTTTTGCTCCTCTGGAATGGATGGAATGGCACTGGCTCGAGTTTTGTCCTGAGTGGGTTGGTTGTAGATCCTGAACGTCCAGGCTCTGGGTCGCAAACAATCCAAATGTTGACTTCGAGTGAACGGGTCAACAAGTATTGGGCGAAGGAGGTATGTGTATGTAAGTCGTTGGTTGAAGGTTGTTGAGTTAACAAGGGCGGGATATCATGGAGTCGTTGACGAAGTTGTTGTAGAAAAGGATAGTCTTCACGGACACTGGGCCTGGAAGAAGGACGGGGGAGTAGGAGGTGAAAAGACGATGCCAAGTGAAGTGAGTGTAGAGAAAGGTGACGATGGTGAAGGAAGCTAACAGCACGAGGCAAGAGCGTAGGTAACAAGATGCGGACCGGAGATCATAGATATTTGACGATACTCTCTTTCACTGGCTGGCGGGCGTGCTTACCCTGCCGCCCCGTTCTCTGTCAAAGGATGGCATGGTGCAATGCGACCCTCTTCGGCTTGCGTGTCTGGGTGGCTTGATTGGTCTTCAAGTGCCCCATGTCAGGCTGGCCATTCATCCACCCGAAGTCGTCCCCAAGACTGTGTGCAAGGGTGGGTGAGTAACGAGGATACCGCGGTACATGCAGGGTGCGGTCGGTACGACGGTACGATGGAAGGTACTAAGGCACGGAGGGTGTGAGACTTGGGGGACTCTGTGAGAAGCGCCGAATTACCCACACCCACTCACCTCCCTCTCTCCTCGCTGTCGGTACCCTCTTCTGCCTCTGCCTCTCTGTTGCCGGACGCTGTGACCACCGGTCGGCTCAAACCAGCACATCCTTGCCGTCGAGTCTCATGGGACCACAATGCACCATCCTATTCTTAATCTTGGGGTGGATGGCACTAGAGCGGAACGAGCATGGCGGTAGATGGTTTTCAAGAACAGTACATACACCGCTACTACTTTTTGGTGAGCCGGTGTGTAGTTTTTCTTTTTTTTTCTTACTTTTTGGCACCACCTGGGCGGGAATGAGGGTAGATGAGGTTGAGGGATTAGAGGCGTGTGGGGCGTCTTGGAAGGTCGCGAAGGTCCATGGAGCACCAAGGAATGGGCCTGCCTGCTTGGGGCGTCCGCTAATGCGCAGCAGAGTGAATTGTGACGACGAGCAATAATGAGGACAGGGGTTGTCCGACACAGATCATTCAAACGCCCTGTGTCACTGCCTCTCCATCTTGCCCATGCGGACTAACGTCCAATGCTTGATCATACACACACACCCCCTCTTATCCTTGCCATGCGCCCCCAGGCCGTTGATTGCTCATCAAAGAAGCGAATGGGATGTGCAGGATAATGGGATGCTGTCCCTGTCAGAAAAGGAGGGGGGTGAGCCGAGCTGCTAGTATGAAGACCAGCACTGAGTGCAAGACTGAAGGATCAGAGCGGCATCCACCGAACCGCATCGTTTCGTTCACAACAGGGAGAGGGCGAAAACTGAAAAGCAGAAGAGCCACAGCCCAGCGCGCGTGACAGCGTGTGACGCACTCTGCGATGCCCATTCCCGCTGATGAATGAAGTGTCCTTGTTGCTGAGAGCAATGCTTGGTGGGCCCGTGGCTTTTGCCGATTTTCATGTCTTCACCGTTCAGGTGAGGAAAACGTGTTGTATGTCCGTTTACCCACAGGAGAGGTTCTTACAGCGGGAACACACGCACACAGCCATGAACGCAGACGCAGACACTTACAGACTGCACGTGAATCTCAGTCCCTGAACGAGACCGCCTGCTTGTTACCTGTCATCCAATGCCTTCCACCCGTAGCCGCGCTGATTCAGTACTCGCCAGCAAGGCATCGTCGTTCAAATAGACCGGAAAACGTGTCGGTATTCATTGTCAACGGGACTGGCGCTTTTTTTGGTCGTGTGAGGTTGATGAGGTACTGTTCAGCAGGCCAAAGCCTAGTTTGATCCGCCTGTCCGTATTGTGAACACTCGTGTATTGACCTAGGATATGTTCCTTAACATAGCTGCAAGCTGGCGTTGGTGGTTCTGGCGGATAAGAAGGATTGAACGGTACTGTTACCGATACGTGTGGTGCTGATAGGAAGTGGCAAAAGTTGAACAACGGGAAGGAAGTTTGTGATTGGCATGCGGCATGTTTCTGACGGTTTCTGAAGCCGCAACACAATGCGGCCAAGCGGCTCCAGGATTCCGATGATGTCGGGGCTCGCGGGGGGCTGGTGGAAAAGTGTATGCTGACGAATTCCTCGCCTTCCCGTAGAGGTAGAAAGAAGCCGTACCGTATTGCGCGTCAACTCCTCTCGCTCACCGCAGTCACCTGGACGCCCCAACGCCCCTATGGCAGGCACCGTTAAAGCAAGGTGGGCGGCCTTACGGCGGTCATCATCCATGCCGAGCCTGTTTTGCCCTGTTTGATTCGACCAAGACTTCGTGAGAAGGTTACGGATCCATGCCTGATTGGCCATGCAGCCTTCGCGGCCCTGATTCGAAACCTTGATCCATGGCCATTATGTATCTCGGCTGAAGTGCAAGTGCTGCATTGAGCAGATCGGCTGTGATAACGCCCGCTGAAAAACCAGCATTAATCACTGTTGGACTCGTTAGTGTGCATAACTACAACGTCAGGGCTCTTTGTAAGATTATGAACTATCAGCAAAGTGCATGTAGTGTATAGGCACTGAATGGTACTGGTACTGGCACACCCCGCTACAATGACCGTTTCGGGGGAGTTCAGGATAGTGGTGTTGTGCGTGCTTGACACATTGGATGAGCAGGTAGCTCAACTTGTTATATGCCTACGAGTAGGGTGTATAGTCTCTTACAGGCATCCCGTCGAAGCAGGGCGAGAGCCAATTCCGATATTTTCACGCGGAGGCGCTCAAGTAGATACCTAGCTTGCCTAGATATCGGACGACTTAGTGGGCGAGGCGTGTGCGTCAAGAGCTCTGTGCTCATACGGAATTCAGGTAGTGAGGCTCGGGGCTTCCATATTGGGTATAAGTGGTAGGCCAGTCCTGATTTGATGGCTGGACTCGCTCTTGCCTGGTGCTTTGGGCACTATGTCCAGGTGTTGCTGTATCGAAACGTATGTGGGCCGTCATATGTTGCTAAGTAAGTGAAAAGGGCGAGTCAGGTTTGTCGGGGCATGTCCAAGCTCCGTCAGAGTAGTGTTCTGAAGTCGAGCCAAAGTCGAATCTGACGGAGGGTCTGATGGGTGCAGTGTTTTAGCGCGGCGGATCTTCAGGCTTCCTGGACGGGCCTGAAGTTAGCGCAGTCAGTTGCGGCTGGCTTCCAGAGTTTACGGAGAGGGGGTAAGATGGGAGGACATGGACCATGGGCTGGTTACAGAAGAGGAGGGTTGCAATTCCTCCATCCATCTATCGATTTGCGGACATTAGACGGCGGGCAGTGGATGGAGATGATCGATGGCCGGAAATGAAGGCAATCAAGTGGAAAATTATCGGTTGGCACATTGTGACGATTGCGGATTGGAAGTTGGGAGAAGGAAACTAACTGGATTGGTCAAAAGAGTCAGGACGGGTGAAGAAGGCTGTGTTTCTCGTCGTCGTCTCAAGCCTTGTATTGTGAGTGGCGTTAGTGTAAGCGAGGTGCGGGTCAATAACAATTTCGCTATGTATTTACGTAACAATCTGTTAGATGGTGGCAGAAGCTGCAGGCAGATCCGAGCTTGTCAGACGCCCCAGTGCCCTCGCATTCGTGATGTTCGCTCCTGCCGTGCACAACTGCAAACCTGAAGTGTCTGTTCAGTTGTAATGTTTGATTGGCCAGTCAGCCATACATACACAGTACGCGGGCAGTACCTCTAGGCAGTCAGTTGTTCTTTTCCATCGCCCCGCTAGCAGGACTAGGTAACGTGGAAGTCCCATCTCGATTCCTTCTTGAACCAAGCGATGGGATTATGCAATTACGCTCGCTCTTCCACTTGCAGCAAATGATGCGCATAGGTCTTCCTGCATCCCTCACATATGACGGATCCTTCTCAACTCTCAACCATTCTCAAGCTTCACTTTGACATTTGTTGGATGCTCTCCAGCTGGGCGGGCGTCTAGGCAATTTCACCAGACTCTCCCGTTTTGACATCGAACCGCTTGCAACATGGCCACCCAGTCCACCGAAGCTGTGACTTGCCGTGGCCGCATCTCAACAGGACAGGCCTGCTATGGTGGGCTTTAACCAGAAGAACAACGGGTCTGATATCTGTAAGATCGTCAACAGGTTCTCATTTCAGGCCCCGCCTATTTCAGGACTGAAGGAAGCACTGGGGACGAGCAGAAAGAAGCAGAATGGTGATCCACGTCTGCGGTATAGGGTTTCATTATTGGCCGCCTCCCTGCAATTCCTTCCATTCGAGTGCGATTCGGCTCCCACACCATGGGTATATACATACATGGCTTGGAGGAGTTGGCAGGATGCACTCATCACACTGACGGCACAACAAATGGTGGGCCAACATACCTTCTCGTCAGCTGAAGTCATCCCCTCCTTTTTCTTCGACGGCCATAACCACGCCCACGCCCACGGTCCCACAGGTGACGGCGTTGTGACGGGCGCTAACTACATAAGACGGTCCCAGAAGTTCAGAACCACTCCGGCGGCATGGTAACGGTACCTTGGCAGAGACTAGAAAACCTGATCATCTGGTTCCAGAAGGCCGGATCCCGTTTTGAATCCCGGGCCAACACAGCCTAGTCTGAGCGGCTCATGAACGACGACGACGACGGGCACGGCGACAAGCATGGCCTTATGAAGATCTCCCCGCAAAGCACTCGTCAGTCACGGCTCACAACATCATGCTGGCGAGCCCATGGGCCGCTGGGTGAGACATCAGTCCCGCCTTGATATTACTCAAGTACACTACACTGCACTAGTGTAGTGTACGCTTGCTTCTAGAGCCCTGGCCGAAGGATCCGCAAACATCAACGGGTTTTCGCCAAGCACACGTTTACAACGTTTTGTTGACGCACCGCGGTCGGAGATCTCGATGGAAGCTCGTCACTGTCGTCAGGAACGGACAAGGCGGGGCAAATTGCCATCCTGGACATTTACATCATTTGCAACCACACAAGTTGCTCCCTCGGAGGGGAACTACAGCCGCACGTCATCGGCAACGGCCGATCTGTGACCATTCACTGACACTGCATGGCAGCGATCCTATAATAATGATAAAAAAAAAATTTGAATTTTTTTTTTTTTTTTTTTTTTTTTTTTGGAAAACTACAACTAATCGTGCCAGCTTCCAGCCAAAGCGTTGGTACAACTCCATATATACTCCCGATTAAGCCAGCCATGACCGACTTTCAGCTACGCCAACCGGCGTCACCGTGACTGTTAGCAACGCTCTATCAGCTATGGTCCATGAATAGCCATGTTGCCTCCTAAACCTCCAAAGAAACGAAATAAACCCCATCAACCTCCAACTTTACACGGTCAGGCATTATGTCAGGCATGAATGGATGAGGATCCATGAGGATGTGCGCGGCATATGTCTCTCGCACAACACAACGCACAACACAACAATGTCTGTATTCGCACGTGTTTCGGGCTGGCCCAAGGTGGATTCCGTGAAATGCAAAGCTCACTTCCACTACTCCCTCCTTCTCCAAAACCCAACCATTCAAGTGGCCCGGGCTTGGGAATGGGTTGGCTGTATGCTCATGTCTCGGTTGCCAAATGCAGCATTAGATTCGATGTAGTGTCGGACAAGCCACTAGGTCTAGTGAATGGCCAAGCCCCCCTCTCTCCAGAATCACGATACCAGGTATGTGCAACCCCGTGACTTACAGAACATGCAGATCAACATAGCCGCATTTTGCAGAGTTCGAAATGTCATCTCCGCGAGAGCTAATGCGAAACAATGATCGCCGCCTACCGTCACCTAGCACACCCGTCTCGTCTTCGATCTGGGGCGTAAGAACTGAATCGTGGGTGATAAGTACCATGGTAGTGTATTTCTTGTGCTTCCTGGGCCGGTGGCCATTTCCGATATACACAACTTGCCAATAAGAAAGAGAGGCTCGTTAATTTACGAAAGTCCCAAACCAGTGACAAAAATCGACAGCAATATGTCCACAATAATGCTCTCAATACCTCTTCCACATGATTTTAAATATAGCATCAGCAGTACACTCGGAAGAATGTAGCGAACTCAATCAGTCAAGGGAGGAGCACTGTACGATGCCAAATGGATATCGCTATCTGCGCTATGCCACAACTGTGCCTGTCAAGTCTCCATCGAAACCGGCTAACATTCGCAGTAGCGTCACAACAAACCGGATGAATGTACCATGCCTTATATACCGTATACAATAATTCTGTCGGAGATCCCCTACTGAGGTGCCTTGCAACTGTACGACTTCGTCGGTGTTATTGATAAAGGCGGCTCTTCCTGTCTGAAGTGTTAGTAAGGCTTCATCGGGCCTGTTGCGCTACGCACGTACCTAGAGGTACGAATGCCTCAAACCGGCGTTTGTATTTACCCTGCAACGACAACAACACTGGCACATTTTGGCTCGTGGTACAGTCGGAAAGGGCAGCGTCAATTCAACATGTCCGATCCTTACCAAGAACTGGCTCTGAACCAACAGCAGCATGCACGGCAGACAGCAGGGAGCTTATGGAAACGCGGTGGAACGTTTGAGGCCGCCGCAAGAGTCTGTCGTGATACACGACATTCCCTCCGAGGGTCGAAGAAACTGGACATATAGACCAAATAACTTCACAGTTGAAAATGCGAAATCGGCTGGATGGTCTTCAGAGTCGAGACAGCAAATAGCCCTCTTCACTGACTTCGGTGCTGTGGCCCTAGGTAAGTGGGAAACCAAGTTGCTGGCGGTTGTCAGTTCGTTGATTCAAGCCTGTCAGGAAAACGTCAACTGATGACCCCTTGACTTAGCCATCGAGCCGGACGAGCCCAACTTGCTATCCACACTCAGGGAGGAGAAATGAGTGCACAAGAAAGGGGAGTGAATATTCAATTTTCGATTTGTCGACATTTATAGTGGTCTATACTCAACTTGACAATTTCAAGCCAAACGAATATTCCTCAAAGACAGCACTCTCCTACTTTTACTGCGTAGAGGTTTACGATAATAGTGTATATTCTCAACGCACGTCTCCAGAGATACCGGGACAATCCTTGTAGCACAGCACCCATTACGTAGAGGTAGCTACCCGCTCACAAGCTATACGCCGTTCCGGGGTAATAGTGTGCTGTTGTTACAGCAGTAGCAGCATTTGAAAGCAGGGCTGACAACCAACTTGTGACAAAGCATGCGAATCCGAAATCGCATACAGTACTGACATATGTAGACCTACCGCCTTTGCGCTCAATCAAGGTATAAACAGTTCCCGCCAGCAGGTGTCGACCTGAATGACATGCCGGGGGAGAAGTAGCCGGTAACATGGAGTCATTGATCTGCCATCATCCCCCTTAGCAGGCACCCTATTTCCAAGGGTGTCCCGATGTTGTTGTTGTTGTTGTACATGCACATCTACGCACCACATATACACAAATTTGCTATTTGTCCTGCCCAACTCGGTTTCTGCCAGATGTACAATACTGACTGCCTGCGCACTTGTATCTCCCCAGATCTGGACAACCGTTGGGTCCGCGAACTTCTCAGCTTTGTCGGGCCTGTCATCCGCCTTATCAGCCAACTGACTTAAATCCGTAGGTCTGTACAACGCAGTAAGCTCCGTACGGAGGCCAGCTCTGTACTTGTGAGCCCTACGCCCTTGCTCCTTTCTAGGAAGAATGGACGGCAACACTATTACCCACTTATCGGCCGGGTCCGACGCAGGATGAGACAAAAGCCATGTCTATAGGTTAGACGCTGGACGTTGTCTGGCTCAGTGGCTGAGTCATCTTCTCAGTGTCATGTTCAGCTAGATGACCAACTTTATCACAGGATGTGAGTAAAGTCTTGGCCACAGTTGCCATTACCTACTTTGCTCTCCATAACGGTCTATAGGGAAGTCATTTACGTGTCCCGTACTCGTAGAATAGGTTATAACAGTCACATAACTCTATGAGGAGAGCCCTCGTGGAGAGGGGCAAGTTCGTGTCACATACCTCTATCGAACAGGAGTCTTTGGTTCATGACCTGTTAACAAACACTTTTCTTTTTTTTTTTTTTTTTTTTTTTTTACCACTGCAAGAATCACTCACTCTTTGACCCATACATGTATTGATTTAGCCTCATGGAAATCCCACCTCTAATGGATGACTCGTTCCCCGCAAGAAGGGGCAAGTTTCGGTAGTAAACAGTACATACCCTGGGGTCTTGCCACCGGCCTTGGACCCTTGAAACACGCCTCAAAACCGGGCACGTTTACCGTTGGCACACATTTCAGCGTTCATTAGCATGAGTTTAATAGTCTGGCTATGCAATGTAAAAGCCGTGTGGCGGCGCCTTATCTCATGGATCTCCAGCTCTGCCTGTCGTCCATCGTAGAATGTAACACCATGTGCAAGCAATGAACTTCTTATAGCTACAATGTTTGCCCACTCAGGAGTTACAGCTTACGAATAGTATTAGGTATGTCACTTCTCATCATGGGGCATCACACTCAAGGACAAAGCAGACGAATCGCCGCCTCACTTATGCATGTCACATCCGGTCTCACTTTACTGCTATTGAGCATTTCACCAACGTTATAGTTGTCCGCAAGTCGAGTCTACACATACGGACCAGACATTATGTGTACGGCGAACCACATCAACAACGGACAAGCAGGCGGATAGGCGGTTGATCACCACAACACCACCACGGAGGATTGCCTGTGGCTGACGATGTTGGTGGCTGACATATAATGAGGTATGGTCAGTGGTTGGTTGGTTGGCTAATCCTAACCAGCCAACGTCAATTGCATTTTTCTTTTCAGGGAAGGCAAAAAAAAAAATTAAAAAAAATAAAAAAATTAATAATAATAATAATAATAATAATAAAAAAAAAAAAAAAACCCCCCCACGCAGAGCTCATCATCAACTTTCGAGTACGGTCCGTCCGATTTACAAAAGGATAGACATCCAGGTCACTCATTCATTGGCTGCGTTGACAGAAACACCAAAACCCGGCTTTATAGCTTGTTTCACCCGGACAGCGTGATCGTACAAGCACCACGATACCAGCAATGGCAAGGCGAATATACAATCCCGTAGTGTGCTGCTGTGCACAGGAAACACAATCAAACTCAGGACTGGATGAAGAGGACGCGCTACTAGAGAATCGATTGCGCTCAGATTGGGTCTATTACTGTGACCAACCACAGACTCCTCTTCCCACTAAGAAACATTCCGCTCGATAATATGGTGATGAGCCAGCTTTGTACACCACTCGATCTCCAAGACTTGGATATGCTGGGATGACGACGAGGATCTACCGTAAGTAACACTTGATATAGCGGGGGCTCGCACTAGACCGTAACTCCGTGCTCATGAACTCGCCTAGCCACTCGTCGCTTTCCATGGTTGAATGTTACCAACCAAGCACGACATCTCGCAAAGTAAAGAGGATGGAGAGGACGGGTATCTATTCCGTATAGCAAACCCCGAACACACATCTACCTAGGTAGCTAACCAACCTGGATCACCGAGACCAACACAGCGTCAAACACACCATTGCCCCCGAACCAAAACTCGGGTCAAAGCCAAACCACAGATATCCCGCAGGAGACACCGAAAGAAGGTCTGGCGCTCGTTTCTGTTTGACGACAGATAGACATACGTCAAGACATACATCCTTGAATATATGAATCGGACCTGGGCCATTGCTTCAGCACTACTTCCTCATTCACCAAGAAGTTCATACATACCTAGCGAGCCGAACCGACAGACACACACCGATATCCGAAACAGGAAGCGCTCAACAGAAGAGAGTAGGGCATCACTTGAAGTTCTACGAAGAGCGTACAAGTGCTACGGAGAATAGATTGAGATGTGTTAGTCGTACAGTACGGTCTCAGTGCGGTTGGTTGGTTGGCTGGTCAGTAGATGGAAGGAGTGATGTTGCACATTAGAAGTTAACCACCTAATGAGTGGGTGAGTGAATGAGTGAGTGAGTGAACACTGGAGCGGGTAAGTGACCAATACCGAAACACGGGTCCTGATTTCAGTAGGGGTCAGTATAGCAACTGGAAGTGAAGCGAGCGAGTGGCGCGCCCGTCTTCGAAGATGTCTGGGGCGGGTCACTACATTTTGCTTACACCACATGAGAGACATGAAATACGTAGCAAGGGCGGCAGGCTGCTGGTCCGGTAGCCTCAGCCGGGGCGCGCGCAACTCACCAGGCTTTCCAGGCTGTTTTAAGTGAGTGAGTAAGTGAATGAGGCGCGAGACACCGGGAAGCATCCCAACTGTACACATTCGAAGTTGTGATTGATCACGTTTCTTTGGTGTGTGCAAGTTTGAAGTCAAACCCGAGGGATGTGATGAAACCTCCACTTCAGAGGCTCTACTAGGTTAGAAGGGCAAGGAAAAAGCTGTATCAGATTCAGGTCATCCGTTTGGCGGGATATTGGCAATTTCATGACCATGTTTCAACAGATGTAGAAACGTAGAACATGAAAGGGAGGGAAGGAAGGACGACACGGTGAAGGGGTGAGGAGGTGAACACGCGACCTCTTGAAGTAGTTTTCCCCAGTTGGATTTTTTTGGTGTGAGGCGCGCCTTCCGTGAAAATATTATTCACGGACGAATAATATCTCATTGCGCACTTCGTACCTTCCATGAGTACCTACTTGTGGAATCTGTATCAGGTCCTCGCAAGTTTGGAGATTACTTCACCATCGCCACACCGCGATGGCCATCCGGTCCCAGCTAAAGAGCGACTAACAGAAATCAAGTCCAGTTCAGTCGCTATAGCAGTGATCATGCATTTTGCCGTCCAAGTTCGGCGATCGCAGATGCTATATTCCGTACTTCCACTGTGAAATCAACCTCACCCATCCTGCTGCCCACGCTGCTTTCACAACAGAGAGATCAAGATCACCAACAACCAACCCCAGATGAGCCTCAAGGACATCAAGATGGCGACAAACAGAAGTCCATACACCACCATGAATAAAAGCCTTGATGACTTTTACGGCCTCTTGAATCCAAATCGACTCCCGTCCCTTTCGGAGAATCGGGGTTGGCTTCTGTCAACCATGTCAAACATTACCAACGGAACTAGTCGTTGTGATTCTAGTCTAGCCAGCCAGCTACGCAACCGTCAATGCAGAAGGCAAAGTTACTAAAGCGTAGATACCTGAACCAGTCAATACGTAGTCAGTCAACCACCGCCAACCACACTATCAACGAGGGGCACATGATCCACCACTACCGCCCTTCACTCCTTCGTCCTCCACTCCTGTTCAACTGTCCCTGCCGTGCTTGCTTATGTTCTCATCAGTCGGCTTGTTGGTGTTGGTCCTAATCTCGTGTGAGTTATGAAACTACGCAATGTTGGAAATATATGGCCCGACTATGTGATAATTCTGTTGACCTGTCATTTTTTTCGCACCTGCTTGCTCTCGGCTTCCCGCAGATCCAAATAGGCACTAACAACACAAGTTGGAAGAAACGAAACCGAGTGGATGTGTGATGTGACGAGACGTCCATCGGGGTACGCTCTATGCGGCTTCCCGGCAAGGCGAGCGAGATGCTGCTGCTGCCGCTGCTGCATGGTGGGAAGCGGCAAGGGGAATTTGGAAAGAAATTCAAACAAATGTATGGACGGAATACGCAACGAGATGCCAAAGCATATCACAGTATGGCATGGCACAGCAAATAGGTGCCTTATACCCAGTGGGCAAAGGCAGAACCAACAGACAACGACAACGCTGTTGGACTGTATGAAAGATTCAGTTTGGGTTGATGTGCGGAACAGGTCGCATAGAAAAAGTGGTTATGAATGCAGTTAAGCCGTCAATTAACGCTGTTCACCTGCCGCTGATGGCTTTTTTGATTCACCTCATTGTAACAGCTTTATGAAATTCCCCTATCGTACTTGGCGCACACTAAAGTATCTATGCTAAGCCGTGCCTCACAGCATGAGCCTCGCCATATACAAAATTAATATGTAAATGATATAGTATACCGACACACTACTCGTTGCCAGCTGCCCGTATGCCTCACAATCCGCCTACTACCTAAGCTCTAGCATGACCTGCCGTGCGCTGCGCATGCGCATGAGCGTGGCCATGTGAGAAGTGACTTGAGGCCGACGGACCTGCCGCCGTTGCCGCCACCGCTTGCCCGAAGAAGGGATGCTTGAGGGCCTCCAATGGCGTGAGTCTCTTGTCCGGATTGAGCGCCAGGCAGCGTTCGAGGAGATCAATAAAGTGATTGAGCTCCTTGGTTTCCGCATCACTCATGCCGCTGGAGGCGGCCACGAGACGGGCCCGCAAATCGCGGGTCGGCTTAACAGTGGCCAGGGTCTTGACAGTGGTCTGTACAAAAAGGAGCAGTAAGTTAGTTTGATTCCCAATTCGGGTAGGTATATTTGGCAAATATTGTTGGAAGAAGGAAGGAAGCGGAAGGGGAAGTGTGGTTGCGGAGTGAAGGGATGGAGAGAGCGTGTTGAAGAAGCAAAGAGTAACAGGCGTCTCCCGCGTGCCGCCGTCACAAAAAACGACAACGGGAAGGACTGCATGCTCTCCAGTTAGGATAGGGGAAGAAACGCCACGATGCCCCGGGGGTTATGCGGTTGCGGTGACATTGCCAAGCGGTCAATGTGCAGGCGAGGCACAGCACGACGCCCACTGGGGATGTCATCAAATCTTCTCTGTCTGTCCCTTCTCTCATGCACGTCGGAAGATTGCTAGGCAGACCAACCACGCGGGATGTCCACATCGGATCTAGGATGCAAGCCGCCTGGCCTCATAACCCTGTCACATCAGATCCTCATCATGCCAAAAGACCGGACCAACAAGGGCTGGAGAGGATGAGGTGATACTCAGACGACACCGCAGATGGGAATGGGAGACATCATGCCGGGCCGCACACAAGCGCCGTCCCACTCAACCGGCCTCCCCGTCCAAGGCGCCTCCCTCTCCTCTCCATAAATAAATGAATAAAGTTTTTCTTTGTAAAAATGAAGGAAAAAGAAAAAAAAGGGGGGGGGGGGGGGGGGGGGGGTTGAAGGGAATCGGCTAGAAAGGCCAACCTGACGCCAGGGGCATCTCCAGTCAGACATCATCTTCCGTACAACCCTCCTCCATAAAAAGAAGAAAAGATGGTAAACTCGGAGGGTGACGATCGGGGAATATCTCATGGATTGATTGCAATGTGATTGCCTCGCACATGCAGAACGGAAGCGCTCGGGAAAATGAAAACAGACAAAAAGAATAGAAAACAACGTACCTTTCCAAGGACCTTGTCCCGCTCGACGCTGAGGAAGTTGCCCATGTCGTCCCAGTGCATGCCCCATAATTCACCACGGCGGTACAACTTGGCGTTCAGTCTGCCACGAATCTCCATGATGGTCTTCAACATCTGGTTGTTGCTGTCGCCCGTAAATAGAATCTTGCCCGTGTACAGCTCATATAAGGTGCAGCCAATGGACCACATGTCTACGGAGTAGTCATATGGTATGCCTAGGATGACTTCTGGCGCGCGGTAGAATCGACTGACGAGATACGGTGTCACCTCCGTCGAGGCCGTGGCCGCGTCAGACCGGTCGATCGCCGTACCCAGGTCACAAATCTTCAAAAGATTGCGTGCCTCATTTACCTACATCGGAAAAATTAGCATCGTGTCTCCATCACAGTGTGTTTGAGGAGACCTACCAAGATATTGTCAGGCTTCAGGTCAGCATGGATAATGCTGCACTTGCGCATATGGGCAAGAGCGAGGAAGATCTGGTAAGCGTAAACGCGTGTGGCACGCAAGTTGATGCCAACGTTGTTTCCGAACTTCTTCAGCACCTCGCGGAGGTTCATGCTCAAATTTTCGAAAACCATGCACAGATGACCCTTATACTCAAAGGACCGCTCAAACTTGACGATATGCTTCTTGTCCTCAGGATCAGCTTCGTTCAGCTTCTGTAGGATGGCAATTTCAGTGAAACCGCCCTTCCGCAAAGCGTCGTTGTTACGCATGATCTTGATGGCAACTGTCTGCTGCGTCGTGAGGTCCAAAGCGCGGGCGACTCCCGAGAACATTCCACGACCAAGAGCCGTCGACAACTGGTATCGTCCATCCAACAGCTCGCCGGGCCTAATCTTGTAGTAACCGTCTTTATCGTCACCTTCGAGCTTACCGCCGCCGACATTAGCCTGGCCATCGTTTCCAGCTTTCTTCGAAGCTGCAGGAGCCACAAGCTTCTCTTCGTCGAAATCGTCTGCGAACATGTCAAACTCATCGTCGTCGTCGTCTCCTTTCTCAGGCTGCTTTTCCTCATCATTTTGCTCTTCTTTGGCAACATCTGCCAGAGCAGGATGTTTAGCTTCTCCATGCAAGCCAACATGTCCGTGACGCAGCTCGTCACGGCGCTCGTCTTCCTTCATATCAGCGGTAGGATCATAATCAGCGGCAGAGGGACCATCAACTTCCACTTTATCGTTTCCATTGGCTCTCGCAAGATCTTGCTCTGCCAGGAAGAAGTTGAACGCAGAAGGAGACATGGTGTCCGGCACCTGGGCGGGTGACTGGGTAGGCGACATGGTAACATTCCCTAAGGATAGTTAGCGGCTGGAGTGGACAGGTACAAGAAGGACTATAGACTTACTCGACTTGGGACTGCTGGGCTCTGTCTTCTGGGGAGCGGGGGTATTGAAACGGCTCGACGAGGGGGTGGGCGATGGCTTATCACCTTGTAATGACTGGACACTGGGGCTTGCCGCACCCAGACCGCGCTGAAGAGCTGCCTGTCTGGCGCGTCTCCGCCGCTCGATCTCGGCCTGGACACGAGCTTCCTCGTCCATCGCCTCAGACGGGTCCCAGTCCATGTCGGGTTCGGGCTCTTTGGATGCCTCCTGTTGAGGTGGACTGTAAGAAATATTAGCAAGATATTCTCGACTCGTAGCGCATATAATGACCGAATAACCTACCCATCCTGTGCGATAGCTAGTTCCTTGACACCTCGTTCAACCGGAACACCCTGACCAGATTTAGCATTTTCCTTGGTAGAATAAGCAGCCGCCGTGTGAGTATTTCCTTTAGACATCTCTTGCCCACGCCTGTCATCCTTGCCATCTTGGTAGGTTCCTTCTGGCTGAAACGTAACGACACGACCCCTGTTGTCACGCCGTCCTCTGTTATTGTTGTCGCGGCGACCGCCCCTTGGAGATCTGCTTCTGTTATTGCGAGGCCTCTTGGCGGAATATGAATCATGGTCGCGCTCGCGGTCGTAATCCAGTAGCTCGCGGTCACGGCCACGGTCATCTACACGGTCGGCGGACGGACGAGTGGGTGGAGGGGCGTCCCTGGATGAGCCGTACCGGTTGCGGGCCGAAGATGACCAATCGTCATTATAATTAATCGAGCCGCGCGAGGGCGGACGATCTAGGTCGCGGTATCGGCTACTACCTCTATCATCGTCGTAGTGAACGCGGAAGTGTCGGGGATCGCGACGGTCCCGGTCTCGGTCTCGGTCATGGCGATCATCATCGCGCGAACGCTTGAAGCCCCTGGGCGAACGCGGAGGGGGAGGCGAGCGTGGCGACCTGCTGTGACGACTGAAGGAGCCTTGGCGGGCGTGTCCGACTCTGGGTGACTGACGATGGTCAGGGAGCTTGGAGGGTTCGGGAGTGCGCTCGAGTCTAGCTCTTGGTCTGCCGGTCCGGTCAATATCACCGTTCAACTTAGAGTGAGGCAGGGGAGTTGCCTCTGCGATTTCCCCTTCATCCGAGCTAACATCGGGAAATGCCATTGTGTGCAAACCGACCGCTTGAATGTGAACGTCCGACTTAGAGAACTAACGCGAAAATAGCCCGTCTGGTTGTGCCAGCTTTGCCAAGGTTGAAAAACCGAGAGAACTGAACAAGGAAGTGGTTCCGCTGCTGGCTGTTTTGGGGAAATGGGCAGATGGGAGAGAGCGTCAGCTTCGTGATCGATAAGCAATGATTTCGTGAGACGGAGAGCAGAGCCCAACCAGTTTAGCTTTTCAACTTCGTCAGTTCTACCGCCGAGAGTGGTAGCGTTGAAGATGGATTTAGCAGTGTGTTGTACGAGAGTTGGTTGGAGTGGCCTGACTGAAGGCTAAGACGGTGCTGGATGGAGATTTTGGACCCCAGTATCAGGGCTGCAGCCTGGCAATGGAACGATAGAGCGGGAGATACCTGGTAATGACGGAACGACGCTGCTGCACCGGAAGTCAGTCGCGCTTCAGGGGTTACACAGAGCCTTACCGCATGCTGCACTAACAGCGGATCCTATCCCCTGCAGTGCTTAACTGTTAGCGCCAAACGTGGCCGAAGTTCAGCCGTGCCACCGCCCAGTCGCAAGGGTGCCATTGCTGTTCTAGCCTTTCTTATCGGCGGCCGCTTTCACCTGCTGATCGGTGGGGCACTTTGTCTTTCTCGCCTGAAGCCATTTCCCCAAATCGCCAATTCTTCTCTCTTTTTGTTGTCGCAGAACTTGACGTCCCACCAACAACACCGTTTCTACTCTTTATACCAACCATAAACCGGCAAAATGGGTGGCGCTGACAGAGCTGGTATGTTTTCTTCCTAGTCGCTTATTCGTTGTCGCTCGCTGTGCTGTGCGACGGCGCTCACAGTGGGGGATCAACGAAAATATGGTGATAGCCTCATGCTGACAGTATATCCTCTTTAGGTGGCAAGGCCAAGCCCCTCAAGGTGCGTTTCTCTATGCATCGATTTAATATGACGTGTTACGGACGAGAGCGACGACGACACTTGGCATCGCTGAGCCACGACTATGGGAGGGATTAACCACTGGCTGGCGGCCCTTTGCGGACATTCACCACAGCAGTCGCGAAAACCTTCCCCACGGCGTTCAACCCTCCCTAGTAGTCGCGGCCTAGCTTGGCGGAAACACGACGAACTTCGATGACGCAGAATCCAAGACTGACTCTGGTTTGCGAACAGGCTCCTAAGAAGGATAAGAAGGAGCTCGACGAGGATGACAAGGCTTTCCTCGAGAAAAAGAGAGCCGGTACGCATTTCCCTCCCCTACACCACGGACTTGCATTACACCACCATATCACGCATTACACCGTTTACACTACCATAAAAGCCCCAAAACCGATGAACAAATACACAAAGAAACACACGAAACTAACATTTCACCCCCCGACAACAGAGGAGAAGGCCCGCAAGGATCTCGCCGCCAAGGCCGGCGGCAAGGGTCCCCTCAACACCGGTGCCCAGGGCATCAAGAAGTCCGGCAAGAAGTAAATAAAATCCATCTTTCGTATTATACTACGAACCGAACCGGCTACACAATCGGAACGGACGGATAAGATGCATGGATGGACGGACATGGAGGAGCATAAAGGAAAGTGCAGCAGTGTCGCACAACGGCGTTTTTACAGAGCAAAAGGTTTACTGGATATTTTATGCGTGCCCTCCAGAACGCAGTCTTCCGTTGATTGATGAATTAAAGCATGTAGCGAGGAGCTTCAAAAGATGGGATACCACCAAATGGGAATATATATGAATGGCACGTACAGTTTTGGACATGTCCACGCAGTTGATCAATACGATGTTGGCGGTGTTGAGTGTTCACACTGAGAGGAACGACATGTTTTTGTTTTCCCCGCTCAATCCGGCCTTGATCCATCCTCTTTTCAGTTACGTAGAGGAACACTCAATGCCCATTCATGAACTACTATACAATCGGTACGCTATAAATAACGTGGCTGGAAAGACATACTGTATATATAGACGTCAAAAGGACGTCTTCCTGGACCTGCTGCTCGTGTCTCCATGTGAAACATGGACTTCATGATACAAGCACCAGCCCATCTGTGCCTTTGCCATCCAAAACCCAAATAACCCTTCTAGGGCCCTGATTCTCGTAATCTATCATTTCACACACACCCGTATAAAAACGCCGAAACAATGCTTGGTAAGGGGCCCAAAGTGCCCATAAATGCAACTTGCCCGTCCCGTGTCTCTGTTAGTTCTCCCCGTCTCCAGGAGCTGAGGAAGCCAGCCGTTCATGCTCCGACTCGGCAGTTGTCTTCCGCACCCAAAACTTAAGGATATCCCTCTTCTTTCCCTTGTTCAATGTAGACGACTCGAAAACTTCGTTGACCGTCCTTCTCGGCTTTCCTCTTCCAGGGATACAGATCTTCTAATTCCCGCCCCATACACTATTCCCACTCACGTTTCCATTCGCACCTCTACCTGGCGCGCCAGGCGGAGGTCCCTGCCTCCTATTACCCCTAAAATAGTCATACTGCATCGGGTCGTTCTGGCCCTGGTTGGGCTGGAAATGAGGGCTTTGAATTGCATTAGGTGGCGTCTGCATCATGTCGTCGTCCGTTTGTGGCACGTTGCCATAACCATATCGAGAAGCACCCAGCACGCCTGGCGCGCGTGGGTTGGGGATACTAAACCCGCCCAGTGCACCACGAGACCTGGTGCTATCGAAACTCCTTTCCCGATGCAGGCCATCGTCTGGGATATCGAAACTTGCTGGTGTTGAAGTCGGCATGCCTGCCGCGTTATAAACGAGGTTGCTCGAGCTGTCGTTGCCGTTGTCACCCATGTGATACAGGGGGCTCCGGCATCGAACGGGCGCTTCGCCGGGACCTAGAATGGGTGGCGAATAGGGCGCCTGGTTATTGGACGAGTATTGTTGCGATGGAGACATGTATCCCCCAACATAAGCAGTGTTGCCCATATCAGACTGGTTCGAAAAGAATCTGCGGTTGTGGCTGAAGCCCATTCCTCCTACTGGTGTACCTGGTCGAGAATTGTTGTCGGATCCCGTAGCCATGGTTCCTGGTGTGTCTGGCCGGACGATATCAGATGCGCGTCCGAACAACTCGCCAGCACCATGGTCAGCAGCAAATTCGTCGCGATTCTTGTAGAATTCAAAGTCCAGTCGGGATTCCGGGACGACCTCGAACCCGGGCACAGCAGACGACAGTTTCCCAATCTTTCCAGAAGCCATACTGTCCAGGGCGTATGTGTCGCTATACCCGCTCACAGACATTGAGTCGCCAAGGCCTGCATCACGGCCATCAGATAGCCGACCTTGGTAAACGCTTGCCAGTATATTCTGAGCTTTGGCGTGTACCATGGGGGTAATCAGCGGCTTGTATAGGGCAGGGTGGCCGAAGCGCGAGGCAAGACGATCGTTTCTAGGGCCTTGTTCTTTTAGGCCGAAACCTTCCTCAGCATTGCGGTGCTTGATGATGCGTGTCGAATAGTAGGTGATCTTATTATCGTATATCCATGAGCAGACAAACTTGAAGATGATGATCAAAATTGGCAGCGGGACGACGGCGTACGCTTGGGTTTTGTACCCAAAGCCTCTTACCCACACTACAAGGAATACGATCAGGTGAGATAACATCAGTCCAAAGAGGATGCGGTTGAACAAGATGCGCCAAAACATTCCTCCGCTCTCCGTCTTCGTGACAAAGACGTACATCAGCAAATACTTTTTGAGCGCAACGTCAATGGCGAAGTACATCCCTGCCGCCGGGAGAACAAGCGGCATGATGGGAGCGTAACAAAGGGCGGCGGTGGCGTAGAAAAGGAAATAATTGTAGTAGCTAGCGTAATCAAAAGGCGGCGGTGCCGTGAGCTCGATCAGCTCCCTGGGAGTCGGATTCGTGAACTTTCGCATGATAGAGCCGTAAATCAGCTTCCAAAGCTGCGACAGATCGATGGCAGCACCTAGTTGACGCTGAATGAGCCAAACAACCCAAAAGGGAGAAATCCCGCAAAGCGAGACGAAGACGGTGGTCCCAAAGTCCGCATCAAGGATAGCTTGCCACGCGTCATCATCCGTGGCAGTGTTCTTGATCACCGTGGCCCCGAAAGACCAAAGAGCGCTGAACAGAGAGAACACAAAGAGATTATTGAAGACGAAGAAGGAGTATAGTTTGGCGACAACATGGCGTTCTCGACCGGTCTTGGTCATGTCGCCGGCCTTCATGGATAGCCGCCGGAAAATGATGGGGAGAACCATATAAACCAAGGAAGTCAAGGCTGGAGAAGCAATACCCTGTACAATGGCCCAAAAGTTTCTGTTCGTTTCTAGAGACTTCTGAAAGTCAGGCCAAACGCGTGCGAGATTGCTCAGGTTGACCAAGAAGATGGCGATCATGGCGTTGGGAGCAACCCATACCACGGTGAGAACAGTGATCCATAAATTGTTCCACAGTCTCCTCGTGGCACGAGAGGCTGAGCTGAGTGGCATGTTTTCCCAGACGATGTCATTAGGCTTGGGAGCGAGAGTAACCCTTGCGCCTTGTGGTTTTTTGCTTCGGCAGAGATAGGCAATCGCATGCGCTTCGCTTATATCAGAATAAGACGCAAAGCCGTACGGCATGGAACCTCTCTTGTCTATCCGTTGGCGAACCTCCTTGATCTCGAGCTCCAGCAACTTGATTCGTTGCGTGAGATAGTCGATAGCATCCAGTTTCTTGTCCTTCGGATAGGTTGAGAATGAAGGGTCTTTCTTGGAGGGCCGGCATACTGGCCTAGTAACGGGAAGGTTCTTGGGGTCCTTGAGGTACTTGGCTAGCACCTGTTCCAGCTTCCGGACGGTCTTTTCGTGCTCCTCGATCAAGGTGGGCAGAATTTTGACGTCGCGTGCGACAGCAGTCCTCGAGAAGGATGAACTCGGTGCTACGCTATCAATGATTCGAGCGATACCTTCATCCGAAGTCAAATTTTTGGGAATATCGTACAACTGGTAGTCGTTTGGTTAGGACAAAGAAACAATGCGATGGGGGACGGGTGTAACATACCATGAGCGTACGGGCGTGGAGGCTCTGCTGGTACTCCTCGCTCCTGAGGTATTGGATTCTCAACTCACAAACCTTTCTATAGTTCCACCAGAGAAAGAAGCACACAATCAGGGTAGTTACCCAGGACATGACAACTGTGGCCCACTGCCACTGGTTCCACACGTTCATGGGCGTAACTTTTTGCAGCCAAGGCGACTCGGGTGCAGCGTTCTTATACCAGTTTATGGGAATTTGAATGCAACAACACAGGACGGCTAGGCACAAAAAGATGTTGCGACACATCCTGGTGAAGCGCATGAAGATGGTGGCGTCCATGCCGACCAGCCTCACCAAATCCTGCTCCGTGGTCGTCCACAGCGGCTTGATCCAGGAGAAGAAGCCCTTCCCGAGCTGGGGCGGGGCGTGCTTGTCGTCGGCATGTTTGAGTTTGGGTGCGTATACGACAGTGTTGAGTGGCCTAACCAGGGAGAAGCCCAAGGCGACGGCTACGGTGATGCTCACGGAAGAACCAAGGGCAGCGTAGATGGAGTTGGAAGAGAGCTGGGAGCGTAATTACATCAGCAATCTGTAGGGACGAGTATGACGTGAAGACGTAGTTTTTTTCTGCTTCTTTCTTTGTATGGATAGATGCACGACACCTACCTGGGCGGCAAAGGGATCCTGTAAAAGTTGGAGGAATTCACTGATGGGATCACGGCTTTGGAGCACGTTGGCTTTTGTGCCCAGCATATCCACCATGTTGTTTCCCAGTAACGAGCCCAACCAGGGCAGTCAAAGCAGAAGTTGTGATCAGAGCGACAGCGATCGAGGGGAGAGGTGGGTTGTGGTTCGTCGGTATTTGCGTGTTAGCGCAGGCCCGTGAGTCGTCTGGTCGGCAAAGCTCGAGTTGGGATGAACTGGTCTTCGTCCCACTGCTTTCCGTTGGTTCGGCGAATTCGAAAGACACCGGTATCGCCAAAGAAACGATGTTTGTTGTATGTAGGCGTTTGGTCGTATCGCAGAAGGCGTCGAATGCCGGTTGAAGGGGAACGTGACCGGCCCTGTTTCAAAGGCGTGTCGCGCAACCACAAACAAAGAGATCAGGACTCTCTTTGGCGCCGACGATCAAAGAGAATAGTTTTGTTGTATGCTGTGCGCATAACAATTGGAACTGAACGATCGTCGTCGTGTGTAACTCGTGCCGGGGCACTCGGACTGAATAGGGTCAATAGGGAAAATGAGCACCACGATCTGGAACGTATGTGACGTATGGTGAATGCCAAGTCCCAGGGCTAACAAATTGGTTCAGAAAAATGCGTGGCCGACCGGGACCCTGCCGCCAGTGCTGAATAGGAGGAGGGAGAGCCCAGTCAGTAAGCGAGAGGGGCGACAAGAGTCGGTATTAGTGAGGGTATTCTAGTAGGGTGCGCAAAGAGGGTCCCTAGCAAGGTCCTGAGGGTTCAGTTGTTGCTATGATCGAGGGTTTGGTACAGTGGGAAAAAAACGAAGGTGGTGGTGGTGGTGGTGGTGGTGGATGGATGGGATGGAGGAGTTGAGTTGGTCAACCATGTCGATTGATCGATGGGGATAGGTGATGATATCAATTCGGCCACTTTTCTTGTGCACGCGTGTCGGAAGATCGCCAAAAAGATGATGGACAGCCACAGACAAAGTACAGGCAAGCATCAGGCAAGTGATAGCCAAACAATTGGGGATGGACGGGTTCTGGAAGGAGGGATGGACGGGCCAATGACTGCTTTTGCCCGTCTTTTGTGCATCAATCATGGGGACGCCGGGGAGGCTTCGGGGCCGCTGAGAGGCTCGTGTGGTGGTTCCTCCACCCTGCCCACATCCACATGCCGTTGGATCTGTGACCTTCCGTGGGGCCGGATTGTCAGATTGGCAGTGTGTGTTGCAGCAGCTGCCCGCAGTGTGCTAAGAATGGAATGGAACTTGGAACTCTGTTTCTGCTTCCCGTCCACCGGTCCCCAAATGGAGTTCTTCAGGGTCTTGACGCCGTCCCACGGGCAAGCAACCGAGCCCATCCAGTGCTCATCATGTCTCGTTCACTCTTCAGTCACCTTTTCACTTACGCCCCACATCTTCACCCCATATTCAACGCTTTCTTTTTGCAGACTTGCAGGTTTTACTTCTCCGTCGTCCGTCTTCGAAGGGGTTCCTCTCTTGATCAAGGGATCCCGTCACGCTCATGTCGTTATTGGCTGCCCCTGACATGATATGATCCACCAAACGGGCAGCAAGGCGGCTCAAGAATGGACCTGGAATGGACACTTCATGACTCCAAGACCTCACCCAAGACTGGCCGCACCGCAAGCTTGCCGTCCGGCCGTCGCCAGGCATGGAAGTGGAAGCTGGGGAGGGTTTTGGCATCAGCCTGTAACAAGCAGATGGGTCAATCTGGATCCAAGTTGGCCAATCACCGGCCAGACCACGGCTTGTCACAGGCTGCCAATTGGCCGCTGTCAAGGGTGTCAGTGTCCACTTGAGCATGTCAGCATGTCCCACCACATTCCATTCGCATGCTGAAAAAGGGCCATTTGGCTCGCGTCTATAGACAGAAATACGAGAGTTCGATGCCCTTTGACGATTTCGTACATGAAGATCCGACTCAGATCGCGATGCAACAAGCCTCTTCACTGTTCAGGTACCAATGCAAGGTTACAATATGCACACGAGACTGAACTTTTACAAGACCTTCCATCGGCTGCCTCCCTTTCGAGGTAGTCTATGCTTCTTTCCATTCTTCAAGTCTCGAACGTCTCCGCATGGGACTCTATCCCCTACAAGATTGGTCGCCTCCACAAACAGTTCCTCAGGACATCAACAGAGACCCATCCCATCCCATCGAAGAGATCGGCGCAAAATTAAGCAGGGTCGTTGACTCGTTTCGGCTTTAGTTCACGACCCGTAACCCTGGCACCTGGAATTGGTTTGAGCTTTCTGGGTCTGAATTATGGCATATACGAAGCTTTGGCACTTGTTCTCGGCCTAGACGAAGGGGCGACTATAACCCCAACAAATATCTGATATCGTTGCCGTTTCATAAGACATTCTGATCAGAGCTAGGGATCGCTCTAACGACAGCGAAAACCCGTCAATTTCAGGTGTATTAATACGGACGGAATAAAAGTAAACGCACAGTCTTTGAGATACCTATCACTGACCGCATCCACCCTAGCGGTCGAGAGCCGATCCCCGTCAAGTTCGGGCTTAAGGGCCGTCCGGATCTCCATGTCCATCGCGACGTACTCAAGCGCTGGGTAGCGAACTGGGGGCGCTAGGGGCGGGCAGAAGATATACATTTCCGCCAGCTCCTCAGTGACAACCCTCGAGCAACTTTGAAACGAATTTGTGAAGTCAAAAAACAGTTTGGTAACACTTCATCGACAGAGTCTCATTTTTTGTCGAAGTGGTATTTCAGCTAGCCGCTGGTTAATCTACCCCTACCTCGACTTGGAATGCTATGCATTGAGAAACAGAGACAACGTCTTCCCCGATTCAGTGTGGTTGCGTACAGACAGGATTCGGCCTATCAGTTGAAAACTCGGTGGCGATGTCCCACCCAGCAACCTTGAAGTTCGGTACGGACAGACAGACCCATGAGGCCGCGTGGTAATTACGTATACCTCAAAAAAGCTCCAGCAACTCGATGTCAAGTTTGATTCAGTTCAGTTGGAACTGCCTACTCTATGGATACAGCACATCATTGCTTCCAGTTGGAGCCAGGAAAAGGAAGGCACATTTGTTCGCCTGTCCGTTCCTTCTTTCCCCATCATGAGTGGTGGTTGCTGGTGATCATCGATCTTGATTTACCCCTCATTGATCGTTCCTGCCGTCAAAGAATGTAAACCTCCTCTTCTTCCCCTCTATGATATCAGCTACCTAGAGACATGAAGAGAACTGAACTCTGCCCAACGTCCCTCGCCCAGTATTCTAATACTTACTAAACATTGGATATCAGAATCCCAAGTCAGTCAATCCAAGAACACCTCTGGAGCCAAGGTTCATCAAGCTCCGTGCCGGGGGGAGGGTAAAGGTCTCCCATTGTTTTGTTGCCAGCTCATCCGTCAAGTCCTGCTCATTCACCGGAGATTCATCGTCACTGGACACTGCATCCCCATCCATGAGCCCGTCCTTACGATCGTAATCCCTTTCGGGGGCCCCAAATGCATTGATATTGAAAGCATTTTCTGCCCCTAATGATGCAGAAGATGCGCCTGGACTCAAATTAAATGCATTGAATGCTTCCGCAGGTATCTGAGACGCGGCAGATGTTTTTGATCTTCGCTTCGCCTTCACGGGTGTTTTCTCAGCTGTTTGCGGCAACTTGATTCCCTGCTTCCATTCGAAGAAGTTGTCAGGATCCCATTGCTGCTTCACGAGCCGCAGGTTCTTGGTATTATTGCCGTAGTACGTCCTCTCCGCGGTGCCTGACGACAGAACTTCGTCGGGGAAATTGATAAAGGCAGCGCGCGACATGATGGAGAAGGGCCTCAGCTTATTCTTGAAGGCTTTCATGAAGTCCCTCATTTCCCCTTCCATCCACTTTTCTCTCCAATCTAGCATGATATATGTCTGGTAGACACCATCACGCCAGCGGAAGGCGGAGGCTGAACGATCCTTTCTGCTCGCTTTCCCGCCAGAGTGTATCCAAGTGACTTGCAAAAGACCTGATTCACCCGCGAACCGGGTCTTGAACATGGCCATCTCTTCCCGGATGATTGACGTGATCTTCTTGATCCTCTCGGGATCGTTCTTGAATACAAACGAGGAGTAAAGCTTGAAGGTTGGGTCGGTTGGGAAAGCCTTGATGGTTTCTTCTGACCACTGGGAGACAAGTGTTTCATGAAGGAAACGGGTTGACTTCTCTGACATGGTTCGCCGCGCAAGTTGTTCTGCTAACTTTCCCCCTCCGTTCTCCGCCTTGTCAGCACCAAGTTTGTCGGCAATGAGCTTTTCAAAATCCCCCTTGGTACCGTCGTAATAAACAAGGAAGCGAACAGCCAGTTCGCTGCTTGTCTCCTTGAGATCGCAGATCCAGGATGTGTCAATGGTAACTTGATCTGGCCATCTGGTCGCATAGAAATCGTTCATCGTGTCCATAAACTTATCCATGAGTTTGTCTTTGGTCTTGTTCGAGCGTTCTTTATCGGATTTGGGAAACCAGGTGTACCTCCCAGCTACCACAGACCCATTCTTGTTGCTCAGCTTTTGCAAATACATCTTGAACTCGACCACGACACCGAAATTGCCGCCCCCCGCACCGCAGAGGGCCCAGAACAGTTTCCCCTCTGGTGAGTCAGGATTGTCGGTGTCTTTGACAGTGACCTTCTTGCCGTCAGCGGTGACAATGGTGATTTCCTTCAGTGTGTCACAGCCCATCCCGAAGCTCCTCGTGAACGGACCAAGACCGCCGCCCAAGAGGAAACCACCCACACCTACGGTGGGACACCGTCCGCCATTGATGATGAAGCCATTCATGCGATTGTTGACAAGTTGCTTGTAGGCATGACCCCACAGGGCACCGCCCTGTAACGTAACGGTATTGGACTGTACGTCAATCTTGACGCGATTCATATTCAGCAAGTCCAACGAGATGCCTTTGTCAGTGGTCGAAAACCCTGCATAAGAATGGCCGCCGCACTTGATTGTAATGGGGACGCCCCTGTTCTTGGCCTCCTTTACAATAGTCTGAACATGACCGACATTCTTGGGCTGGACAACGCAGAGCGGTCTCGTGAAGCGGTAGAGGAGATTTGCATTCGCAACGGAGCGCTCATACTCGGTCTCGCCGGGCAAGAATACGGGAATTTTCTTCTTTTTGAGCTCCTCAATGACAAACTCCTCTGCCATTCTCTTGATTTCTTCCATTTTTTGGAGTCTGAGTTGCGTTGGCGACCTTGGTTTTAATCCACACATGAGTGCAACGATATCTGTCGAAAGCTGGGCCTCAAGAGCAGTGGCTGGATGGTTGTGTCCGGTAGCTACGACTTTAGGAGTGACTGGCCCAGCTTACCCGATACGCTATGCTGCTCTAACAAGCTCTGTGGCAAGATTTTGCGCCGCGCAGACATTAAAGTGACAGAAAAATACCCAGGATACCAGTGGTGTGGGATGTGCTTTCCACAGTTAGAATCGACCACAGAAATGGAGGTTTGTAGGGCGCCTGCCCCATACCACCAGTTTGAGTTGTCCAGATTTTTCCATGAGTCGCAAGGGCAGAAGATCCCCCGGGTGTGCCCTGAACACGACAACGAGCAGAACAGGTTCAGCATGCTCATGGCTATGCCCGCTACGCCGGCAATGCTGGGAGCCGGAGCCGGAACCGGGGGGGGGTGACTTTTCAGTGCTCAGCAGCATGGCAGCGCCCTCAAAGCCCGCCGCGTCCAAAACCACGCAGGCAGATGCGAGTCTTCTGGCGCTTTGGGACAAGCTGGAATCTGCAACTGTGAATCTGGAGGATGATTAGATTGTGTACCGTAAGCAGATAAAAACATGATGATATAAATTTTACGCTTCTAGTGTTGGCATCGCAAATACCTCTAAGCTTTATGCACCGTGACACTCATGTATTTATTTTGGCGCAAACCAAGTAGCTTCCCGAAGGTAAGAAGATCCCGTGAAGAGCCTGCCTGTGCTTGAGCGTGATATTGGAGCAATTAAAGTCCCCGACCCCCAAAAAAAAAAACAAAAAAAATAAAAAAAAAATAAAAAATTAAAATAAAAAAAAATTAAGGTCAATTTCGTTACTGTCTCGAGACTCTGTTGTTGTTTCGACGCCGAGCGAGCTGAGTAAGGAAGAGAAGATATGTTACATGCATTGCCACAGAGACTTTACATACTAATTGCTGTTGCCTACAATAAAAGTATCAGAGGAAGCAGAGATTACAACATGAACATGAACAGGATTCAAGGTGGAAAGAATGGGGGAGTGGCCCAGCCATCATCCGGATCTCGCTTGTCCAACGGAAAGCGTCGACCTGTAAAGACAGTACTATATCATCCCTTCTCCTCAAAAATAGCAAGAAAGATGAAAGCCTGGAAAGAAGCAAAGAGAGAAACTAAAGTTGCAATGACTAATTGGTTCACATCATATCCCCAAGTAAGCTTTGTACACCATTTCCAGAAAATGCCAAGTGCCCTAGGTCAAACTGCGACGCTTCCGCCATACCATATACCTTTTCCATGTAACCAAGATATACGTCTAATCACTGTTTCCCACTTGCACTACATCATCGTACAAATCAACGACAAATCCCATTAACTCACATTTTGTGTATCTCGCTCCCTCCTCATGTCAACCCTTGGACAAACAGCACAGAACCTGTAATCAAGGAGGCCCCTGACTCCTCGTTTTTCTTTGCGTCATCCCCACGGGCTTCAGTATCTTTCTTGCCGCCTTATCAACCTTGGCTGCCGCCGTCTTCTTGGGTCTCCCCGGGGCCCTCTTCACTGGTGATGCTGCACCATCAGCGCCGACGCCATTACCATTCGCCTGCTCGGTCTTGGCCTTCTTCGCATCATGTTTCTCCGCCTCGTTGTCATCATAGTCCTCCTCGAAATCGTCCGCCTTTCTCTTTTTACTAGCAGCAAGGGCAGGGGAAGGAGCAGCCTTGGCGTCTTCCTTGGCTTGTGCGGTTTCCGAGGGAATGGTCTTGGTCTCCTTATCGCCCTCGATATCCTTTTTTGCTGCTCCAGCTACTCCGTTCGTGCCGTTCTCTCCCGATGGCGCAGCAGCTTCATCGGGGTTGGTCACCGCAGCCTCCTTTGCTTCGTCGACTTTCTTCTCGGTCTTGTCTTCGGTTGACTCCTTCTTGGCAGCCTTGTCTGGGTCCGGAGCCTTCATCCCCATAGACGGGCCCGTCCCGGGGCCCTCACAGTCATCATCGCCCGAGATGTACTCTTCTACCAACGACTCCGGCACGCCGTCCATGGGAGGCACGGCATCATCGCGAGGGTTGTCGTGGTATTTTTCGGGAGACGGGTCGAAGATGGTGTGCGTCGGGGCGGAGGGAGTGGCGGACTCGAGGCCATGGAACTCGGAGCCAGCAGCGGTGGGCTGTAGAGCCATCTTTTGGGAGACGACCTCGTCTACGGTGGGGAAGCTTTTGGGTTTCTCGGCATCCTTCTTGTCGTCGGGATGAGCGTCGGTAGCGGGCTTGAGATTGTCGGTTGCCGCAGAAGGCTTACTTTCGGCGGTGGTGGTGGCGGCTTCCTTTTCCATTGGGACGGGGGCGGCGGCTGAGGCGGAGCCGGTGTCGTCTGGCTTGGTGGTGGCGGTGGTGGAGGGAACGGTGGGTTGCTGCTCAACTGTGTGATGAACGCCAAGAGGAAGAGGCGAGTTGTCAGTTTGAATGTAGCTTTGTGTTTAGGGGCAATTCCGGGGGTTTGATTGATAATCAGCTTCGGAAGGGCACTGGTAAATCGAATGCTGATGTTGATGTTGGATAGGTGGTTATTGTCAAGGGCGATGGTGGTGGTGAAGGCGATGATATCGCGCGGGCGAATCAGAAGAGGAGCGCACAAGGGTTCGCCAATGCGCTCCGTGTAACGAGTAAGATGGCGCGCAACCGTATAGATCCGTCTTTTTAATCAAGAACTCGAAGCACCAGTTTAAAGCCTGAATCCAATTGTTTTTATGCAGAATATTGGGCTCGTGTCGCGAGGGTATCTCCAACTCACCTTCGTTGACTTGGGCGGACATTGTGATGGTTGAAAGGCGGCGATGACGTAGTTCGGGAGGATACCGCGTAGACAGTAACAGTGGGTGCGCTGTGCAATTTGAGTGGTAGAGGGAAGGCTTGGGCGGGTCTAGAATCTGGGGAAATGCGCAGGGGTGCGTGCGACGTTGAGATGTTATGATAACAAATGGTGATAGTGTAGTCGATGATGAACAGTAGGCAAAAACGATGGATGATTGCAAGGTTGGAGATGAGTGTCTTGAAAGTCCAAGATGGAATTCAGTTGCAGGAGCAAGGTGAAGACAGTTCGTGGTGCCGTGGTCAGGAACAGCAAGATGGACCAGGACCGCGGTGGCTTCCACGGTTCCCGTTGTGGGCTGCTGATGTGCACTGATCAACTGCGAGATCCCCCATTCGTTCATCCAAGGCGGTTGCTGTTCCCTCGACGAATCAGAGGGTGGAAGGCGCGCTCCGGCGCACGGACCAGCTCTCGTAGTATTTAGTTAGGAGTCGCGGTTACAAACCGTTAACTAGCACGTTAGACCAATCACAACCTTTGTTTCTACCCCAAAAGAACCGTGAGTAGCGGTGCATAACGCATTGCAAGGGCCAGAATAGCCGGAACAATACGAGGCCCGAGAGCTTGTTGCTAGGTACCTACCTATTCAAAGTCCACATGCTTTTGCCTGCCTAGTTGGGCTGGGTTGTGGAGCATTGATCACCACCACAAACCTTACCTACTGGAGAACTGAACCCCTCCCCAGTTACGCAATGGGAAAATGCACCAGTGACTACTAGCACTTATCCGTTTACCACTACTATCTACCTCTACACTACACATCCAACGGCTTCGTGACGGCTTCATCTTCCAAGCGACAGTTGGGGAATACACGATATTCCTGCACATCTGATAAACCTATAACCGCGGTTGCCGATTGTATAAGTACACTAGGTAATGTGATCAATGTTTGGATCAGACATCAGAAAAGCAAAGCATCCCCACAAAAACTGAGCCTCATCACCCAGGGCCAAGTTGAAGCACTTACATATACTGTGGTTGGGAGCAAAAGTTTAACCCCCATGTCAGGTATCTTGCACGGACCACTACAGAGAAAGCTTCGTGAGCACTGTGTGTTCATCGACATGACATGGGGGTTAAACTTACCCATCTCACCATAGTAGAAAAGGCTACAAGCCTTGGATGTTTCAAACTTGAAACCGGACCATACTAGCTTCCCGACCACCACCATCAATAACTCAAAGTTGAGTGTCCGTCTTCCATCCACTATATGTGACTCATCACACGGGTCTCAGAGCACTAATTCAGAATTCCTTATGTTGTCTGTGATGTCGTCTTGCTCGTTCTTCTGTCGGTGTTTACTCCACAAGGTACACGTGTACATGTAAAGTTCGAGAGTTGCCCCCGGCCGCCTATTAACCTTACCCCAACCCCGCGATTCCACCTGCCAACCAAATAGTTTCCATCCCATTGCGGCAGCCAAGCACAAGACCAAGATGGGCCAAGTCGGGCCAAGATAGGCGCCAAGAGAGATTGCCGTCATCTTGATCGCCACGTGAAGCATTGCGTGGATGAGATCCTTCCGACAACACCAAGGGTCCTATCAAAAGGGGGCTGTGTACATCCTTGGTCGGTGCTGGGCGTTCTCGGCCATCACATTCCATCGAATACAGTTCCACCATGCGGCGCGGCTACCGTCGACTACAGGCACGGAAACCCCACTCTTGCGTGATATGTAGTCCAAGTAAACAAACAACCTCATGCTCTGTCCGGCCTTCCAGAACGTCAAGTCTGTCACACCGTCCAAGTCGACGCCAAGCCTGGGTGCCAAGGCCCATTGCTTCTGAGAATATCTATGCCAATGCTCGGCCGCAATATGTTGGTCCTATCACAGCCGGTTGCGGGAGAGGCTTCTCTTTGTCGAGTGCCCGCACCTTTGGGAACTTCGAGACCATATCATCCGAAGTTGAGCTCATCACGATCGCCACTCCCAACAGGGTCTTATCAAGCCCAGCCCTGAAGCTCACTGGAGGAACTGCTCTGCCGCGCCCAAACCCTTCTTGGCCGGCTAGGATAAACCTCTTGGTGTTTGCTTGGCTGTCGTTATGCCCAGACATATTGCTGCGAGGGTTGACGGGTGGGTGGTTGAAGATGTTGGAGAAACTGGACCCAGCTTGACGGCACTGGGGAAAACCGATGGAGCCGCGTATGTACTTAAGAAAGTCATGTGCCCAACTTTTCGAAAACACTTGTTGATGTACCCCAAATCTCAACTTCCTGCCGCTCGGGAACAGGAACAGAAGAACCAACAATCCCAGTCCATAACTCTGCATTTCAGCAGACTGGTGCTCAGACCTCCAAGTTCCTGCAAAGACTCCTCGTCCTCCCAACGAGGCAACACATCTGTGAGCCGTCTCAGCTCAGACTGTAAACATTGATTTGTTGCGTTACCATCTCAACGACCTTGGCGACGACCCAGAGTACTGTTCCAAACACCATCAACCCCCATGCCATAATGGCAGAACCCCAATACCCCAAACATCCCTTCCTTCTCTCTGTACCAGAGGTTGAGAAGGCCCTCGACACACACATCGACAATGGTCTCTCAACGAACCAGGTGCCGAAGCTGCAGGAGCAGTATGGCGAGAACGAGTTGGACGTAGGCAACACCATTGCCTGGTATACCATCTTCATCAGACAGCTATGCAATGCCATGGTTTTGGTTCGTACCCCATTCCCCAAGCATTTCATGACGGGAGAGCTCAATGCTGACATCTGAACGTGATTGCTAGGTCTTGATTTTTGCCATGGCCCTGAGTTTTGGTGTCAAGGATTGGGTCGAAGCTGGCGTTCTCGCGGCTGTCATCATCCTCAATGTCGGAATCGGATTCTGGCAAGAATACCGCGCCGAAAAGAAGATGGACGCCCTTCGCGCCCTCTCCTCCCCCAGTGCTAGCGTACTCCGTGATGGCAAGACTTCTGTGATTCCAAAGTAAGTTGCCAAAATATCCGCCGAAAGAAGAACCGAACGGCCCGCTGACCTATAACCGTACCACAGCGCTCAGGTAGTTCCCGGTGATATCATCCTTCTCAAGATGGGCGACACCGTTCCTGCCGATCTCCGCATCTTCGAGGCCATGAACCTGACCTGTGATGAGTCCTCGTTGACAGGTGAAGCCGAACCTGTCGAGAAGATCACGACCAATGACATTGTGGTTCCGGGCACCGAGAAGCCAGCACTCTCCGAAGGCGATCTTGGCATCGGTGATCGTATCAACATTGCGTACGCTACCACCATTGTTCGCAAGGGCCGTGGTCGCGGAATCGTTATTGCAACTGGCATGAAGACCGAAGTTGGTAAGATTGCTGCTTCCACCAACAAGAAGCAACGCAAGGCAGGTAGGTCGATGAGCACCAAGCATGGCCACCTCCAGCCGGTCAAGGGCGCTGGCTTGCGTACGTGGGATTTCATCGGCAAATTCCTCGGTTTGACCGAAGGCACGCCGCTCCAGATCAAGCTGTCCAAGCTTGCGTATATCCTGTTCTTCTGCGCCATCTTCCTGGCCATCATCGTCTTTGCCGTCAACAAGTTCAACATCCCCACGGAGGTTATCCTGTACGCCATTTCAACTGGTATTGCCATCATCCCGGAGTCCCTGGTTGCTGTCCTGACCATGACCATGGTCGTGGCCACCGCTGTCATGAGAAAAGCCAATGTGGTGGTTCGAGATCTCTCTGCTCTCGAGGCCCTCGGAGGCGTGACCAACATTTGCTCCGACAAAACGGGCACGCTAACACAGGGAGCCATGATCGTCAAAAAGGCATGGCTTCCCCCGTCCAGCGTTTATACCGTCCGCGATTCCACCAACCCCAACAACCCAACCGAGGGCAAGGTAACTTTCTCTCCGGATGACACCAAGGTGAAGAAGGAGGAAAAGGAACGTGACTACGACCAGGAGAGAACTACCCAGGCCATCAAGTTTGATGTACCGGAAGGTGAGAAGGAAAAGCCGATGCAGCCCAAGGCATCGGAGATGGATGCCGAGGTCACTCCCGACCTCAGGTTGTTCCTTCATGCGACCGCGCTCTGCAACCTTGCCACGGTCCGGTATGACGAAGAGGCTGAGGGCTGGAAGACAACCGGAGAACCCACAGAAATTGCCATTCAAGTTTTCGCCCACCGGTTTGACCATGGAAAGAAGTCCATCGAGGGCAAGGGCTGGAAGCAGGTTGCCGAGTTCCCCTTCGACAGCAGCATCAAGCGCATGTCAGTCGTCTACAACGCGCCCAAGGACAACGAGCTCGGGTATTCTCCCGAGAACAGCATCGTATTCACCAAGGGTGCCGTTGAGCGTGTCCTGGATCTGTGCTCCCACATTGGAACCGGCGACGCCCAGCAGCCCATGTCCGAAGAGGTTAGGGATCGCATTCTGGACCAGATGACTGACTTTGCCTCCCAAGGCCAACGTGTCCTTGCCGTGGCGTACAAGCCGTGGGATGGAGAGTACTCTGCTCCGGATGAAGCCCACAAAGGCGATGATTCCGTCCGTGCTCAAGTTGAGGACAACCTGGTACTGCTTGGTCTGGTCGGCATCTACGACCCGCCCCGCCGTGAGACGACTGGTTCCATCAGCACGTGCGCCGAAGCTGGCATCAAGGTTCACATGCTCACGGGAGACCACCCGGAAACGGCCAAAGCCATCGCTAGGGAAATCGGCATCATTCCTCGCAACCTTGGCGTGCTGCCGGCGGGCGTGGCTGAGAGTGCCGTCATGAAAGCCACTGATTTCGACAAGCTGTCAGACGAAGAGATCGACAATTTACAAGAGCTTCCCCTGGTTATTGCTCGTTGCGCCCCTGAAACCAAGACGAAAATGATCGAGGCCTTGAGACGGAGGGGAGCCTTCATGGCCATGACGGGTGACGGTGTTAACGATGCGCCATCGCTCAGCAGAGCGGACGTTGGTATTGCCATGGGATCTGGTTCGGATGTTGCCAAGTCTGCCGCCAAAATCGTGCTGACTGATGACAAGTTCAACAGTATCGTTGCTGCTATCCAGGAGGGTCGCCGCATGTTTGAGAACATCCAAAAGTTTATCCTCCACTTGTTGAGCAGCAACGTCGGCGAAGTCATCTTGCTCATTGCTGGTCTCGGGTTCCGCGACCAGGACGGATTCTCCGTCTTCCCCATCTCGCCTCTCGCCATTCTGTGGATCAACATGGTTACCTCCTCCTTCCCGGCCTTCGGCTTGAGCAAAGAGCCCGCCTCTCGGGAAGTGATGAGGAAGCCCCCGCACGACCGCAAGAGGGGTGTGTTCTCGAACCAGATCTTGTGGGACATGATCGTGTACGGCATTCTTATGGGGACCTGCACGCTCATGACCTTTATCATCGTCGTCTACGGCAAGTACGGCGGAGATCTGGGCAAGGACTGTAACCGCGGGTACAACGACACGTGCATCCCGGTGTTCCGGGCCCGAGCCGCCGTGTTCGCCCTGCTGACCTGGCTGATCCTGCTCAGCGCCTGGGAGTTCAAGAGCATCCGCCGAAGCATGTTCCGCCTCGACCCGGACAACCACAAAAAGTTTGCCGTGTTCCACGACCTCTGGTCCAACAAGTTTTTGTTCTGGGCCGTCCTGATCGGCCTCGTTAGTGTTTTCCCCACCGTTTACATCCCCGGCCTGAACAGGAACGTGTTCAAGCACACCAACATCAGCTGGGAGTGGGGCGTCATCATCGGCATGTCCATCGTGTATGTGGTTGGTATTGAGTGCTGGAAGGCCGTCAAGCGCCACACTGGCATCCTGGATGACCACAAGGTGCCCAAGAGCGCCTGGAGCCAGGGTGACGATGGCGGAAAGAGAGAGCGGACCATGAGTTTCTCACTTTCTAGGAGCTTCGGGAGGACCAAGAGCTTCTTGGCCAGGACCATGACGAGCTCGACGGCAGGAAACCCTGCTGCCGATGATCTACGGGTCTAAAGGGCGCATGTTGATGATGTCTCTTTTTAACCTTGTTGTGTTGATTTTGAGTTTTCTTTTGCTGTTGTCGTTGTGTTTGCGACAGATACCCGGCCTCGGCTCGACTTGCGAGCACCTGGCTAACCAGTGGATGCCTGACGTCGTGGTGGTTAGACATTGTTATGCTTTTTTTTTTCTTTTTTTTCTTTTAACAGTTCGATGTTGACGAAGATGAGCGAAGACAAAAATGAGGGGAGGATTAACGAGGGCCAAAAACGAGTGTATGAAATTTTGATGTGATTCAGCTTTGATACCACGACCTTCGGGGCCTTGTTGCTCTAAGTGTTGTTTTTCTGTATATAGCGAAGAGGTGGTGAAGTGAGGATACTTCATGCCGTGCTATGAAATTGAACGAGTCGTCCAAAAACATGGAGCTTCCGTCGTTGTGACCTTGAGATGACCGGTGGTGTGATGTGTACTTCTTCTATGCTCACCTTGTGCCTGCCTGGAGGTAATTGGTCCAATACAGAGTTCTATGTCTTTACTAGCCGAAGAGCGTGATGCTCCATGGGATTGATCAGATTGCCTAGTTCACGTCTCTTTCTTGGTGGTGTTTCTCCGCCAGTATAGAAAAAAAAGGGGGCCCGTTCAGACGTCGGGAGCTTATCGATAAGGAAATCGGCATCACTCCAGGGGTAGAGGTACCTTGGTAGATTTCAGTGCAGCCCTGGCCCTGGCAGGCATTAATTACAGGGCAGGCACCACGTAGCCTAGCGCTTTTCCAGCGTAACAGCGACCGGGTCCCCTGAGCCAGCCCGCGTAAAGGACACCTCGAACCTCCACTGACTGACTGCATGAACCGTACGCGAGCCATCTTCCATCATCGACGGTAGACACCTTCCTCCATTCCTTAGGGTTATCTCGACAATTCAATTCCATCCATTCCTTCGTCGACAGCCGCTCGTTTTCTACAACTTCGATAATCTCGTAATAATCAGTCACCATGGCTCCCACCAAGACCACCGGCAACGATGTGTACTCGGTCATCCTGCCGACCTTCAATGAACGCCAGAACCTCCCCATCATCACCTGGCTGCTCAACCGCACCTTTAGCGAGCAGTATGTCACTACCAGTCCAGTCTATTGCCTTACCTCATCCCAATTGGCGTTGGTAATATCCTTGGTTTCCAGGCACTGACTTGCTCTCAAAACCAGAAACATCGACTGGGAACTCGTAATTGTCGACGACGGCTCCCCCGACGGCACCCAAGATGTCGCCGCCCAGCTCGTCAAGCTCTACGCTCCCCACGTGCAACTGCAGACCCGCACAGGCAAGCTCGGACTCGGCACCGCCTACGTCCACGGCCTCCAGTTCGCCAAGGGCAACTACATCATTATCATGGACGCCGACTTCAGCCACCACCCCAAGTTCATCCCCCAGATGATCGCCAAGCAGAAGGCCGGCAACTACGACATTGTCACGGGCACCCGCTATGCCGGCGACGGTGGTGTTTACGGCTGGGACCTCAAGCGCAAGCTTACCTCCAAGGGCGCCAACATCTTTGCCGATACCGTGCTGCGCCCCGGCGTGAGCGACTTGACCGGTTCCTTCCGGTTGTACAAGAGGGACGTGCTGGAGAAGCTGTTCCAGAGCACGGACATCCGTGGTTTCACCATGCAGATGGCTCTGGCTGTTACGGCCAAGTCCCAAGGCTTCTCGATCGCTGAGGTGCCCATCTCCTTCGTCGACAGAGTGTATGGCGACAGCAAGCTCGGCGGCGAGGAGATTGTGGAATATGCCAAGGGCGTTCTGCAGCTTTGGTGGTCCACGTAAACCGGACGAGGAATACCACAAGAAGAACAAGAGGGTAACGGTCTTTCTTTCGAAATATATAAAAGCTAATGGTCGGGCTGGGCCGATGTACAAGTAAGGCTGGGATCTGGGTTGCATGGCGTTTTCGTTCTTGTTCCGCGTACATATCTTTCTGGATGGCTTCGCTAATTGACTGATGATTACGTTGAGTTTTTGGGCATGAATCATTCTGGATATCTTGCGCTCTACGCTACAACAACCCACAGCCTCAACCCGCTTAGCAATTCCTGCCGCCCGTCACACTGATAGTCTGTCCAGAAATGTACGAGCTCAGGGGCGAGGCAATGGCCAAGACAGCACTGGCAGCCTCAGTTGCTGAACCGGGCCTCCTGAGGGGAATATCTGCAAAGGGGACCGGTCCTCCAGCCTTCTGGGCATTCTGCTTCTGAGGAATACCCAAAGCAACCTTTTGACCATCAACCTCCACAAACGCACCAGCCTCCTTGTTGGCCGTCAACCGAGTCTCGATATGTCCAAAGGCAATGGTGTTCGCCCTGACACCGAAAGCCGGACCCCACTCCTTGGCTATCGTTTTGCTAAGGCCAACCACACCGGCCTTGGCCATGGCGTAGTTGAGCTGGCCAGCGTTGCCGTGCAGGCCCGAGGTGGAAGAGATGTTGATGATGTTGCGTGGCTCGCCGTCCTTGACGCGGAAGAAGGGAGCTGCTTCACGGATGAGCTTGAAGGGGGCAGTACCGTGGAGGGCGATGATGGTCTCCCACTGCTTATCGGTCATCTGTTTCTGTGTTAGCATCAACAGCACCTTTTTCCCGACCAGAGATATTGTACTACCTTGTGAATGACGGCATCCCATGTGAAACCAGCATTGTTCACGATTATGTGAATCTTGCCATTGCCGAACTCCGCAGCCATCTTCACCAGCTTCTTGATGTAGTCGTCCTTGAGAAGGTCACCGGGAACAGAGATGGCCTTGCCTCCGTTGGCATTGATCCTATCCACAGTAGCTTGGGCTTTGGCGGCGTCGATGTCAGAAACAACAACCTTGGCTCCTTCGTTGGCAAAGAGTCTGGCACACTCGGCGCCGATGCCCTGGGCGGCACCGGTGATGATGACTACTTGGCCGGCGAGAAGGCCTTGGGGGTAGTTGAGGTGGCTGGCGAGTTGCTTTATCCTGTCCGCCATGGTGAAGTGATGGTCGAGTATCCTACTATACTTGCCCGATGAGGTTGTGCTAGTGACAGGAACGCGTGAAAAAACTGAAGCTCTGGTGCGAGGACCACAGGATCACCATGAATATGTGTACTACTCCAACATCATCCAGGAAGGACAGAACCCAGCCGAGGTACATCTCCAGTCGACCATCCCAATCGGCTTCTTATTATCCCCTACTTACCTAATACCCCGCATATTGAACTGAAGGTTGCAAATGTCATCTCATCGACGCTTAACCCTTCCCGTCTTGTTGTTCGTTGTTGGATGGAAGAGGAAGGGACTGAGCATTGGTTTCAAATATTCTTCTTCAACTGTTTGCGGACTCAAGATGAAATACTGTTCAGATTCGAAACGAATTACCATCATCCACCAGATACTTCGCTTGTCTGAAGACGACAATACAATAGATAAATCAAACATGACCGGATCACGGCAGTTGTTGCCGTGGAAATGGTTTCCCAGAGGCCATCAGGGTGTCAAGGCACGACCCGGCACGCAACAGCACCCCTGCCACAGCGTGGGGAAGCCGCTGTGCTGCCCCGCAACCCACTGCGGGACATGCCTTCCAGCAGCGACTCCATCTGATTCCCTTGTGACAGTGACACAAGCGGAATTCGCGATAAACAATACTGGATTTAGCTCTCGACATCCAAAACCAACAAAACACCACAAGAAACATCGACAGAGATGCAGAGAAATAAGGCCGGAAGAACGTCCTCGGGGCATCAGTTCTCACGGCTTAAGCCCGCAGAGATCGATCCTCTGGCCGAATACGGCCTCCCCTCAAAGGGAGAGAAGAGGTGATGATACCTGCTCTACCCCATCTCTCGCTCTAGCTCACCTTGCTCTTACAATGCTGACATCATCAACCTCAAACCAAACAGACTTCTCAACCACAAGACCCAAGAAGCCTACTACTCCAAAATTGCCGAGCGCTATCTCGCCTTCTGCACCGACGCCGGCGACCGCGACTCTCTCCAAAAGCAGTTCTCCCGTCTAGCCATCGGCGAGACCACCAGCACTAACACGTCAACACCGCTTCTCCCAGCCGGCTCAACATCAACACCGCCATCCTCCTCCTCGTCCCACTCCCACGAAGCTTCCACACCCCAACTTCCCCCACCCTCCGACCTCTCCCAAATCCTCTCCGCCCTCCGCAAGCTCCGTGAAGCCCTCGTCGCCTCCTCACGCCTCGACGACTTCACCACACAAGTCTACCTTTTCGCCGTGCGCCTCGGCATTCTCTCCTCCTCCTTCGAAACCTACCTCCCTTCTCTTCTCTACCTCCTGCGCGTCATTCACCGCTCCCCCACGCACCCCTTGACGTCCGTCGAATACCACGAGGTTGTGTCCTATCTTGTGTTGGACACAGCCTGTCGCCGGGGGGACCTGGCCGAGGCATATGCGCTGAGGAATCGGTATAAATTGAGAGAACCCAAAGTGGATGCTACACTCAAAGCGCTGGTGACGGATGACTGGGTGAGTTGGAGACGGACCAAGAGAGCTGTGGATGGGTACAGAGTCAAGTTGATGGAGTTTGCGGAGCCGGGGATGAGAGGACATGTCCTGAAGGCGTTTGGGAGGGCGTATTTGAGTGTGGGGGTGGAGTATTTGGAGGAGACGATGGGGATGAAGTGGGAGGACATGGTGGAGCGGTTTGGGGTCGGGTGGGAGTTGAACAATGGACGGGTGGTGATTAGGAAGATTGGGGGGAAGACGCAGTGAGGTGGGAGGTAGTTTGGGTGGTAGTGGTGGTTGAAGTAATGGGAGGGTTGTGGCCAGGACACAAACGGGTGTGAAGTCGTGGGTGGTGAAAGCCCGAGGATGGGATAAGAAGTGGATCACGGCTCGGGAGAGGTTGCGAGTTGGCGAGCGTGCTTTCTTTATGGTGCGCTACATTTACTTGATACCCCTTTTTATTTGCTATTTCGTCTGAGGCTTCGTACAAGTCGAGGTGCAGGGCTGTTGGTTGTGCGACTGCACTGAGCTCCTGGTGTATTCTTGTTGCCAGTCACCATTGGTTTCTTCGTATCAGTTGCCGTCCTACGATCCTACGAAGACAAGCAGCTGATTTATCCGACAGCACCCGTGGGGAGGGGGCTGACTTTAAGCTTGCTCGCTCGATGAGTGAGGGGTCACACAAGCATTGTATAGCGGTACTTGATCGAAGTTGCCGTGGTATTAACATTTCATTATATCGTATCTTTTGCTTCATGCATATCAAAGGCCCGTCACTTCACCATGACCATTACATTATACAGTATTTCCAAAACCATAATCACCCCTTAAAGAAGGGCAACGGCAGCCACGAGGCCACCAATGGCACCAAGACCGGCAGCGGCAGTCTGTCTGGGGCCGGGGTTGCTGGTGTGAGTGCTGGTAGCCGCGCTGCTGGCAGCGCTCTCAATGCTGCTAACGGCCGAGGACACGGCGGCGCTGTTGGAACCAGTGACAGTAGTGGCAGCAGCGGTACCGGTACCAGTGGTGACTACGGCGGTAGCGGAAGCGCTGCCACCGGTGGTGGCGGTGGCAGCGACGGTCGCGCAGGTGGCCTTGGTAGGGAAGTTTGTGGCACCGTTGTTCTTGCAGAACTATTTCAAGGTGATGTTAGAAGCCTGATCTGACTTGCTTCGCGACGATCTGTATATGGAGGACGTCAAAAACTTACAGTGGAAGCGAAACCGGCGGCAGCATCAATATCGCTGGCCGAGCACTTCTCCAGAAGGCAGCATTGGATGTCCTTGATGAAGGTCTCGTCCGTGCAGATGCACTTGGGATCGCGACCGCAGTTACCGATGCCGTTGGTGAGGTAAGGGGTGGCACATTCGGTCTGTTTGTTTATGGGTTGTTAGTAATGTTCATTCCGTTCTTCAACGGACCAAGATCAAATGACTGGAGGCGAAGAAGGTGGAAATTGGTAAACTTACAGCGCAAGGTGGGAGGTTACCAAGGTCCTGGGCAGCAGCGAAGCTGGCGAAAGCGAGGGAGAAAAGGGCAGCGGTGAACTTCATATTTGCGGTGTTTGTGATGGTGTTTTGGTGGTTGGATTGGACGTTGTTATGAAAAGAGGAAACGGAGCTGGATGAATCACAAGAAGAGAGACAAGAAAGAAGAAGAAGCAGAATGTACAACACGATCGGGAATGGGCATTCTCGTCATATATGTCACTCTCTCTCCTCCAATTGGCGATGTCCATTGAAGAGACGCCAATCAACGCCCCTAGAGTGGTAGCGATGGCCGCGAACCCCTGGCAGCTCGCCTGGCCACTCGATCCAAGCCAGGATGGAGGAGGTACCTGACCATAGTGGTAGCACTAGTGGAAGCCAATGAGAAGCTTGAATTGAGCTAAGCAACGTGGTGAGAGATCAGGCAGCCGTTATGTTGGAACTTGTTCGTTTCCTTTTCAGAAAGGTTAAAATGTGTTTACTGTGGTATGTGTATTTACGCGCCCCTTAAACTCTGTACACTAGAACGAAGGACGTGAGCCGTGTTGCCTGGAAACCATAACTGTGTATATCCGACAGTGTTGTGATGGAAAACAGGAAAGCGAACCCACAATGACCACTGGAACTGCTGATCGGGCCCGGAGTTACTCCCTCGTACGTCTCACCTCGTAGGGATCTTACTCTTTGATAGGAGACCAGCTGGCATCCGATCTTCGGTATCTGAGCTTGGCTGTGTCTACTTGGCCGCAGGTTCCTCGAAGCCAAAAGGGTTGTCTCTACGCATAAACCTCGGCGCAGTTTGTTCCCCGTTCTTTTCAAACCTCGAGAATCGCAACTATCCGCAAAGGACTTCAAAAACTATCTGTTGAAAAGCTTACAAGCAACCATCAACATCACCACTACACTACTACCAGGGTGCCCACGTGCCGGGTTATGCCCTGTTCACCATCGGGGAAGATGATGGACACCAACTCCGCTGCACACAGCGCCAATAGAACGGTGGCGAGAGCCCACAACAGACCAAAGTCAAGCTTTCAGGGGCTGGTTCCGGGGTCGGTGCAGTCCCCAGATTCTTCGTCGCGGGTTGCTGATCATCTGAGGCTGAATCAAATATGTTGAGAAACCGCAGTCGGTCAAGATGGCGGTGGGTTGGTTCACTTGGCTGTCTAGCACTTTATGGGTATTGACAGGGCGAACACATAGCTGCCATAATGGGAGAAGAGCGGTATCTCGAAAAGTAAACCCAAAATCATGGCGTTGGGAACCATCACCAGATCCGGCACTCTCATGAGATTTTGGTGGCTGACATCGGCGATACTTTTCCCGCCAAGACACACAGACACTCGGTGATATTGGCCAGTAAGCTCCGAAGCAGGCGTGTGAAAAGCCCTGGAAAAGGTAACCTTGGGTTTCAACAGCTAGCTGGACGACCAGTCAGAGGCAGTTCTCATCTCCTCGAAATTTCCACTGCCTCTTGACTGCGCCCAACTCGTTGGTCACCATCCACTTGTCAAAGCCAGATCAACACTTGCTTACGTGCAGGTAGACGAGGCACTGTCGACATTCATTATCGCACTTGCTTATCTCATTGTGATTTTTTGCGGGTTTCATTGCTTCAGTTCAGCTACCTTGACGGCACGAGCCGCGACCAAAAGAATCAGTCGGTCTTGATCGCGATGCCACTCACACCTTGAAAGCTTCTTGAGCTCTTCATCCAATTTGCTACACACACTGAATCCTACCCGTAGAGGATTCAGATACCGAGGCACAAGATGGGATTGGGAATTCTCGAGGACCGAGTCCTTGAACATGTCCCTGGTGTGTGAAGTTGTTCATAGTTCTCGAGCCTTCAGCAACTCGGACGACCTGTGTACTGACTAGCCAATCTGTCAGGGACAACACAGTATTTCGATGACCCAGAGAGACCACAATATGCCACCGACGGCGCCCATGAACATCTCAAGTGCGACCGAAGCGGCCCAGTGCCCATCGTCCTGGTCCCTCAACCAACAGATGATCCAAATGATCCTTTGAACTGGCCGCTCTGGCGCCGCGACCTCATCACCCTCGTCCTCTCCATCACTTCGGTCTTCGCCACCGCCTTAGGCCCTATCCTCGCGGCCGACACTGTTCTCCTTGTCAGCACTCTCAAAGATGTCACCTTTGTCAAAGCTTCCCTCCTCACTGGTTACTTTCTCCTTGGTTGCGGCGCGAGCGCCTTCCTCTTTGTCCCATCCAGTCGTATATGGGGCAAAAGACATTTGTTTGTCCTAGGCACGATTCTATTGATCGTCACCAGCATTTGGACAGCTGCTTCGGGCAATAAGAGCTACACGAACTTTCTATGGTCGAGGATCTTCCAAGGCGTTGCGGCCGCCCCCTTCGAATCTCTCGTCAACGCGGCCGTCGGCGACCTGTACTTTGTCCATGAGCGTGGCAAGCGCATGGCCTTCACCAACCTGGCTGTCTTTGGCGGTGCCTTCTTCACTCCCATTCTAGTCGGCAAGATCAGCAACGACATGGGCTGGCAATGGACCTTTTGGTTTGTCGCCATCTTCTCTGGCGTGTGTCTCCCGGCTGTCTACTTGTTCTGTCCCGAGACCGCTTACCGTCGTGACCCGACACCGCGCTTCTCGGCAACGAAGAAAGACGATGATGCCCCCCAAGATCGTGGGCTTGACCAGGAGCAGGAGCAGGAACTCAAACGATACCCAGCTCCCTCCCACCAAACCTCCACCGACAGCACCACCGCCCCCAAGGACGAAGAACACATCCATACCGCAACCGAAGCCCCTGCTTCCACAACTGGCGCTCCCACCACCACCACCCCACCAAAAGCCACATTCCTCCAATCCCTCGCCCTCTTCAACGGCCGTAAATCCTCCGACTCCTTCTGGAAACTCACCCTCCGGCCCCTCCCCCTCCTCCTGCACCCGGCCTTCCTCTGGGCCTGCCTAATCCAAGGCCTTCTCATCGGCTGGACCGTCTTCATCGGTGTGCTCATGGCCTTCTTCTTCATCTCTGTTCCCTTGTGGTGGGACGAAGTACAAACGGGGTACGCCTACACCGGTGCCTTCGTCGGGGCATTGATCGGCTTCGCTATCGCTGGTGGACTATCGGATTGGTCGGCGCGGTTGATGACCAAGTGGAACGGGGGTGTCTATGAGCCGGAATTTAGGCTGGTTTTGGTGATTCCCCAGATGGTGCTGGGCTGTGCGGGGCTGTATGGGTTTGGGATTACGTTGGATGGGATGTTGTACGGCAAGTATCATTATGCGGTGCCGTTGACTTTCTTTGGGCTGGAGGTCGCGGGGATGGTAATTGGTGCGGTGGCGGGGAGTCTTTATATTGTTGATGCGTATCGTGAGTATCTCTTCTTCTTCTTGTGCTGCTGGAGTGGTGGTTATTTGGTGGCGAGACTTTTTTTGGCTGGTGTACTGATTGCTGACTGACTTGACTTTCAAAAAACAGGTGACATCGTGATTGAAGGCTTTACGGCTATGATCATCTTCAAGAACTTCTTCAGCTTCGCGTTGACGTTCAAAGCGTGGCCTTGGCTCATCCAGAGCAGTGTTAAAGCTGCGAAGATCTTCAATGCCTTGGGAAGTGTGCAGCTTGTTGTTTGCTTGCTTACTATTCCGCTGTGTAAGTTGATTGAATCATTCAAGAACAAAATGGACCGCTTACTGACTTTTTGATGCTCAGATATCTACGGAAAGCGCTTGCGCAGCTTCTCATATCGCCATGACATCCTGGAGCTTTGCCGTTTGCGATAGCCGGCTGGCGGCACCATTATAGTATACGATTTAATCTTTAATATGATACCCTTGTTTTTTGTGTTGTACACAGTGATGGAAGAGCAGATGTGGAGAAGTGTTCACGAAGGATTTTCTGGGTAAGAGACACTCGCAGGAATTAAATACACAATCACTCCATCCCTTACGGCCATCAACATTATTTAAAAATCTTTATTTGATTTCGTCCCAAGCGAGTAGCTGCTGTTCACTCCCTGAACTCCCCCCTTTTGCTCGCTATTTTCTCATAACATATCATGTCATCATACCAGCATCAACGTCGACGACCACCCCAACCGTCCCCTCCGATTTAAGCCTTCTGAGTAGACGAAGTATCCGAAAAGCTAGTCTTGCCAGCCGGAACCTGGAAAACTTCACTGGGATCCTGCTTTCTCCTCTTAGTCAACCTCAGTCCACCTACGCCCAAGATCAGAGCCTGCAGACCAAGCACCACACCCAGGGTAACCATAGCACCAATAACACCAGCAACAGCATTGCTCATTCCACTGCCACTCTTAGCAGCAGCAGCAACACCAGCGGACTCGGCAGGGTAGTAATCAGCGCACTGTCCCGTCTTCTCTCCACAAGCATCGCACCATTCCTTGCTGCCTCCCTCGAGCGCAATCTTGTTCATCTCGCTCACAAAAGTCGTCCACGGCAACTCCGTCTTGTCCTGGCCGAACAAGGGGTATACCTTGGCGGGGTTGCTGTCCGAGGCAGTACCATTGGCGAACAAGAAACGGACAAAGACCTCGTTCTCCGAAGGAGAAGAGGAAGATGAAGTAGTAAAAAGCTCAAAGGTCATGGAGCTGGCATAGTCGACAATGGCGGTGAAGTCCGGCGACACGGCAGGGAGCTGAGAGAGGCCGAAGAAGGAGCCAAAAGTGCCGTAGGGGCCGAATTGGATGTTGAGCTTTTGAGAAGAAGAAGAAGAGATGGAGGAGTTGAGGGTGGAGACAATGTGCGAGGCCAGGACGGAGCCGGCGACGGCGCGGATGGGCGAGGAGGCGTTGTAGCCGAGACCGAACTCGTGGATGTTGGCGAGGTCGGAGAGGGTTTGGAGGTTAGAAGGGGTGAGAAGGTTGGAGGAAGGGATGGAGGCGTTGTGGATGGTGGAGACGTGGATGTAGTCGAAGACTGTTGACGGTTAGCTTCAAGCGAACAGGCTGAGGGGAGGAGTAAAATGAGTACGTACTGCTATAAGCGTTCTTGAAGGTGGCACTCTCGCTGGGGAAGGTTGACTCATAAACAGGCAACAAGCTCTGGTAGAACTCCTTGGTGCTCCCCAGAAGCTCGAGGTACTCCTTGCTCTGGAAATACGCCTGGCTGCTGTTCACGGCAGCTGGACACCCGCTGTTTCCCTGCAGCCAGGCACTAGACTCGGCCTGGTTGCTGCCGCGGCTCGTCACTGTCGCAGAGTTGACGGGAATATACTGGTACCCGCTCAGAGGAGCTTCGATCGTGGTGCCATTGGCGAGCTTCTGAGAGTTAACAGAGCCAGCAGGAGGGTACAAGCCCTGGAGGAAAAAGCCAGCACTACCCTGGAGAACATTGTCGGCGGGGGCAGTGACGGCGAGCTCAGTGAGATCGGCGAGGTCGGACGAGATGCCGTTGATGCGAGTGGAGGACTTCTCGTCGATGTAGCGGGAGCGATACCAAGAGCCGGAGAGGTAGACTTGCTCAGCACCGAGAGCAGTGAGCTTCGTTGGAGAGTAGGCCTTGGTGGTGCGGTCACCGTGACGGCTGAAGATGTAGGCACCGAGGATGGTCTCGGCAGCCGTAGCCGTGGGGATGGAGGCGAGAAGAAGAGCCTTGGTGTGCATGGTGACTGACGGGTGGTATTGTCCCGAACTTCCGAGATGTGATGACCTATGCGATGGATCGATGAAACCCCTAGTGAAAGGCTTGGACAAGAAAAGGAGAGGAACAGTTTCTTGAAGCCAAGGGCAGAGAAGTTTTATTTAAGCTATCCTAGGGACTTCAACCCATAATAAGAAAGAGATATTATCATGTTCTTGCCCCTCATGTTCAACCAATGATCGACACAGTGGGGGATGGAAACACAGCATGGTAAGCATGGCCAACCCCACTTGGAAAGCTTCTATGTTTTGGGCATCGAACACGGATTTGGCTTCTTTCTTTTGTCAAGTGCCAGTGGACGAGAAAAAGACAGAGTGGACAGCAGGTGCCATTGAGGAGGAGTCTGGAGATGCAGGTGCTGGCAGGGGGTGGCCAACGATGGCGGACTTCCTCGGGGCATGCTGTGTTTCTCCGCTGGAGCTATCGAGGTGTTCATACGACCTTGGAAGCTGGCTAGCTCGGGATGTGTGTGGTGGTGTAAACAGCGATGAATCATCACTTTGATGGTAGCAAAATACACTACACTACAAGTATAGAACAATAAAGTACCGCGGAGAAAGGATTCGTCTGTTATCTAAACCAGACATTAGCAGATCTGAAAGTAAACAAAAGACACTCGACAACATCCACATCATTTCTGAGCCGCAAACGTAGAATCCCAGTAGATAAGCCCTATAAATCTTGTCAACGGCCCTGACTAAGAGGTACGCTCTGGTGGTGGGGTATGTGATCGCGCTCGCCCGTTAAGATTTTTGATGGCAGGGTACCTACCGCCCCTCCCGGCCACCCCCGGCCACCCCCGGCCACCCCCGGCCGAACTGCCGGCAGCGATAAGAGACGGTGGATCATGAATTTGGCTCGGCCCGGAGACACCTGGGACTCACACCTCACAAACTCGACCGATGCCCGTCATTGTAGATGCCCGTGGTTCGTCTGGAAATCTTCATCGAGGATCTTTGTTTGATTTGACTGATACAACACCGAACTCGTCACCAGTAGCAGAGAAATATGCAATCATTTAGCACGCCTGCTCCGACCCGAACGCCTTGCAACCATGCTGCCGTGGCATGGCCCGATGGTATCACAAACGCTCCGGTGTGACAAACTGATAACATTTTTTGGAATCCCATGTTTTAAAGCTTGGACTTTTGCTTTCTCCCGTCTTTCAGGTTTTTGCTGATCTGGCCAGTAAGCAGGAAGTCGGGATACTCCATGCCTTCGTCAATGCCAATGTCGTTTCCTCCCTGTCGCCTCCAGCCAGCGCCATCAACGACGAGAGTGGTACCATTGACATAGTTACCAGCATCACTGAATAGGTAAACAGTAGCGTCAGCGATATCACGGCGGCTTCCCCATCTGCCGCTGGGAACAGCCTTGGTCATCTTCTGCTTGTCGGCAGCGCTGCTGGCCAGGCGCTCCATACCCTCCGTACCTTCAATGGCACCGGGAGCAATGACGTTGGCAGTAACACCGTAGGGGCCGTATTCAAGAGAGACGCTGGCCATGAGGGAATCCACGGCGGCCTTGGCAGCGGACACATGGGCCTGCAGGGGCATGCCTGTGTAGTGGAAGGTAGCGGAAACCGAGATGATGCGACCGCCAGTGAGGCCATTCGGGTTGGGGTTCGGGTTCCTGGCAGCCGACTCGATGAGATAAGGGATAGTGGCCTTGACGGTGTTGAAAGTACCAATGGTGTCGATGTCGATGACAGCCTTGAAGGCGTTGGGGCTCAAACCGGAAATAGGAGCAATGAAGTTTCCAGCGGCACCAGCGATGACAAAGTCGATGGCTCCCAGCTCCTTGACGCACCGCTCGGCGGCCGCCTTGAGGTTGTCAAACTGTGAACTCGGTCAGCGAGACTTTTCCAACTGCGGTTCATCCAAGCAACAACACTCACGTTCCTGACATCGACATTGCCAATGCCAATGACACGAGCTCCAGAGCGGACCTTGGCGATGTCTTTGGCCGCTTTTTCAGTCTTTTCTGGGTTGCGACCAATGATGCATGCGTCAGCTCCCAGATGGACCATGGCGCGAGTTTGCGCACTGCAGATGGTGCCGGCACCACCGGTGACGAAGAGAACCCGGTTGGCTGTGATGATGATTGTTAGCGACACTGTGATCTCTGCACAAATTCACCCGAGACTTACCAAAGATGCCGGGTGCCCATACGGAGCTGAGATATTCTGACTTTGGGACACTCATGTTGGGTGATATTGACCGCCGATGGAAAATATAATCACTAACAAATAATGGTTGTTGATGTTGCTGATGGAAGCAGTCAAGCAGGATAGAGGTAGAAGACAGAAACAGATGGGGTATATAAGACAACCAAATTATCGAGTTGAGACTCCAAGGAGGACCTTCAACACCACGTACACCGTTTCATTCGTTCCATCCTTTGGCGAGTTGCGAACTAGACTTAGTGCATGGGGTCAGACGGGTGTCAGAGAAGGGATCTCCATCTTTGCCCCGTCCGCGGGTGGTGGTGGACTCGATGGTGGTCACTCGGCAGGGGCAGTGTCAGTTACCGGCGCTGTCACTTCCTGATCAACTGAAGCTTCGGCGCTCGCTCAGGATTCGTTCGGGGCAGCTTCAGTTGCCGGCGGTGCCTCCCTTCACAGTACGCGGTTTACCTCGGCTAGGACCCACCTTTTTTTTCCTAGGTTTCTCCAGACGGGACTGGCCCAGCCTTGCAGTCCCCCACACGCCCCGCAGCACTGTTTGTTTAGTGACCACACTGTGCGCCGCCCAGCGTAGTTCGGATGGTCTGCCGTTAGCGGATCGCATTTTGCGCCGGGTTGCATCAACGCCGTCTTTTTTTGTCCAGCCTCGTCTTCTTTGATTCACGATATCTTCAACCTAACAGCCGCCCTTCGTCTCTACATGGACAATTGTACGGACCTGCACGTCCGAATTTTCGACGCGACTATAAACAAACTTTGAAAACAAGCAACAACCGATCTCCCACTTCTCCCTCGAACAACAATCAATCCATCACCACCACCCTGTTGGTCATCCCACTTTCTCGTTTTCTCTGCGCATCCGAACCGCATCTACATACTAGGTTTGCGATTCATCACTGCGCACCACCTCACTGTCACATTTCTTTGCACACACCAATCTCTCAAACGTAGCACATCACCATTTGCCCGCCATGGACACGGCAACTGACGTACCAAAGAAAAGGAGAGCGCTGCCCTTCAAGCGCACCGTTGCACGCACACCAGCCAACGAGCCACCCCCAAGCCATGCGCCAGAGCACAATTCTGACCAGGATGACCCTCTCGCCCTCTTTCGGCGATCAAAGGACGTTTTCCCCATGGTCCTGGAGGACCTGCAGCGGGCATCATCAGAGGAAAAGGTGAAGCCTTCCGAGTCGCCAAAGGAAGGGCATGTCAACAAGAAAAGGAGGGTGTCGTCCAATGCTGAAGGTGACAATGAAGCACCTCTCGGCGCCAGCTCTTCGAGCGTATCGGCACTGAGTAGGACGTCTGCATCGCGCATCGACTCCGACGATGACGACCTGATCATGGACGTCAAGGGCAAAGGGAAAGAGATCGTACGACCCGACAAAGCCCGGGTACCGACTCCCCGAAAGCCTCTTTCAACCACACCAAGAAAGTCGGGGACGCCATCCAAGAAACGCTTCGCCTTTAGCGACGACGAAGACGACCATGGGAAGGACGACCTGTACTCCCCACACTCAAAGCGCCGCAACCCCGACCGCTTCTCTCCAAAACCTACCGCACTCGGCCGCAGCACCCGGGCCACTCAGCGCGGCAGCTCGCCGCTGGAAGGGTTTGAGACCTCCTTCAACCTCCCCGGCGCATCCTCCACCTCCAAGAGGAAACCTTTGGAATCCGCTGCCCTCGACTCCGACAAGGACTCGGACCTCGAAGTCTCCGAAGTTCGCCCCAAGAAGCGCTCCGCTTCTTTCTCGTCCTCTCCACCACCAGCACCATCCGCAACCGACCCAGACCATGAAACCACCACCGTCGCCGATAAGGCCGACGACGACGATGATTTCGCCAAATGGGTCACCAAAGCTGCCGCGCTAGAAGCCGACCAGGCTAACTGGACAATCGACGTTCTCGTCACTTCCCGAATGCCACACACCAAGCCGCTTACTGCGCGGCGACGGATGAAGCAAGGTCTCAAGCTGATTTTAGACACGTGGATCCGACAGCAGGTGCTCCACGGTTGCGAAATCCCCGAGGACATGGTGGGCAAGCTGTTCTTGACGTTTAAAGGGAACCGAATTTACGGCAACAGCACCATTGCTTCGTTGGGAGTCAAGGTGGATGCCAATGGCGTGCTGCAGCTGCCTCCTGGTGCCATGACGAGCCGAGAGGCCATGGAGGGGTATGTCATCCAGGGGGGGAAAATTGGACTGGTGCTGGAGGTTTGGCACGAGGAGTTTTACGAGGAAGAGCTTGCGAAGGAGAAGAGGCGGAGGGAGAGGGAGTTGGGGCTGATTGACGATGACGATGACGAGGACCAGCAAAGCGGAATCGGTGCGTCTGGTGCCAATGGATGGTCCAGGGGTGGCAGTGAGGCTGCTGAGGTCAAGAAGACCAAGATCAAAGTGGTGCTCAAGGCCAAAGACCTCCAACCGCTCAAGATCGCCGTCTATGAGGATACGCCGGTCAGTACCATGGTGCAGGTTTTCCAGAAGCAGAGAGATATCAAGCCGGAGCAGGCTGTTGTGATACAGTTCGATGGCGAGGAGCTGAACGAGAACATGCTGGTTGGGGCGATGGACATTGAGAGGGACGAGACCAATCAGTTTGAGGTCTACATCAAGTAGTGTATGACCGGGAGAATAAACATGGAGACCGGGTTTTGGGAGGCTTTATTCGCACATTTCTTTAGCTGTTATGGGGTTGGATGATTGGAGTTTTACCGCGCTTATTCGTCAGGCTTACGAAATCGGCGGTGACTTGTGGATTATTGCTTTTGCTTGATGTTGTGACAGATGATTACGGAGTTTGGAGTGTTGCAAGTCCATCCAGGACATGGTTCATGGTGCGGAGGTGGTACCCTAGCTCTTCAGCAGATACCCATACGTATATCACTTTTTGCTACGTCTTGCCTTCACTTTATTTCAACAAGCGTGATGACTCATGGGAGTTGGTCAGTCAGAGCACAAAAAGAGCCTCTTCGGGTTAAGATGGTCTCATCCCGCCTATCATGAGTGAATATCGAGGGGTTTGACTATGCTCTATTTGCTATTTCGATATACGGTTCGCCATCTGGACTGTAAAAGAAACAAGACAGCTTACTTATGTGGATCAAGCGAGATGAGAGAATGAATGAAAGTACACTGATTACTTCTTGTATGACTCGAAGAAACCAATCTATCGTGGCTCGCCTGGCTACATTGATGCCCATCACATCAGCTCCTTACATTCTGCTTGCTTTGCCGTCACTATGGATCGAATCTCAACCAAATGAGCGCACGATATCCATTTCTCACCTCACTTTCTCTGCACCATAATCGATCTTGCCAGCCAATATGCACTAAACAGCCTTTTGGTGAATATCTCTCTTCATTGTCTTCTCTTCTCGTCCTCCGGGTATAGATCATAACCACACATTGATAAAATTCGCAAGGCGGTAGCTCCCCAATATCCCGTCCTCTTCCTCCCGTTTCTACACACCTTCGTAGGTATCCCCAACATGACTGACTGAATCGCCCATTTCAAATTCTCCAGACTCAAAGCAAAAGCATAATGGACTCCTAAACGCCAGAACCCTTTTTAAGCGTAGCTCCCGAAATGCCACCTTCGCCCCTTATGTGATGAAAACCGTCGATTTTTTGTTGACTGAACCATGCAGCCCCACGCGTGAACCATTCATTAGGTGAGAATAGCGGCAATAGAAGTGTAACACATTATTGCCGTTTTTCGTCAAAGAGAGAGCTTAGAATCTCTCCTTTTGCCTCGAGGCAATGATCCGGAGGTTGTTGTACACCTTGCCGGGCTGGTGTCCGAGAATGAGGGAGACGACGGACTCGCGGGCCATGCCAATGTTTTCGAAGGCACCGAGGATATGAACGCGGGAGCCGGCGAGGACGATTCTGGTTTTTGTGGCTGTTTTCATCTTGTCAGTACTTCCGCGTTATCTCTTCAATTCTCCCGTTAGGGCGAACGTACCATTCTCGATCGCAAACTTGGTCTTTCCATCCTTGCCTGCAATACGACCAATCGCACGTCCCAGAGCATCGGGGCCGAGGGTCTGACGGACATCCTTGACATCGAAGGACTGGATATAGAGCGAATCGAGACGGAGCAGGGCAATGGCGTCGTCAATGTCAAAGCCCATGGCAAAGGCGGAGACGAAATCAGCACCCATCTGCAGGGATTCGGGGGTGGTGGTGTGTCTGCTGGAGCGGAGCTCGACGCGCTTCTCCTTGATGTTCATGCGGACCTGGAGCTTGCAGTGCTCTACAAGTGGGGGGTAGCTGATTGGAAAACAGTCAGTCTTCCTTGCCCAAACATTCGCCCATGTTTCCGTAGTTTCCGTCTCACATCTTGGTCCAATTGGCCTTGAGGGCCGACATGCGGTTTGGCGGGATACCAATTTTCCTGGTCTCTGCGCGGCGAATGATCTGGACGTCCTGGCCGGGGGCGAAGCGGGGGCGACCCTCCTCGTCGACAGCCATCTGCGCATCTTGGTCATTGGAAGGGGGAGCGGCGGCGCTGGGATCGGTGAGGTTGACGGCCTCGTTGACATCGAGAATGAGCTCGTCCTCTTGCTCGGTCTGGATAGGAATCTGGGCGGTGGGAGCCTCGACAGGCTGACGAAGTGCTGTTGGCGCAGGCATGTTGGGCGAGATGTGTTGTTTATCGGTGGGTGATCGTCAAGGGGCCGAGTCGAGTTGTTTGTTGATCAAAGTCGGCGGTAGTATTCTGGGGAATCGCCGGCCAAGAGTAATGGCAGATTTATCGAAGATCGGGTGGAGGAGAGACTGGTGACGGGCGACGAAAAGAGGTGTCGGGATGCTGGGTTACAGTCGTGAATTGCGGAGATCTGGGAGTCGAAGTTCTGCCTTTTTGCGCCGTCGGTCTCTTAGAATTTTGATGTTTATCGATTTTGATAGCGCAGAGGGGAAATTCTTGACAAAAAGCAGTGGATCCACAAAAGAGCACACAAGTGAAGCTTATCGGTTGGCTGGATGTGGGCTAGGACCCTTGCCAATCGCAACGCCCATGCACTAACAGTTACCGAGGAATCCCTGTAATCCCAAGGTTAGCGTCATTGACGCACTTTTGACGGGACCTGGACCGGCAGCTTTTTCAAACTCCAGGTTCTTGGTCAGAGCAGGAGCACCATCATATGTCATTCTAGACTCGGCCCACCACCAAGCAACAACATCTGATTTTCAGCCTCGAGAACCGACCATGGATACGGCACCTAGCTGTCGTCATCACCATCGTCGCTGAAAACAAAAACACAAAAAAGAAATAGGACCCTTCCTCGGTCGACAGTATGAATTTCAACAATGTCTACTAGCGCTACGACGACCCAGCTGGGCCGCCAGCTATGGTCTTCAGTACGAGATCCTCACACCACCTCGAATCTCTTCATAGCCACGATACTGCTTCCAACTTGTCAGCCATTACTTAGCCGTCACAGTCTTGGACTTGGCCCCTCGAATTCGCTGGGGACCCATCAGCGATACGGACAGCAGCAGAGCACGCGACAATTTACCTCTTCCGCAAGTCGCTTTTTCTCCTCAGCAACAAAATCGCAAAGACTACACTATCAACAGTCACAACCATCCCATAATGTCCTACGAAGCTGTACCTCCGGAGGTCTACTCCTTCTTGGGCTCATCACCAGCCCCTCTCCAACAAGTACGGTAGAGGCATCCGCACTATCCGGCAATGCCGCGCAAAAGGCAAAAATGAGCCACCTGGCTCGGCAGGCTTTACTCTTGCGAAGGATACGACAGAATACCACGACCACAACGTTATGCATGGCAGGAAAGCGATATCAAAGTTCGGGCAAAGAGACCAAGGGTGATCATGACGAGACCAAGGCCGAAGCCAAGTCTTCTACAATTTCTCCTCAGCAAAAGTCCGAGCAACCACAGCAACCACCGCATACCGAGACGGCTTCCGGTTCTGGTCCCCAGCCGACTCCCGCACATGAATCAATAGCAGATTCCATGTCTAAATACCTTCACCTTCCTCACCTCCCCCATCTGCCTCATCGGCCCACAAAAGAAGAGCTTCTGGCGGCAGCAAGCGGGTTCTGGTCGCGTCTCAAGGTCCGATTCAAGTGGTTCTCCATCAGGAGCATGCGCCCCTGGAACGCCGACGAATGGGGAGCGTTTGTGTCCTTTTTCTTATTCGGTCATTTGGTCTGGATTCTTGTTGGCACGACCACCTTCTTCTCCCTCATCATCCTCTTTATCAACACGGTGTTTGCCCAGGAAACGCTGGCCAAGTGGATCGGAGACTACCTAACCCAATCTGCTGGCCTTACTGTTGTCTTCGAGTCGGCTATTGTGCCCAAATGGGGAGATGGTGTCATCACTTTCCGCAATGTCTTCGTTTCTCGGAGACCTGGTCAGCCCAAGTCTTCCGTCAAGAAGGGTTCTTCCGAAGCTGCGGCCGAAGCAGCTGCTGCTAAACAAGCCGCCGAGCAAGAAGGCACTGCCGTGGAAGAGGACGATGGCAATTACACCCAGTTTGATGTCACTATAGACACCGTGAACGTGGCTTTGTCTTTCCTTAAATGGTGGAACGGAAAGGGTCTTCTCAAGGACGTCGAAATAAAGGGTGTCCGAGGTGTTGTTGACAGGACTTCGGTTGTCTGGGGCAATGAGGACCTCAACCCCCTTGACTTCAGACAGGAACATAACCCCGGCGACTTTGAACTGGATCACTTCAAGATGGAAGACTTGCTGGTCACCGTCCACCAACCGGGCGGTTTCCGGCCCTTTTCCGTTTCCATCTTCTCCTGCGAGCTTCCTCAGCTACGAAAACAATGGCTGTTCTACGACTTTTTGTCAGCAAATCACATGTCCGGATCATTCGATGGATCACTATTCACCATTCATCCCAGACAGATCCACGGTGTGTCCGCAGCAGATAACGGCCGTCACCACCAAGACGAGTTCGGTTCTCCCTCGGCCTGGAAGAAGTTCTCCAGACTACGGATTGATGGGCTGAAGATTGACCACCTGAACCGCGGGGTGGAAGGACCGTTTGGCTGGATTTACGAAGGCAATGTCGATATGATTGCCGACATCATGTTCCCTGCGGACCCTGAGGAGGGTCTAAGCAAGGTTGTCGCCGAATTTTACGACAAAATGGAAGAAGCCGTAACCAGCAACCGCTACCTCAAAATTCTAGACGGCAACATTTCTCCCAACAGCCGAAACAACACCAACAGCCCCACCCTCGAAAGCGGGCCAATTCCGGAATCTGCCTCTGACATCGACCTCACCGGCCACCACGACGAGCTCCCCACCTCGGAGCAGCACTTCCCCCCCTTGATCCCTCCCGCGACCCCCAAAGAGCCAGCCCCCATTGAAGAAACCCCCTCTTACCTAGTCATGGACCTTCGCATCCACCTCAACGACGTCCGCGCCGCTGTCCCTCTGTTCAACAACCCACACATGAGCTACGTGAACCAAGCCCTAGTGCGGCCCATCGTCGCCTACATTAACGCCAAGCGCACCTACATCCCCATCAGCTGCCGGATCGTAAAGCGGCTGACGGACTTTGACGGAGCTTGGACCGTTTGGGACTGTGGGCTCATGGACGACATGAGCGCCGAAGTGTACCGTGCCTTTGCAAGAAACGTAGAGGATCAACAAAGCAGAGTAAGGAGATTCAAGCGTGTGGGACTGTGGACGGTCAGTCTCGTGGTACATGCGTTGCTGGCTGGCGTAGCGGGAGATTTGATGTGAGCAGTCATTGAATATGACACTCACCAGTATAGACTTTTGCCCATATTACATCAGGCGGGTAGAGGAAAAGTCTTGTTTTGTGACGATACGGGGTTGTGTTGTACTATCCTTTTTTTTTTTTCTCTCTCTTCTCTACTTTACTGTTGGGGGTTATCATACCTTTCCAAGCGGTATTTCACTGTACTATACATACATCAAACATACTTATATGGCTCTGAAAAACAGGAGCTCGAAGGAGCAGACAGGCAGACAGGCAAGCAGGCAGGCAGGCAGGTTATGGTTATGAACAGGAGGGAGGGAATCTGAAACTGGTTTACGCTCTTAATGACCCGGACGGAAAGAATTACTGGCTGGAATCATATGAATGCGGGAGGCGAGGTGTTTTGTGTGCCCTGGTTTTATTATCAGTGATGATGGTTGCTCAGGGCAGATCAACATCGCGATCGGAGTTTTAAGTGTTTTGATTAGGGTACAGCAACCTTGTCTGAAAAGTTCACGTGGTGTTCATGATTGGGAATATCACCTATTCACTGGTGTAAGGTTCCGAGATGGTGACTGAAATAGAGTGTTGGTTGTATTTCTAACCATGGCATCGATAAGAGAACCTCACACCAGGATAATATGCAACCTGGACTTTCGAAACGTAATGCTCGCCTTCATTATTGAATGCACTCTAAATCTACTTTCCCCCATGCTATATGGTATCCGCTGCCTTTTCCCGTCACCCCCAAGTCGCGACTCGATCAGTGCCCCAAGAGGCCATCCTCCTTTTTTCGTCCAGTCTGGCACTGATGACGACTCTGATCCCTCATGCATCCATCCAAGACATCATGCCACTGAACCTTACGTCCGGACGGCGGACGTGCCGTGACCGTTGCGCGGGTGTCGTGGTAGTCTACGCTTTCTTTTTTACGCCATTAAAACACACGCAACCGCTACATTTTGCTTCGCTCCGAATGCTTCCCGGGTAGGGATGAGGATTATACCCGGTGAAGGGGATGATTCTACATCCCTTGATGGGAAAAGGGACTCGAGGCCTCTCTTCCTCACGAAGCGGACGATCGTGATTTATCGGTAGAAATCTTTCACATGAAGTCATCACTAGAGCCAAACGTTAGCAATCGTTCCCCACGCGTATCTTTTCTCACTCCACCTCAAGCCAACTTACTCTCCGAAAGCATCATCATCATAAGTGTCGTGGGCCTCAGCAATGGCACCACCACGACCAACACCAGCGAGTGAGGTCTTGGTCTTGGCAGCCTTGCTCTTCTTGCCACCCTTTTCGGCAGCCTTCTCCTCCTTGAGCTTCTCGTTGCTGAGAGCAGTCAAGGTGCTAGCAATCTTCTTGATCTCGTCGCTCTTGAGGTCCTTGGCGAGCTGCTTGGAGAACTCCTGGAGGAAGAGAGTGTAGTGCGGCTTGGGCGAGAGCTTGCCGATCATGGGGCCAAGAGTGGTGCGGAGGGTCTCAAACTGGGTCTTGGTGGTAGGGTTGAACAAGGCCAAGGTCGAGATGTCGATGGTGTTGTTGGGGTCCTTGGGGTCGATCTGGACAATGGTGCCCTTGCTGACGACCTTGCGGTCGTTGCTGATGCCGATGCCGGCAAACAGGTCCTCAGCGTGCTTGAGATCGGACTCCTTCTGCTCGCGACGGAGGCGCTCGCGGCGCTCGGCCTCGGTCTCCTCCTCCGCGTCCGAATCCTCGGCCAGCTGGCGGGCGCGCTCGGCCTGACGCTCGGCGATGCGCTGCGCCTTGGACTTCTTGTTGGCGGCGGCTTCGGCCTCAGCCTTGGCCTTGGCCTCGGCGGCCTTCTTCGCCTTCTCGCGCTCTACCTCGGAGTCCTCGGCGGCATCCCACGAGTCGAGAACGTCGCTCTCGTTTCCCTCCTCATCGTCGAAGCGGCGGCGGCCGGGGGCAAGGACGGGCGAGTTGGGGGCGGAAGACTCCTCCTCTTCCTCGTCTGTGGTGATGAGGGGTTAGTTAGTCTGGGTTTCAGACAGGTTGTGGTGGCGCAACAGGAAAGTCGAGGCAAGAGTTGGTTCTGGTTGATCTGTATATATAGGCCGCGTCGCTGAAGTCCAATTCACCTCAAATATGGAAGTCTCGAGGCATATGGCGATGTTGACAGCGACTATCGCAAGCCGGCGCAGGCATCAGGCAGCCTTGTCACGGCGATCGGGGTCGCCCACTTTCGCCGACATACACTGTTCGCGGGGTTCGTCTTGCGCAAAGAGGGAAAAGGCAAGGAGAGCGAGGAAGACTTACCCCACTTCTTTCCAGACATGTTTGCGATTTGGTAGTGACGATCTAGAAAACCGAACGGGTCTTTGCGACAACGATGTCTGGCGCGACGAGGAAAAGTTTGCGTGCTGTGGTTGGTTGTGTACAAACTGCAAAAGAGAAGCCGATCGCAGTCTTGAGAAGTTGAAAAAGCGAGCAGGGGTCAGGCACCTTGAGTGTGGTTCCGTTCGCAGTGGGCAAAATAATTGTTAGCGGGGTTCGAAGACCAACAGTGAAACAGCAACGGCGTTTCACAGGTTCCTCAAGGTTCTTCTCCGTCTAGGATTTTAATACTATGCCAAAACTGTCAAGGAAAAGGCTTTGTGACCAATTGGATTTTATTGAGAAGATGATGAAGATGAGGAGGAAAACCAGAACCTCCAGACGCCTGGAGCGGCTAGTCTTAAATATACAGGAATTGTCCCCAACTATTCCTCCCGTTTAGGTTTTACCAAGTACCTGACTTCCTCGTACGCCTTGCTACCTTCCCTTCTGAATAACCTCTGCCTTCCCATCTTTGGTATATATATCAATGCCTTCCCTCCAGAGGGCTTTATGCCGGGTAAGTGTTGTGTCGCACGGGCCCGTCGGTCAGGGGTCGGTGCCGAGTCCTCACAAAAACCATCAGTTCACCAACATGCCCGTCCTTATATCCCTTTTTCTTTTCTCTTCTTTCTCTTATCTTTTCGGACATCTTGTATATGCACGATGCATGCACCATATATGTACGGCCTCGGTCAAGCAGCATGTGCTAGGTGCAGCCTAGAAGGATGGCTTTTTGGAGAAGTCTGTTAACGCATGTGAAGAGAAGGATTCATAAACAACTAGGTGGATCCTAAAGCTCTGCCCTTTCACCAAATTTCCTGGACCAGGAGTCACCCGAAAATGCTCTGCATCGTCAATATTTCGTACACCACTTTTGCCCCGCTTCCGACACGGCATAATATTTATACACTTACAATTGTTCCCTCGATCCTACACTCTGCATACCGATAACTACCACTGACGTCACAGCAAAGTTAGAAGTTTAACCTGAAGCCATTCGCAACTTATGTCCAAAGAGATTTGTTTGTACATTCGCAGATTCGGAATCACTCAAGCCAACGCTCAGTTATGCTGAGTGTCCTATGAGAACAAGTTCGACTGGTGTTCCGTTTCCCTCCGCTCGCTATTACTGTCAGCAGGACATCCAACACATAATTCGACCAAGTGCCCTGTCAACCAACCAACCAACTATCACTGTTCTCGAAATCTAATGTGGCTGTCTTTGTGTTGAGTCACAATCGCTCAGTCTGACTGCTCAGGGGCTTGCCGTCCTTCGAGATACAAGGCTAATCCCGAAAATGTTGCGGAAGTGGAACTGCGCCCTATGGCTTGTCACCCGGGAGGTCCCGACACCGCCAAACGACGACATCCAGCTGACCACCACAATAGATGCCCGGTTGCCACTTTGAGGATTCAAAATGAGATTTTGTCCTGGTTGAAGATCTGGAGCTTTCCGGGTCCCTTTCGCTAGCGGCCGCCATTTGCTTGTTCCTGGATTGTCTTGATGCTAAAAAAATGGAGATTGCTTGGGCAGTGTCGGAACTCTATTGCTGCTTTGAGACCAGGGACGGACAAACTCGGTGTTTTCAGTCAGCTCTCGTATTCCAGATTTTCCCTGAAAGAAGTTGCAACTGGGGGTAGGAAAGGACGATATAAACGTCCTGTGTCTGCTGTCTGACACATATGGACCATCATCACAAACCTCAAGCGAGTTCCATTACAACTTTACATCATTCTCTAAACTCTCGATGAACACCCCCAAAGTAAACATACTCCACGCTCCAGGACAAGCGGCCCAACTAAGCCGTGCCCTGATATCGACCTGCCACACCCGGCCTCTCCTGTTTGGGGGCCTTCGAGTGGCCACTTCCTTGCATCCAACACAGACAAACCTCTCTTCCCCATCACCTCGTAATTTCTCGACAACTAGCGTCACTCGACTGAAGGATTTCTTCCCGGCCAAAGAGACCGCCTATATCCGGCAGACACCACCCGCGTGGCCTCATCATGGATGGACAGAGGAAGAGATGACCTCGGTTGTTCCCGAGCACCGGAAACCCGAGACTGTGGGCGATTGGCTCGCATGGAAACTCGTACGAATCTGTCGGTAGGTAAATCCCAAGGAGTGTTCCCATACTGCCCCTCAAGTATCGTGCGGACGCGGATGCAGACGTAGAATCAAAGTGTTCTAATATCAAACAGATGGGCCACGGATATAGCGACGGGCATACGTCCAGAGCAGCAAGTTGATAAACACCACCCGACGACCGCCACCAGTGCGGATAAACCTCTGACCGAAGCCCAATGGGTACGTTCTATGGAGCCCTACGAGGACGGAATGGCAACACATGCTAACCAAATGTCGCGAATCCATATAGCTCGTCCGCTTCATCTTCCTCGAATCCATCGCCGGCGTTCCCGGCATGGTAGCCGGCATGCTCCGCCACCTGCACTCCCTCCGCCGGCTCAAACGAGACAACGGCTGGATCGAGACTTTACTCGAAGAGTCGTACAACGAGCGCATGCACCTCCTCACCTTCATGAAGATGTGCGAACCCGGCCTCCTCATGAAGACGCTCATCTTGGGAGCGCAGGGCGTCTTCTTCAACGCCATGTTTCTCAGCTACCTGATCTCCCCCAAAATCACCCACCGGTTTGTCGGTTACCTCGAGGAGGAGGCCGTACATACCTATACGCGGTGCATCAGGGAGATTGAGGAAGGTCACTTGCCAAAGTGGAGCGATGAAAAGTTTGAGATCCCGGAGATGGCGGTGAGGTACTGGCGCATGCCGGAGGGAAAGCGGACGATGAAGGACTTGATTCATTATATTCGCGCGGACGAGGCAGTGCATAGGGGCGTTAATCATACACTGAGCAATTTGGACCAGAAGGAGGATCCGAATCCGTTTGTGAGCGACTATAAGGAGGGCGAGGGCGGGAGGAGACCGGTCAATCCGGCGTTGAAGCCGACGGGATTTGAAAGGGCGGAGGTCATCGGTTGATCTTGGGCGGAAGGTCTTGACAGATGGTTGTGGTTTGGGTTCATGAAGCCAGGCGTTTTTGGACCAAGTTGTATTATGCGTGTTACACTAGATACCCCCCACTCTCTTTGCTGTTTCTGGCGTTTTGGTAAAAAGACACTGGGTTCTTCTCTCTGTGCAGCAGTTCACTGTTTCAAAGTGTGTACTTGTTTCGGATCTTCACTCCGAAGGTCGTTGATCTCTCAATGATCAACTATATCTAGCAATAACAAACCTGATATGTTAAGCTTCTTCGATTTGTTACCCGGGTAAGTATCCGGCTCGAGTTCACACTGCAACTTCTACTCAACGCATGGAAAACCAAGGTAGTCGATCGTGCTCACTCGAATTCTATCAATGATTAAATTATGTGCTCAGCCATGATCAACCGAATATATCGTGAAGGCGAGTTCTGGACCTTCCCGTGGTTTGCTGACGTATACCCAGGATTATCGCTCAAGACGTCCATTAGAGTGTCTATATTTACACACGTCTAGTGTAGGCATCCTCGAAAGCAAGCGGAGAATGATGAAACAATGGTATTATGCAGCGATATATCAAAGTTAAATAATGGCTCGAAGAAGAAATGTTGGTCGAACGAAATTACAGGGCTGTGGCTGTGTACAAGCCACTGAAGTGCAATTTGTTAGCGTGGTGAACTTTGGGTAACAGATTTTGCCGGAGATCTCACCATAAGCTGATAGCGCCGAGGACCGGACCCACCAGAGGATAGAACCGACAGGATGACGGGGATGCGACTGCAAGGTACCAACAGGAACAGATGAACCAGAATAGGAACACTTCCAGGAACCGAAGACTGAGGCTGAGCACCGCGATGGATGTGATATGTCTCGATGGATACTGCATTCTGACCCGCAGCACGTCTTGACGGCGTGTTTCAGAGAGCTGTTTTGTCATGTACCCTGGCAACGGCATGTCACAATCACGATAGCCAGCCTGTTGCTTGCTTGTCCAAGGCAAGAGGTAGGTACCTGTCCGCGGCACCAGCCCGAACAAATACCACAACACTCTATTTTGCCCCTGGATTGATACCACGTATCTGGTTCTCACAACTAGGTGCAGTGGCAAACTGGTCTTGGAGATGGAGGGCACCATTCTCGACATATGAGTGGTTCGCTGACGAGAAGATATCTCTTCACTAGAGGTAAGAAAGGGTGGTGCAATTTCACGTCCAGAACGATGGTAGCGAGACCCAGGCTTGCCAGACATGCCAGGACAGGCCCCGGCCTCCATGGACAGTGCTGTTGACACCTTCCAGGCTCTATGCCTGTGAGTGAGTGGACGGGATGCGAACCGGCAGAAGAAGTTCAGAAACAGGTCTGCGTGCCCAGGAAGATCAAGGGAAGTTGACATTGTTCCCGTCGCTTACTCAGGGATTCCATCCAGCATTTATCTGGTGGCATCCAGTGTTGCAAAGAGAAGACGGGAATGAGGATCTCTCACAAATTTGGGCATCAATGAATTGACTTTTATGAGTTCTCTACCTCTTTAAGATGCCAACCCCGAACGGTAGCCCCACCGAAAGCGAAGTGGGTCTACTCAGCAGCAGCAGCCTTACGAGCGAACCCAACCATTCACAGAACTGACAGCGTCTGAACCCCAATGAATGGATCACCCCAACTGCCCGTCTGTCCCTGCCATGCCCTGCCCTGACCGTACGACCCCGCGATTGCCCTTTGGGTGGCTTCAGTTCGTGCCTGAAGTGGAAGCCGAGAAAGCCTTCGATTCCCGATCTCCCCTTCAATCTCGACTCTTCCCGAGAAGGTCTCCGTCACGGTGTCGTCGTCGGGGCAAACGAAGCAGAGGACGGACCAACGACGACATTCATCCAAACATACCTAATCTCCATCGCATCCCCGGGCATCCATTCACTCCACCATTCATGGAGATCATATACATACCATCTGTTCGCCCTCCAAAGTCCAAATGCAATTAACTTGTGATCCCCTTTCGTCGTCGGGTCAAAGGGTCCAATCCACTCCAGTCAGCCGGGCAGTCCAATCTTCCACACAACCACTCATACTTCCCGTCCTCAGTCCTAGCTAGCTAGGCACACAGGCGCTTAACACGGCAATCTACCGTACTGTATCTATCCACTACTCTTTTCGTCATCCCGATCACCGAGACGTGCCCCGTCTCAATCAAATCAACCAAGTCCCAACACTGCACAACCATCGAGTACAGCTTTCAATTTGAACCTTCCACAGCCCAGCACTTGAACCCATACATAGGACCTGGGTTCCATTATTTGGTCCTGCTCGTCCGGTCCCGCACCGGTCACCAAGCTATCAGTCGGGTTCGGTTTGCCGGTGTCAGTCCCATCACTGGCTGTCGCAAGCATGTAAGCACAGCCCCAACGCACCCACGCACCTAAACGCACCCACGCACTGCCACTGTGTCCCGGAAGGCTGACTCGAGGGAGACTGCCTCGCAACTCGCAGCGCTTCTAAAGACAGAAACACCACGCACTCTCAATCCCGTCCGCTTGCCGACTACCACGCGATTCCTATGGACCAACAGTACACCGACGCCCGTGGCCGATCGCTGTCGGCCGCGTCCACCGGCGGAGGACAGGTCCACGATCAACAGCAACAGTCTCACATAAGAAACCACTCGCCGTCTCCAACTCCCTTTCCTAATCCAAACGATGGCGTCAACAACGGTTTGGGACTTGGCCTTATCGATCCCTCTGCCTCGCAGCATTTTCAGCCTGAATTTTCCTACGGCGGCCCGAACCCGTTCCAGCAACATTCGCCCTTCTCACAGCCTGGTTTGGATTTCAACCAAGGTTATACAAACCAGTTAGAAAGTCAGGACAATTCGTTTGGTGGCTTGTCGCAACCCGCCTATTCTCCGAATCTCATGGCATCCAACTTTGGCGACGCCGACTACGGCCTTTTCCCCACGACCACGACCGCGGGCCAGTTCAACGGATCGCTGTTCATAACCGATAATCAGTCCATCAACAATCCGGATCCAAATATGATGGCCCAAGGCTCTCACAGCCCAGAGCCGCCTCATCTGCTCAGTCCAGAGATAAACTCTCCAGCTTTTGCCCAGGGCCGTTTCCCCATGACAACAGGAAGGCATTCGCGCAATGCGTCTCTGGGCCCAGAGGCTGCTCTTCTTCCAGGGCAGGACTGGAGCCATATGCCTCAGTTTCAGGGCCACCGACGCTCAGCCTCGGAGCTTAGTGATGTCTCTTCGGTAGCCCATTCGCCCAACCTTGGGGGATTGGACAGCTTCGACCCGATCGAGAACAACCACTCGCCTCTTCAAGGGCCGCAGGCCGATGCCCTATACAGTCAGTTGAACGGGATCAGCAACTTCAGTCTGTCGGACGACCACATCGGCAGGAGTCCGTCGCATAGTCCAGCGGTCTCCCCTCGGATCCATCCCCAGCAATCACCGGACGAGATCGATCCGAACCAACCCAACCATTTTATGCTACACACACCAGCAAACAGTTTCGGGCCGCCAGCGACATACATGCAGCCGCAACAGGAGGCTTTCCCGCAACTGTCACTGGATGACCCATCTGGTATGCAGGCCCAGCAGAACATGCCAGCTCCTCCGGCAATCAACATCGATTTCGCTCCAGCGCCCGCTAAGAGCGGGCTGGATCAGCCCACTAACCTGGACAATAATTCACTAGCCCTACCAAACAGAGGTATGTAGCCTTGAGATAATGCGATGGAAAATGGGACATTAGCTAACAATTTGGTGCTAGCTCGAGGGCGGATGCGACCACGAGCGGTCACGGACCCTTTCAACAATAGCGGTTACCGATCTCCTTCTCCCTCGGGAAGTCTTTCGCCGAGCTCGGCTGCGGACCTCAGACCGTCAAGCGCACGTTCACTTTCGCCCATGGACCGCTCAGGAGCCGGCTCTATTAATAGCAGGAGACGCCAGTCTACGTCGTCAGTACCCAACAACGTGATAGCACTTCGGCTTGCCGACCCCAATTATAATGGTTCTGGGGAAAATGGAGGTGGCCCGAGAAGGGCTCAGAAGCACCCCGCTACTTTCCAATGCAAAGTATGTCCAAAGCGCTTTACCAGGGCATATAACCTGCGCTCCCACTTGCGTACACACACCGACGAGAGGCCCTTCAAATGTACCGTCTGCGACAAGGCTTTCGCGCGCCAGCACGATCGCAAGCGTCACGAAGGTTTACACTCGGGCGAGAAGAAGTTCGTATGTAAAGGTGAACTTCCTGTTGCTGGTCAACAATGGGGCTGCGGCCGAAGATTTGCGCGGGCGGATGCTCTGGGTCGCCATTTCCGGTCGGAGGCAGGAAGAATCTGCATCAGACCTCTTCTGGAAGCGGAGAACCGTGAACGGCAACGGCAGTATGCTGAGGCAATGCAGAATGCAGCCCAAGGCATGATGCAACAGCAGGGCGGCATGATGATGTCGCCCGGCATGGACCCCAATGGCGAGTTCCAAATGGACCCCTTTGTGCTCCCACAGGCGCTGTTGGCACAGTATCCTGCCTTGGCCCTCCTACCCGCTGGGCCTGCGGCTATGGGTGATGGAGCCGGCTTAGAAGAGGATTTGGGAAGTAATTACGAAGCTAGCGACTACGATGATGTCGAGGAGGGAGGCTATGTAAGTGGTCCAGGGACAGGGTTCGGCCCCGGAAGCATGCAAGAAGGGTACGGGGAGTTGGGATATGCGAGTGACTACGGCGGCCGTTAGGCATAGTGTCATGACATTTTAGGCGAACAACCCTTCGGGGAAAGGGAGGGCGTTGGGTGGTATACTCTATTTATTTATTGTTTACAGATGATTATCGGTCACTGTTTGGATCAGATGAGATTATACGGTGGTGCGCGGTTATGGTTATTGTTGTCTTATACATTTACTTCTCTGTTTGGATACACTTATCCCCCAGCGTTGTTGCAATTCTTCTTTCTTTGTATTTGACTGGGATTTTTTTTTTTTTTGGCTGAAAGACCCGTTTGCGTAGCGCTTGCATGCGCGGACGTTGAGCGAACATAGAAATAATGTCTGATGAGGACACATAAATGCTACATGTATGACGATGTACTCCATGTTACTTATATAGAGTTGTTGAATAAGCTGATCACAGTTGATATCATCAAATCCCTCGCAAGTCAGCATATGATACAGCTATTGAACCCGTAACAGCTACAAGTCTTATTCTGATGGCTATGCATTGAGCCGCCTCGTAATCTCATCATTCGGATTGATCGAAAACCCGCCCCACGCAACCGCAACATTAATATCACATCACCATCACCATTACCATATCTCTCGTCATCCCTCCTCAACCCCACCCATTTCTCCATGTACATAGATATTTCAAGTCTGTTGTATCTCCTGTAACAAAGTCCTCCCCCTTCCCGCTCCCGACGCTGCGCCAGACCCCTTGGACGACCTCAACTCTTGCATCCACTTGGCCACGACCTGGTCCACCACCCTTTGTAAAACCTCGTGGTGGCCCTTTTCGAACTTTGCTTTGACAAAAGGGCGCACGATGGCTGGACACTCAATGGTGGCGATCTCGACTAGTTCGTACTCGTAGTTGTCGATGGAGGTGCCGGTGACTTTGTTGATTAGTTTTCTGTTGTCGTCTGCTGTTGGTTGTTTGGACTTGATGTTTGTGTTCGCAACATCATCGCTATCCACTTTTCGTAGACCAGCTCTCAGTCCTTGTCCCAGTCCCAATCCTAGTCCTTGTTCGCCTTCCTGCTGTCCTTGTCCTTGTCCTTGTCCTTGCCCTTCTTCGTTTCCTCCTTTCTGTCCATGTTCCTGTGGCCGCCCCTTGGCCCGATAGCGATGCCGAACCTCATAACTGCTCCTCACCACCACCGCCCCCGCCCCTGCCGCCGGCGCTACTGCCTTACACCGAACTCCGTAGCCAAAGCTCTGAAAGGTACAAGGCACGGAAACTTCTTTGCTTCCTAGTAAGGAGCCACCGCCTAGCCAGTCCGGGAGGGGAAGAAGGGGAACGGAGTCGGTGATGAGGAACGATTGAGGGTTGAAGCCGTCTGGGCCCGGGGGGTGGAAGAAGGATGGGTCGTCGGTGAGGGATGGAGGGAGGGGGTGGGGAGAGGTAGAGGAGGGGGGAGGAGCGGGTGAGGAACATGAAGAGGAAGTGGGGAGAGGAAGGGGAAGGGAGATGTAGGATTTTAGGTAGGGGTTGGCGGTTATGAGGGGGACGTAGGCGTGGAGGGCGGAGAGGAGGGCGGAGGGGGGGGTCGGTGGTGGTAGGGGAATGCGGGTTATTATTTTCAAAGGGTGGGAATGGGACATGTTTGAGTTAGGAGTCGCTCGGTGGCGATGAGACTTTGTTTTAGTAGTTGTTGTTGCTGTTGATGGTTGACGGTGCGGTGGTAGGTTTGTTGTTGTAGTGATGAGAGTGCCAAGTCCGTATGGGACATGGGGAGGCCGATGCGGAGACCCGACGGGAGGAGGTGAACGGGGCCGGGCGTCGTTGCCAAGGCCCGATGACTCCCGATAGGTGTTGATGAAAACGTCCGGTTTATGTTAATTTTAATGAAGGATGTCCGTCTCACACACAAAGGGTTGATATCAGGCGGTTGAGCTGGGTTGAGTGGTGTGGGCGATTCCTGATCTGCGATGCCGACAAGCGTGTATCACGAACTGATGACCGCAAGTCTGTTACTGTCTCTGAGAGTTGAGATTTTGTGTTATGGAGGATTGTAAGCAAACAATAGCAGGAAATCCAGATGACAGTAGAAAAAAAGACCGATATGCTCTGTTTTAATCTTGGCTGACAGTCCGAACTCCGGAATATAAGCACAGCTCACAGCCATCGCGACCCAATTTTAGCGGCTGAAGTGGACGCTTTACCTTGACGTCCGATCGTATGAGATGTAGCAGGGGCAGGACAAGCGACGAGAGTATGTAGTATACAGCGCCTGGTATACACTCCCCAACCGGCCCGTAGCTGGAAGGTCTAACAGATCGTGTCTTGATTTGCTATTGTGGTACGGAACAGTCAGCTGTTGTTGCTGCGCCATCATCGCATGATCGGTGAGGTAGGTACGCTGTGTGGTTCAGGCGGCCGAGGCATGGCTATAGAAAAACTAACACTTTGATACTGTCAAAGACTGCTCAATGCGTTAGTGCACTACCTATCTTATGTCAGGTCTTGGGTGTCGGCCAATAAGTCGTCTGGTGCCCCTGTCTTGGATGTCCAGGCAGTTCTTTGTACCTCTATTGATCATGATCACAAGCAACTCCATCAACCTTTCGGAATCCCATATTCTATGACTTTGGTACAGAAATTGCAACTTCCCAGACATAACTCTTCGCCTCTTCGGGTTGCTCGACCAACTGCCAGCCAAAGAAGCGTTCATCTGACGCTCGATTCCAGAACAAGGACGGGAAAGTTGGGGCGGTGAGGCCCCAATGACGGGATCCAATCCCGCCGAGCCCACTGAAGCTCCAGGCCTTCTTCATGCAGTGGATCGCTGGAGGTATCGACAAGGCGGAGGCAGCAACATCGAAGGGACATGGAACTGAAGTATCTCCAAAAGTTCCTCGATCCGTCTTCGTCTCGCTATCCACCATTCACGACGCCGACATGTTGTTGACGGCTTCCGTCGAATTGTGCCGAAGAGGGTTTGTCGGGTACATGGCAGAAGTTCATCCGAGCAAACAACAGGACGAACGACTCCTCCATCGTCCCTCCACTCCACGGCCACAGGGCCAATATCAAAATGGAGCCCGCCGCAAGATGTCGCACAGCGTCCTGATGCAGCCCAATGGCTACCAGGTCAGGAATAGCTCCCTGCGCTACCCGCCAAAGCAGCCATTCACCAGCCGTCAAGAAACAGGCCCTCTCTTGTCCCTCGCAAACACCACTCGTTGTCGCTGCTCGGCCATGTGCAGTATGTAGTTGGGTACGGGTAGGCGCTGTCACTGCCGCATGGCTCGCATGATGCGTGCTGCAAACTGCAAACTGCAAAGGTCAATTTCGATACACATTGGAAACTCCAATTGCAACTTTGCCGTAGAGGAAGGTCAAGGAACCGTTATTTCAAGGTGTTTTGCAAAGCTCCTCTTTATCGTCTGTTCTGGGATCATGACGCCATCCTACACTACACTCTAGCACACATGGCTTGTCTCGCAGTTCTCGGATGATAAACAGACCCACCAGAACTAAAACTGGCCCTAAAAGTTAGCGGCTAAGTGGGTCCAGCCAACAACAAACAGACGGGATGGAAGAAGCCACGGGGAGCCGCCCACGGCGCGATAGGCGCACAGCGATTGAGGGAGGACAAGGGAGGGGTCGTTGAGCATTGCGATACCTTTAGTTGTTTTCCACCTCCTCAAAGCCAATTTCTCCCCTAGACCGAAACCCATTGGCTATTCGACTTGACTCGTCAACGCTCAGCATGGCAATGGTGTGTGCGCCATCAGGTCAGCAGGTAGCGTGAGACGCATCAAGTAGGTGGGTAGCGTCCAACAATCGAGCGAGATGCAGGTAGGGTCCGATTCAGTGAGTGGGCAACTGGTCGGCCTGGCTGCTTGTCGATGCGGAACATTTTGGTGGCCTACCATAGGCGGGGGAACCAAAAGTCCCCATGTTCCATTTCTTGGCCAACTTGAAGGTGAATAAAATACCTCTAACATTTCAAAATCTGGAGGGGAAAGCTCGGCAACAAAATGAGAAAACAGATGGACAAGCTGCAGCCTGGGTCAACTGGATCATCCCGCCCTTCAACTGGACTGGAACCAAAAGCACCCCTCCAGATACAGCAGCCAATAATGCTTCTCCCCAGCCATTCAACAAACAGCCCGGCACACCATTCCCACCTGGTGAAACAGGAAAGTATTGGTGCCATGAAGGTGTCAACCGGGGTAAACCGCACCTCCAGACTGATAGTGCCGGACGGAGCCTCTGATGGCCCACCTTGCTGCCAACTCCGGTGACTCGGCCGCGCTGGTCGACCTGCCATCCCCTCCTCCTATGAGGAGGGGAGAAGGGATCAATTGGAGCTGGCTGGGAATCGCAGATTGTCGCTTCCAAGCCAAAAAGAGTGGTCTGCTCTTGCCACTTCAACGGTGTGTTCAGAAGCTGGGGAACGACACAGAAGAGAATGAACCAAGGTCGATGCCCACGCCATCATCATCAACACAGGAGCAAACGGTACCTCAGTGTACTTGATGTCCTGCATGACTACTTGACCGTCTTGTCTTGCCTGACCGACGGTTGGCCTCTGTTTGGCCATTGCCCCTCAACCATCAAGCTGTTCAGCACGGCTTCTTTGCCTCCCTTGACTCCCAGCTGCGCCAGCGTAGGAGGCAATCCGAAAATAAGATTAACTGCGCTATGGTCGCACAGCACAACCTGAAAGACGCATCTTCCCTCGTTCAACCCGTCTTCTCTTCACGATCCGAGCAGACCATTGGCTCAATTTGCAACTCCAATTACAGCCAGGCAACGAATCTCATTCCTCCAAAGAAGAAAAAGTTTGTGCAACTCAAAGGAGAAGGAAGTTCTGGGTACTACAGAGACTGAAGGAGAAGACGGGAATCCCAAGAAACAGATGTCCCTCTTTCGGAACACTATACCAGCTTCGGTTTGACTGGTGGTTTGTTTCCTTGAGCTACTTGGAAATCGAGCCGATAGTGACTTTCTCTCCGGACCGCAGCCTCTTTCGTTACGCGCCTTCCTCGAACCTCACCTGACAACTCCCACCATCACTATCCACCTTCTCTACTCGACACTGGCCTCAGCGCATCCACCCCAATGCCTCTTGAACTGGTAATTTTCTCCGACGATCCAGATCAGTAAACCCAAGTGCCGATATGGCCGCCGCTCAAGTTTGGACATTCCGCGAAAGCTGGGCAATATGCGACACATATGGGTCGAATACGGGGCCTTGTCCGGCGGGGCCAACATGGCGGTATGAGTGGAACGAAGAAAAATTGGAAGAGGCTGTGAGGGGTGATGTGATTAAGTCAAGATTGAACATAGTTGCGCAACGCTGGGTAGAATTGCGCGGTCCAAGAACTGTGAGTTTTGTATATCTTCAACTTTCGTCCCAACCCTGCTTGTTCTCGTCTTTACCTTTGTGGAACTGCCCCAGGGGATCGCCTCTTAAAACACTGGCGTGCTTCCATAGTGGCAAGCGGGAAATGGGGGCCTGGGGTGCTCCAAAAATCCACTGGCACCTCATCGTTGCATGCTTGATCCATGTCAGCCCGCTCAATCTGGAAAGTCACCAGATCGTCTGGTCATTAGATCGTCCGAACTCTGGGTTATATATGCTAACAGGGCGCGTCACAGCGAGCTGCAACGTCTCCCTCACGTTCCTATCCAGTCTCCACGCTCGACGGAATGTCAAGACGATCCCGACTCCCATCAGCATTGCATGCGCCACAAGAAGAGGACTCGAGATGGTCTTCTTATACTCCCCGCGACCCGACAGCAACCGCTCAGCGGGCGCAAAAGTCACAGCCCTCCCGGAGCAGCCTTCCTAGACCTGTTTCCAGCAGTATACCCCGACCGGTTGCGACAATACCCCGATCCGATCCGAAGCAGCGTGGGAAAGACGGTGATTCATATCCCGACTCGAGTCCATGGCCTTGGCTTGACCCCGACCAAGATGACGAATTTCGACAAGTTGCAAAGAAGAGTAAACAGAAAAAGAAGACCGGCGGTGGTGGCGGTGCACAGCAACCAAAGCAAACAAATAACGATGGTGGCAAAGGTTCACAGAAGGAAGGCGACGATGGTGGTTATGACGGCAAATCCAACGGCGGGGATGCCAGCAATGGTGCTGGAGGAGGTCCAGGCAAGTCAGGCAATGAAGGAGACAAAGGCGACGGTGACAAAAAGGATGACAAGCCCAAGAAAGAAGCCGACGATGATGAGGGCCAAAAGAAGGATGACGAAGAGAAGGAAGCAGAAAGTACAAATAAATCGCCACTCGACGATGACTGGAATCAAGCAACCGGCAAGATAAGGCAAAAAGGAAAGCGAGGTGATGCTATTGGTTCTGTCACCCAAGATAAGCCTACCCCGCGGTCATTGGATGACAAGGCGAAGAGCCATGGCAACTCGGACAAATCCAATGACCTTGACGAGATCAAACTCGACACTGCAACCTCAGTAAACGCCAATCGCGTCTCTACAGACAACGCGTCCATCGACAACCGGTCTTCGGGTAACAGCAGGATTGAAGAGAACAGATCTTCCGGGGAGCGAACATCTTCAGATAGCAAACCTTCGGGATTTCCGTGGAGCGCTCTTTGGGGCGGCGGTCTCAAATGGGGAGCGGGCAGCCACAAGGAACAGCCAAAGACGCAGGTGAAGCATGAAGACAAGCTCGAAAACGACCCGTGGGCCAAGTCCAAGAACACCAAAACCTTCCCAGGCTCTTTTGATGCCGCTGAGGAGACAAGAGAGGAGCCTGCTGTGACTGAGCCAAAGTTGGACACAAAGGGCGACCTGGACGACAAGCAAACCGGCATGAATGGGAAGTACTCGGCAAACGAGAAAAAACAAGACAGCGACGATGACAAGTACCGGGTTGACAACATGTATGCCAAGGGGGTAAAGAAGGATGAGCGCAAAGATGATCACGATGAAGGCTTCGTGGTTTCCACGAAGAAGAGCAAAAAGTCAAAGAACAACACTAGCGCATGGGATGTGGAACCAGATGCATGGCAAGAGCCAGTAGTGGAACCGAAAATAGAGCCAAAGCCGGAGCTAACAAAAACCACTGACCTCGAGCCTGAGGATGATTTCTTCGAAACCTTCCCTGCTGTGAAGAAGAAGATTGAGAAAAGCTCGACCCGGTTGGGACAATCATCGAGACTCGACGCATTTGCACCCACGCTCAAAAAGGCGAATCCAGATCCGTGGGAAGTCTTCGGCGCCAAGAAGAAAAAGACGAGGATCGGCGCCGCTGAAGAGCCTATGATTAGGACACGGAAGGCCGATCCGGAACTGTTACCGGCAGAACGATCGTCTCCCATTGCCGAACCCGAACTGGAGATTGACCCAATAGACGATGAAAAGCTGGAGCCAATCTTGCCCTACAAGCCGCCAACGAAAAAGGCTTGGTGGGACGAGCCCCCAGGTCTCCCGAGCCCTGTGAAGAGCAAAAAGAAGAAAGGTAAGTATGATACTGCTGACGAACCTCCCAGGGAGCCAGATCTGGAAGTGGGACCCACAGAAGAGTTCAAGTTCGAGACCGATAAGCCAGTGGAGGAGGACAACTTATGGAACCATTACCAAACCACAGCCAAGAAGGACAAGAAGAAGAGTAAAAGAGCGGAACTTTCAGAAGAAGCTGTACCGCCGCCACCGCCGCCGCCACCTCCGGTAGAACCAGTTGAGACTTTTCCGTGGGATGATGTCCCGATCAAGAAGAACAAGAAGGGGAGAAGGGGACAGACGGAGCCTGAGCCACCACCGCCACCACCAGTCGAATTTGAACCGGTAGCTGAGCCGGAGCCGGAGCCCGAGCCGGAGCCAGAGCCAGTTTCTGGTCCGCCCCAGTTTCCTGAATCAGATGAGGAGGGTGAGCATCCCGGCGGCTGGTTTTCCTCTTTTCTTCACAAGACGGATAAGAAGAAGAGTAGGCATACATCTCCCATGCATCTACCTCTTGAAGAGCCAGAGCCGGTCCAACCAGTACCAGAGCCGGAGCCAGAGCCGCAACCGGAACCGGAGAAAAAGGTGGAAGACGACCATTGGGATTATCCCATCTCAAAAAAGGACAAGAGAAAGAAGAAGGGAAAGACCAGTGAGCCCATATCACCGCCGCCACCGCCGCCTCCTGAACTTTCCCAGAGATCCAAATCATCAAAGTATGACAAGGAGGATGAATACGACTTGTACAGTGCTTCATCATCAAAGAAAAGCAAGAGGGATAAGAAGGGGTATGCCGAACGTGCACCGTCCCCGGAGCCATATGTCTCTGAACCAGTGGAGGAGGTCATCTCCGAACTGGAGGATCCAGAGCCCGAGTTTGATGCGGAACCCGAGCTGGAAGCACAACCTGAAGACGCTGCTGTGTCGGATCGCGAAGACAGACCATCACATGACGAATGGGGCTACTCTAAGAGAGACAAGGACAAGAAAAAGAAGAAGAAGGGCATTGAAATAGAAGTCAAGTCTAAAACTGAGTCCAGGTCAAGTCGAAAGCCGGAGCCAGAACCCGAGCCCGACTCTAAACGGAAGAAAGCGAAAGACAGCATTTGGAGCTTGTCTAGTGACCCAAAGAAGGACAAAAAGAAGAGGAGAGGCGAGTTGGATGAGGACAGCAAGCCGTTAGCTTCACCTGCACCTGATCCGCCTGATGTCTGGGACGACGACTATCAGGACCAGAAGAAGAAAAGCGCCATCTCAGACGCATGGGCTAATTACTCGAACAAGGATAAGAAGAAGGGCAAAAACGCCGTAGATGTCCTCATGGGGCTAAACAAATCGGGAGATCCACTAGCTGACTCAGCTCGGCAATCACCGCCAAGCCCTTCTCACCGTCCCGGTGGCTTCTTCGAATCCTGGGAAACCGACAGTGACCATGACGACCACCATAAACACAGAAAGCGGTCCAAGGACAGTTCACAAAAGCCTTACAGCATCGAGGAGCCTACTTTAGACGACGTCTGGGGCGCTACCATGTCCAGCAAGCGCAAGAAGAAGGCTAATGCCGGCACCGACAACGCACCGGTGGAGGTTGTGGTGGACCATGTACCGGACCCCATCCAGCCGGGCTCTGTGGAGGGAAGCAGGGACGACAAATACAACCAGGATGACAGCAAACCAGAAAGCAACAGCTATGGCAGCAGTTTCTGGGGATGGGGCGGCTTCGCCAAGAGCAGCAGCAAATCATCCAATAAGGAGTCGTCGCTTCATGACGAGCCAGCACCACCTCCGCCACCACCACCGGCACCAACACCTCCACTAGACGAACCAGAGCTCGACATTTGGGCTGATGACGATGACGAACCTCAGCCGGTTGTCAAGGCCGAGAAAGAGGACAAGAAAAAGTCCAAGGATAAGAAGTCGAAGGACAAGGAGCCCAAACTCAGCGAGAAAGAGCTGAAGAAGCTAGAGAAGGAAAAGAAGAAGGCCGAGAAAGAGGAAGCGAGGCGCAGACTCAAGGAGGCCAAGGAGCTGGAGGAAGAATTGAAACGTAATGCTAGAGAAGCAAAGGAGTTGGATGAGGCCTTGAGGCGTAAGGCTGAAAGGGAGAGGGAGTTGGAGGAGCAAGCTCAGCGTGAAGCCGAAGAGCAAGCAGCCCGTGAGGAAGAGGAGCGAAGACTGCAGGAGGAAGAAGAGCAGAAACAACGGGAAGAAGAAGAGCGTCGACACCAAGAAGAGGAGGAGTGTCGACAACGGGAGGCCGAAGAGCAAGCTCGGATCGCCGAAGAAGAGGCTCGCATTGCTGCCGAGGAGCAAGCACGCCAGGAGGAGGAAAAGAAACTTGCAAAAGAGAAGGCCAAGCTCGATGAAGAAGCAGCGGAGCTTGAAACACTTAGGCTCAAGAAGGAGAAAACGCCTCGAAGATTCACGATGAGAGAGCAGCGCCGGCTCGACATCCTTGCTAGCAAATTCGAGGAGATTGCGCGCAAGCGGCAAGAAGAGGAAGATGAGCGGCAGCGAGCAGAAGAAGAAGCAGCCCGTATTGCCGAAGAAGAGGCTCGCATTGCTGCTGAAGAACAGGCTCGGAAGAAGGAAGAAGAGAGAATTGCCAGAGAAGTAGCAGAGCTTGAAGAGGAGGAGGCTGAATTTCAGGCACTCAGGTTCAAAAAGGCCAACTCACCGAGGAGGTTTACAACAAAAGACCAACAGAGGCTTCAGCAGATCATCAAGCAACGCAGAGAGAGGAAACGCCTCAAGCAAGAGGAAGAGGAACGCAAGCAACGAGAGGAGGAAGAGGAGAGGCAGCGGCAGGCTGAAGAAGAAGCCCGTCTTGCTGCTGAAGAACAAGCGCGGAAAGATGAGGAGGCCAGGCTTGCGGAAGAAGCGAGGATCGCAGAGGAGGAAGCGAGGATTGCGGAGGAAGAAGCACTACTCGCGAAGGATGAGGCCGAACTTCAGACCCTTACAAACAAGAAGGCAAAAACGCCTCGCCGGTTTACTCTCATGGACGGACGGAGGCTCGACGTCCTTACCAAGGATGTCAACCGGCGACGAGACGAGAAGGCTGCTCGAGAGGCTGCGAAGAAGGCTGCGGAGGAGGCTTCGCCAGAGGCTGCAGACCAGCCCGGAGACGAATGGCAAGATGCAGATGAAGGCCAAGGTCAAAGCAACGGCGAAGACCCCGAAGCAGCTGCTCTCAAGGAAGCAACAGAGAGGGCCATTCGTCAAGCGGAGGAGGAGGCCGAAGCCAAGCAGACAAAGAAGTCGAGCAGAGCCAAGGGCAAATCCAAGGCTGATCCACTCGATGACATGCAGCTCACTCCCGAGCAGGTGGACGAGTTGCTCGGAGACTCATCGAAACGGGACAAGAGTGTGGACAGCCAACCTAAGGAGGATAAGCCTGATACCAACAACCACGCGCCTGGCGGGTTCAGCCTTTGGGGAGCTGCCAAGAGGGGCATCTTTGGGTTTGGAGGAGGCGGAGGATGGGAAGACCACAATGAGCAGCAGCCTGGTGCTCCGGAACCTGAGCCGTCGGCCGAAGATAACGAGGCAGCCATGGCTGCTGGTGGTGTGATTGGAGGCGTTCCTCCTGAGCTATGGGATGCAACCCCCAAGGCCGTCTCACCGTCGCCTGAACCAACCGCTGAGCCAGTGGCCTACCCCGCCAAGCCCACCAAGTCCAAGAAGGCTGCGGGGAGCAAGAGCAAGAGCAAGATTGCCGATCGCCTGCGCGTCTTCGAGTCACTTGACGCCGGGGCCGCGACACCTGCTGATACCGATGGTGGCCCGCCGCCAGCCGCACCATCGACACCACCACCACAGCACGCTGGCTATCCCCCTCCCCCGCCCGCGCCATATCTGGTGCGCTCGCCACCGTCACCTGCCATCTCACCCGTTGTCGCAGTTGCCGTATCTCCGCCAGCGCAGAGAGAGGAACGACGAAAGTCATCAAGAAGGAGCAGAGACAAAGACAGAGGCTATTCGCGCGACGACGATAACGACTATTATCTATCAGTCCCTCCGCCTCCGCCTCCGCCGCCGCCTTTTGTTGCGCCGTCAGGCGCACCACCTGGGGGTTTCCCCGGCGGATTTCCGATCGACGACGACGACGACGATCACCGACCCAGTCGCGACATGCATGGTGACCATCATGACAACAACCCCGAAAACCACCGAGAACCTGAACTTGTCGATTCTGCAGCCGAACGGAGAGCAAAGAGACGATCCAAAAGGATCTCACCTGAAGGTGTCGAGTTCGACTTGCCGCCTGCGCCGCCCTCGCCCCCACCTGTCGCGCCCGATGCGCCAATTGACGACGAAATGGCAGAGTCAAGATCGCCTCGAAAGGAAAGGCCCAAGATCAACCGCCAAGGTACAGCTTGGGGTATGGAAGGGAAGAAGCCATCTTCGAGACCTAAGATCGAACGAGAGCCAAGCGCAAAGAAAAGGACGGCGCACATCGAAACGCCCGAGAAGCCCTCACGGTTCAGAGAGAAGGATGCGGCGGCGGCCGTAGCAGCAGCGCCAGCTCCAATGCAAGCGCGCTTCGCTAGCGTCTTCACCAGTACCCCTCCACTGTCGCGATCCATGTCCCAGCGCGAGAAGCGACTTGGTCCCAACGGCAAGCCCATCGCACGCAGATACTCGGATAGCACTAATGCCGTCGCCAATCCTCCTGCTCCTCCTGCTGCTGCTTCCCCTCCGCCAGAAGATATCTCATCGAAGGCGGCAAAGATCTTGGGCGTCGGTGCCCGCGGTCTCGGAGTTGGTCTCGGCCTTGCGAATGGAATTCTTTCCCATGGCTTTGGGCGAGGTGCTGCTGCTGCGCCTACACGCAACAAGCCGAGTAAGTTTTTGTGTTGCCGTTTGTTGCAAGACAACGATGTTGCTAACACATGTTTGTGCGACAACGCAGACTTGAATGATGACACGCCTGTGTCCGGTGCTAATGATCCTGATTTCAGCCCGACCAAGTCAGAACGCCGCAGGGCAAAGGTATGCGACAGCCCAACATTCGCCGCGTCGCAATCGAATCAGTCAGTTACTAATTACGAGTCGCAACAACAGCAATACATGTCCGAAGACGACCACGTCATGTTCGAGATGCCCGATGCTGCACCCCCTGCTCGTCCCCCGGTTCGCCGCGTTAGCACCAGCAACGCCAACAAGAAGTCGGGCTTCAGCCTGTTTGGCGTCTTTGGCTCGAAGCAACAGCACGAACCGCCGCCGCGCCCCGAACCTCCTCGTCGAAGCCGAACAGTTCCTACATATCAGACTACAGATGATGAAGGTGGCCGGCACCCCGCAGCCGCATTCGTCCCCGAGACCGACGCCGAGCGCGAAGCCCGCAGAGCCGCCCGTCGCGCACGCCGTGCAGAGAAAGAGGCAGCCGAGAGAGGCGCCGCCGTACATTCCGCTGAAGAGGCTCGTCGCCAAAAGGACGAAGCCCGTCGCGAACGTCGCAGAAAACAGGAGGAGGAGGAAGAGGCTCGGAGGCTAGAAGAGAAGGAAGCCCGTCGTGCCGAACGAAGAGCCCGTAAAGCGAGAGAGGAAGAAGATCGCCGTGCCAGAGAAGAGGAAGAACGCCGAGCTGAAGACCAAAGAGAAGCGGAGCGCGCCGAGCGGAGGAGGACACGGGCCGAACGAGCTGCTGCCGAGGCCGAAGCCGGACATCGTGACGTCAATGGCGGTAGACAACAAGATGAGCGGCGACGAGCCACCCGGCGTATGCCTCCTGAGTCTGACCGTGAGCACGACCGCGACCGCGAAGATGACGACGAACGGCGAAGGAGAAAAGAGGCCCGCCGTGCTGCCAAGGCCGCTCAGCTTGCTGCTGAAGCTGCTGCCGATGAGATGGACAGGGCCAGGAGGGAGCGGAGGCCGAGAGAAAAGAGCACGGCCAGACCCGAACCACCGAGAGACGCGCCGCCAGATGAATACGTCTATCCAACCTCAAGACAGCAATCCAAGGCTCGGAAGCAGGGGCAAGGACAGCATGATGGATGGCCACATTCGGGAACCACGTCGTGGGTCAAGGACCATGCTGACGCTCCTGCTCCCCCATCGCCGCCCGGACCTTTGGGTGCCTCTGTCGACGATCATGCCAACGGACACGCCAACGGTGGTGCGCCACCACCGCCACCTCCTCCTATTATGCGTCACGAGCTAGATGAGGAAGAGGCTGCTCGGCATGCAAGGAGAGAACGAAGAGCGCGCAGGGAGCAAAAGTACCACGCGGCTCAAGCGGCCGCCGAGGAAGCCGAGCGCGAGCGAGACCGTGAAAGGGGAGATGCGGCGTACATTAGTGCGCATGATGATGAGAGGAGACGGACGAGAAGGAGAAGAGGTGATGAAGAACGACCTGAGCGCGCTGTACGTGAGCGTGAGCGTGAGCGTGACCATGCTCGACAGCAGCAGCGAGATCACAGGGATCGCGACCCCCGAGACCGTGCCGAACGCAGTCAGCGCGATCGAGACCAACGCGAGTACTACAGCGCTCGCGACGACCGGGAACAGCTTCCTCGGCCTCGGGAGCGGAAGCGTGGGGAACGGGCGGCCGATTACGACGACCGTGATCCCCGCGCGGAGAGGGGAGACAGAGGAGACAGAGGAGACCGCGGGGGGGACCGGACTGGATCCGGCTCCGGCAGTGATGGGAGGGAGAACAGGAAGAGTGGCGGTGGTGGGCCTGGGGATCAGGGTACTACGCCGAGGAGTAGTTGGTGGAAGAAGATTGCTAGGTTTGGCTAGTGATATTCTCCCAGTGTTTTTTGAAGTTGCTTGTTTGCTCATGTAACGAAATTGGTTCGGCTGGAGTTTTGTGTTTGGGGGAGTTATTGTTGTATGATTTCGTGGTTTGGGCCACCACCATATATGGATGTGGGATGTGGGAATCAGGCGGCATGGAGTTCAAGGGACATATGATTGTGGTTTTCTCTTGGGTCGGTTCGGCGGAGCATGATATCTGCCCCCCATCCGGTCGCTTGTTACATTTCTTGTTTATGAGCTCGTTTATGATTTGATGATATACACGGATGATGACGGAGATAATAATGACACTGTTTTAACAACGTACCTTTATGGTTACAATGTGGATGTTAAAGTTAGTGTAAGAATGGGGGGGGGTTTGAGTTTGTCGGAGTAGAGTACAATCTCTGGTCTCGTTGTGGCACGGAGATATTGCTACAGACAGCTGTTGAGTTATCTGTGTCGTTGTGTCATTGTGTGCTCATCGTTATCTTTGCCTGTGCGATGGTTCCTGTGCCGAGAGGTTGGTACATATTGAGCGGTTCGTCTCGTGTCTGTTCTTTCCGAGGTTTTCACCCACTGATCACTCTTTAGGCTGTTACCGTCACCATGTACTGCGAAGAAAACATTCCAAAACAGCTCATCATTATCTAGAATCCCCCTTTCCATTGTACCCCCTGGGTATATACTGTGTACCAGACATTATCCATTATATAACGTTAAGCATGTCAAACAAAGACATTTCTCATTCACGAATCGAATCCCCTTTTCCACCATCTTCACCGACCCACTTAGTAGTTTCTAGGAACCAGCCTCTGGGGATCCTCAGCCCTCAGATACCCATCAGCAATGAGCGTCGCGACGTTCTCATAAGTCTGGTACTGCACGCCCTGGCCAGGCTGGCCGAACCACGGAGCGATGGGTCCAGCAAGGACAGCAAAGGGCTTGATGACGCTGTAAACGTGGTAGTTCCATGGGAACCTATCATGATATCTCCTGTTAGTCTCTTCTTCCTTTTCTCTTTTTTTTTCCCCTTTTCCTTTCCCCATTACACTTCCCCTTGAAGAGAGGGGTAACAACAAAAGGAGAGAGATAAAAAAAAAAAAAAAAAAAGACTCACTTGGCATCCCCATTCAAATTACTAGGCGGCAAACTCCTCTGCAGATACGGCGCCGCCGCCGGCGCCAGGAAACTTCCATACTCGCTGCCGAACCGGTCCACAAACGTGCCCGTCTGCAGCGTCAAGTTGGCCGCGATGATGTTGCCCTCGTCATCCACACTGAAGCCGTCCTGGGGAGGGTAGTCCCACCAGCCGCTGCCCGTCTGGTTGAACCACTTCTCCAAGAAGGCGCCCGGGCACAGTCCGCCGAAGCGGTCGTAGATGTCGAGGATGGGATCCAACGGTAAAAAGAACTGGGGCAGCACGACGGGCCCCAGGCGCGAGTCGCCGCAGATGTAGGTCGCGGAGAGCGTCCGGTTTTGCGCGGTGCCGGCGCAGTAGGCCGGGGAGCGCCTGCTGTAGGGGCAGGTGGTGGCGGTGGAGGAGGCGTTGACGTAGGAGCGCTCGCTGAGGCTTCCAGAGGAGGAGGAGCCGGCGGGAAGGGCGACGGCGGTGCTGGTCAAGAGGGCGACGGCGGTAGAGAGGAGGGTGAACTTCATTTTGGCGGTTGGTGAGAGGGTTGGATTCGGTTGTTGTTGATGGGAGTTATATGAAGTAAGTATTAAGGGTATGTGAAGTTCGTCCTGGAATCCTCTCGAGGCGAATGCCGGGGCTGGTAGGGTGGCCTGGGGGGGTAGAACTGGTGGTGATGGCTGAGGAAGACACACAAACAGCAAAGGGGGAGGACATCGTGAGAGTTTATATATCTCCACGACCGAGAACAGACAAGGTAGAGTTACCAGCCATCTGAGTGATCAACATACACTCCGTACATATTTACTCCGTACCTGTATCCCCGGCCGGTTCGTGGTGCCCTTGAACCGTGGAGCCCGGCCGGCTCAGATCCATGGATCCATGCCGGATCTGATCTGGGATGTGCCCCCTTCCCTCCATGGCCCTGTGAGTATTGGCGGAGTTACCGCCTCGAGAATTCCACACCGCGTTCTCTTTATTTTTCTGCGTAAACTGAGAAATAAACACCCCTTGTCAAGTCCACTCAGATGCATTTCCCCGGTCCCATCGCGGATCACATCCCCCTCCTTGTACGTACCTGGCCAAGAATGGCTGGTGTAGTATAAAATTCGAAGCTGGCCTGTGAACTTTTCACCGGCTAATGCGAGGCTTGACTCGGTTGCACCCCGCGTCGGAAGGGAGATTGACACTCGACTCGGTCGACATACTTTGCAGGTGGTACAACGAACGAGAGCCGCCAATGGCTTTGAGACATGCTTACCTTACCTGCACTGTTCGTTCTTCGTACTTCATGATGTCCCGTTGTGAGACCTGCCTTCCCCTTGTCATTGGCCCTATATCTTTCTGGCAGATATTCTATGGTTGGCACCGAAATGTGCATTTCTCAATCTCTCCCAGTTCAGAGTTTTCTGGCCCCAAAGACCTGAAGATCACGAGACAGAAAGAAGGAAAATCTCGACGTGTCCCTGCATGAGTTCGGCACTGAGCTGAACTGAGGGTTCCCTTTTAGTCTTTTGTAGTCTCTTGTGGTCCCGCTCTTAGCTTTGTCGATCCGTGGATCTTTTTAGTGACGGTCCGGTGACAGTTCAGGAGAGCCAAGAGCACTGGTGTAAGCCGAGTCCCCCTATTGGCTAGTGTTGGCTTGCTAGAGGCGTGCTGGGGAACCACCTGAATCGACCCTGAATGGAGACCTATGGAGGCATGAGGTTGGTAAGGTGGTAAGCTGAATGAATGGCATGGCCGAAATGTCGAATCTCGTTCTCAGCCCCAATATTTTCTTTCGGAGGCGGGTTTGACTACTTTGGGATTTTCGCTGTAAGAAATGGAAGGTGAAGCGATACTTTGTTCCTGCGGAGCGAAATGCGTGAAATAGTAACGGCTTTGCCATAAGATTGTTGTCTCAACTCAAAACTGATCGAAACATTCTATTAGGGCAGCTACTCAGACTGGTTTCATTGACCCTGAGACTCTCAACTTCGATCGCGGCTTTGAGAAGCTTGACTTGGTTCACTTCGAGACCTAGCTATAATGGCGGGCCGTGAATATCTCCCGGATTTCACTGCTTACTTCGGTCCGAGCACTAAACTCGGCGTACACTAGTTTCCCTAGTACTAAGACCTGTTCGGTCTCCAGTTTCTTATCTGTCATGTCCCTCTTCGCCTGTGAATCAAGTGGGAAGCATGTGCTAGTGAGATTACTCCGTCAGGACAAGATGTAGTACAGACCATCAAACTTGGTCCGGCTTTCTTTTTTGACACGATATTGAGGTCCACCCAAGACAGGCGCAACAAAAATCGTGAGAGTCTTTGGTTCACCTTTCCAAGCCGCCGACAATGAGGACGAGGATTGCTGCTGCCGGTTCTTTCTCCGGCACTGACACTCTCGGTCCATACTTCAAGGGGAGGATGCTCGGTATTGTGGTTGAGTCATGGGAGTTGTGGCCCTTCTCACTTGAATCCATTGTGCTTTTATCGCGATACAGGATGTCGATGCTGATAGATGGCTTTGACTCTTAATTGGGACCGTGGCTTCGTTGGCCCTGGCGGAAGTGGCCGTGGCTGCAGCTGTAGGGCTCAAGACAGTGAATGCCAAGATACGTGTGTCAATAACGGTTCCCGTGGTGCAGTTGTCTTTGGCCAAAAAGAAAAGGAAGTACTGGAGGCAGGGCTTTAGGGTAGAATAGTAATCTCCTATGAGACCACTTATGAAATATTGGTATATCGCCCTGCCAAAGACAAGCATGGAATCAGTCAAACGCGACAATAGTAGGGAAGTTACCGAAACCTTTCCGACCTGCGGATTGGGTGGGCTGAGAAGTTCAGGATGGCATGACTACCAACAAGGACAAAGCCCAAGTCAAAGATGGAGACACTGTCCGGAGTCATAGTCAGCTCCAGCTCAGTTTCAAGTGAAGAGGAAAGAGACATACTGACGGAAGGATATGGCCGGTTTATGACATGGAACCAGATTGCCAGAGGAGAAATACTCGGGATGGAGAGCCTCGGCTGTAGTCAGCTTTAGACAGACACATTGAGGTCTAGGGTTCCCTTGAAGCAGGTCTTGGCGGCATAAGAGCACCGGATAATGGATATTCAAGAATAGGCATTAACAATATCAGACACCACGCAACGCGATGCGGACTAACTACTACTAATGATAAAGACAACTGACAGACAAAAAGGCCTGCGGTGCTATGGTGCTCCAGTCCCCTCTAGCCCGTGATCGTCCCGTCTCTGAGTCGGACGGGAAACCAGTTCCGCCTCTCGGTATGGATATGAATGCTGGCTCGTAATAAAATGATATGTGGTGCCGCCTTGCCGCCGCGTCGTGTGTATGTCGTCTTGGCATGATTCGTCTATTTCTTGATGCCCTTGCTGTCGAGGAAGGCCTTGAGGATGTTGACAAAGTTCTCGAGAGCTGCGAGGTACTCCTTGAGCTGAGCGTTGACCTTGTCCTGGTCGTCACCGAGCTTGGTGTAGAAGTCCTTGCGGTAAGGGCAAGCGCTCATGGCGGCGCTGAAGATGGGCTTGATGAGGAAGCTGTGGTGGGGCTTGAGGGTGACATCGTAGGCAGCGCGGAACGAGGTAGAAAGCTCCTGGTCAGCAGCGGCGACATTGTTGGCAAGACCTTTGCAAGTGAACTCGAGACCCCTGGAGGTTTGCTTGTCAGTATACCGTTCCTCCTTCTTCTTCTGGAGCCGTCCAGTCTAATGTTCTCTTACCTGACGAGCCAGAGCAGGGCCTGGCCGGCCTTGTTTTCCTTGGCCTTTTGCTCATTGTTAACAAGGTCCTGGAGAGTCTCGGACTCGGTAGGGGCGGCAAGAAAACGCTGGCGGATTTTCTAGAACAGATGGAAGCACATTGTTAGCTAGCTGCACTCGGCGTATGTAAGGCCCCTCGGTCAGTGCTGGGCTGGGCTGGACAGCTAACGCACCTCGACATTGCCGAGCATGTCGCTCTTGACGGGGGAGAAGGCGGCAGAGCCGAGCACATCGAAGATGGAGACTAGCGACTCGGCAGCCTCGAGGAACTCGGTGGTGGGAATGGCATTCCCATTGTCGGCCTGGACGGGGACGTCGGTGAAGGAACGCTTGAGGGTGTTGAGGTAGGTACCTCCGGGGGGGATCTGGCCGGTAGACATGATGGTGGTAGTGGTGGTGGTGGTTGTTGTGTGGATTGGTGGTGATGACGATGAAGATGGTTAGTTTGAAAAACGAGAGAGATGAAGAAAGACAAGTCAGATGTTTAGAAGCAGCAACGGACTCGACGGAACGTGGTGGGAAAGGGGGTCGGTCACTCCATGGCGGAGTGGAACAGTGGAACTTGAAACTGTCACCATCCCCAATCATTCGACCGTGCCCCGCCCAGAGCTAGGGGACAAGTACCTGAAGGCGGCTGTGCTAGGCTCGCTAGGGCAAAGAGTACATGTCCTGACACGCGGCAACCAAGAAGGTGCCCCCTCCCCCGCAAATCTGCTGTGTCCCTAGCTCGTCCACTGAAGCCGGTGGTCCCTTTGTAATGCACGGTGTTGAGGGGGTTAGTTACCAAACGCAGGTGTGGAAAAAGAAGATTCAATATTCTAATTGACTTCAAGTTATTTCAAACACGAGGACACACTGTGAACCCTTGATGTTGCGACAGGGAAAGCTTCCCCTTGCCTTGCTACGCTACCTAGCTAGGTAAGTACCCCTTATCGATTAGGGAAGAGTACCTTTGTGGTTCAGGCCGCGGTAGGAACGAAGGAACAGGACGATGCTTCTCAACATGACGAGGATACCGCGGAATTGTAGCCAAGTATTGGTCAGAAGGAAGCTCAAGACCCACTACTATTCTGCGCTTGGAGCTCCCCGGTGGATTCGCGTTCCTGAAAGTCTCGAACTCGTCCATGATTGAGGACCGACTTCCCTCCACGACTGAAAGCCCATTTGACCGAGGCGCAGCTGCTGTCTTGTATCAATTGAACCTCAAGGCCTCCGACTTCAGAACATGGCAGTTTCTATAATCGACTTTGTCAATTTGAGACAAACCTTCAATTAACGGAACAGCATGCGGTGCAAACACACAGGCCACGCGGTCGCATCAATGCAATGCAATGCGGCAACACAAGAACTGTTATTTAGCATGACGTCATTCCGAAGCCATGTTAGTGATGATGGTTTACATAGCCGCTTCCCTTTGGTGTTCAATGTTTTTTTCCCTTCAATTTCTTTCACCTAACCCGGTCTTCCACTTGACGGCTGGACCTTTGCGCCTCTTGTGTAATTGCAGAGACTTCTTCCCTCGGCCAACCAGAATTACGCGGAGCAAGAAACGGTGATGACCAAGGCGGACCAGAGATGCCGAGGGTTGGGGAAGTCGCATCACTCGCACGTTATTCCGCCCTAAACCGCCCTCTCCATGTTTCTTGGAACCACCCGAACACCCTAGGCACACGTATGTAGTATTCAACCTATTCTCGAACGAACCTTGTTTATTCTCCGAGCCAACTTTTCTTTCTCGACGGCATTCTCGTCATCCTCCCCCCCTAGTCCAAGCGGGCTTCCCTTCCTTCCACTCAGCATCCTTGTTGCGCTTACCCTTCTGCTTCTTAAAGAACAGGCTTCCGTCGTTTATCTAGAGTAGCAAGCACCCTACGTACTTTAGCGCCTCCGCCTTGCTGGCCTAGAATTCCCAGATACCCCTCCAATTCTTTACAAAAGTCAACATCACACTGTTTCGCCAGATTGTGCTCCCGAGGATCAAGCACTGCCACGACAATGGCTACCGATCTGGCTGCAGGTGGTGGTCCTGCTCAGAACCCTAAACACGAACAGAAAAGGAGCACCAGCGAAAAGCTCAAGCATCCCTTTCGCGAGCTCCGCGAAAAGCTGGCCAATAGCAGTTTACACGAACATCTGGTCCATGAGAAGCACAAAATCGGAAAGTTCAAAAACTTGGTCAACCCCCAGCATCGCCATGACGAGGAACACGAGATAGCCTGCGACGAAAAGCGAACAAGCATCTGCACCTCCCATCGTTTCGAGTCCTTCTTTCCCGAGCGGGATGGCAACAACATCAAGTGGTATGTCGACGGCAGAGACTACTTTTGGGTAAGTTGACTTCCTCTGATCATGCAGATAATTCCAGCTTACAGCCATGCTAGGCTGTCTCTGTAGCTCTCGAAAAGGCAAAAGAGACCATCTATATTGCCGATTGGTGGCTTTCCCCCGAACTCTTCCTGCGTCGTCCTCCCGCCTATAACCAAGAATGGAGGCTTGACCAAATTCTCAAACGTCGTGCTGAAGCCGGCGTCAAGATCTATGTCATTGTATACCGCGAAGTCGAAGCCGCAATTACTTGCAATTCTGCCCATACCAAGCATGCCCTACAGGCACTCTGCCCAGAAGGCTCACCGGGGTACGGAAACATCACGGTCATGCGCCATCCCGACCACAATGTCCTGGAGAACGTTGCCGACATGACTTTTTACTGGGCCCATCACGAAAAGTTCATTGTCATTGACTACGAGATGGCCTTCATTGGCGGCCTCGATCTCTGCTTTGGCCGCTGGGACTACCATCAGCACAGCTTGTCTGACATGCACCCTGAAGGTATTGCCAACGAGATCTGGCCCGGTCAAGACTTCAACAACAATCGTATCATGGACTTCAAAAACGTCAAGGATTGGAAGCAGAACGAGCTGTCCAAGGCAGAGCATGGCCGTATGCCGTGGCATGATGTCGCCATGGGAGTGGTGGGTCCCTGTGTCTACGACATTGCTGAACACTTCGTTCTTCGCTGGAATTTCATCAAGCGAGACAAGTACAAGCGTGACAAGCGCTATGACTGGATTGAGCTACAAGGCCGGCAAGGCGAGGATGAAGATCTAGTTGGAGTCCAGAGGCCCAGATTTCCCGTGGGCGAGTACGTCGTTCATCCACTCACTCCCCTCGCCAGCAAACCTATCGTCGACCGAGGCACCATACACGCCCAACTCGTCCGCTCCAGTGCTGACTGGTCGAGCGGAATCCTTACCGAACACTCGATCCAGAACGCTTATAGCGACATCATTCGCAACGCACAGCACTACGTCTACATCGAGAACCAATTCTTCATCACGGCCACTGGAAAAGAACAATCACCCATCCACAACACGATAGGCCGCGCCATAGTAGACGCCGTAGTCCGTGCTGCCAAGGAAGGCAGAAAGTTTCGCGTTATCATTCTCATCCCTGCTATTCCTGGCTTTGCGGGTGACCTTCGCGATAATGCCGCTTTGGGTACCCGTGCCATCATGGACTATCAGTACAAGTCCATCTGCCGTGGAGAGCACAGCATCTTTGAACAGATCCGCAAGGAAGGAGTGGATCCCAACCAGCACATCTTCTTCTTCAACTTGCGAAGTTACGATCGACTTAATAGGACCGCTGCCGAGAAAAGAATGGAACAAATAGCTGAAGTGTCGTACCAGGAACTCCAGCGAGCCCAGGCGGAGGAAGTCATGAGTGAAGGAATCCACGGCACCTACGACCCCCAAGGTGGCCGTGATTCCCACATGGGCAGCCGAAGAGATCAGAAAGACACCCTGCAGGATTCCGAAGAGCAGAAGCACAGCCACGATGCGAAGAAGCGGTTCGAGGAAGCTAGGAGCAAGGTAGAAAAGGAAGGGACCGGCGGGGATGAAAAGGTGAGCGCATACGCCAACGCCGACGGCGAGCTGGACGGCAACATCAACGGAGGCCACTTCAACGGCAGCAACCCGAACGCCTCGGAAACCAGTAGCCCGTCGAGGGCTAAAGACAATACCCGCACCCAGTCCAATTTTACCGTCGCCCACCACGCCATGGCCCACACAGGATCCGTGGCCGATGTCACTTGGAACGGCGACCCGGAGGACGAAATCAACAACTGGATCCAGGAGGAGCTCTACGTGCATGCCAAGGTGCTCATCGCGGACGACCGCATCGTCATCTGCGGCTCCAGCAACCTCAACGATCGCAGCCAGCTGGGCTATCACGACAGCGAGCTGAGCATCATTATGGAGGACAAGAAGACAGTCCAGACTACCATGGACGGCCAGCCGTTCGAGGCCGGGTGGCACGCTACCTCGCTACGTCGGTACTTGTGGCGGGAGCATCTCGGTCTCCTGCCGCCGCAGGATCTGGACGCTAGTGGTGATCCAAATGCGCAACCACCGGGCGATGACTCGCCCAATGATGCGTGGGAGCGGCATGAGAGCTGGAAGCTGGTGGAGGATCCTCTGAGCGATGAGCTGTGGGAAATGTGGACGAGTAGAGCGACCAAGAATACCGAAGTGTTCCGGCACTTGTTCCATGCTGATCCTGATGATCACGGTAAGCTTTTCCCCTACCTATAAGCCCCCCCCCCCCCCCCCCCCCTTTTTTTTTTTTTCCTTTTTTTTTTCTTCTCGTAATGACTCAACTAACCATCAACAAAAAGTAAAAACCTTCGACGAATACAATGCCTTCCTCCCCGCCAAGGGCGTCAAACCAGGTCACATCTTTGACCGATACATGCCGCCCGAAGATGCCCGGAAGAAGCTGGGTCAAGTGAAGGGGCATCTAGTATGGATGCCGCTCGACTTCCTCAAGGATGCGGACATGGCAGAGCGCGGGCTTCAGGTGAACTCGTGGACCGAAAGTGTTTATACCTAGGTGGGCGTGCCACGGTGGGTGCGATTGAGGCTTATTGATTGGACAGAGAGGATGTATGTTTGAGTACTGCGGTATATAGAAGGGGGGACGCTTAAGGAGGTATGTTGTAATAAGTAATATCTTTCGAGAGACAGGTTTCTCATGACGACGAATGAATGGAATGGTCAACGGGAAAAGATGGGTTGGATGGCGCGTGAGGGTATTATTATCATTCCTAAGTGTAATACTGTTAGTGAATATGAATATAATGACTGATGATGTATCTGGAGTGTGGTCGAAGTGTGCTCGTAGCTGTCTGAGTTGCTTAGGTGCTGAAGAGACAATGGTGATTGAGCAGGACCACAGGACGGCGAGGTGCACAGGTTGAAGTTTGTTGGTTCAAGGCATCGCCACAATTCTAAACTCGAAACAAAAAAAGGAACTCAAGGCAAGGGAGAGGAACATAATGTTACAACGGTTGTTGAAGAGAGAGAAAGAAACCAGAAATACAACACCAGGGATACGCTGGTCGTCACCGACCGGTAGATTACGAGAAAAGTTGACCGTCCTGACACTGCCTCTAGATCTTTTACACTGGCAATACCAAGATTGCACTGGGTAAGAAGACTATTTCTAGAAGGTTCCTAGTATATGCAGATAGTTGCCGAGTCTGATGAGAGCGTGGCAAGGGAATCAATCTCTCGCTCTTGTCTTATCGGATTACGGCTTGAAACTGATCACGATAGAGGTCTCCTTTTATGTACGTACCTGCCTTAACTGTACCTTCTTCATCTGCCTGCTACCCGAAGTGAACCCTCTGGTTGGCCTTTTCGGCATGTCCTCCATTGCAGCATCAAAGCTGCATTTGATCCTTGAAAGACGAAACGCTGATGTGGCACGCTGACACCAGGCTTGATGCTAGGTGCGGCGCTACGAAGACCCTTCCACCTTTCCGCCGCTCGAGAGTGTACTATGATACAATCCATTAAGCGTCATTCCCTATCTTTATCTATCTTTTTTCCATTGTCACTGGCGTCCTTCCGGACCATCGTTCCCAGTGTAAATAGTAACCAGGTTGGATAAAAAATTACACCAGACCAAACCAGGAGATGGTGGCCGAATGAGAGCCTCATGGGAACGTGGATTTCCCAAAAAGACTCTCTTCCGGTGTCAGGCCGACCACATTCCGGAGTACTGGCCTATACCAAACAGCTCTCTCTGATAACAACATGTCTGTGACGGCGCAGGTCCGGCAGGGACTGGGCAAGAAGCACAGAAAGAAAGGCTGTAGGAGTGAATGAAACGCTTCCCCGAGAGCCTACCTAGGTCTAAAGGCGAGCTGCGAAACGGGTCATCCGTGTCCCCTTGGGATTGGAAGCCTTATGTGTGTCTTTTAGGCATCCCGGCATCCACTGGCATTCCCGCGCCTGAATGTATGTAACCTGGGAAAAATCTGTAAAATCCTAGCTGCATATGCGCGGTCGATCTGCGAGAAATTCTATTCGACGCCTATTGAAGGTGAAAAGGACTGCCCTCCGGTTCGAGACCTGTCAAAGGTGCTTATCTCACTTTGTGTTGGAGATGATAGGCTCCGTGGCAATTCAATATAAAGCAATGCCAGCCGAATATGGGGACGATCATCAGATTGATTGAATATTCCAACAGACCAATCTTCGACTGCGATTAGCGATGAGGCTCGATGAGAAAAGAGGGGGTTAACCAAACTGAATGGCAGGCTTTCAGGAAAATTTGGGGACCGTCCGGAGGGCAAGGGGAACAGCCCAGCGAGGAAGGCGACTTTGACTTGGGATGTGATGGGCGAAATATACTTCTATATCACCATCCTCCCTGCTTGTCCAAGATCTCCCAAGACGGCATTCTTGACTTTGTCCGACTTTTTCACTCGGATGATCTAACAGACACAACCCATGTCGACCGGCCATGGATATTCGTCACCTCTTCGTTACCTTCCTCTTCGTCATCTGCGCGTGGGCGGCCAAAAACACCGACGAGGTCCGTGAGTTCATCTACGATAATCGCGATAATCAAACCGTACTGAACGAGAAACCCGCTCCGCCATGGGTGAGTTCGCCAACCGTCCGGGGTACCGGTGATATCATCATATCATGCTTGGTAACCTTGATTGCCTGCGCCTATACTGCTATTCATCCGACTGTACCACCTGGAGGCTCTGGCAAGAGGAGCTTCACGCTCATCAAAGCCGCCCTGGTGTTGGTGGCATTAATGTGTCCCGAGGCCGTATTCGCACTCGCTTTCCAGGAGTATCTTGACGCCCGAAGACTTAAGAAGAAGCTCAAGGAAATTATCAAGGATGGTAATAAGGTATGCGAACAGAAAGACTTACTTGATACGAGTAAAAATGCTAACCCTTCGTGTAGGAGGCCCTGGCCATAGTCGATAAAATCAAACAGAGCAAAGAGAAAGGCAATGAGGTATGCAAACGGAAAGACCTACTTAATATGAGTAAAGATGCTAACCCTTCGTGTAGGAGGCTCTGGCCATGGTCGATATGAAGTTCTGTTACTTCGTTGTCATGGGTGGCCTGCAGGTCGACATCTCCGACATCAAACCGTCAGACCATGTCCAATTTTACTTCCATGGCCACAACATGCCCGAAACGCTTCCTCTCTCGGCCGACGGAGTGATTGAGCTTGCCAAGCTGGGGTCCGGGTACCTGGAAAAACTCCTGGTTGAGCCCACCGTGATAGAAGACAAGAGTAAAGGGGCATTGGTGCAAAAGTGCGTGGTTCTCGTCCAAGTCACTTGGATGGGGATTCAGTGCATTGCCAGAAAAGCTGCGGGGTACCCCGTTTCTCTTTTGGAATTGCACACCTTTGGCCATGTTCTGGTTGCGATGTTACTATACCTGTGTTGGTTAAAAGTGAGTTTGCCTCTCCATCATACGTGATTTTCGTCCCTTTTTCGCGACAGGCATCCCCGCTGATTCGTGACTGACTAACACGTCCACAGAAACCCCTTGACGTGCGACAACCAGTCTTCGTTAACCCTGCCGACTTCAACGACGAGCCAACTAGAAAAGGCTTTCAAGATGCATTAGCACTGATGGTTCAGGAACAGTTCTGTGACCTACAGAATCTCACTGGCTTCCTGAATTTGAAGTGGAAACAAGAAAAGCTGGACAAATCGAAGGCTCCTAGGGAAGAGGATGGTCGGGACTCTGTCAAGCAAAAGACATCCCAAATTGTCATCAATCAAGTGGCCCAAGAATCGACGCCTCAGCCTACTCCAGCAGACGAACCTGATCGATACTTGGGACCCGGAAAGTCAACAACAGGCTCACAGGATTCAGTCCTATCAATTCCAATCGAGGAAGTAGACGTACCGTTCGGGAACCCGGAAACCTTCGATCTGGGTATTAACAAGTATCTTCCATGTGGATTCGGCCACATGCCCGTGTCCCAGGAGCCGAACTGGAAATGTATCTGGACTGGTGCGGATAACTGGCGAGTTGACTTGAGGAAGGCGTCCGGCTTCAAGCGCAGAGACGAAGACAATTTTCCAATCCGTCTCACCCGGGCCGACCGTTGCCGCGCAGAAAGAGCAGCGAGACACATCAAGGTTGTTGATGAACTGTACGGCTTCAAACTAGTCGAGCAACCAGAGCCCTACGCTTACAAAAGACATGGATCGTCAGGCCAACATTGTCGGTATACCAACCTTGGATACAGGCGGGCGTTCCAAACACTCAGGTTTGAGGTCCACAAACTCAATCCACTTGCTGTCAGCCAGAAGGGTGGTGCCCAACGTGACAGCGAAAACTCCAACCCGAAAACCATTGATGCCAATCGCCAGGAACTACTCGAGAAAGTCACTCCCAGACTCATCGTACAGTACGCCGCCTTCCTAGACGCCACCTTCAGTGGCTTCAGCAAAACAAGCTACTTCGTCTGCGCCATGGTCGGTGCCTCCATTGGCGCTATCCACCTAGCAGCCTGGGACTCCGTCTTTCCTACAAGAGTGGAGAGTATCATATGGAGGATAGCGAGTCTCCTGATGATGGCTACCGTTCCTGTTGGTCTAGTCTATCGCTTTCAAATTATCTATATCCAGCGGTATAACTTCCAGCATTTCCGGCTGGGTTATGAGACATTCCGTGTTCGGCTCGTTGGGTTCCTCGCCGCATGGTATTTCTTTTTAATTATAACATCCATAGTGGTTTTGGTTACCGTGCGGGGATATCTCATTGTGGAATCGTTTATCAGTGTTCGCTATATGGCTTATGGTGTTTACTTTGTTCCGGACTGGCTGCAGATCTTCCCACACATCTGAGTAAGCAGTGTCATTTGGGGGATTGGGTGTGGTGGTTATGGATTTGGAATTTTCGACTGGTGTTCGTGTTCGCGAGTTGTTGTTGGTTTACCCTGGGCCAATAATGTCGTACTTCTTGCGGGACAAAGTCTTCATATAACCGGGGCAAGGTGCTTCCATCTGTCAGGGTCGTTTGTCGCAGGACGTCTGGTGATATGGAAGGTGGTTGTTCAGTTTTTTGACCCTACCACGTGATAAATAGACCCAATTTATATCCTTTCAACTCCCAGACATAAGCTGACCCTCACGTAGCTTGTGTCCCTCACTGGCTTATTCATGCGAGAGCGGGCGGGATCCCGGGTCTTCCAATGGGTATGGTCGTAAGTGGTTGTTATGCTCAGAGTCTGCTACTATGAGCTTTTGCTGTGGGTAAAACAGCGCGCTCGCTTGTATGCAAAAGAATAAGCAACCACTGATGATAGCCTTCCATCGTGCTTGCATCAGCTCAGTTGCTAGGCCCTAGTGCCATGACAAGGCCGGATCGACATTCGAGCTCCATATCCAGCTATAGTCCTGCGAACCGCTAGTTTGCTGTCCAAGACTGCCAGCAACTACACGCCCATCGGTGACAGATTCGCTGTGCGATTCAAGAAAAGCTGTGTTCATGTTAGACAAGTCTCACTTCGAATCGGCGTCATATCAACTTGCCCTGTTCAAAATCAAAGAGTGCCTGCGTGGTTGCAAGATCTTCGTAGAAGCCGAGATAGGGATCCTCGGGCGTAACAAGGGGGTCCTGCGTTACGAGCATATCTACCGCTTGTGCTTGACCTCTTTGCATCAATGCTGAAGCACAAGAGGAGCCACTCTGTGGCGCGTCGTGTTCGTCGCACCCAGCAGACGCACGAGAGGCTGCGGCAACCTCCTGTCTAGCCTCGATCTCAACACGCGGCGGGTCTGGAAGAAGCGGCACGTTCAACATCTCATCCCTCTCCTTCTGCAACACAAGTGACATCAGTCTCTTCGAGACAATCAGGCCTTGTGAAGTGACGATGCTCTTGCCGGTGAGTCGGGACTGCATCTCCATCAACCGTCGAAGTCCCATTTTACAGTCATGGGATGCTTGGCTCATCGTATTGAGGCTAGCTAAGATGGACAGTGTGATGGCAGCCGTCAGAAGATGCAGGCAGATAAACGCGACAGCATACGTAGCTCCGGCGTCGTGCACAAGAGGCAGGGAGCAAATGTCGGAGATCTGTAATGCAGCAGCCTGGCATGCTCGGACGGAGGCTTGGCACGGGTCTGAAAAGTCTGGCGGAGGAGGCGCGTTAGCCTGATGACTGTCTGGCAGTGCTAACCTATATTTCAATAAAGGTCTGTGAATGAGGATCCTTGCGTTCTCGAAAGCAAGCTTCAGAGAGAGTGTCTGTAGGGGGAAAAGGTAGTGGAAGCATGCTCTTGAACATGGCCCGGCGGCGCCAGCAAGATAGTCTCTGCAAGGCGCCACCGCACCCACTGGCATTTGGTCCAAATGTAGCTGCTGAGGAAGCTCCGAACGCCATGCATCTAGCTTCCGGTCGAGAACGGCTACACTTTCGACCAGTGTGCGCATGCGATCCGAGGTGTTTGTGCGGCGAGCTGGTTTCTGTGGACGACTTCGGTCACCCAGGCTATACAGCTTCAGTAATGCCGTCCGCACGATGATGGATAGTTGTACTATGGCGACCTTGTACGAAAGCAAGGTTGCCTGGCCCGTGATACGCCGCTCATTTGCATCCCACGTCGGGTCTGCGGATCTGACAGGATATTGGTGGAGCAGCTCGATATCGCAATCGTCGTCGTTGATACTCAGCGGGTAGCCATACAGCATAGAGCAGAAGGTTTCGATCTCGTATACAGCCCACCAGCATCGCTTCCTCGATTCCTCTGCGCGTTGCTTGGGGTCGTCCAGGTTGGGAACTGCCACTGTTTGCTGGCTCGATCTGCGATGCAATTTTAATGCCTGAGCGATACGCAGAGCCCACCCGCAGACAGGCCAAGCTAGCTGAGGCTGTCCATGGTATAGATAGTAGCTGCCTAGGAGGACGCAAGTTTGGACCGCCTCTAACGAGCCCTCAGCCGCGATGTCCAGAAGTCCTGCACGTAGCGGTCCAAGCAGGCGCTCCTGAAGCGAAACAGTTTCTTCGCCAAGACGTGACAGCGTCGCCGTCTGACTGGGATCCAGGTAGCTCAGGCTAAGAATACAGACGGCGAGGTAAACACCCAAGAAAGCCGTTGGGATGCTTCGACATTGAGACGCCGTTCTGGTCTCATCGTACAGTTGCTGAGCTTGGAGTCGAAAGTCGCTCTGGTGGAACACAAGCACGAACCAGTGGATCCGGTCAAAGTAGTTGTTCACGAGCATAGTAGCGATGTCGCGGGCGGGCAAAGCGGACAGCATCCCCTGTCTTGTAGCGTTATTGTTGGCAGCATGCGTCTGACCTCGGCGCTGTCCCCCAGACGTGTCCGATGCTGAGCTTTGAGATGTACCGTCTTCCAGATCATGGCGAGGGGCCGAAAATGCCGAGACTTCTGCGGCATCTGGCGAGGTCGTGTTATGCTGCTGGAAAGCCTTGGGCGCACGTTAGCGTGACAAGCTACAGAAGACTGGTCGTAGTTCTCACCTCGTCCAGGTACATTGACGACGCAGAGGAGACGGCTTCGGATGGTCGCCCGTGAGCCGCCGAGACTTCTGCTGAATCATTCCTACGACAAGCCTTCTTCGCTGGTCGGCCGGCTTCGTGGGTTTTCCACGTCGTTGGCTTGACGGGAGTGGCACAGGTTACATTTGCTCGGATACAGAGTGTGCAAGGGCGGCGAATATCGCACTACGGAACTTGGCTCACATGGTTAATAGGCAGTGTACTCATTGCCCGTGTGAGGGGGGTCATGCCTTCAGCTTCTGTTGGCGGCAGCGTTGACAGGCGCGTGGCACTCTTCCGGAATCGTTCCTCAAGGTTGGTCGCTGCATCGCGCCGGCTACAGTGAGCGGATATATGTACGGCGAGGAGCGTGTTCAAGTTGTGTCCGAGGGGCTTTTCCCGGCGGAAGCTGCTGGAGTGGATGACGTTGCGAACTTGCGACAGTTTGACAGGAGGCACCACTGTGGGTCAATCCGAGAATAGCACAATGACGGACTGAACACCCAAATACCTAACAATGAATCTGGCGTCAGCTTATGTCGTTCGTTCTTGTCGTTGAGTGGAGCCTACAAGCAAGCAGACGACTAATACCGGCAGATGAACAAATAGGTAGTCCCTCCACAGGTTGCAATCCGTGATGGAATCGCTATACAAGGTTCGATGGTTGTGGGCAAAGGAGATGGTTGGTTGATCAGGCTAGGTAACTGACGGTTTACTACCGTGACCAACGGTTAAATATTGCGCACCAGAATTCATGCGCCCCATTGCACGTTCCAAGATCCGTTACATCGATGTATCTCGCAGCTAGATGGAAGTAGAAAGCAACTTCTACGAGAGATACAAGTCTACGTATATATACACACACATATACCATATATATACATACACGCATATATAGGAGAATCTCTATACAAGGATCTCTGCGTATTCAAGCTCGCTCTGTCTACCGACCTTACTCAGAACTAGCTAACCCGTACAAACATTGCCAACATCACGGGCACCCGCAGCAGTCTCGCCTGCGCAACCAAGTCCGGCAACCTTACGCGTGCGCCACATATGCGAGACCCCCGAGCTACAGTCACCCAGCGACAGTCACCCAACACCTCTCTAGTATCCTCCCAATGATGAGTCGGCCATGGGCTTAAAGTGGACGCGCGATGGCTCGTCCGTAATGCCCCTCGACGCCGCCTCTTCCATGATCGCCACAGTAGCAGTCGCTCCGATCCGAGTGACGCCGAGCGACATAACATGTAGCACATCGTCCAGTGTGCGAACGCCACCAGCTGCCTTCACTTGAACCTCGGGCTTCGAGTGCTGTCTCATCAGCTTAAGATGCGGGACAGTAGCCCCCGCATATGTATACAGTCCGTTCGACTGCTTGACGAAGCCGTACCCAGTTGACGTCTTGACAAAGGCAACGCCAACGTCAGAGCAGATCTGGCACAGCCGGATGATATGACGCTCCTCGAGATAGTCGTTTTCGAAGATGACCTTGAGGACGGCACCGTGCTGCACAACGGCTTCGTTGATCTGCTTGATCTCGTCAGCCACGTACTCCCAGTCGCCGCCCAGGGCCTTGCCGATGTTGATGACCATGTCTATCTCTTTGCCGCCCTCTGATGCAGCTCTGGTAGCCTCAAAGACTTTGACTTCAGTGGTGCTGTTGCCATGCGGGAAGCCAACGACGGGGCAGACCAGGACGTCCGACCCGGCCAACGCTTCTTTCGCCCGCGATATGAGGTAAGGCTTCACGCACGCGGTAGCAACGCCATACTTCTTTGCGATTTCGAGGCCAGCGTCGATGTCAGCATCGGTCATGGTCGGATGCAGCAGCGAGTGGTCGATCATCTTGGCAACGTCCTTCAGAGTGACGGAAATGGAATTGGGGGAAGTGGTGTCGGCCATGGTCGCGGGGGAGAGGAATAGATTGCAGAAGCGAGAGGCTTCTTTGGACGCGAGGTTTGTAATCTGGAAAAAGAGGCAAGTATGATTGATATAGGGATTGAGACTCAGGATATCGGTGTCGTTTACATCGCGAACGAACCTAGACTTATATACTCCAAGCGCGAGCCTCTCTTCCCCCTAGATCACATCACACTCCTCCCGACACAGAAGCCATCCCGGTCGCTGTTTCTTTGTCCAAGCTACTGTGATCGCAAGTTCCGGCGGAACTGTATACTATGATGCTGTGGGTAAGTTGAAACCTGTGGGCCAGGTCGTTGAACACATGGTGCCCACGAAGCTTTGGCTGTGGTGGTTTGCACAAGGTACCTGGCAACTCGACGCTAAGCCGATTGCAGTATAAACTTCCACCGGAACTTGCGACCACAGCGTCGACGCCCGCTCCGGCACACCGGACATCGGACGCCACCAATCGGAACACCAGTCGATTCGGATCGTTCTTCGTCCCGACTGCGTTGAGCGTGGCAACTCATACGCCGACAATCAGCACATACGGACTTTGGCATACGGACTACAAAATCGTCCAGGCCCCTTCCGCCATGTAGAATTTCATCGCTGCCAACGTTGCTGCCGTTGTCTCAAGATGGATGATGATATTTCAGCAGACGTCAATATCCTATCACAGTATCTGTCTAGACCGGATGTCGCCTCTCTCTCGTCTGTCGGACAGGTAGATTGCATTGTGCTATGCGTCAGCTCCGTCCTGTACAGCGCCCAAACAGTCTTCGACACCCTCGTGCAGCAGCCTAGCCTCACCAAAACCCTTGTGCTTTGCGGCGGCCTTGGCCACTCAACCGAGCTCGTTCACAATGCCGTCGCCCTTCACCCGACATTCAAGAGCATAGCTGTCGAGATCTGTGGGCTGCCCGAAGCCCAAGTCCTCTATGCTATCTGGAACTCGTTCTACGCAAGCCAGGTCGACCCCAGCGCTGCACCTCGAATCCTTATCGAAGATCGCTCCACGACCTGCGCTACCAACGCGACGGAAGCGCGCAAGCTGCTCGAAGCAAGCGCGCCGCGCTCCATTGTGGTCATTCAAGATCCGACCATGGTTCGACGGACGGTGGCATGCTTCGATCGTGTCTACTCGGACATGGCGCAGCCCCCGACCATCCTCGGCTGTCCGATCTTTGTTCCTCGCGTAAAGCCCGGCGGCACTAGCGGACAACTGGTATACGAATCACCGCCAGTCAACGAAGCATTGATGTGGAAGATGGACCGTTTCTTGGAGCTGGTCATGGGCGAGATTCCGCGATTGAGAGATGACGAAAACGGCTACGGTCCCAAGGGCAATGGCTCCATCGTCCATGTGGATATTCCCGATGAGGTTGAGCAGGCTTACACGCGGCTTGCCGGCAAGATTGCGCACCGTAGATGAGTATCCGGAAGTGATTCGCCCGGTGTCGGGGACGAGCTCTGTGGAGCCACACATTAGGCTTATTTTGTGAAGATAGACGAACGATCAGATAGAGTATAAAATACCTAAAACGCATCTGGTTGATACCAATCAGATATCTTGTTAGAATTTGGTGGAATGGTGGTTGAGTCACAATTAAACCAAGGTTGTTGTATGTATCAGTTACTTTTCGACTCACTACCTAGTTATAAACTCGCAGTGTCCTGGGTAACATTGTGAAACACCGATGAGGAGGTTCACGATTCAAGACATTGGTCAACAATACAATGTATTCCAAACAGTTCTTCAGCGAACAATGGAACGAAATCAAACAAAGCAACTCTATTACGCCAGCAGCCATGATATCTCAACAAAGATCATTGTTCATAAAACGAAATCAGTTATCAAACCCGCCCCATCCCTCATCCTCCTTCTCCACAGGCTTCTTGTCATTCCCCGGTAGCCTGTCATCCGACAACGAGTCCTTGGATCGAACCCTTATCGCGGGGCTAACCGTGCGCTGCTCCAGCTCCTCGATCTTCTCGATAATCCGCTGCACAATCTTGAGCGCCTCTTCGTCGCTCTCAAAGTCCAGCATGCCAACCTTCTCGGCCTCGTCCACCCAGATATCTAGCACGTGGATCTTGAGTCCCGCTGGTATCTTCTTGGCGAGGAGGTGAAGCGGGTCCTTGTTTTCCTTCTTCTCGGGTTTCTCTTTCCTGAGGGATTCGTGTTGGGGCTTGGCATCTTCGTCGTCCTCGTCGGCTTCGGGTTCTTCTTCTTCTTCGGAATCGCTGTCCTCCTTGACGTCCTCGTCCAGCGCAAACGGCCACTCGGCGAGCATATCGAGAACCTGATCGACTCTTTTGGCGTCCCACGCGCTCTTTTCCTTTCCGCTTCCCTTCTTCCCGGCCTTTTTGGATTTGGTAGCAGTAGCAGCACTGACATCCGCCTTCCCATCCTGCGCACCCTTCATCCACCTAAAGGAAGCACCCACCACCCGTCTGACCAGCAACAAAAACTTTTCCATGCGCAGCACGTCGATCGACGTCCACTCGCGCGACATGGTCGCCCAGAAACCCCTGAGCCAGGGGACGACGGACTCCCGAGGGAGGATGTAGATGAGATCGGCGAGCTCCTGGGCAAGGGTCTGCTGGGGGATGGCGCGGTCGCACATCCACATGGCGTAGAAGAGACCCTTCCACAGCTTGAGAATGTCGATGGGCGAGAGCGTGGTGGCAATGTGCTTGGCGGAGAGGAAGGTGTGCAGGGAGGCGAGGGCCGATTTGCGAATTTTGCTGTCTGTCGAGAAGGGAGAAATGTCAGTAATGAAGGGTTTATGGAATGGGAATTGGGTAGACATTTTGAGTTTAGATAGAACGTGATTGGATGTAGAGGTGGTAGTAGTCAAGAGGTATAAGGTAAGTAGGTATCCCAAGTAATGATGTAGCTTGTACTTCCATCACATGGCAGTGTATGTACTGAAAGGTGGGATGCAAACGTACCGCTCGAGGCGAGGTTCTTGATGAATGGCATATTTTGCGACGCCATCTTGACTGGTTTTTTTTTGGTGGTGTTTTCACTCAACTTGATTGTTTCGACTGTGTCGTTGTGTTGTAGTAGGGCCAAAACGCAAATTGGGTATACGCTGTGTAAAAAGACGAAGTACTGGGATCGGTTTCCTAGAGGCGACGAGATGCTGCTGCAGGCTGGGCTGGAGATGATGGTGGATGGAGTTCAAGCCGATTGAAACGAAATCTTGTCCGCCCGGCAGAAAAAACTGGTGGACCAAGCTTCCGAGAGTTCACAATTGGAGATAAACAGCTGATAAGACTTCGCGGCAGGCATTTGGCTTGTCCAGCTATCGCCAAGATGCGGGGAGTTTTGCGCTCGCTATGTGATTGGTACATGCTAGTAATTGTGGATTCGGCTATGATCAGCAGGAACCCGACAGCAGTCGAATTCCATCCCGGCCGCACCCGTTCCCCAGCAACCTCTGCGGTGGTCACAGGTGACAGCTGAGTCGATGCCGGCAGCGTGAGGCATGGCATTCAGTCACCAGCGACATCGTCGGCAGGACGGAAGGTGCATCACGAAATTTCGATGGTCCGTCCATGTAGAATTCGGCTCCATCCATTCTCCTCCGTCCCGCTTCCCCGCCTTGCCCGCCCATCCGCATTCCGCTATCGATTCGGGATCTCCTTCTTCCCGCTTGCTGTTTCCCCTGATCCCCATACTCTCCCCTAACTTGGCATCCATGCCACTCTGTCCGGACTTCTTCTGGAATCCTGCTTCTTTTGTCCAGGCACCGGGCCTAACGACATCCTCACCGCATCAACTGTCATGTGGTCCAGAGACTGTGATTTCATTGAAGGATTTACTTTGATTGAAAAACTGGCGGTCTTGCTAGGCACTTTGATACGCTCAAACACTCAATTTTTCTCAGCCCTGCAAACGGTCATGTGAACTTGGTGTTATCTTTGTCTAGTGTAGTGTCTACCTAGTGTAGGTAGTGTAGATAACGTATACCGGCGGGCCATCAAGCCTATCAGATTCACCGTGACATGAAGTCCGACAGCCATGCAGACTCGAGAGTAGTGTATCTTTTATGGGGAGGTTAGCACCAAAGAGGAAGCTTGCGCCTGGCCAGAAAGCAAGTGAAAATCTTCGGACTTTCTTCGTTCAGTTGGGGGAAGCAAAAGGGGAACTGAGGACCAACTAGTGTCGTACTCCGACCACAGAGGAAGAAGCTGTCAGGGCTGTGAACCGTTGACCAATGCAACAAAAACAGGATCCAGTGACAGTCAGGGGTAGATCTACGCCCTAACCCCGCGGAGACCATTGGGCCTTTACCCCGGATTGCGTTCTGTCTGGGGCGGGGAAGGGAGAAGAGCTGGAAAAAGAGACATGTGACAAAAAGGAATGAAGCGCGGGGACGTATTTAACATGTACCATCTTATTGGAGCGCTTACGCAGGTGAAAATGCGCCTTGAACATGCCACCTCATCTGAGTCGTATCTAAATGATAAAATAAACTCTCTCAAGCATGTAATCTCTAGATGTGTTTGACCTATCTAACGATTTGGCGTCCCTTGTAGTTTTGACTATCGGGGTTGATACGGACACACTGAATGGTTATCTTGACGATACCTTGAGGCACTCTATCTGATACGAGATTGTCGTCTTGTGGTTGGAATCGGAACTTTTAGGGGAAACGTCCAAAACCCGGGCTTTCGACGATATCAGCTTGGTTAGTGGAGCGGTTATCACTTCGGATCCTAATACAGGAATTTCCTACAGCTTCCGACAACCCTGGTTTGCTTCCAGGATCGAGTTCTTTTCGGACATTTTGACCGTCGTGAATCGCTTCATTGTTTTTCTCTAGTCCACGGCCAGATCAAGGTACCAGACGATTGTCCGGTCCCAAAATAGCCGATTCCCGTCGGGAGAAGCCCGCTCTAGCAAGCAGCTCCACAGGTATCTCACACGTGCCAAGCACAGCCTGTAAAATCGCAAAAGCTGGTCTCCACGGGCAGTGGAACGGGACGCCGGCCATGTCCCCGCCATGGTGCAAGTGCTGCAAGTGCTGCAAGCTCTTTTGTGTGCAGTGAAGGCCTTCCGCATTCGGCCTCGAGGCTCTGTGTGCCTTGCTTGGCGTCTGGGCAGTGGAAACTGTGACTGTCTCTGACCTGTCGAAATATTCATCATTTGCCCCCTGGCATGACAATGCATGGAAACTTGGGGTCAATGACAAAGATTAACTCACCGTCTCCCTATTATGGATCAGAGAAACCATGCCCGACAGTTTCTTCAAGTCACAAGAACGGTCGGCAAATTTCACAAGGGCCCCAAGGGGAAGCTCAGCTATTTCAAATTCCGAGCAAACTCCAGTGTCATTGGGTTCCAAGTGGACCAGATGGGGATCTTGGTGTGGACTGCAGTGGGTAGGGCATCCTCCAACACTTAGTCACGAATTGTGGTCCCGTTTACTAGTCCGTCTGACTTACACGAGCCGTCTTCACGATGCTTCCAAGCGTTCCAGGATCGGTGAAAATCCACGTTTATCCGTATAAGAACAAGGTATCACGCTAGATGGGCTGTCATGGCCGCGTTTCGGTGAGCAATTTCCGTCTTAGGAAGCTGTCAAGTGACGGCCCTTCTTATGCGATTCATGATGCCTCGGTCGCAAATCGGCCAGCCCTGTTATGGGTTCACATGCCGCCCTCAAGTGGCCTGTATACAACTGTGAATCTGACCTCATAGCAACACTGATTCTCCAAGTACTTAAGGTCATATGTAGTCCTACGGGCTGTTTGCTCTGCCTGTTCCCGTAGATTCCTCCTTTCCCATGTAAACTGTGTCTTTTGTTATCCTACCATTACGGCATTACACAACAACCTGCCCAGAAGACCAATCGCACAGTCCGTATTGGTCACGACTTGCAAACCTGAACCAAGAGAGTGCTACGATCCCCAACTTCTAGCCAGCAAGATACCAGCCATCTTCCCCGCCCTTCCGTACAGGCTGAAGAGCTAAAAAGAGAACCGCTTACGGACCGCTGCTCGATCCGAACTTCTGGCTAGATCCGACCGAGTCCGCTGACTGTAACCCCCCGAAACTTTGGCCTGTCCAAATCCCCGTCCGTTGTCGGTGTACCCAGACAGCGGATTGCAAGGCTGCATCAAATCAACCGAAGAGAGTCCGTTCCAGGCCTCGCCGCAAAGAATTTTGACATACCTCTACCGAAACCGCCTCAGATACAAAACAGACAAGATGGCGCCTGCCTCGACTTTATTGCGCGCTGCCGCTCCCGCTCCTCACGCCCACACTTCCTTCCCCTCCCACCACACCCCAACGTCATCGCCAAATCGCACAACCATCACCAACACCAACCCTAGTGCCAACTCCACCTCTTCTACTCCCCTCCACCGAATCCAGACCATCGCCAAACACATGGCGCTGCCACAAACAACAAGTTTCCCCGCCGAGGTGGTACCTCAAGCTCCCGAGGATCCTCTCTTTGGGTTGGCGAGAGCGTTCAAGGCGGACCCAAGTCCCCAAAAAGTTGATTTGGTATGTTGCTTTCTCACGGCCACCCACATGCGCCGTGTGGTGCAAATAACACAGCAATTGCTAATTTGCTGTTTCCAGGGCATCGGCGCGTACAGAGATGAGAATGCGAAGCCGTGGGTATTACCAGTTGTCAAGAAGGTGAGTGTCGCTTTATGTTTATTTCCATTTCATCTGGCCATGCGGCACACTGGAGTCCCCGTCACTGCAGTTCCATCGCGAGGGCCTCAAGAGCCTCACTGTGTCGGGCAATCCGGGGAAGCCTGTAGGCGATTGCCCTGGGCGGGATAGGGTAGCCCCTGGAGCTAGGCACCTCGTGCGGCCTACAGAACCCCTCCCTAAGAGCCCCCCTTCCACCTTCCAGGGGCACTTACAGCTCTCCCTGCACTGTCGCCATAGTGACCATCGAGAAGAAGCCATCAAGATGCAGCAAACAGAACGCTAGGTAACTAATTACTTTCCCACAAAACAGGCGGATGAAATCATACGAAACGACCCTGAAGCCAACCACGAATACCTCCCCATCGCCGGTCTCGCTTCCCTAACCAGCAAAGCCGCCGAGCTCGTTGTCGGTGCCTCTGCTCCCGCCATCGCCGAGGGGCGCGTCGCCTCGATCCAGACCATCTCCGGCACTGGCGCCTGCCATCTCGGCGGTCTCTTCCTCTCGCGCTTCTACAACCCGTACGGCGACGCCTCCAAGAAGCCCACCGTCTACCTCAGCAATCCAACATGGGCCAACCACAACCAAATCTTCTCCAACGTCGGCCTCCCCATCGCCCAGTACCCTTACTTCGACCAGAAGACCAAGGGCCTCGACATTGACGGCATGAAGAAGGCCCTCTCTGACGCCCCCGAGCGCTCTATCATCCTCCTCCACGCCTGCGCCCACAACCCCACCGGCGTCGACCCTACGCTCGCCCAGTGGCGCGAGATCGCCGAGATCATGGCCGCCAAGGGCCACTTCCCCTTCTTCGACACCGCCTACCAGGGTTTCGCTTCGGGCGACCTCGACCGGGACGCCTCCGCCATCCGGCTCTTCGTCGAGCTCGGTTTCGAGCTCGTAGTCGCACAGTCCTTCGCCAAGAACTTTGGTCTCTACGGGCAACGCGCTGGCTGCTTCCACTTCATCTCCGCCCCTTCGCCGGATGCTGCGTCCATAACCACCCGCGTGGCCTCGCAGCTCACCCTACTCCAGCGCTCCGAGATTTCCAACCCGCCCATATACGGCGCCAAGGTGGCTTCGATCGTACTCAACGACCCCGCGCTCTTCGCCGAGTGGAAGGAGAACCTGCGCACCATGTCGGGCCGCATCATCGACATGAGGAAAGCTCTGCGGGCAAAGCTCGAGGAGCTGGGCACCCCGGGACCGTGGAACCACATTACCGACCAAATCGGCATGTTCTCATTTACCGGGTTGAACGAGAAGCAGGTGGCTAAGCTCAGGGAGGAGTTCCACATCTACATGACCAAGAACGGCCGCATCAGCATGGCCGGTCTAAATAAAAAGAACGTAGATTACGTTGCCAGGGCGGTGGACAAGGTTGTCAGGGAAGTGCAATAGAGGACGCCTCAGTCTTTGCTTTCCTTTCTGCTCTAGTTCTTTACTGTTTCTTGGTCATTACTCTTACTCTTTCTTGTTTTCTGCTATTCCCTTTTCTTTGACGAATAAGCGGTTATCAGGTGGTCATGCTGTATGTCTGAATGGGGATTAGCAAGATTACAGCGATCCTCTCTTATCATCAGTAACGGGTTTATTTGCTGGTCTGTTATTGGGGTGTTATATGGTAACGAGGTCGAGGCCTAAGATGCCTCCCCATGGGTACTACTTTGCTGCTGAATGGATGGGAACAGCAACCGGGAAAACTAACCATCAATGGGGAACAACATTGATGGGATAGAGGCACACACTAATTCACGTGCCCGAATGGTTAATCAAAAAAACTTGTTCTCTTTGTTTGGTCCTTGTTGGACTTTCTGAATCCCCCCCCAAACTCTTGTCCCTTTTCTTCCGATTTTCCTTGTGTGATATTCTTCGTATTGGATGTGACTGGCAAAGCGTTTGGGGTTCTCCACTCCGCCAGCCCCTGATAGAAAGTAAACAAAACGCACTCGACGATATCCACAACTGAGAACGGGGCAGGTATTACCACCATAGCGCGGTCCATCTGGGTGGTCGAAAAAGGATCTCCAGGGATGATACATAATTGTAAAAGCTGCTATCAAGTGTATGGTGTTCGATTTGGACTTATTCATAGATTAGTTCTATCCTGAGTATCAACGATGAGGGATATTTTTATCAAGTACTACGACCTCGATGATAGTCCTTTTCTTGAATGACTTTCTGATAGCAGTATCTTACTTGACGGATTCTTTTCAAGAACATTTTCAAAGGAGGTGATTTTGCTAAAGTAATCTGGATATCTTGGTCTTAGAAAGGGGTTTCAAGTCATCCTGGAGAGATGGTCTTGCCGCCTCAGACTGATCTATGGATCAGGTTCATGTAAATATCGTCCTGAGAAGTATTTTACAGTATACAAGAAAATCCTGGGACTGTCTATACGAGTATCACTTAGCCCCAGAAGCACAAAATGGACAGACAAGTTCGACAAGTAGTTAATACGGTATAGACTGTATCTAAAGTGCTGCACAAAACCCGCTGTTATCGCTTGCAACTCGTTACCATGGTTCCTCAGTAAGTTACCACCAACGAACCCCCAAGGCATACATCATCGGCTATCCTGCAACGTCTGCCGCCTTTTCGTTTACTTTTCCACCTTGTAACCTATCCGCAATCCCTTCCGCACAGTGAGTGACTTCTCCACCCTCCCATACTGTCGTGACACAAAGATCCAAATACTCCCCACTAACCCATCGTGTTTTCCAAAGTGATCTAGCCCATCCACCCGGATGCCATACCCCTAATACGCTCCATAGTTGAAAGGATCCACGTCGGGTACTTTAATGATCATGCTGCTGTATATGTTAGCGAGATTCCGAGGACGATACAAAAGAGACTTTGTGAGGTATCAGAACAGGGGAGGAAGTTCAATGACGGCAGCAAATGAGACAGAGCCACTTATCAACTATCCTCTTGCTCGATACAAGGACGTGGGCCCCCATCACCCTGTTGAGGGTAGACATCATCGCTTGATCCAACGTGTACTGTGTCTGTCTGTGGTTTACTGACATAAACTTTTTGATAATTAGTTGTCGAATCTCTCGACCCTTCCTCCACGAAAAACCACTCGAAGGGAATTCGCGGGAAGGTCATTGATTTTGATATCAAAAAACAGCCTCTTGCCTTTGGCTTGCCAACGCCAGACCAAGGCGTCCGACAAGAGCCATTGCAGCGCCGCACCATGCCGTGGCCCTTCGATAAATCCTGCACCTATGATCTGGCCAAGGTCAAACACCGCGATGTCGTCGATTCTCCCTGTGCTCTCTACCTCAAAATAATTGAAAACAAGATCTTTGACGGATCTGTATAGTTGATAGCCGAACTGAAGCGTGGGTTTGATCAACCTGATAAAGAGTGGATAGCATGGGAATATCCCAAGACGGGGATAGCCGGAGCAGGGGGGGCATGGGATTATGTCTCTCATATTGTGATAATGAGTATGACGTTCAGGGCGATCTCGATTTCCTCGAATTCTGTCGTCGATTGCCAGCTCCGTCCGAAGTAACGCGTTGAAAAATATCTGTTCAATGAGCTGGATGTCCGGGTTCTCTACTTGGACGCGCCCGCGTAGGGAAAGGTAGCTCGTAGTTATCGGAAAGCTGAAATTGTCCACTGTTGCAAAGAGGTAAAACGCCAGAACCTGAGCGGCAGTGAAGAAAGCAGTGCCGGCTACTTTCGATGATGGTGGCCAGGCAAATGCACCATTTACCGTCGAGAATACATGGTGGACGATGTTTGAGGATAATTGACCAAGCGACATGTTGAACGGGGATGTCGACACGACCGTTGTGGGAAGCTGAACAAAGAGATAAAGCTGGCCTTCCTGTAGAAGCAACACGTGCGTGGGCGGTCAGGAGCAGAGTTTTGATAATGACGAGGGTATCACATTCGTGGGCACCTGCTTGTAATCGGTCAGCTTTTGGTCGGTAGAGATTATGTTGGAAGACACCTACAGGTCCCTTTCACTTCCGTTCAGGATGCTCCGAATGTTGGGGTCAAATTCTCGAAGAACTTGATGTACCACAGCAGGCAATTTGACGGCGGCGGCAGCGAAATGGCGAACAATACCCAAAACGGAGGATAGAAGGAGCCCCGGATGAGGAAAAACCAATGAGTCCCGATATAACAAACGTTACTGGTGATGATGATAGTGCCGATATCGACGTGTAATCTAGATTGTTACTTGTGATATTTGACCAAGTCAAAGCTGTCAGAATGTGATGGAGGGGAAGAAGAAATGGTTTGCCCGACCAAGTTGATGAACACAAGGCTGGCAAGCATTTGAGGAAGGAAGGGGACATCGATGTGGATTTTGGTGATGACAATACGAGAAGCTCCTGCACTTTGCAGGTTGAGGGTACAACAAACTAGACGCAACAACCGACGAGACAGCCGAGTTTGACGCAGAAGGATGCGATCAGTGGGAGAAGAAGCGTTGGAGTAAAATTAGCAAGTGGCTGATTGGCTTGATTTTTGATCAAGCGCTTGCCGCCTATAAGTCGAATTGCGGACGCCAACCGTCTTAAATGATCAGATCCCATATGACAAGGAAGGCGCAGAGCCCCGTAGCAGCGAAGAAGGTATACCGAGCTGGACTGGCCCTGTTAGTGCTCTTCTTGAGCTCCTTGTTACCCCTGTCGACGCCCTCGGTGGTCTCGAAAGACTCGGCCACAAGCTGGTCAATATGCGCCGATTGAGTTGTGAGATTGCTAACCAGCATATTTTGCAGTTCGGAAATCTCGAGCAGTGATTGTTCGGCGGCCCTGTGACACAATTAGTCCCTGATGTGGACCTCGAAAGTCGTCCTAGACATGTTCCATACCTGACTTTGTCCAGCGTACTCTCAAAGTGCTTCACCATATCTTGATTCCCCTTTTCGAACATTTGTATTTGTTCATCCGTCAGGTCTTGTGTAGGCACCGCCGATCTTCTCTCATACTCATCCACAGGCAGATGAGAGGTGTTCCCCTGGACCGTGCTTCCGGACCGTCTCCGTGAACCAAAGTGATTTCCAGTATCCAATCCAGTACTGCTCCTTGCCTTGGCCAACACGCTCCTATTCTTTTCCATCTCCCGCGTCAGCCTGGTCTCCATCATGGCCTGCTGCGTTCTTGCTGTCTCCTGCAGGCGTTGCCTTAGGTACCAAATAACACTCTCGCGATGTGCGCCCAGCTGACGGGCAACGGCCTCGGCAGCAGCATGTTCTTTGCTCTTTGAGCTTCCTAGCGGGCCGCCGCCAGCAGCCCAGGACCCCAATGCGCCAAGGCCGCGGGCGTACTTCTTCTGGATCAAGGCGGTCTCGGTGCTCTGGCGCAGCTGCTCGGCGTCCTCGAGGGCGCGAATGCGGGCATTGAGGTCGCGCAGCGTCGCTTTGGCATTGGCGTCAATTTCTTCGCGGTCACGATCGGTAAGGTAGACTGGCTGGGAGGAGCCGTTACGAGCCGAAGTGTGGAGGTGTGTCTTGCGCGGAGCGGCAGTCGAGAGGTAGGCTTGACGGAGATTGCGAAGCTCGGAGTGTAATTGGGCAACAAGAGAGGTCTGATAATGTACGTTAGGAATTTGTTCCAAGAGGGCGCCAGGAGTGGGGGAGATGGCCTACAATTCTGTAAGCCTCCTTTAGGAACTCGTCGGCGGTATCAGTGGTAAAGGGTTTTGTGGGAGGTGCATCGTGGCCTTTGAGGAGCCCGTTGAAGGTGGAAGTGAGGTCCGCCATGATGTTTATTAAGGATTATGACTTATGTAATGGTTATCTTGAGGACCACCTTGTCGTCCAGGTCTCGAATCAGTGTCCGAGGCCATCAAGGTGTCACGATGTCAAAGGGAAAGTTGAGGTTGGAGACGGGATGATCCCATTGCTGAGTGCTGCCGCATGCTGTAGTGTAGCTCAACGTGGCTGAAATGATGCCAAGCGATGACGGAGTGTATCGATCAGTGGCTGGTGCTTGGGGTTCGAAGGCGATGTGGCTTTGGCATCCGGTGCCTGCCAAGCTCGCCAAGATGCCAAGATGCCAAGATGCGCGCCCTGCCGTTGTGGAGCGTTTGTTGCCCCGACCGGAGCGGAAAGCGGCAAAAACGGCGCCGATGTCGTCCAGCTCGGTGTTATTCTCGCCATTTCGGCAACCATAGTTTCTCCCTTTTTCTTCCTGTTTTTTTTTTTTCCCCTTGTCATTCACACAGACAAGCTCGAATGGAATCTGGAATTCGAACATTGACGGAACCGATATCGGGTTGGAAAAAGTAGTGGCACAAAGCTACGTGGCTACGTACCTCTAATGATAGTGACGGGAGTTGTTCGTATCGAGGAATTCGGATGGTGATGAACGGACGTTGAGTTGATCGGTTGATCACGAGCACAGTGTAAGTAAACATGACATCTCCCTTGACACAGATCGTTGTGAGCCCTCAAGTCAAACTACTAGTAAAAACATTGCCGAGATTCACATTGTCTTCGGCTCAACTGCAAATGATGCCTGGTCAAAGCAAAAGACATAAACGTGACCCATCCGCTCTCTACGTTCAGCATCATTCGATGGCCTCCGGACACTTTGACCAGAAGCCTGCCTTCTGTACACTACCTATCTGTTCTACAGTACGGATTGACGTGATTGGACAAGTTGTTAGTGATAAGCTTAACCACCTTCCTCGTCGGTCAGGCTTAACAATCCTCCATGATTCTTGTTTGTTCAAAGAAAGAGCCAACGGAAGCCAGACCCTGAGGTAAGGCCACCACCCCTTGCGAACTGGGGATACAAGTCATGCAATGAGCTCCGGAAATAAAAAGCCTTTCATGTATCGCCGTCCAAGCGGCAGTTGGGATTTCTCGTATGACCATCTATCCACCCCCACTACCCTTCCTCTTTTTTGTCCCTTTCAAATACCGATTGGTGCTTGCCGCCAGATATCTTAGTGGCGGTGAGGTCAAATCTCCAGCATAAGTAATTCTGGATTTTTCGTTTGCTACCGGTTACATAGAAGCATCGTACTTCTTTTATCCAACCTGAACAAAACCGCTCCTGGATCAAGACCGGAGCCACCCAACATGAGTGGTTCCCGTCCGTTATCTCTCACCTCTGAGGCCTCAGTAGGTCGAGGCATCGACCCTCCAAACTCACCACTGCAAGAGCAGCAGCCAACAAGAGCACCCGCCCAAGAAAAGGAGGACGTCATCTCAACAATATCACCCAGCAGTGACCCTACTACCTACCAGCCGGGCCCCGTACCCGTCCCGAACCCGGATCCGGACCCGGACCTAGACCCTTCAGGCATCAACGCCTCCCAAGACCCCGAAGCCAACCTCACCCGCCTCTCCTCCGGACCCGCCTACACCGTCTTTCCCCCCTCCACCCGCAAATGGATCGTGACCATGATCACCTTCGCCGGCTTCATCAGTCCCATGACCGCCAACATCTACTTTCCCGTTCTCGACGCCGTCGCCCACGACCTCAACGTCTCTATTAGCAAAGCCAACCTGACTTTGACAACCTACATGATCATGCAGGCCTTTTCCCCGACGCTCTACGGCGACTTTGGCGACGCGGCTGGTCGTAGACCGGCCTTTATTATCAGTTTTATCGTTTACATTTGCGCCAACTTGGGACTGGCGCTGCAAAAGAACTATGCGGCACTGTTGGTGTTGAGGATGTTGCAGAGCTTTGGAAGTTCCGGGAGCTTGGCGCTCTGTTACGCAGTAGTGGCAGACGTCGCTGTTTCCGCCGAGAGGGGAAAATACATGGGTTTTGTTTCGGCGGGGATCAACATCGGTCCTTCTCTTTCGCCCGTCATCGGTGGCGTGATCGGGCAGTACCTGGGCTGGCACGCCATCTTTTGGTTTTGTCTTATCTACACGGGGGTCTGGTTGGTGCCGTATATTCTGTTGGTGCCGGAGACGTGCAGAAACGTGGTGGGCAATGGGTCGACGAAGCCGCAGGTGTGGTGGAATATGACGGTGGTGGATTATGTGAAGGGAAAGAGGAGGAGAAGACATCCCGGCTCCAAAGAGGAGGAGGAGGAGGCGAAACGGCAGGCGGAGAGGACGAGACCGAAGCTGAGGTTTCCGAATCCGTTCAATACCTTGAAGGTGGTTTTCAACCCGGACTTGGGATTGCTGATTTCGTACGGCACGATGGTTTACCTGGTTTTTATCCTAATCTGCGCTACGCTAGGCACCCAGTTCGCCGATAGGTACGGGTATAACCAGCTTGAGACCGGTCTTTGCTATTTACCGTATGGCATCGGCTGCACCGTGGCCGCTGTCGTGCAAGGCAGGATCCTGGACTGGAACTACCGTCGTTTGGCCAAGGAGATGGGTATGACGATCGACTACAAGCGCGGCGACGACTTGTCCAAGTTTCCCATCGAGAGGGCCCGACTGCAGCCTGTCATTCCCATCTTGGGAGTCGGTGTGGTAGCGACGATCGGGTACGCCTGGGCGCTGGAGACTACGACACATGTAGCCGGCCCGTTGGTGTTGTTGTTCGTTGTCGGATTGTGTGTCACGGGCAGCTTCAGTCTGGTGAATACCCTGGTGGTGGACCTGTACCCGGAGGCGCCGGCGACGGCAGTGGCGGCAACGAACTTGGTCAGGTGCTTGTGCGGCGCAGGGGCGACGGCGTTTATCGAGGCCATGTTGCAGAAGATGGGCGTGGGCTGGACGTTTACGTTTTGGCCGCTGGTGCTGGTGGTGTTTAGTCCGATTATCTATCTGTTGATGACAAGGGGACCGGGGTGGAGGGCGCAGAGGAAGGCGAGGTTCCAGAGGGAAAGGGAGAGGAGAGAGCAAAAGGAGAGATCGGCTAACGAGGAGAGTTTAGAAAGTTCGGACAACTCTTCAGCGAGTATTGAAAAGACGGAGGAGGGTGATGGTGAGAAGAGGATTGTGGATGGGATATTCGTGATCGAAGCGAAGAAAGGGCAAGGCTTGAGCAGCTAGGTTCCCCTTTGTGGTATTTTCAGTGTTGTGATGTTTTGCCTTTATTCACGTTTTTTGACCTTATCGCCCACGTTGATGATACCACGGAACATAGATACTTTATGGTCTTGGTGGATAGAAAGGGATTATTCATGGGCGATGAATGCTACTGAACGATGGACGGGGAGGGATCGTTAGGCAGATGAAGCATGAAGATACGCATATAGATTCGACGGGCAAGTGACCATCGTCACCCACAGCTTTAGCATCACCGTTATGATCAGTCTTAATGTCGTAATGCCAGATAGTTACCCATCAACATTGTTACTCTCTATATCTGAAAGTCAGTCTCAGTGCAACATGTAGCTTAGCTCGACAAGTGTCTTGCGACCTGCCATTGTCGACTCGGAATCCGCCCCAAAAGAAATATATAAAAGATGATGATATACATGTAAAAAAAAGTAAGAACACAAAGTGGAAAAAGCGGGCAACAATCTGGACATGTTAAATACTCTCTGAGCCCGAAAATCGACATGCAAAAATGAAAAAGAGTTGTGCTAGAGCCGGGATTCGCACCCGGGTCTCCGCCTGAATCTCCTTGCCTCACCCTTTTTTTCGGGATCAGTTTGGGAGGGCGACGAGTTAAACTACTACTCCACTCTAACTTTTTTTTCTCTTCTTCTTCTTCTTCCTTCTATGTTGTTGTTATGAGGTGTCGGATATCCGGTTGCTTATAAAACGGCGTTGCTTGGTACAGCAAGTGACGGGTAGGTGCCGCGTTTGCCTGGGTTGGTGGTGGTGGTGAAGTGCTTGTTCCGGCTGGCTGGCGGCCGGTGGTGATGCCAGCTGGTAAGGTTTCAGAGACTTTCGTCTGGTCATTCAAGGCGTTGGGTCTAGTATCCTCCTCCAGCGCCGTTTGCTGTGTTTCTGCCCACGTGGCTGGTAGTGTTGAGTCCTGTTAGATACCGAAAGCTAGAGGTTACGGAATTCTGACCGTCAGACAAACATCCAGCTCTCCATTTTTTTTTTTTTTTTTTTTTGACAAGGTAACCGATTACTATCGAAACTGCGTAAGTACTGTCTTCTCAAACGAAACAAAACGCAACACAATGTCTTTCGCTCTCTATCTACCATCTTCGCTTATCAACAAAGGGTATCATCAATATTATGTACTTGAACCTATATCTTCAGTTGTCCACTCTTCCAGTTCAGCCCCCCAACCCAAAACCGCAGCCCTCCTCATTCAATATCAGCCACCTTTTCTCATAACCATCCATCCCATCCCGCTCATATGTCCCCATCCTAACCTCCTCCATTACCATGAAATTTTCCCTTTTCCCATTACCTTTGTTCCTAGTGCTCGATATGACCCATCCCCCAGCGTCACGTTCCCCGAGTCCTTAATCTCACACTGCTCCAACCCTTTACCCGGAACACTCAATTTCTCATCGGTGAAAACCTTCCAAACACTCATCCTCACGGCTATTCAAGCCGCCTAGGCCATCAACCTTTCCGTCGTTGTAACCTTGTCCCATCCATGTGGTCCAGGCGCTTCGAACACACCCCTCTTACTGAGGGTCAGCCCCAGGCCCTTGTGTACCTCCACCTGGAAGGGAGCGAACGGTCGCGCTTCGCCATCGATGCTGATGACTCCATTCGGGTCCTGGTATCGGGGTGTCAAGCGGAAAGCGGAGACCTTGCGATAGGAAACCAAGGGGTTGTCGAAGAAGTGGCCTGATTCGACCGAGAGTTGGAGGTTGATGTTCTTCCAGAGAGAGATGTCGCCGTCGGTGGTGATGAGGTCCAACAAACCATCGTTGGCGAGGGCGGCGGAGAAGAAGTTGGCGTCTGGGGCCATGTAGGCCATCTGTCGAGGTTGTTAACGTGACTGGTAGAGCAAAGGGGGCAAGGGGGAAACATACATTACCGCAGTAAAAGCTCCCCAACTTTTCATGCGGAACCACCTCCCAATCCTCCGGCAACTTATCATTCACCGTTCCATACTTCAAACCCGGCATTGCCTCTCCCTCTCCCTCTCCTTCCCCATCGTTACTACCACCCTCCTCCCCATCCCCGCTAGCCTCCCCATTCCCAACCTCACTCTTCGCCCCCTTCACTCCCCTCGCATAATGCCCCCTAATCTCCTCCTTCCCGCCCATTTCCACCTTCATCGCCACATCACACGGATACGTCTTCTTCCTGATGGCCAGCGTCAGAAAGCCATACGTAAACCTTGCCGCACCCATCCACCTCAGATGCTCGGTAGTGATATCCAAATCGGCAATCAAGCCGTACGCCTGGCTCAGAAAGCTCGTCAGGCGCTCTCCATCTTGCAGCGTGACGCTGCACAGGTCCAGCTTCGTGGGGACGCCCTTGACGATAGCTAGCGCCGCCAGCGAAGGGCGGTGGGTACCGTAGAGGTTGCAGCTCATGGCGTTGCCCGAGCCGCAGGGTATGTGGCACACTGCCAGCTTTGAAAGCGCCTTGCGGGCATCGGGCCGCTTGGAGAGCCCATTGAAGACTTCGTGCGGTAGACCGTCGCCGGAGCAGGGGATTGCGATGTCGTACTGTGAAATATCCAGGTCCTGCGCGAGGGTGACGGCTTCGCCGGAGTAGGTGGTGCGCACGACGGTCAATGGCATGCGCGCCGCTTCGAAGATGGGGCGGACCTTCTTTTCAAAAATCTTGTCGGCGCCGCCGGGGCCGGCATGCGGGTTGACAAGCACCCAGGCGCGCTTGCGGCGCTGGATGGGGGCAGGGTAGGCGAGGTCAAGGACGTGGGCGACAAAGGCGTCTAAGGTGGCGGCGGAGACTGGAGGGATGGAGGGTGGTGAGAGAAGTGGCTCGCGCTCTCGGGGACCTTGGAGAGAGGCTGAGGGGAGGGGGAACTCGAGTTGGCGGACGATGAGCTGATGTTTCTTGGGAGAGGTCTCTTCGGCGAAGTCGATACGGAGGTAGTTGCGGTCGGGGGTGATGTAGGCCCAGAGGATGTTGTAGAATGGTACGGACCCGGGAGCGAGACGGCGCGAAGGGGTGACTGTGGAGGAGGGAGGGAGGGAAACGGTGTTAGTATACTATCGAGAGAAATGTGGTTTATAAATCCGGTTGAGCTTGAATGTTGGGCCTCTTTCTTCCACATCGGGTGTTTTGTGTCACTGCAAAGAGGATTTGTGTGTAAGAGAAACTTGATGCTTTTTATATACCTGAGCAGCACGAACGTGACTTCTTGGTGGCAGCGGCATGTTCTGTGCATGCGTTGCGGTTAGTCTAAGGACGAACGTAGGTCTTATGAGGAAGAAGAGATGTCCAGTCCAAAGAAAATGTGCTTGTGGGAGGGATGAGATGTGCCATGTATATGGAGGCTTCACTTACCTTGAATAACCAAGTTATCCTTCTCGCAAGTGAGTGTGACCGTGGGCAGTTCGAGAATAGTGACATTCTTTCCGGAAGCAGAAGTAGTGGCTTGCAATGTCACGGCCTGAATGGACGGCTCTTGTGCGCTCGCCTTCGCAATGGCTGCCGCGTGTTCATCCTGTAGTTGTCGAACGTCGCCCATATTTTCCCGTGTGTTTCGATTCTCTTTTGACGTTCTTTGGTGTCTATGGTTCCGTTTGTATCACGGTGTCGGTCAAGGCAAGAACCTCAATGGATCCCGGTGCCGAGCTATGCGGGGAAGAGTGTACAAGTGGAATGGATGGATGGATGCGAGTGGCTTTTTAAGCTTAACGGCACGCGCGAATACCGGCAACGGAGCTGATGATGAGACTGATGTGCCACAAAGAAGACAACCCGACAAATCAAAAGACTCCAGACTAAAACACTGAAGATGCTGAGAAGTAAGAAGCAAACAGACAGTTCAAGAGAGAGATCGGATGAAACGAAGCTCGGCTTAAGTTGTTGCTGACTCGGGTCGCACTCTCGGACTCTAAGAAAGCACCGTACCGTTGACAGTCTCGCCAAAATCGGTGCTTGGCATTGTTGTCTTGGATCATGGATGGCACTTGTTGAGACAGGGGCAACGTCGGCCCTCACTGGCTGACCACAAATCCCTGCTGAAGCCGTCGTCGTTGTCTCCTCAACCGTTCTGTTGTTTGGTATGGTTGCAGTTTCTGTTCAGGGGTCAACTGCGGACCCCGTCATAGCTCCCGTCCTGTCCCATTGCTGCTGCTGGCTGCTGATGCTGCACCTAAAAATCGTGCATCCATCAACTGCAGCAGGAAGCATGTGCCCGCTTCCACTTCCACCGAGGCGCACGCGATACACTGACTGCCGTTGCATACCTGGCGGGGGGGCACATCCGGTGCCGGATACGCCGGAAATATAGGCGATTTAACCGTGCCAATGAAGCTTCCAGAGCTGCCTCTACTCAGCTGGACTTCGTTGGCCACAAGTGCCCAGCATCAGACGACAACCTCCAACACATTAGAAACCCTTGTACCTTTACGTAACCCATCACGGCTGGGTATTCAGAGGAAGCACCGCTAAACAGATGATGCGGTTTCAGTTGTGTATGTATCTGCACAAAGAAAAAGTTGATGAAAACTCCGGCGTCCAAAAGAGTCCATGCTCCCTCGCCTCGCCCCGTCTACATACCTTCCTGTAGGCAACGAAGTATGCAAATCAACCTAACTTTTGGAATACCTTTCTTTGCCCCGGCCGGATAACCCTCCTGCTAGTAAAAATATCATCCTTTTTTGTCGATCAGTCAACTCAGGCAGTCCCCGCTAGCTCATCAGCCACTCACACCCATCTACCTCGGTCCATCTCCCGGCACATATGAAGTGGTAAATAGAGATACCTTAGAACCTCTGATGATGACCTAGTTCTACTCCCCAAGCTTCGACTCTGCGGTTCGTTGGCTTCTAGGCTGGCGGACGCTGGACTTCAAATAGCAAGGCGCGGTAGCGCTCGCTCAAGAATTGCGACGGCATTGAAAAGGGTTCAGCCGATGGAGCTTGCAACGCGTTCAAGTCCGACTCTGACAACATGCCCAAAACAGCTCGATTCGGATCCTTCTAAGAACTGAACTTGGCCTTGAGCACTTCTTTGACCTTGGCCGACTGAGCATCGTCAAGAGACTCAACCGCCTTCTGGAGCTCAGCGAACTGCTCCTTGACACGGGGGTGCTCGGGGTCGAGCGCCTGAGCCGCGTTCAGGCAGCGCAGCGCAAGAAGATACTTCTCTGTGGATTTATTAGTGGGAAAGCATGTACAGGGGCTGCATCAGAACTTACTCCTGCGGATGTAAACATCGAAACCGGCAATTTGGCCCTCAATGTTCTTGGGGCTAAACTGCAAGATGTTGGTGAGGAACTTCATGGCATCACCCAAAGGATCCGTCGTGGCAGCGAGCTTGAGGCCGTTCGGGTCGTCGTCTTTCTTCTTAGGTTCCTCGTCCTTCTTGGCCGTCGCCTTGTTGGGATCCTGTTTAGCAGCCTTCTCAGCGGCCTCGCGCTCGGCCTTCTGGGCTTCCTTGCGGGCCTTCTTGGCGGCCTTCTTCTTCTCAGCGGCGTCCTCTCCGTTGGTGGCCTCGCCAGTGCCGTTGGTGCCGTTGGCAGAAGCCTGCTGCTTCTCAAACATATCAAGGTACAGCTTGACGGCGTCAAGAGCAGCACGGAAGTAAAAGGGGTGCTCGCGAATGCTGTCCTCCCAGCGGATCATGTCGACATAGGCACGGATCTGACCCTTACGGAGGGAGAAGCTGTGGAAGTCGAATTGGTCCTCCTGCCAGATATCGAAAATGTTGTGGATGGTGGTGAAACGCTTGAGAGCCAAGCCGGTGTTGCCACGCCGTTGCCAGGCCTCACCATCTTCAGTCAAGAACCACATGCACTGCATGTCGGTCAAGTCAGCGAGGGGTCCGCCGACAGTTTCAGCCCTCGTGAAAAGACCCATGGTCTCGAGAGCCTTCTCGTTCTCGTTGTTCCGTAGTTGGTACTTGGCGGCCTTGGAGTTGATGTAACGATCCTTGGTGTCGAGCGAACGGGCACGGTCCATGGTTTCCGAGGCCTTGGCGGTATCGCCCTGGTGCTTGAATATCCTGGCCTTGGTCATGTGGAAGTCAACGTTCTTGGGATCGAGCTCGATAGCCTGCTCAACATACTCCATGGCCTTGGCAAGGTCGCGGCTGAGGTGGTAGTTGTAATGTTGCGCCAGGAAGTAAAGAGCAGCACCGACACCCTTGGAGCTGTCGCCGTTCGCTTGCTCAGACCCCTTATGCTCCTTCAGATACTCCTCGGCAAGGGCGAGGATGGCCTCCTTCTTGGCAACCTCAGAGTAGAGGTGCTTGAGGTTGGCAAACACCGAAGGCACACCCCTGTCCAACATGTTGGTGAGATAGCTCTTGGCAGCAGCCTTGAAGCTGTCGCCGGTGAGGAAGTTGAGAGGCAACCTCTTGGCAGCATCCGAGCGAGGGTACTTGGCAGCATACTCGTCATAAATGGCCTTGAGGGCAGCCTCGTCCTTCTCGTCAATCTCCAAAGCCTCGATCAGACCCTTGTAGTACTCGGGGTGCTCGGGGTTCCTGTCCAGCAGTGCCCGCCACGCCTTTGCCGCCTCCTCTTTCCTGTTGAGCTGACCCAAGTAGCGCGCCCGCATTTCCATAACAGCCAACCTGTCCAGGCAGTTCTTGCAGTCGGACTCGAGGTGCTCGAGCGCACGCTTGATATCGCCTCGCTCGGCAATAATGGTGTTCTTGTAAAGGAGAGCCTCGGAGTGCTCCTGGTCGGTCTTGAGGGGAACGTTGGTCATGGACTTCTCGTAGGTGGTGAGGATGTTCTCGGCCTGTTCGAGGCTGCCTTCGAGCTGATAGGCAATCGCAAGGGCGGTCCAGTTCTGGCGGAGATGGGGCTTGGCCTTGAGCATGGCGAACCTGCTCTGGACGTAGCCCTGGTAGTCGCGGATCTGGACCTGGAGGACGGCGAGGTCACGCTGGATCTGTTGGGACTCGGGCTCGAGCTTGAGGGCAAACTTGTAGGCCTTGATGGCCTCGTCGAAGTTCTTGTGCTGGCGGTAGAGGATGCCGTAGACGTGCCAGCAGATGTGGGACTTCATGTCGACGGTGAGAGCCTCCTTGGCGAGGGCAAAAGCCTCCTCCGTCTTGCCCTGGGAGTTCATGATCAGAGCCTTCATGGACATGGTGTCGCCGTGCCTGGGGTTTTTCTTGAGGATCTGCTCGGCGGCCTTCAAGCCGCGCTTGTACTGCTTGTCCTCATAGTGGCGGATGACGGTACGAAAGAGGTTGGCCTCTCTCGTGCTCAGGGTTTGCGGCATCGAGGAATGGACTGCGGGGTGGGACGATGAGGAAAGGCTGGTGTTTCGATGTCAAAGACGGCCGCGGGGTTGGGTTGCGGCGGAAGGACGGTTGTCGCGGAGTGGGTTGTTGTCGTTGTTGTTGTTGTTAAACTCGGGAGGATGAAGACTCTCTCGAATCGAGTCGGACACTGCCACTATGTCAGGTCAGGGATCAGTTCGTGGGGGAGGGGGACGAGGGGCCGGCCGAGAGTGGGCTGGTTTTGGTGGAAGTGGATGTCGTTGTTTCGGTGTCGGGGATGAGCGGAGCCTGGTGGGACAACTCTTGCTACCACAGCCAACAACATTGGGACACAGCGAGAGGGTTTGCACCACACAAGTACCTGAACCACCTAAACTTGGGGAATGTGTATACTTACATTCTACAGCCAAAATGAAAGAAAAAAAACCAAATACCTATGACGGCCTTGTGTGCTTGACAGACGTGACTATCCCAGTTCTTGTCGACGTTGACGATGCACTTTCCCCAAACTGCAAAGTGAAATTCTACAGCTGACAATTTGGCGAGATGGGCGCATTGAACAAAGAGTTGCTCCCTGCCGATTGGCCAACAGCCGGCGAAGCTCTCCCACTCACCTACCTCCCTATAAGTGGGGTCAATCTTTAGCTACCTAGACCTCCGGCTCGGCCCTCTCGGTAACAACACCGAAGACACGGAAGCCTCCCGCCAGATCCCGCGACAACTCCTCCCGAGACAATGAAAGATTTCCATATTCCTCCCGGCGATGGACGAAAGCTTGATTTGATGTAGATATTTTCGCTTCTTTCTTCAGATATATTGACAAAAGATCCCACTGCCCTACAATTACAACTATTTATATGGTCACACATCCTAATACGCCATACCCAATGCTTAGCAGACACTTTTTCACTTACACCCCTTCCCTCCCTTACCTTCATCTCTTCATAAGCGACCACATCACCCACAGCCATCAGCAAGCACAAAAAAATCATCTTCACGCCAACGGCAAATGCTTATCCCTCCTCCACTCTCCCAAAGCCTGCTCCCACGTCTTCCCATCACTCCCACACCTCTCCCCCACAATCCCCCACGTCCTCGTCCTCACAATATTCTCCACGCCCTGCTCCATTCTGATCACGCTCGCCAGCTGTTCCGTCCTCGGCTCTCGCGGGAAAAACCTCGCCGAGTAGGGGTCCAGCCGTTCATTCACTACCCTCTCCCGATCCTTCTGCTTCTCGGCCTCCCGGATCGCCGCCTCCGGGTCGTCCGGATCCGGCGAGGTGGCCACCAGCGCGCAGTAGCTCAGCACCTGCGACCGCGCTTGCCACGAGGGGAACAACACTTGGTCTTTAAATTCCTGGCAGGCGGCGGGGTCGATTTGCCGGGATAAGGGCCGGGGGCTGCGCTGGGTGGTGGAGGACGGGTCGAAGCCAGCGCGGGAGGGAGTGACGAGGGCGTTGAGGTTTTGGGTTATGGTGTCGTCGATGGCGGAGCGGGAGACTCGTAGAAAGTCTGTGGGGTTTGGGTCAGTAAATTGTGAAAGACTCCCAAATATTTGTGTCTACAAGGTAAAGGAATCCCACCTCGTAGGGCTGCTGTCGAAAAGCAAAACTGGGGAGTGAGCGCTGGTGCGGACGGCGCGCTTGTTGGCTGGACCATGGTGTTCTTGGGCTTGGGCTTTTCAGCTGGAGGCGCTGCACTTTGGCCAGCCGTTGCAGCAGCTTCCCCCTTCTTCTGCGTTGTCCAAAGAAGGTTCGCCACTTTGTCGCTTTTTGTCTGATTGTGGTTACTGAGGGTATCACGAAAGCTGAGCCCTTCAAAGTTGAAACGCGCTGATAATCGTTGATATGGTAATAAGGTATCGTACGTTTAACGATCTGTCAAAAGTCTCAGGGCAATGACGATGGAAGCAACTGGTGACGATCATGGAAGCGGCGGGTGGGGGGAGCTACTGTGGAGTAAGCTGGGGTACTTAGCTTTCATTGAAGCCGGTGCCAAGCAAGCTGCCAGCTGCCAAGGGAGATATCTTGTTATGTGCACACCATCCTGTCACTATAGCGATACATATCAGGCTCGTCCGGCATACTGGAAGAGAACTTCCGGCGTCGTCCATCAACCACATCGTATTTCTGGTGTACGGCTGAAGAGTCTCGAATCTCCTGAGAGACTACCCAACCCATTGTTTTAACGCGCGCGCGCGAATGGGATTGGTGGTTAACCATTATAAATCTCCCATTCTATCTACTTATGATCATTCAATCAAAATCGATCGTCATCCCCAAACTTCAAGTCATCAAGTAGCTACCTCCTACCTATCTACACTACTACCACGACCCTCCCTCATCGGAATCCCAAAAGACGCCAGGTTCTGCATGTAAACCCCAAAGCCCCAAAAAAAAAGAAAGAAAGGGTGACAAAAAAATTCCGATTCTACTCCGAGACGCGAAACCGACGCCGCTCGCCGTTTTGAAACGAACACCGACCATCTGGATCTCCTGTCTTGCCACCTGCGTCCTGTGTTGATTTCTTCCGATCTCCCCCCCACATTTTCGTCATTTGTCTTTCCCACACATCCTCCCTGGGAATCTCAGGTTCCCTCTTGTTCAAGCCTCTTGCCCAGTCATCTAGCCATTCGCCCCCTCCAGAAAGGAGAAGAAAAAAAAAAAGAAAAAGAAGAAAGGAAGGAAGAAAATACCCCTATCCTTGTCCATGAAAGCCTCTTCTGAACTGCACCCCCCTTTTGTCTTTTTTTCTTCACAATGGACGGACATGATGATGAGATTGGAAATTACTTGCAGAAGCTATCAGGCCATGTATAACACTTTCTACAAAACTAGTACGCTGTACTAGTATATAGGCCAAGTCTCAGCCAGCCATCTTTTTTTTTTGTGTCTGGGTGTCATTTAGCAAGCGCCTCACCAACGCCTCGATTGGTCTCTATTGGGAAAATCCTCCTCAAGAGATTGCTTGCCCGGCCGGAACAAGCCCAAGTCATTTACAGCGTACCACGTTTTCCTCGGTGGTCTCTTCCTCATTGCTGTTACTAGTCTAGCAAAAGGGAAAGAGGCGCCGCCGACCAATTTCCCTTAGTTTCTTTGGTTCAAGGGACGAATCGCAATGTTCTTGTCGGTGCTTGCTTTGCTGTTGAGACCAAGTTGAACTAGTACCTCGACACTAGTGCTGAGTGCCGAACATTTGGTAGGATTGGTACCTGACTAGTCGTGTACACGAGGTTAACCATGTCTTACCTTTCTTCTTGTGATCCCTCTAGCGTGGTTGATCGCTTGGTTTGATCTTCTTCCTTGGTCAGACTCCTTGTTCTGGTTGCTCGGCGAAGGCGCATGTGGATTGTTTATAAGCTACACAATTGTACGACACGTCGTCGATCTACATATGTCCTTCCCCTTTTCGCTTTCCCAGCTTCATTTATTAAAAGTTGTTTACCCTTCGTACGTATGTTTGTCCAATTCATATAAGTTCAACGTCTATGTCTGGAGTCAACAACAAAAGCCATGTTTCATCACGTCAGACCTTCAAGGATTCAGCTAGACGATGGCCTCAGTCTCGATAGCGGTCTGGGTATGGCGTCTCAGCCATCCTCGCCCATAACCCCAAAGCATCTCGCGTCTTTCGAGTATATAACAAGGCGCCTGTCGCCGTAAGTCAAAAAGTTGCGCTTTGGTTCTCAAGATTTTTACTAAACAAGTGGTTAGCACCAATCCATTCAGCGATGATGCCGCCACCGGTCTAGGCGACCTCTTTCCTGGCGAGAGGAGCGAACCATCACCAGTGCCAGAACCCAGCACCCCATCGAGGGAACTCACTCACCCACCCACACCAAAAACTGAACCTCAGCCACACACCACTCCCCTCCTCACAGCAGACCCCCGGGTAACAAGGACATTATCACTCAAACTTGGTCCCATACCAAAGAAGCACCGCCAAAGCACCACCCAACTCGCCGAGCAGCTTCACCACGCCATTGATAAGAACGATACCGGCACAATCCTGGAGCTCATCAAAGAGGGCCGAATTGACCCCAACATCCAAAGACCAGGATCAAGCCTACCCCCCCTTCATGAGGCCCTCGGCGCTCGTTCCGTCGATGCCACCAACTTCCTCGCCCTCTCAGGCGCAGACTTGGAAGCAACTAACAGGACGAAAGAGACAGCCATCATTACTGCCACCAAGAACGGGTTCCCCAGTGCCTCCATCACCTTACTCTGCGAACTTGGCGCCAAGCTAGACGCCGTTGACATATTCGGCCGATCAGCGCTTCACTACGCAGCAAGCAGCCACGGCTCAGCTTCATCTCCCCCTTCCTCTTCGTCTGGGAAGTCCATCGAGGATGCCAAGGTAGAAACGGTCAAGATCCTATGCTCCCACGGTGCCAACCCAAACCTGCCGGACGAAACAGGCCACATGCCTCTCCACCAAGCGGTCCACAGCGTGCACCTAGCCGCAGCCAGACAACTCCTTGACTGCGGTGCCGACATCAACGCCGCAACCAAGAGCGGACGGACTCCTCTTTACTTGGCCATCGCTAAGCGCAGCACGGACATTGTCTCCGTTCTCTGCGAGCGCGGTGCTGTTATCAACCGCCGCGTTGGTGATTCCACACCCTTGCTGGCCGCCATCACGGCGGGCTGTACCGATATTGCTCGGGTGTTGATCCAGGCGGGCGCTGCTGACCCCAACTTGTCTGGAGGGAAGGGAAACTTTCCCTTGCTCATGGCATCGGCATTGGGGAATGAAGAGCTAGTTGAACTGCTATTGGCACGTGGTGCTGATGTGCATGTGGCGAGCAGCTCGACCGGGATGACACCGTTGCACGTGGCATGCCAGGGCGGGCACGAGGGGATCGTGGGCATGTTGATCAGAGCTGGAATGCCAGTGGACGGTGTAAATAAAGACGGACTGACGCCGCTCGCGCTGGCCGTTGAGGGTGTTCATGATGAGATTGTGAAGATGCTGTTGATGCATGGCCGTGCGGATGCGAATCATGCGTATGAAGGGCAGTCTCTGCTCTGGAGGGCTTTGAAGGGACTGACTGCTGCTACCACTCGCGCCTCCAGGAATACAAGCAGCCCGGGGATGCCGACAGCGGTAGCCCATGCCAAGTACGTGACGGTGACTGCGATGGAGAGGATCATTCATCTCCTGATATCGTCCGGTGCCGATGTCACTGCTCCACAGGATGAGCTTGGGATCAGTCCGCTGCATCAGGCTTGCCGACTAGGGCTGGACTCTATCGTTGAGATGATGCTCTCAACGCCACGAGATGCCTACGTATCCGCTCCGTTTTACAGCGAGAAGCATGGCAATGGTGGTATTATCGAAACACAGCTATGGTCAGGCCACACTCCCCTCTTCTTCGCCGTTGAAGGTGGTCACTTGACCACAACCAAGCTCCTAATCGAGAAACACCATGCGGATATCAACACCCGAACAGCGGTTAACGCAACCCTGCTATGGGCGGCTGTCGGTCACCCACATATATTACGCTACCTCTTAACCCTGAAGCCTTTGCAAGAACAAGGGGTTGAGAGAACGGGAAGTGTCCGCAAGCGGCTAAGGCTGGTGAACTTTGGGCGCATCAACGAAGAGGGGATATTGGGAGGAGAAGGATTTGACTTGAACCATAGAGATCATGGAGGAGCAACGGTTCTTCATGCTGCAGCCGCCGCGGCTCAGCTAGAAGATGTGAGGATACTGCTGAGGAAAGGGGCAAAACAGTTTGCTGCTCATGAGGTTTATGATGATTTGGCAGGGAGGAAAGGAGGTACATACCGACAAGGAACACCGGCTGGAATTGCCAGACAAAAAGGACATGACAAGATCGCGGAGATGATAGAAGGCTGGCGGTAACAAAGGGTTTCTCGGTGACTTGGGGCCGCGGTCAGTAAGCGCATGTGGTTCAGCGCATAGTCAAAGCATCAGTTCGGATATGGTAATCCCTGCTTCCCTCTAACAGATCATCGGTAGTCACTACCGGTAAAGCTTTGAGCCCTACGGTGTAGATGCCCCTTTGATGTGGTGGTCTTCGTTCAGCTTGCTCACGCGTTTTTCGCAAAGGTGATAGAGACGAAAAGTGATATGCCGCTCGTTGATATTATGTCTGTGGATATGTGAAGCGGGAGCTTCGGGGAATATTGGCCAATAAAGGACACAGAGTGAACAACATTCTCTCATCACGGGAACATGTCGCATCCTTCCCAAACCTGATGGACACAAACGCAACTCCGTACATCGTCAAGCACTCGCCTAACAAGGGACAACGGGTGTTCCCGTCGACACTCGTCTTATCCATAGTGCTGGCTTCTGGATGCTCCAGGTGGAAGGAATACAAATGGCAGCCCGGGCCGTGATGCATAGCCAAAGCAAATAGGAGCACACAAGGAACCATCTGTGCCGCTTTGGTGAGCACCGGTATAAGAGAGAAATATTGGCCGGCGCCACGGTACCGGTAAATAGTTGAAGAAGGTGAAACAGATATTGGATGTGTCTTTGTTAACAGGGTAATCCTTGGCCGCCGCGACCACACCCCCAAGCCATCGGTTAAGCACTGCCGGGAGAAGCAGACATGTCGTCGGTAACATTTGAGCAGGAACAAGCGAAAACCATGAGCTCAAATATGGCTGTATATAGCGAAGGGGGGCTACACGGACGGGATGAGTAGCCGCTAGGCGCCAGGTAACCGCGGTATGCTCGTCGGCTTCAGACGGGCCGCACAGCCGAACCGACCACACGAAGTATAAAGCATATGTACTTTCCGTGCCCGGCTGACTCCCGCCTTTACCGGCCCTACGGTAGATTGACCCACAGAACACCCAGCTAGCATCTCGATAACAGACGCTCCGAACTGCCTCGTAGAGCTCAGCTTCGCGGATCCATGGATGACGGATGGAAAAGCCAGGCCACAGAAATGGGGGTTTGTGTGTTGAGATCAATTCTTCGATCAGATCATGTTCTCCGCATCCAATATTCTGGGGGCCGCATATGCAAAAGCACAGAAAACGGAACAAGTCGGCACACACACCTTGATGGGTACTAACCGGCCAAGGGCATCAAGAGAGGTACACGAGAGGCATCGAAAAGGTTATATGCTACATTGAGTTCAGCCAAAACCCAGCAATTTGACCAAAGACAATGTGCGTGGCCTCTTTGATCACGGAAAGTAAGCAATACAAACCGGGGGGAAGATAAGAGGAGATGATACCTGTGTCCAGGGTACAGCCTTACTCAGTATATCTTGACAGAAGCGTAGAAGATACAGAGCAGCCGTCCGCCGAAAATATGTGACGGACCGGTTGGGATGTTGAAATGTAACCACTTGGGACAGCTTTCTCTGTCTTGAGGATGGGGGACGAGAAGACAAAGGACAAATAGCTGGTACCGCCATAATCCCGTCCAGATGAAAGAAAGAGGTGTGAAGGCAAGGAAAACCATTGGCGGTCCGAGATGCAACCACCATCATCGTCTCCATAATCAATCTCTAGGCGAGAACCACGTCCTGAAGATAGCTAGAGACGGCACAATTTTGCTCGACGTGGGGCGTAGCCGCTGTCGTTTCTAAAAATCAACATCTTAACGTTGACAGTCATTGCTACCGTAGCTCTCGTCATCGTGAAGGGGTTCAAGACGGAGACTCGAGCAGGCATGAGGACAGAGACTGCAGAACTCCCCGTTCCGTGTGGTCCGACCTGCGCATGTGGGTTTGGACTTTGGGCCAGTGGGAATCGACGGCGGTTGGAGCAGATTGCCCGTAAAATTTGGTGTTGCAATCTGTTTACGAGAGAGAAAGCATGTGAGTTCAGTTCCCCGCGGCGGATCCGGAACCTGGAACTCTGTATGCAGCTGCATTTTGCGTGTCTATTTACCAGGTTAGTTTCCATCAAGCCGAAATAAGAAAGAGGGCCGCAAGATAACTGCGAGACGATGAAGGGATCATGGTGAAGAAGCCCTGACCTTGAATATTGTACCGCAATACAGTCTTTCTGCATCCTTGATCGCGAGCCCCAAGCGAGACAGATACCTTGCTTGGGATGGAGTAAGGAAGTACCTACATGCGTAGGCAGTAATAGTCCCGATCTCCGCTTGCAGTGCACCTGCACCTGTCAGAACTAAACTGACCGAGGCTGGTTCTGCCGGACGGACACAGTAACAACCGACGACAGACGCCCCTGGACAGACGGGACGGAAGCGAAGCTGCACGACGTGGTGCCTCATCTGGGACAAAGGGAACATGGATCCAACAAGGACTGCATGACGGATACCGTCGGCGTGCAGAGAAGAGGTAAGTAAAGTATACGATGTTTTGCCGCGTTGCACGGCGCTTAGACGCACAACCGCACACACGACATAGAGAAGGGTTTGTGCTCGACAAAGTGATCGTCGTCGTTTGAAGGTAGCAGGGAACTGCAATTGTTGCTCCGATGAGCCGTTGAAGAGAAGGAGATCGGGGAGGGGTCACGGGAGGAAGAGTCGGAGTGGAAATGGAAGCTGTGTGGAACTTGAGTGGAAGGTTGTGATTTGAACGAACCAACCTTAGTCCGAGTGGGTTGTGTGCCCCCCTGCCTGGTGCCCTAGAATTAGGTACCCTCGATGGCTCCTTCCTTCCCCATCGTACACCCAGGTCAAGATCAGAACAGCACCTGCCTCTTGAGTCTTTGAGCGGTCTCTTGGCCGCTGTATCAATGATGTTTTGATATCGAGTGATCAAGATCACATCACTGTGTAGTATGTAGTAGCAACAGCCAGTCCGTTTCCTGTCAACTCCAACTGAGAAAAGCACTCACTCGACACAGACAGACAGCCAGACAATCATCTCGGCCCCAGTAGCCCCGGCCTGTCAAGCTGCGAGTGACGGGACTGACCGTTGCCCTAGAATTACTAGGTAGGGCGGTCGACAAGAGCGAATCTTCATGGTGAACATCCGGGCTAGTTTCTCCATCAAATCTTGCAGAGTCAGTCTTTATCTGGCAACGATTTGACGATATTAATCCCGGGGACTCGCTATACGGACGATCATGGGGGGGGGGGGGGATCATAAGGGCACTTGGACAGAAGGGGGGTCGCTTTGGGGGAGGAGGACGATGGGGGAGCTCGAGGAGCACGGTACATAGCACAGGCGAGCGAAGATTCGACAGAGGTTCCTGGCGAGTTCTGGCGAGGTTCCTGGCTGGGCGCTCGCTAATCGGAAAGCCTCAGATTGATGACGGTCTCGCTCGAGTGGATCTGAGACTGCGAGCACCACCCTCACACACAGACCGGCGTCCTTCCAACCCGTCCAACCCGTATTGGGTCGATCCGTAGGTAGGGTAGATGACAGCCAAGTGGCTTTCTCAAGGGGGGGAGGAAAACGGTTGGAACAGTGCCGCGGCCTTCTACCCATTGATCCGGGAGTGCAGTGTCTGAAATTGATAAGTGCCATAAATACTCATGAAATTACTCTTCTCCTATTTCCCTTCATTGGTGTCAATTGACATGTGGATTTGCGCGCGACTGCGCCTCCTTTGAACGGCGGGACGAGCTTCCCTTGCCCGCGTACGTCTTTTGGCTACTCAGACCATGCTGACTAACTACCAGGTCTAACTCATTTTGTCACCTCACTTTCAACTCCGTCGCTCAGATGGGGCAGGCATACAGTACCGTGCGTGCATCGTACCTGACACACTTCACCGTTCCTGAGCCCCCCCTGGCACAAGTCCCTGTGAGTGCTCTAAAGAGCCGTCTGCGGCCGTCTGGGCATTTGATTTTGGCGGACAAGGAGAAAGACCCACTGACCCACCAGTCCACTCGGCTTAAATTCCCACTCGCTTGTGCCCGTGGTCGGCTCCAAAAGACGCAAAGCACCTGACAGAAAGGTACATGACAGTTCGTTTGTGCCATGAAGGAAGGAAGGAAGGAGACGGGAGACGGAAGATAGATCGATAGACGTTAAGAAGCAAAACATTGAATTTTTACTTGTTGCTGATGATGCCCATCGCTAGCCTACACTGGTTAGAGTAATGACTTGCCGCGTCTCTTTTACTCGACTAGTCGACTTGCATGCATTTGCGTGGACATTGGAGATTGCACATTGGACTGGCTCCCATCTTCTCTCCGCATCGCAAGTCCCGCCCCGTTCAACTCGCGTCTCTCTCCCGCCTCGACGACGAGGATCATGGAAGACTGGAAGATCCACATTGTTCTCTCCAAAGGCTCCTCGACCCTGGACAGGGGCTACATGCTGTCGTACGGCGTCCACCCTCCTTCTTCCTCCGCCAAAACGACGAGGTCTAAAAAAGGCGGAATCAGCAGCCCGTATGCTCTAGGATACCCCCCTTGGCAGCTCGCTTAACTGAATATCAATAACAGCATCGCTGACGATGTCTTGAACGGGGCTATAAAAGATTGCGTTAAGCTTCTTTTGCACATTTTGTCTCCATCCTTAGGTCCCCCCTCACAGTCCCATCTGATCCCATCAAGTCCCATGTGCACCTAGCGTAAAATCCAAACTGGGGCCCGCCTACGGTCTGGATTCCTATTTCAGCGGAGCCAGGATGCAGCGCAAGGGACCAATCCAGTCACCATCACAGGCAGATTCACCCCTCTCTTCAAGAACCCACACCAAAATCCCACCACCCCCGTAAAGGTACGCCTCGTTTGGAGCATCTGCCACTGACATTGACCTCCCACCCCTGGACGACGAACCTAACACCACTTGAACTACACTCCAGAAACAAGGGGACCTACATATTGTCTTTCCACCACTTGTCTCTCACTCTCTTGGCTTACAGACCGGCATATCATCGACTAGCCCCAGGGGTCAGGGGGAACAAGCCAAGCAATTCCCTCTCTTTCGAACACTGCAGTTGACAGGAACTGAAGAGCAGAAGAACGTGAAGGAGAGAGACAGAGAGAGAAGAGGACAGGGACAGAGTGAGGGAGGAAAGGAAAAAAGAAATTCAAAATACAAAACCCACACCTACACACAGTACGTACATAACATACACATGCATTATTAGAGCTTTTTTTGTACCTTTTTGAGTCTGGAATATGCAGCTTCTGCTTGGATGCTTGGGCGCTGCAGCAGTCTGTCTGGCTGTCGTCGTATCGGCTGTATTCGCTGAGAAGCGCGCATTGCATGTTTCCACAGATTCGGCCCATTCCCAAGAGAACCTTGGATGACTCTAGGAAGAGCACCCCCATTTACCAACCCATTGACCTCTCATTGACCATTCACTTTCGACCGCAACAGGAGCCTTTTTTTCTGTCGGACGGCAAGGTACCATACCACCTTGCCATCTTACACCACCACCTCCTACACGCTTACACCCTACACACACTACACCTCGTACCTACATAGCTACATACATTACATACCACAGTACGGCTACCTGGTAGTAAAAGGGCTCGTCAAGTAGGTGGACTACCAATCCGCAATCCGCTTAGGAAAGCCGGGCCAGGAGAGCCAGGGTCGCGTCTGCCCCTAGCCCTCCTGGCACTCCCTCCCACTCCGTCCCCCCCGGTCGCTTGTTCTCCTGGCCCTTGCTAGGAATCGGTCTCCATTAGAATTCTAATTAAATTCCCAGTATGGCTCAACGGAGGACTGTAGAGTCGATCCAGTCTCGACCGTCTATCCCCCAGCCTCAGCACTCCAGTCTGAGCGAGCCGCACCCCGACCACGAAGGGAAGCATCGACATCATCTACAACTAAAGCTCCGATCGCCTGCACCCCAACCTGATCAAGACAACCCTCAACCACTTTCAGGTCCCTCAACTTCAGCGTCACCAGCACCAGCACCGACACTACTAGTACCACAACCCTCCTCCGCCGGATCAGCACAGGCACAGACGTTGCCATCCACTCCAGGGACAGCCACAATAGCTATATCAACGGCAGCAACAACAACAACAACAACAACAACAACAACAACAACAACAACATCAACATCAACAACATCAACACCTACTCCGGATCTACAGCAACCAGGCGAAGAGGCGAGCTCGGCTACCACTTGTACGCCTCCGGTTGAGATAGTCGAAACAGGGGCTGGACAGAGCTCCGTCAGAAGTGGTGACCAAGGGATAGCTACGGACAGTGCTTCCACCATCACAACCACCACCGGTGCCACTGCCTGCACCGCCAGCACTCACCAAGATCCCCGCGCGCCCTCAGAAATCGCTCCTCCTTTGGCCGATACAGTATCCGGATATAACCAGCAACAGATCGGAGCACCGCACAACGGCAGTGCACCCCGTGTCCTAGTGCCCACGCCCATGTCCCATCCGCAACAACCAACTGGCCCACCTACACCTCGCCAAACACCGACCATGAACTATCCCGCGCCGAGTCCATATCCGCCTGCGGGCATGTCCCCGGGTGCGCAGTACGCATATGGAGCGCAAGCGGTTGCCCATGTTGACCCCTACCGAACGAACCAGACGGCGCTCCCGAGCATGCGAACGTTTGACCATGTGCAGCAACAGCACGCTCAACACCAGATGCCCCTGCCGAACCACATGGCCGTCTCGATGGCCCCAAACCAGATGAGCTACTATGCGCCGATGCACGCAGCATACCAGATGCACCCGGGGCAGAGCGTGGTGCACTATGCCTTGACAGGCCTCACGCCGGACCCGCGCATCGCTCTGAGCGGAGGAAGGCACAAGAAGGTACTAATACATTGCACTGCTATAGCCCTCACATGCGACCCTCCCCCTCTTCCATCTCCCCTCTCCCCTCCCTCCTCCTCTGTTTCCTGGGACCCATGCTCGCTCGCGCAACACACTAGAGTGCTGACCGATGTTGTTTGTTGTGTTGCTGACAGGAGATCAAGCGCCGAACCAAGACGGGGTGCCTAACGTGCCGCAAGCGCAGGATAAAGGTGCGTTACTTTCTCCTTCGGATCCATTTCCTAATTTGCCTCTTTTTTTTCGTATTCTATCCGGTTCCTCCCATCATGGATGCCTTTTCGGACCTACTGCAACGAAGCGGGGGATGGGGTAGGATGGGGATCGGGCCGGACGGTGTCGAGCCATGGAAGCGACGCGCGGAGGGAGTGGGTCGTCATGTTGCAGTTGGGGCATTCGGTTGAAGAAGCGCCATGGTTCGATATGACGACAACGGGTGTGTCAAAAATGGCGCGCTCGTTCGCTCGCTTGCTCGCTTGTGGTCGGTCTCGATCGTTCGTTGGGGGTTGTTGCAAGTGCAGCTGGGGGAGCAGGGCAGTTTGGGTTGTGGTTGTATGCCTTGGTTACGTTGTGTTGCCTTGGCCCACGAACGGCTGGGTACCTAGGTTTGCTCGCTTGACTGCACTGGACTGCTGAAGCGAGCAACCTAAGCCCAGTTGTTCACAGTGACACCCAACTGCGGCCAACCCGCCAGTTGCCTGCCCGCCTGTTACTCACTGCCCGCTTCGGTTGCCCTCGCCTACCTCCGCTTCCCTTGCCTGCCACAGCAAGCGCAAGCGACGGGAAGCAACCGCAACTTTCCCATTTCGGTCGACGCCGACACAAAGTCCCCGCGGCGAGCGAGCGATCAACGCACCCGCCGGCGGTTGTTAGGCCCCGCCGCTAACAACTGGCCTGGGCTCCAGCTATCTCCATGCTATCCTATCCACCACGAAAGCACCTAAAACCTCAATCCCTGCAACACTCTGAGCTCCATCATCACATGGATTGCTCTATCTTCCACTTTGCGTACCGCGTTACACACAAGTTGCAGAAACAATCATCTTCCCATTCTTTTTTTTTCTCACCAGCAATTATGTACTCGACGTCGCCTAACTTGTATTTCTCTCTAGTGCGACGAAGCCCATCCCACCTGCAACAATTGCAAAAAGTCGAAGCGTGATTGTCTGGGATACGACCCCATCTTCAAGCAGCAACAGCAGCAACAACAGCAACAGCAAAATTTGACTGCTCAGTCGACGCCCAAGTCTCAGCACTCTGCTCCCGCTTCTCTCACGTCGACTCCGACTGTCCCATCTTCCAGTGTCCCGCCAAGCCCATACCAGTCACAGGCTCAACCTTACCAGCAACAGCAGCAGCAGTCTCCGCCGCCTCATCACTATCACCAGCAACAGCATCCTGCTTACCAACACCAACCACATCCTACCTCGTACCCATCATCTCATTCCTCCAATACACCCTACGAGTCTCCAGTGTCGTCCACTTCCCCGGGCTTCGATTACGGGAGTGCCATTGACCCGGCCCTCTCAGGCACCGACACGCCAAGCGCTTCAGGAACGCCTACACCAAATTCGCAGCTGGCTAGGCCTGACGACAGGAATTTTGGCACTGTGGGTCATTATCAAGGCGGAACTCCTGCTGGCTCCCCTTTGCCGGCGACCTCGTTTGCCCAACATAGATAACCGACGTCTTGCGGTGTCGAGGGATCCGGTTCAGAGCTGTACGACTATCTTGCCCAACATGACTGGCTTACCCACCAACAAGAAAACCGTCGATGATCTTATCGCGCTGGGGGGCGCAGAACCTCCCATTATGAACTCTCCGCCATCACAGGCCGTCATCCAGGAGATCAACAAACTTTATGGCGATGTATACGTTACGGGGCTGTCGTATTTCTTTGAGACGCAGTGGTACGATTTGAAACCTGACAGGGGCATCCTGACTCACCATCCCATCCAACTCTTACTGAATAATCAGCCATTGATGGGTCTTTTTGGTTCCTTTGTCGAACACATCTCCCAGCCCCGGGCGGACCACAAGTATGCTTCCCAGCTGGAGGAGTGTATTGTCTGGGGATTAGCAAAGCTGCCCCTCTCTACTAGAGGTAGAGGTTGGGCTCTCCCTGGAATGTCAATTTCTCCATACCAGATCCCGCCCTTGGATGACCCACACGAAGCGTTTGGTCGTCTGCAAGTGTTCGAGGCGCTTCTGTTAGGTTATCACTCTACGTTAACGGAGAATCCGCTCTATAATCCTATAGTGCTTGGAAATCTCCACACCTCCCGGCGCAATGAATTTGAGTTCTGGTGGCATTTGGCCGATTTGGCCATTCGAAAGCCCAGCTGTGACCTCCAGAATCTGCGACGCCTACTGGACGGTCAGGAGAACCGTGATTTTCTGTATAGCCTTGCTGTGCTTCGCGAATATTCGTATCATTGGAATCCTGCCAACATCGAGCAACAGTTGCCGCCGCAGTTGGCCGAGTCGGACCCGCGCTGCAGACTTGCGGTGGCGGCCAGGTTTATTCGCACCACCATGGAAGAGGGAACCACGAACGTGGTGAGGCGGTTTGCTCAGCTTGCGTATCGTGCGTACGTCCATCCGGGAGCCAGTTTGCCCGCGAACGCGGCTTGGCGCTACCAACAGGAAAGCGATTAAGTGATTGCAAGTCGGAGAAATGGTCAGCATGGTCGTCGGCTTTGGAGGTCTCTTTTGTTGGTGATAGAGTTAGGCAAACCACTCTCGCTGGGGGTTGGTGCCAAGTTAGATAGATAGCCCGCTCGTGCGCGTTTCTCTCATCTTTCTGTGGTCTTTCTGTTCTTGTTTTTCCCTCTCATATCTATACTTGCATCGGATAGACGGCGTTTTTATAAGTTCTTTTTCCTCAACAGTTTTTCTTCTGTTCACTCATTATAAAGCATATGGGAGGCTTCGTTATGGTTTTCTTGATTCCAAAATTTGGTTGCTCTTCGATTTTTTTTCCCCCAACCGTTTGTATCAAGTGGCATTCTTTCCTTCTTGCAGCATTATGAGAGCGACTAAAATTGGGGCGCGGCTTATATACAAATTCAACACCACTTAGTCTAACCTGCTGATACCCCTGCTGACAGACGGTAGTGTGAACTTTGTCTTTGATGTGTTGCATTTAACTTGAGTTGACTTGACTAACGAGCCATTTCCTACACATAACAACTACTCATTGCATGTTCCTCTGCTCCGGCACAATACTCCTCAACTTCCCTTCCTCAATCGCCATCTGTACGTTACTAATCGCCCACTCCTCCATCTTGGTCTCCGTTTCGACCGTCCATGTCCCCATGTGCGGCACCAGCATGACGTTCGGATTCGCCAGTAAGCCAGGGTGAATCTCCGGCTCGTTCTCATACACGTCCAAGCCAACCGATTGCACCTGTCCAGACTCCAGCGCTTCCACCAGCGCCGCCTCGTCCATCACCGCTCCGCGAGCAGTGTTGATGATGACTATCCCCGGCTTCATCATGGCGAATTCTTTGGTGGAAATGATATGTCTCGTTTCGGCCTGTTTTGTTGTCCATCGTGTTTTCCGTTAGCCTCTTTTCTTTCTTTCCTTTCCTTTCTTTTCGTATCCCACTCATCTCCTCAGTCCTCCTTCCGAATCACCAGCAGCGGTTATGGAAAAAGAAAAAAGGGGGCAAAACAAAAAAACTCACATTAAGCGGCAAATTCAAACTCAAAACATCACTCGTCCCCAAAAGTTCCTCCATGGTCTCAACCCACTCAACTTCCACCCTCGGAGAGCCTTGCTCCCTCAACTCTTTCTCCCCCTCCCAATCCCTCCTTCGATTCAGATATTGCACCTTCATCCCAAACGCCCCCGCCACCTTGCGCGCCAAACACTTGCCAATCCCTCCCATGCCCAAGATCCCCAGTGTCTTGCCCCTGGGATCCCTTCCCAGCGGTGGCATCTTGATCGTCTTCTTTGTTGTCTTTTTTTCTTCTTCTTCTTCTTCTTTGACTTGGTCCTCGGTGCCCCCTCGCCATTCATTCCGGCGAAGAGCCGTCATGCCCGCATTGAAATTCCGCATGGCCCCCAACAAAAGAAATAGAGCACAATCGGCCGTGGCCTCGTCTACAGCGCCGGGGGTGTTGGACACCCGGATGCCGCGCGCGGTGCAGGCGGGGATGGAAATGGCATCGTAACCGGCGCCGACGTGGCAGATGTATTTGATGGAGGAGGGTAGAGCGGAGATGAGGTCTTGGTCTAGGGGCCCGGTGAGGGTGGTGGAGTCAAAGGTCCGGTAGGCGAGGAGGCAGGAGGAGAAGGCGCCCGAGGCGCATTCGGAGAGGAAGGAGGTGCGGTCTGTGGAGGTGGGTTGGATGATGTCGGCGATTGAGGTGATGCGGGACCAGGCGTCGTGGGCACTGTGTCGCGTTGGTTAGTTTGTTTGATGGTGAAGAGCAGGGAAATTGGGGGATTAGGATGAGGGGAGAGAGGAGTAAGGGGATTCTGGGAAGAGAGGGTGGAAGTGAAGTGAAGTTCGGTGCTGTGCTATTCAAGATGGAAAAAAGAGTTGTCAACTTGGACTTACTGCTCAATAGTGCCCAGCAACAAGATCTTGGGCTTTTGATGCTCTTCGGAACCCATGTTGAATGTCTTTTCACAAATAATCTAGTCTCTTGGTCTGGTTCGTTTTTGTCTGATGTTGTCTTGTCTTGCTCGGTCGTCAAAATACCCGCTCAAGAGAGTTTACCTGTCGTCAGATGAGATTCCCAGATGAGTGAGTATCCCCGGATTTCGTTATCCGGAAGTGTTGGCTCTTGCTAGCTGTGCCGTGACACAACAAAACCCGGCAATGAACTACTTTGGGGACCGTTCGTCGTCGTACAACGAAGGCTTCAAACCGGAGGTATATGAAGGCGTCGGGGTGTGTAGGACCAAAAGTTGGTGGGTGACGTAGATACCGTTTGTGACGTTCTGTTCGTTTGAAAATGGTGGGTGTTACGGAAGACGAAACGAAAGCTTTCGAGTGTGGGACTCACTCGCTCGTGGTGACTCAACCTGGTCTTGAGGTTCGATAACCGTCTTTCAATAGGGAAAGAACATGAACGTTTTAGAGGGGGTTACTGAAACCCATTCACTCAATAAAAGCTCACTTTATATAATATAACTAACAACCTAGGTTTCCCGGACTAGTTTACGAAATCGAGTTCGACAAAAAGAAGTAATAATGATCGCGGGGTTATCTTCGACCGGTGAAGTGTACTATGAAACTACGTGACTGCTACCGAGAGAGGCCTAGTGGGGTCGTAGGCGACATCATAACCCAATGGCTGGGCTGATAGCAAGTTCTGTAGACACAGGTTGGAAAGAAGTTGTGTGCAGAACACATTCTTAGTAGGGAGGCACGCTGCCTGGTCCCGTTGCAGGCAACTAGTAGATAGGTATATGAAAGGCGGCAATGCAGTTTCCGTGCAATGGAACGGAACGGACGCCGAATGGCTGAACCAAACCAACTACGATATGCAAGATCACGATATGTCGGATTAGGAAGCGTCCGTTCGCGGGCGGGCGAAAAGAAGACGAGACGTGATGCTACTTGGATGATTGGAGAGCCAGACTTACTCGTGTGGCTTTTGCGGCCGTTCGTCGTACCAATACTCCCCTGAGAGTGACAAATACAACACAAGAGACGCACAAAATGAACATGAATCGTGTAACAGGAAGGGAAAGTGTGAGCCATAACCACGTATTATTAACTTCGGTGGCTTCTTTGGTGTACCACAAAAGACATGCCCAAAAAGACTTTGTCTTTCTCTATTCCGTAGTCTAATCGTTCCCAGGCCTCGGTTGACGGGCCTTTGGGTATAGCCTTCTTCTCTTTATCATCTTCTTGCACTTTATCAGGTGCAGCAACCAGCTACTTACGTTTCGAAAACACACCCGTCTCAAATGCCTCGAGGGTGTGTCATGGGATATCATGTGCCAAAGCCAACGCCGTACTTTTGTTGAAAATTTGTACCCGAACCATCCCTAATATTCCGTTTTGAAAACCCCTAGTGAAAGACCCCCATATTGAACCCGGTTTTGTCATGCAAATCATGCCTGTTGAAAACGATGCTTTGTGGAAATCCCAAACATGCCGCTGAGAGATGTTTTGTCCATAACCCAAAGTGTTGAAGGAGATCCTCAGTAAATTACCTCCCCTGTCCTAGCCAAATACGGCAGGAGAGGGTGGATATATGGTATTGAAAGGGAAATTAGTAGCGGTAGCTGTGACTTGATCAGCATATCATTCATTGGACACCAGAAAGGACAGGAAATAACTTACTGGTCGCTCTTGTAGGGACCCTCAGTGGCGAGGCCGAGGTACTCAGCCTGGACGTCAGAGAGCTGGGTAAGCTCGACGTTGCAGTGGTCGAGGTGGAGACGAGCAACCTCCTCGTCGAGGATCTTGGGAAGAACGTAGACCTTCTTCTCGAGCTTGCCGGACTTGCCGAACTCGACGTACTTGTTGGAGAAAGCCTCGTCGTTGGCCTTGTAAAGCATGATCTGAGCAAGGACCTGGTTGGTGAAGGAGCAGGACATGACGAAAGAGGAGTGGCCAGTGGCGCAGCCAAGGTTGACAAGACGACCCTCAGCAAGGAGGATGATGTGGCGGCCGTTCTTCATGAGGAAGCGGTCAACCTGGGGCTTGATGTTCTGGACGGAAGCAGCGTTGGCCTTGAGCCACGCGACGTCGATCTCGACATCGAAGTGACCAATGTTGCAGACAATGGCGTCGTTGGGCATGACCTCGAAGTGCTTGCCGACGAGAATGTCACGGCAGCCGGTGGTGGTGACGAAGATCTGACCAAGAGGAGCAGCCTTCTCCATGGTGGTGACCTGGTAGCCGGCCATGGCAGCCTGGAGGGCGTTGATGGGGTCGACCTCAGTGACAATGACGCGGGCACCCATGCCGGAGAGGGCCATGGCGCAGCCCTTGCCGACATCACCGAAACCGGCGACGACAGCGATCTTGCCAGCAATCATAACATCGGTGGCGCGCTTGATACCGTCGACGAGGGACTCACGGCAGCCGTAGAGGTTGTCGAACTTGGACTTGGTGACGGAGTCGTTGACGTTGATGGCGGGGACAAGGAGCTTGCCCTCCTTGAGCATGCGGTACAGGTGGTGGACACCGGTGGTGGTCTCCTCAGAGACACCGAAGCAGTCCTCGAGCATCTCGGGGTACTTGGTGTGGACGAGGTGGGTGAGGTCACCACCGTCGTCGAGGATGAGGTTGAGCTTCTTGTTGTCCTTGAAGGCAATGAGCTGCTGCTCCAAGCACCACTGGTACTCCTCCTCGGTCTCACCCTTCCAGGCGAAGACGGGGACACCGGCAGCGGCGATGGCAGCGGCGGCGTGGTCCTGGGTGGAGAAGATGTTGCAGGAAGACCAGGTGACCTCAGCACCGAGAGCAGTGAGGGTCTCGATGAGGACGGCAGTCTGGATGGTCATGTGAAGGCAGCCAGCAATGCGGGCGCCCTTGAGGGGCTGGTCAGCGGCATACTTCTTGCGAGTAGCCATAAGACCGGGCATCTCGTTCTCAGCGAGCTCGATCTCCTTGCGGCCGAAGGCGGCGAGGGAAAGGTCGGCGACCTTGAACTTGTGGGCGGGGGCAGACATGTTGGGTGGATATGGGGGTATCTGTGGATGGAGGGTACAGGTTAGAATTGGTGGTGATATTTTAGAGGAGAGAGACAGATGGAGGAAGGCAGGAGCACTCACAATGAGAGGGATGAATGGACAAAAAGTGAGAATACTCTTCCTGGCAAGGGGACAGCAATGGATTTATTTAAAAGGAAGGGACTGAGGGGATGGGGTGAAAAGTGGATATCGGATGGCACACGGCAGAAAAGAGGACACGGCCCTGGGGGAGCAGGGGAAACGAAGGGGAAATCAAAGGGCCCGGAATCCAATGACACAGCTCACAAGCAGAATGTGCAGAGCCTGACTGCCTGACTGACTGAGAGTGGCAGCCGGCGGCGGAGAGGAACAGCAGGGCAGACACGGGCAAGCAAAAGCCAAAACTGCTTCGTGCAGGAAGTGGGGAAGGGTCGACGGGGTTTACACTAGGGAAAAAAAAAATGAGAACCCCGCGGGCAAATCTGTCGAACCAGCAGCTCTGTCGGTGTGCATCAGACAAGCAAGCTAGTCCCAATTTAGCTTTATTCCCCACCACAATGTGAGTGCTTGCCCCTCCTTTGCCTGCCAGCCGTTCTCGTCGACGCGGCAAATGGCAATGTGCTTTCTGCCACCGAGTCGACACCACGTTGTTCTCTTTCAGCTTGCCTTTTTAGCGCTGATGCCGTCGGCCTAAATAGTGGGGTTTTGCAGGCGGATGGGCAAGGACGGACATTCATTCACTTTTCGTTTCGGCCGAACTGGACGTTTCCAAGACATTGGGTAAGGTTGGGGAGTTCAACAATTGTTATCGGTTATCATCGTCTCTAGACCCGAATGAGGTCTGGTGCCCAAAGCCAACCTCAACGGAAGCAAAGCACCTGGTCAGCGTCTGCAGCAGCAAACGGGGGGAAGCGCGGACATGGCGTTGAGATGTCCAGATAGACACATCCCCGAATTGATGAGACCCATGTTATAACAATTCAGTTTCGGACTTTCTCCAAACCCCTCCCATCCCGGGCCGTGGCATCTCTCTATGATTATAGGCAATTCATTACATATACGGAAAGCTGAAAAAAAGGCTGGCCCCTTAGACATAGTAGAAGATAACGGCTTATCGCTTGATTGACGGGGATCTCATGTCTGATAATTCATCCAACGCGTCCCTCGTCGCCTTTTTGGACGCATCCCTTTTGTTTTCTCTAGTGCCTCAATGCCTCCCCCCACGTCAGATCAGCGAGGCCACCACAAGATACTGGATGTGATTGCAGCTCTCCCTCCCGTCCCGCTTTACGTAGGCTGCATGGCCGACCCTGCCCTAGACCTTGCAAGGTAAATAACACGCCGACAACCCGGAACGCCAAAACCAAATGCGGCTGAGATATCGTGGCCACCGTCCTCTATCGTCCCATCAAAAAAAACACCACCACAACCCCTGGTATCCCCTTTACTCAGGGAGAAGGTTGCCGCGAACGGCGAACATCTTGGCCGTGATGTTGGCCGTGAAGGCATCCACTTGCCTTGCGTACTGGTCGACCTGGCGGGCGTTGAGCATACCCTCGAGTCTGCTGGGCTCCTGGGGGAGCTTGAACAGCCTCTGCCACTCATCCTCGGGAAGGGGCGACTGCTTAGCCGCCAAACGCGCGGCGTTCTCAGCCTTGCGCTTCGCCTGCCATTGGGTAATCTTGAACTGCTCACGAGTGAGCTGTCTCTGGTAGTACTGGTGGTTGTTGAGGTCGGTGTAGTGCGACTCGATGCTGTCGAGGAGCAGGTCGCAGGTCTTCTCGAGGAAGGGGTCGATGGAGAGGTCGAGAGACTCGAAGCCAGGGTGGGCGGGGATCTGGACGGGATCGCGGCGGATGTCGTCGAGAGAGGCGGGCATGGGGATCTCGGCGCTCTTGGGGGGAGCGGGTATTTGGTGGAGGAAGGAGGTAAGGAGGTGAGAGTTGTGAACGTTGACGGGAAGCTCGACGAAGATGTCCTTGTAGGTGAGCTTGGAGTTCCGAAGGCTGTATCAGGTAAGGTCAGTGGTGTGCTCTATGCGACATGCGATATGCGACCTGCGCCCCAAAATATGGGCGACGGCACGATCTCGGCGGTGTGCTAACCTCTCGGTGGTGAACTTGGCCTCCTTGTAGGCAGTCATGAACTCGGGGGAGAGCTTGAAGGCGCGAAGGCTGAGGGCGCCCTGGGAGCTCCTGCTAACATCGTGAACGAGGGCGACGGTCTTCTCGTTCTCCTTCTGGTAGTGGTACTGGTTCTCGATGAAGCTCATGTTGATGAAGTTGCCCATGGTGGCGCTGGTGTACCAGCCGACGTTGTTAGCATCGACGTTGACCTCCTTGAGGTGTCTGATCATCTCGTTCTGGTAGACAATGTTGGCCTTGGCGCGGGGAGCGGCGGCGGCGAGGGACGAGGCATCGCTGTGGCTGTCGCTGCTGGAAACGTCGACGGAGGGGAACTGGAAGGAGTTGGTGACCTCGATGGCACCGTTGTTGTCCATGCCAACAATGGAGCCGGTGGCAACGGTAGGGAAGCTGGTCGAGCAGTGCTTCACGATCTTCATGACCACCTATGGTGCCGACGCTGGTTAACAAAGGGGGCCTTATGGCGGGCGGCTTGGGGCCGGGCAGGCATGGCGGGGCTCCGGCGGCAGGAGAAGACGACGGACGACATGGAACGAGAGCTATCTCCAACTTACAAGGGCCTCGACCTGGACCGACTTGATCGGCGCATCCTTCTGAACTTCGGCCATGATTGCGGATTGACGGGACTCGATTCTCACGTGAAGACGCGACGGTGTGGTTGGGTACTGTATGCCGTTGCGGTGGTCAGGCTGCTGCTGGGGGAGTCGAATTCGTCAGTCGTGGAGGACTTCAACTTTTCGCAACTGAATTCTCTCGCTTGCGTTTGTGGGCACTGCTGGCGACCAACCGGCCGCACTGGGGTGTCCTGCCGGAAACAGACTGCCAGCCAGCAAAGACCGTTTGCCGGCAGCTGGCAGGTGGCGGGCGGGCGGTCCAGAAACAAAGAAAATGGGCAATGGCCTGTGCTTTGCAGGTGTTTGGCCGTGACTATGATTTTAGCTCAGAGAAGTACCGCACAAGTACCTTCCACTTTCCAGCTGCGAGGAACAGTGCTCACTCGATGACGGTCGCACTGCTGACTGTGTGGTCTCCCACAGCCCAACCCCACTGACGAAGTTTGGTCCCACTTGATCTCGTCGACTTGTTGCTGCAACGATGGAGTCTGGGGAGGGCATCCACTCCGTCTTGACTGAGGAATTTCCTCACGATGCGGAGATCGTCGAACGGCAGCACTTCAGATATTGAAATTGCAGCTTCCCACCAATTGATGGGGGTCAAGTTCGTGAGAGCACTCGAGCTACCTTGACAACCCCTCACTCAAAGTCCCGCGAGAGATCACCACTTCCACAACGGGACTCGGACTTTTGGTGGCGGTCGCCAACTCGCCGTGATTTGACATCCGCAACAAGCAGCATCCCACGCTTCCCCGGGCCCCCCCCCCCCCCCCCACGCCGAACCTAGTTTCGCTCCTCGTCTTCAAGGTTCACGCCATCTTTAAATATGCGACTCCGACGTCTTCACTGGACACGTCTTCATACCCCTCTTTCCTCTTAACTTTCACACCCTGCGAGTATTCCCATCACGACTTCAAGTTCACTTCAGCTCGCAACTTGAAAGACAAAGCACGAGTCTATTCTACTGAGTATCGATGCCTCTAAGGATATTCCTATGGTCATTACAATCATCATAACTCCCTTCGATGCATGGTGACCATATCGCCTTGTCACCGTCAATTTTCATCAAAACGCCAACCTCGATGCCCAAGCCGTTACAAGTCCAAATCGTCGTGCCCAGTGTCCAGCACCGGAGACAAGTAGCTCCTCAACGTCAATTCCACTCGGTGAGATCCCAGCTCTCAACATTGTCTCGGATGGTCAACCGATGGCGATCTATATGCCAGAAGGAATACAGCGACCTGGTTGCCCCGGCCGCTTTTCGGTGCGCAGGGCCAGTGCCCCCCTTCTTCGCATCTTCTGGGGATCTCCAGATGCAGGTTGCAAGGTTGCGACGCTCATCATTTGGCGTGCCGAACCAGTACCTGAACCGTCAATGTCAGCATGCTGGTTCCTGCGGAGGAATATGGCTCTCACTCACTTCAAGAACCCTCCACTTGCGGTGGCTTCAGCATGGGCAGCCTTGTCCAGCTCACCCAGGTCCGCATAGTTCTCGACCGTCGACTCGAATACTTGTGATCGGAAAGCAACAACAAAGAAGGAAGTCTCCTTCCATGTGTAGTTACGTTTTCGTGCGAGTGCGCGAACGTGTTCAATGATCTGGTCCCAGTTGAAGGTGTCGCGGTATGGCGCAGTTGCGTAGTCCTCGCGGAGGCACGTCAACTGAGTTAGGGCAAGTGCCAAAATCTGGTTCTCAGGGTCAAGGGTTGTGAGGTCGAGAAGGTGTTGTTGCTCGGTATAGGGTGATACTACAATGTATCGCTCCTTGTCCGGTAGCTCCGTGGGTGTGGTCTGAATGTTATTCTCAGAGACGATACTGGAAGTCTTTTCAGGATGGACCGGAGTACTATGGCTGGCCATAGCTACGCCGACGGGACCTTGGGATATGGCCATATTGTCGAGAAAAGGAGATGCTAGGCTAAGGCAGCAGAAGAGGGACAAAATATTGCGACGGCGATCGCGTGAGGACAAGGACTGTCGGTTGCGGAGGAGAAGGGTTGACTGGAGTTTACCACGTTGGACTCAACGTGGCCTATGTACTGCTTGGTCGCCCGACTCGGCTGGTGCGCAATGATTTCGAGATATGATGGCTGAGGTCTTGGAAGGATGGGCGCCCAGGGTGAAGTAGTCTTTGAGATTGCAAAAGAATGGACTAATAGGGATGAACAGGGACGAACGGGTACGAATTGTGGTGACATACCGCTCTCAAATCGCGAGTTCATATGGATGACATACTCGAAGGATGCGGGCAACCGCGCCTGCCAGTTATTGCGACAATGTGCATGCACAATTGCTGATCGCGCAATCGGTCACAAGGGTGGTGCCATATCAAAGACCCCAAGCCGACCCAGGCGGATCCTTGGTCATCAAACCCAAGAAAACTCGGAGTGAAACAAATTGCACATCACTTTCGGATACTGCTGTTTGGAAGGTCTGGAAGGGACGATGGAATTGTACGGGAAGGGTAGGTGTCTTTTCCATTATTCAGTTTGGCGCTTCACGGCTGATTTGGTCCGAAGATGTCGCTTTTTTTTTTTTTTTTTTTTTTTTTTTTTTTTTTGGGCCATGATGGGAATCGTAATTGCGGATCTGACAGCAGCGCATTCGTCAACAAGAATCAGGTACACAAAATCCAAAACGTGGCGGTCCCGCTGTGATTTTTGGCTTGTTCTTCATCCGAACTCTCAATGAAAGCCTTTGTAGTGCCGATTCGAGTCCAAACTCAAGCCAAAGGCTGCCAGTTATCATGACAGGACTTTCCATGTCACTCATCGCAATGCGCAAGTGGTCGATAGAATCTGGAACCCTCTAAAACACAATCAGTCGACAAGGGCGATTTTCGAGTCATGAAAACCTCCGACAGCGGCTTGATACCTCACTTCTGCCCATCAGATATCAATTAAGCCTTGTTCATCTCTGCAGCGCTGCACTGCGCGGCTAATGGCCAATTCGGAATTGGGACCGGCTATGTATGGACATCAGATGAGACGAGACTGAGCCGGGATGATCGATACTGGAGAAGTCAAACCTTGTCGGGCATATCTTCCAGCGTTAATCCCCCTCTTGCTCATGGTATTTGGAACCATACAAGGCGCAATTCCACGCGGATGACGTTCTCGAACACTCGCTTTCCCCTGCCCGCAACAGATCACTCTCCAGCGAGTTTACCAGCCTGCCATCTGGAGAGCATCTATCATTCCTTTTTCAACCACACCTTGGCGACCTCATACGACCCGAGATAAAGGCCGCTGCCGAAGGCCGCCCACGCCGTGCGCAGCGCGCCGCCCCGAAACAACCCTCGGATCCCTCGCTCCCGCACAATCTCCTTTGCGACCTGCAACCCGCTCGTACTCTTGCTGCTCTTGTGCTGGCGACCTTTGTCGAGCACTTCCCCAGACGACTCCGGCTGTTGTTTCCCCCCCGCCGCAAGCATCATCCGCGTCTTGACAACATCCGTAGGCGTCGTCACAAACGCTGCCAGCGACCCTGACATGGCGGCCGAGAGTCCGGTGACCAATCCCGTTTCGACCAGACTTCTTTCTTGTTCAGACCCCTTCCCTCGATCCCGATCCCGAACCTCCCATATCCTTCTTCGAACCCTTTCAAACAAGGGAAACTGCAACGCCGTAAACGGCAGATTTCTCGCTACCAGCGCTGTGTAGCCCGAGAACAGTCGTCTCCATACGCCATCTGGGCTGTGGCGAAGCATGTTGAGGGCTTCGAGGGAGGTTGATTTGGGTTTCCTGCCGCTAGTAGTGGACCGTTGAAGCACTTGTGCGTTTTGCTTGATTACTTCGGCGGGCGTGAGGACGAGGCAGGAGGCTAATTCGGCTCCCGCAGAGGCGAGGGAGTGGGTGAAGGGTGTCGGGATGGATGTGGGGAGGGTCTTGGAGAGAAAGGATTTGGCGGATTCGTAGGTATAGAAGAAGACGCCGGCTGTGTAGAGGAGCAGGAGGAGGAGAAGGAGGTAAGTAAGTAAGTAAGTAAGTAAGTAAGGGGATCTTAAGTCCAGGTTCCTCCAAGGTAGGTTGATCGGGATGACCCCGACCGCCACAGCATTCGAAGGGATGTGAGGAGTATACTGTCTGAATGAAAATGAAAGGTAAAGAGAAAACTCACCAGCAGGCAAAGTAGCAAAGATCACACTGCCTATTCCCTGGTACAGCCCTCTGAATAAGGCTGCCTTGGGAGGCTGGATTCCCAGTGTTCCCTTTATGGTAGAGTGTTGTTTCTGGGAAGCGTAGACATCCTGGTAATCTTGACTTTGGATACGGGTCTTGATTGTGTCGAGGGGGTAGACGAGGAGGTCGACGGTGAAGGCTGCTATTGAGCCGGCCTGGTTGTATGAAGTGAGTGAGACTGTATGTAAACTGGAGATGGGTGAAAGAGAGGGTGAACACTTACGATTAGCACCTGATGCGCGGCACTGTCGCCCATATCTGCTTCAATGGTTCACTCAGCCTTTCTAAATATGAGGTGAGGTGAGGTGAGATAAGGTGAGGCAGCAAAGTAACCTAGTTGGACGAGAACCACAGAAGTACTATTCAGAAAGGTACGAACGCGTGGCTGCGGCTCTGTATAACAAATGGAGAGACACACGCACGTGCAAGATTAGTATGAAATGAGATGAAAGAGACCAACCATGCAATCTAGGCCCGTCCCGAAATCTGCATTGATGGGATCAAAATCCGTCATACATACACTACACTAGATCGATGCAAAAAGGGGACCATGGCGATGGGATCGTCAATCGGTTCGATGACATCATCATAGGCCTTGAGCCGTTTTGGAGGTCGAGACTGCGCTGAGTCAGCCGAAAGGGGAAAGCGCTTGTTTTCGTGTAAGTGTTAGTGGAAGAGATAGAGAATGGCAGTGAACACCACATAATTGTAGATCAGTGGTAAATAAATCATTCTTGCATGATCTTGGGTTGCCAAAGGTTGAATTGGAGCACCGATCTGGACTTTATCATGTCCTGACTCTGCTTCCGAGCAATTGCGGCGGAGGGAGCTCTAACACCCAGGTTCTTCTTCTTGGGGTACACGATGTACATTGGTCGTCAGTCTTGGGCCTTCACAAGCAGCACCACGAGAAAAAAAGACGAGCACAAAGCAGCAATAAAAGACACCAACCACCTCCAAATTTTAGAGAGCAAGGTGTTACTAGTAAAATTGAATATCTACCAAGAAATACTGAGGGTATTTACTACCTACCTATGTATAGCGACTATCAATGGTTTGATATCTGCAAAATGCATCATGATGTATATAGCACTCGCATACGCCATTTTTGGTGGGCGACTCTCTGACGAAGATCTCACTTCCATTGCTCATCTTATTTTCAGCTGCCTCTATGTCAGTGTGACAGGGCAAGATGAGCTGTGACAACCATGGAGGGTGTGGCCAAAGCATTAGCTCGGCACGTTTATGAGGAAGACGGAAAAAGAAAAAGGGTAAAAAAGAAAAAAAAAAAAAAGGAAAAAAAAAGAACACCATATTAGTCAGACACAAAGGTATCAAAACGGCGACACACGGAAAGCCAAGTAGTTTTGTAAATAAGCATTCATGATGCCATGTCCATTTTCAACTCCGCTACTCCATCTGGACACCGTAAACCTAAAAAAAAGTGATATCTCGGGGGCCAAAATTTGCTCATACACTCATAATCATTCTATTCTATATTTTTCCACAATTTTTTCTTTGTTAATTCGCTGACAACGGCTTAGTTCTTCTCCTTATCCTCCTTGAGCGAGACAATGCGGTTAAGAACGATCTTGTCATCTGTGCTTTCCTTGTCCAGGGCCTGCAAAACTATCGGTTAGTTACAATTCAGAGATAGTGTCAGGGAAAGGGGGGAACTTACAAAGTAAGCAACACGCATAGCCTGGAAGCGGACACTCTCAGGACCGCCCTTGCCAAGCTCGCTCTCACCAGCCGCCTCAGGCCAAGGAGCGCGGCGCTTGACCTCGTCGAAGCCAGACTCGATAAGGGCATCAGGGTAGACAACCTCGCTCTCGGGGTTAATGTCGCTCAACCAGCCGCCCTCGGCAGCAGCGGGGTTCTCCGACTTGAACAGTTGGTTGTAAACGCGGACCTCACACTTGCGAGAGCCGTCGGTGCCAACCCACTGGATAAAGGTCTTGGGCTTCTTGGTCTCACGGTCAAAGACGGCGCGGATCTCGGTGACCTTGCCCGTGGTCTCGTCCTTGGTGAAGCTGGTGGCCTTGATGGGGAAGGGGGCCTGGAGAAGGCCGACGGTCTTGCCGGGGGCGAGGCGGAAGTAGTCCTTGGAGTCGACCTCACGGAAGTCGGAGCGGTCAATGTAAACGGTCTTGGTGAACTTGATCTTGTGGTCGCCCATAGCGGCGTTCTTGGACGAGAAAGGCACGGTAAGCTCGGAACCGTCGAACTCGTCAGCGTCCTCGATCACGACGGGAACGGGGTCAAGCACGAGCATCAGGCGGGGCACGGTGCGCTCGAGGTAGCGGCGGATGGTCTGCTCAAAACGGACAATCTGGATGATGCTGTTGGAGGTGGTGACGCCGAGCTCGTTGACGAACTCGAGGATGGCGCCGGGAGGAACACCTCTGCGGCGAACGGCGATCAGGGTGTACAGACGGGGGTCGTCCCAGCCGCGGACAATCTTGCGGTCGACCAGCTCCTTGAGCTTGCGCTTGGAGAGCACGGTGCCGGACAAGCTAAGACGGCCGTACTCGCGCTGCATGGGCTCGTAGACCTCGAGAGACTTGTTGAGCCACTCGTACGAGACACGGCTGAGCACGAACTCGGTGGTGCAGAGGGAGTGGGTGATGCCCTCAAAGCTATCGCAAAGACAGTGGGTGAAGTCATAGGTAGGGTAGATCTTCCACTGGCTTCCGGTCCTGTGGTGAGGCTTGTCAAGGACTCTGTAAGCGGCAAGATCCCACATCTGGGGGTTGCCGTCGGTGATATCCTGCTTCATGCGAAGGAAAGCTTCCCTGGGCTTGTATTTCCCGTCGCGCATGTCGCGGAACTTTTGGAGGTTCTCCTCGACGGACTGGTCGGCGTGCTTGCAGCGGAAACGGGGGCTGGAGCCCTTCTCACCTCCACGCTGGAGCTTGATCTCGTCATCGTTGCAGTGGCAGACGTAGGCCTTGTCGAGGCCAATCAGCTTTTCGGCCAGGTCGTACAGCTTCTGGAAGTTGTCGGACGAGTACGTGATCTTATAGGGGGTGAAGCCGAGCCAGCGGACCGTGTCCTCGATGGCGGTGAAGTAGATTTCCTCCTCGGCCTCGGGGTTGGTGTCGTCGAATCGGAGGTAGCAGTTGCCACCGTGGTATTTGGCAAAGCCAAAGTTGATGGCAATGGCCTTGGCGTGGCCGATATGGAGGAAGCCGTTGGGCTCGGGAGGGAAACGGGTGAAGACGGGCTTGACGGGTCGCTCGTTGTAGACGTCGTTGAGGAAGCCCTGCTTGAACATGGCCTGGGTGTCGATGGGGGCCTCTTCGGGCTTAGGAGTCTGCTTCTTGGGGGTGGCACCGTCTTGGGCAGCGGCGATCGTAGCGGCGACGTTCTTCTTGTCGTCCTTGTTCTTCTCCTTGATGGCCTTCTTTGCGCGCTTGGCCAGACGCTTCTTGAGCTCTCCCTTGGAGACCATCTCGCCGGTCTCCTCGTCGAGAACGAGCTTGGGGGCATTGGGGTCGACGGGGGCGTCGGCCAGCTGCATCTTGGCAGCGGCATCCACGACGGCGTCGGTCATGATGTGTTTGTGTGTGGTGTGCGGTTTGCGACTGGGTGGTGTGTGTGGTGGTGGTGATGGTGGGCTGTCGCAAAGTCTCTCAAACGTCTCGATATGCGATTGCGTTGCGCAGAAAAGCGGGCGGGCTCTCTGAGGTGGAGGCTAGGTATGTATATGGGAGAGGGCGACAGGACCTGCTATCGCGACGACGGGCTAGAGTCAACCGGAGAGGTTGTCGGTCGGACAGAGGATGGCTGTACGGGCGGTGATGTGCGGTGACGGGGGTGAGTCAGGTAGCAAGACTCGAATCAAACGGCGACGAGTTGGAACCGCCGCGATAAGTGTCTGGCAAAATTGTCGGAGACGGGGGGGCACACACGACGAGGGAGGGGTACGGGCCAGAACGTCCAGGAACTTACAAGGGGTTTGAGGGCGTCCCTAGCGCTGTGCCCCGCCTCAGCCCGCCCCAGCTACCTCTAAACTACCTAGGGGCGGTGACACGAATGGAAGATAAGGTAAGATAAGGACAGGTACTTTGGTTTAGGTATCTTTCCTGTCCTTCCTGTCGACCTTTCGTCATCCCGTCCATGGGAACATCAGCAATGTACAAGTGGAATGACCGACGAGTTCAGGTTGTTGCTCATGTGCCAAACCATCAAGCGTTGGTTTTATAACAAAATCTAGTGAAATCGGCAAGCAAGTAACTGCACGAAATGCTTGACTCAGGGGCGGCATCTCTTCAGTTGGGTTAGAATTGGTCGTGCCTTCCAGAGCCATGGCGGTTTCCCTCCTTAGGGCCTGTCGCGGTCATGAAAGGTGTTTACTAACGTCATCGGTCCTGCCTCTCTTTTCGGCTTCACTCATAAAGGAAGCTTGGCGCCCAGAGGCCCTCGGGTGTCTGTTTCTCAACTGAACTCACTCTTCTCCAACTTCACTATTTCCTGCACAACTACTAGAGACCATTCGTTTGCCATTCATGTCCTCAGTTCGACTTTTGTCCCGCGTTCTCCAAGTGTCTCTACGCAATCAAAGTCGACGTCCACTCACAGCTCGATTCATTCCAGCCCGAGCCATTCCAGCCATCACAACTGCAGCTGCCTCGCAAGCAACGAGAAGTATGGCGTCCTCGGCCCGCCGTGTAGAGTCCCACGAGATCCCCAGCATCCATGACCTCTACGACGAGGGCGTACTCCCCGAGGAGGGCTTCGGCGTGACAGACTCCTATAAGCAAACGCTCCCCGTTGTCGTCGACGGCGACTCTAATGCTTTCCCAACCCCCTCGTCTGAGCTCAACAAGCGCATTGCCATCCACCACGGAGACATCACCAAACTTCAGGTCGATGCCATTGTCAACGCCGCAAACAACTCCCTTCTTGGTGGCGGAGGCGTAGATGGTGCCATCCATTGTGCCGCCGGCTCCCAGCTGGTTCGCGAGTGCCGCACCAAGGGTGGATGTGACACGGGTGACGCTGTCATGACTGACGCCTATGACTTGCCTTGCAAAAAGGTCATCCACACGGTCGGTCCTGTCTATTCATCGGGGAACCACCAGGAGTGCGAGAAACTCCTCATCTCCTGCTATCTACGCTCTCTGCAGATAGCAGCAGAGGCTGGACTCACCACCATCGCTTTCCCCGCCATCAGCACCGGCATCTACGGTTATCCGAGCACATATGCAGCTCAAGCAGCCCTTGGTGCCATTCGTCATTTCCTGCTAGATCCCAAGACACCGGCCACAATCACAAAGGTCATTATTGTCACTTTCGCCCCCCAGGATACGCGTGCCTACCACAAATGGCTACCGTGAGTCGCCCATCCCCACCTATTTCCAACACTCCTAGTGTGAAGCCACCAAGTTCAGTGTCAGAGACGTAAGTGGGCTAACAAATTACCTCTAGGACGTACTTCCCTCCCTCAATTTGAAAACCTGGGAGGAAGTTTTCCCATTCATGTCAGGGGTGGCGAACCTCCAAGCGTGCTGAAAGCGAAATGTGAAGAGGGCAAAGTATCAATGAACTTCCAGTTCTGACGGCCAAGAGGTGCGTTGTCCCTGCTTTGACCCGCTGGTATTCGCAACAACCCTTTGCTTGCATGTTGGAGGACTATGTTCCTTTTCTCGATCCCATAATCGTGCCATAATCGAAGAACAAAACATGGAATGGCTTCAGAAAAGCGAATCAAGAGCTGGAGGCAGTGCCAGAACAGTTCCGGACAGCAATCAGAGAGAAAATAGTCTGAACGCGGATGGACGCTCAGGTGGCTCTGCAAAAGTGGCGAGTGGCCGAGGAGGACATCGACAGGCCTCAGTAGCTGCAATCGACAATGAGATTGTAAGATCTGTCGAGATGTTTGCGTCCGTATATTAGCAAACATTCACGTCAGGGTGAATCAGAAATGCCAGTGGACGACAGTAGTACTCAATGCTCGGTTCGTTATGCAAACGACTGGCTCCAGGGTATAAGAAAACCACACACTAGCTGACAATTACAAGCAGAAGTCGATCCAAAAATGAAAGAAAAGTTATTGTATCTAACCAGATAACCAAGTATAAAACGCAGAGTATACCACAAACCCAAACTAATCCACTAACCTGTTCCTGTTCCGCCACCCAAAGTAGTCGGCCCTCCCGATTTACCTTGGACAACTTGATATCACACCCTATCCTCCATCTCTGTCCACCCGCTTCAACCTTCACAACACCAGCCCTTTGTTTAGTCCACATCCCCCTGAAAACCGCGACCTACATTATCCCGTCGTCCATATCCATATCATCATCACCCGCATTCTCCCTCTGCCCTGCTGTTTGACTCCCCTCATCACCAAAAACACCTCCCAGACCACCCCACCCGACACTTGGTTCTCCAGCATTCGCATCAGGACCCCGAGCGCCCCTACCACCCCGAGCACCCTGAGCACCACTCGGAGCGCCCGGAGCGCCCGCTCTACCTCTTGGAGCATTCGGAACATTCATCTCAGCGAAAGGAGCTCTACGACGTTCATAGATCTCCATGCCTCTACGGCCGGGCGGCCCTCTAGCATCCACATTCCGCCTAGGTGCCGCAGGTGGAGAACCACCATCACCACCACCATCACCACCGAAAAAGTTCAACCGACCCAACGGTGCAAGCAACCCCCGCATGCCAGACGTTGGAGTCCTGATTTGCGTGGGAGAATCTCTACCCCTCGGAGCGCGAAATTCAGGCGTAGAAGGGCTGCGAGCATTGCGAATGTCAGCGTCGGTGGCAGCGCGTCCGCCACTGCCCGGGCCGAGGCTGAGGCCGAAGATACTGCCGACTGCGTTGAGGAAAGAGGGGGGAGGAGTTTCGTTGGGTTGGACTTGACGACGGGGTCGACGGCCGCGGGGTCCTTCGAGAGGGGAGTGACCGGGGGATCGGCGACGGGGACGAGGGCCTTCGATGGGGTGACGAGGAGTTTGGGAGTGCACGGGAGGAGTCTTCTGGTAGGCAGGGGGAGGGGTCCGGTAGGGGGAGCGGGAGGGGGCGCGCATGTGGGGAGTGCGGAGGGGGCTTGTGCGAGGAGGGAGGTTACGTTGGGGAGTGGTGGGAGTGGTGGTGGTGTCAGGTTGAGGGGGGATAGTGGTGTTGGGTTGAGGGGGAGCGTCCATGAAGGGGTCGGCGAGGTTAGGGTCGTTGGTTACGATACCGGTTTCGGATTCGGAAGAGGAGTAGCAAGTTGGGCAGTAGGAGGAGGAAGAAGAAGAAGAAGAAGAAGAAGAAGAGGAATAGGAGTGGGAATGGGAATGACGATGGTGGCGGTGGTGGGTAGAGGAAGAAGGCGCTGCTTGTCTTCCTCTCCTGCCCCCTCGGTTGTCGCTGTCGCTGATCTCCATGGGATCTCCGGGGCTGTAGCCAGTACCGGGGCCTTCGGGCATCCCAGGGCTCCTGGTGCTGCCTACGCTGTAGCTCCCTTCGGGTATCAACTCTTCGTCTTCAGGAGTACCTTCCGCACCAGCACTTGGTGAACCACCAGATCTACCACCAGAATCACTCTTAGGGCCGCCAGACCCACCACTGGACTCGTCACTAGAACTATCACTTACATCATCATCAGACCCAGAACTAGAAGAAGAAGTCCAAGCAGAACCGGTAGCAGAACGGGAAGCACCAGCTGCCGGGGACGAAGACGGAACAGCAGCAGCAGCAGGAGCACGAGCGAATCTTTGTGGCGGAAGTACCTGATTTGGGCGCAGTTGTCGCTTGTTAGCTGGTAGTTGTGGTTCATCTTCATCATCATCATCCCGTCCGCGCTTAGCGCCGGCCGCTGCTGTTGATGGACGTGATCTGATTTCCAGGTTCTCAAAATTGTGGCCTGAAAAGGTGGTTCCTGGTCCTTCTGCCTGTGGTCTAATCTGCAAGCCTGCAAAAGCGTGTCCTGACAAGATTGCTTCCTGCTCCGGATCATTAGCGGACATGACTCTCGTCGTTGGCCTTGGAGCCGGTGCCGATGCCAGCAGCGCCTGTGGGTAAGCTGATCTTGGTGAGATTCTTGACTGGGGGCTTCGGAGGGAGAGTCGTGATAATGATAGCTCCGAGTCATAGTCGGTGCCAGGGCTTGATTGTCTCCTTGCATTCTTCTTCTTTTGCTTCTTCCTCTTCTTCTTCATGATGTATGGTCTCACTCGTAATGTCCCTGTGCGGAGTTTGGTGCTGATTCTTCCAAAGATCACATGGAACTTCTCCCACAGTTGACGGAACAGGAGTGGCATGTTGAATAACTCTCGCTGCGCAATCTTTTGCAGGCGCTGGGACCGGGTGCGTAAGACGGTATCCGCGATGGAAGGCATTGTCTTTGCGATCTCGTCAAATTCACGCTGAGAGATGGTGTTCTTTTCCAGGTAAGTTCTGGTTTGTTTCAGAGATTGGAAGAGTAACGTGATGCTTGTTATACTCTCGCTGATAGAAGAGAGGAGCTGGTTATCGAGAAACACGATTGACATCCAGCGGGTTATCTTGGCCGGAAGAGACAGGCTCATGATTCTGTGCACCTTGCGCCCGTAGGACTCGATCCGTTGCTGAAGCTTCCAGAGCTGAACTTGGAGGTAGCTCTTGTCGAAATCCGAAAGCTGGAGGTATTCGACCGCCATGCGCTGGGAGTGCTGGAGTTCGGCCAACACGGAGCTGCAAAAGTCTTGCAAGGCGGATAGCAGCTCCTGGGTGGTAGAGCGTGCGTTGAGCTGGGTGACGCTGACTGCTGCATCTCCAGGCATGCTGGACAACGCGTTGTTTCTGATCTTTTCCATGTGTGCCTTTACGTCTGCGTCACGGCCAGACCACCGCTTTTTCTCCTCGTCCCAGCGGCTCTTGGTTCGCACGCCGACTAGCTCTTCGTCAACGAGATGGCCCAGGTACTCAGCCACCATCCCATATCCAGCGGCCCTGAACGCTCGCACTGCCAAGTGCAGCCATCTACCCTTGGAAAACCCGAAAGTTTCGTACCAGTCCTGTTTCCTCAGTTCTGCGTCGTGCGGGACGGCAAAAGAAGGTCTTCCGGCGGTGGTGAATCTCAGGGCCCTGTGGCCGTAGATCGGAACATTGGCATCCCAGAAACTCTGCTGAAATAATCGGTGGACATCCTTGAGCTGAATAAGAGTTCCGACGCGTGCTGTGGGCAGAATAGCATTACGGAGGTAGTCTGCCCTGTTTTCATGGTCTTTGTGGTCGGGTGGGTCGGGCCACTGCCAGAGGCAGATGTCAATGGGCCATGTGCGGTAGGGATAAAATCTGGCGATGTCGGTTTTGTGAGGCGGTTTGAGGGTGCCGCCCCATAGCTGTGGTTATTATTATCTTGTTAGCGTTACGAATGCGGGATTATCGTCTCAGTGGTTAAGTGACTAGACTAATGGTCACGACGGGTGTGGATATGCTTACCTGGTTCTCGAATGCAAATCCGATCTCAGCTTTTCCCTCATTAGCCCAGAAGGGATCGTCCCATGCTCGGCGGACTTCTGGGTTTAGAGTGTCTGCGACGTGGCCATACATGGCAAAATGAGCGGCATGCTATTCATCAACGACGGACGGCGGTTCCTGAGTCAGCTACAACATGGCAGGCTATTAGAAGGCAACGGGATAAATAAAAACATACAGCTAGTTCGTGAAGAATGACAGTTGCAATCACGAGTGAACAGTTTTGCTTTTCGACAATGGTGTACTGCGGGACAAGCAGAGGCCACATGATCTCGGCTGCAATTGCGACTTCTAGACGAAAATTGACAGCGTCGTTTCGATGGTATGGCTGCGTCTCACCGGTCATGTCGTCTCGGCCTGGTCCTTGTCCAGCCACGAATTGACGATTTGACTTGATGCTGAGGCTTATTCTTTCCTGGATATAGCTGAGGGCGAGGTTTGCTCTCATGTGAGTGCCCTGCTTTGCGAACCAGTCCTTGGGCTCGTTGGGGTCGATGTAGATGAGCTTTTTGTCCTTGTGTTTCCTGCTCTTGCGGTGAGGTGGGACTTCAATTCCACAGAGGGAGTCCAAGCATGCTCGCCAGAAGGGATGATCCATCTGTAAAACCCGGGTGACGAGCTGGAGGGCTGGTTGGAGGGCTGTCCACAGTTCTTCGTCGTTCTGTGAAAGATGTCAGCTATGTAGTATTCATGGTCCATAACGAGTAGAACGGAGGTTGACGACAGGGATATGGCCCATGTGCCAATAACGTACCACAGAGTATTCACCTATTTTACCGCAAAGATTGTATCTCGGCCGGCCGCCCTCGTCCATATTGAGCCATTTTTGGTCTCTGACGAGTAAACTATAGACAAGTCAGCTCTGCTACTAGTGTCAACCGAAAGTCAGGAAGTGATGCGTACTCGTGAAGGTTCCCACTGAGGTTGCTCTCTTGAGGCTCAAAGTCCGGGTGCAAAGGCTCAGCTTTCCAATCGATTCTCTAAATTGGTGGACGTCAGCTTTTCCGATCTCTGGATTTCAGTACTAAATCCGGTGGAAGAATACCTCTTTAGTCGTGAACCCATAGAACAAGGCCCTTTGATAATCCTCATCATCAGCATAGACCTCTTCTTCCCCAAATTTGCTCTTGAAAAGAGCGATGTTTGCATGCGAGTACGATGCCGGATCCTGATCCAGATTCTGGAATTCGTGCTCGAAGGCTTCGGCTATAGGGGACATGCGTGACCGGCCGTGTCGAGGACCACGGAAGTCATCATCGGGGAAAATTCCATATCGGAGGGCGTATCTGGTGGGGTTCTGCGCTCTGTCCTCGGGCAGGAGAGCTGGCCGCAGCCGAGACGTCACATCACCCTTGATGACGGCCGTTGCACCGTCCTGCGGGACGACTTCTTCTGGGAGAAGTGTGACGCCCTCTTGAGGCCAGTTGGGACGTGTCCATCGTGGGATAAGAAAGGCGGCATCTGGATCCTGCGTTGCCTCAAGGACTGTGTCATAGGTGTTCTGCTTGATGGTGTTGATAGTTGAGGAGAACGGTTCCCACTTCCAGTCACGAATGTCGTCGTCGGACTCGTCGGCGTTCATGTTTGCGTAATCCGATGGTAGCAATAGCAAGGAGAGGGAAGAACATGATGGTGAGCAAACGATAGACGTATATTGAGTATATCATGTACATAACAAGTAAACTTTCGACACAAAGAGGTTGTTCCAGCGTGGTGAAGAGGGCCATTCCTTTCCTTGTTCGATTCCGCTTCCGGCACTCTTTGGGAAACGAGCCATGAATGAAGACAATGGTGAGAGAGACTCAACGCATCTGGATCTATGTGGTATCCTTGTACCCATCGTCTTTGGATACGTGATCTTGAGTTCGGGACACAAAGATGCGAAGGAGAGGAAAAGAGAAGAGAGAGAGAGAGAGAGAGAGGGGTACGTACCTCCCCATGTTGTCGTCGAATGTGGAGCCAGCCCAGCACCAGTCGGTGCCAAGTTTGGCAGCCTGCAGCTGTCAGCTGTCAGGTACGGTCATGCCCTGTATGGTTCATGCACGCACTGTACTACGCAGTGTACTATGTAGGTTGCCAAGTAGCGGCGGGTACCTCGCTCCTGACAGAATTAAGCGCACCGCGCCCGGGCCCACCACAGATTTCATGATCAAAAACTCGGCCGATGTCTCACCAAAGAACTTGGTTCTCACTGCAAATTCATGAGCAGTCAATGCTTCTTCTAGAACGATACGTTGTCTCAAACTTCGGGTATGCGTCCCTGAAGTGAACGCATTTTCATCAACGTTGCCACGAGTGGTGATGTTCGCCAAGGGCGCGGCAAAACGTGGTAAACTGGTTGTCGGTGTGCGCATAATTCTGACGTCCACGACTAGACTTCAAGAGTGTGCTACTCTTAGTGTTAATGCAGCTTTTCGTGAAGCTCCCTGTCATGTTATTCACCACCAGGATCTCCTAATAGCCGATACGGCAACGCTCGAGAACCACGCATCAACATGACATGTCCTTGCCGTCTGTGCAATGGGTAACACACGGCGGCATGTATAGAGATTAATAAAGATTGATGAATCCAATATCGTCTCTGCGACCTTCCGGATTACGTGCTCTCGTATTGGTCTTTTCCCAAGGTTCCCAGGGTCGGCATCCGCTCTCTGCATCGACTGACCATGGTCCATCTCTGGATTTTCCCGCTAGCAGATGCAACTCCACCTTCCGCAACGAGAAGGTGACTCTGGTGTCCCCTGTCTTCAAGCCTCTTTCTTTTCTCTCTCACCGTCCGAGTTCCGATTCCTCTTCAACTTCCCGGGAGCTAGGCATCATGGCCGGGACTGCCAGGCACAAGTCCTCGAAATGGTTCGTAGTTGACGGATTCTATCCTGGCTGGCCGGCCTCGAGCAGGGAAACCTTCACTATTGCGTGATAATGACAACTGATAAGTGAGAGGGGGAATGCTGTTTACACCCTATTCTCCTTCAAACCGGATTTGTCTGAACACCGGACTAGGCTCAACATAGTCTAGTACATGAGCTGTCGATTGGGCATGGCAGACTTGCCAGCCGCTCTGAATGGTTTCTTCAGCTTCCCGGCCCCGCTGGCCGTCTTGCATGCAGCTGCTTCCCGGATCTGCTAGACCGCAAGGGGAATGTGCAAGATAAATCCAGTTTGTATATATAGGGAGTGGCAGATGGCAAAGTATAAAAGAGTCATGATGCCTTCAGAGGGAGCTTTGGCTCTTGGGTTTCTTGTGTACGCGCCGTCAAGCCTTTTCCAAGTATCGATATGCGTGGACACTTCTGGGCCGTCCCGGCCGTACTGGCTGCCGTCATTGACTCGGCCGCTTCTAAGCCAGTCATCACCACAACGGCCAGTCCAACTGTCCCTACCAGTGAGCCGTGTGCCATTGTGAGCAGCTCATGGGCTTCCCAGAAGGCTGCCAACCCATCAGGTGAGTTGTAATGTTGACAGACGATATTCGAGAACGTAAGCTGACAGACATCAAGCTACCCCGACTGTGGCAGCCGCTCTTGCTTACGAGTGTCTTAACTCGATCCCTCTAGGGAAAGATGCCGCCATCGAGCTTGTGGATGCGATCAGGCCCTACATCGACTGGCAAAGTGACTCGGCCTACAAGGCCAAGCCGCCCAAGGAATACCCTTACCCAGCTTACGACGTCTTTGGCGCTCTTGACAACGTCAAGGCCAAGCTGCAGGCGGACAAGTACGCCAACGAGTACCAGTTCCAACAGGAGCTGTACACCACCGTCTTCGGTCCCGGCCACGATGGCCATTTCGTCTTCTATCCGGACGCCCTGACCCGCGTCTTCGAGTGGCGTCGCCAGCGCTCCCTGGTGTCCATCAGCGAGGACAGCAAGTCCCTCCCCGTTATCAAGGTGTACGAGGACGTCCTCGCCAACCCCAAGAACGCTTCCGTGGTCAAGCTGATCAACGGCATCGACGCCGCCACCTATCTGGCCAAGACCATCGACGTCGCCGGCATCAGCCAGGACCCCGATGCCAACTACAACACCATGTTCTACCAGAAAGCCACCTTCGCCAGCAGCAAGTCGACCGGCTTCTTCGCCAACGGCGGCCGTATCCGGTACATCTACCAGGGCGCCAACACCACCCTGACCTTTGCCAACGGCACAAGTGTGACTCTCGAGAACCAAGCCGCTGTCAAGGCCGACATGACGAACGTCACCTCGGGCGCAGCCTACTACGCCAAGTTCTGCAACCCCCACGGCGCGACCCTTAACAGCTCCACCGAGGCCGCCGAGGACGGTCCCGCAGAGAACGTTCCCGGCTACCCCAAGCCAGTCATCATCACCTCTGACGCCGTCGTATCCGGCTACTTCCTCGAGGGCGCCGGATACGAAGACGTAGCCGTCATCGCCCTGCTCGCCTTCTCCTCCGACTCCATCGCCGAGTTCCAAGCCGTTGTGCAGGATTTCATCGCCGAAGCCGTCGCAGCCGGCAAGACAAAACTGATCGTTGACTTCCAGAACAACGGCGGCGGCTACATCCTCCTCGGTTACGACTTCTTCCGCCAGTTGTTCCCCTCCATCGTCCAGGACGGGTTTTCGCGGTGGAAGGAAACCGACTCGTACAACGCCATGGCCCAGATCGTCAGCGACCGCGTCTCCGGGGTAAACCCGTACACCACCCCCGACGATGAGCTGGTAGAGGACTACGAGTCCTGGTTCAACTACCGCTACGATCTCAACCTGACCAACCAACCCTTCCGCTCTTTTGACGCCAAGTTCGCTCCCCACGTCTACCAGGGAACCAAGTACACCAACCTGATGCGCTGGAACCTCAACGACAACCTGACCACCACCAACGAGACCTACGGGATGGGCATCGAGATCACCGGCTACGGTTCTCTCAACCCCTCGGTCGTCCAACAGCCCTTCGACGCAGACAACATCGTCATCCTCTACGACGGCGCGTGCGCCTCCACCTGCACCTTGGCCTCGGAATTTCTGAGGATCCAAGGCGGCGTCCAATCCATCGCCATGGGCGGTCGTCCCAACCACAACCCCATCCAAGGCGTCGGCGGCGTCAAAGGTGCCCAAGTCCTGCAGTACCGCAACATCTACTCATCCGTCCAAAAATACCTCCCCTTCGCCAAGACGGAGTCCCAGAAGAAGGCTCTCTCCAAGTTCAGTATGCTCCCCATCAACCGCAGCGCCGCAGCCGCCGTCAACGTGCGCGACCAGATCCTGCGGGATAACGTCAACGACGGCACCCCTGCCCAGTTTGTGGTGGAGGAGGCCGATTGTCGCTTGTTTTGGACGCTGGACATGGTCAAGGATGTGAGCGCCGTGTGGAAGCGGGCGGCGGATGTGGCCTTTAATAAGGGCAAGTGTAATGTGGGTGCCATCAAAAAGTCGGCTAAGGGTAAGGGACCTAAGCCCGGTCATGTCGGTACTGCTGCTGCTGCTGCTGCTGGTAGACCCGGTGCGGGTAAGGGCAATGGGGATGGAGGTAAGAGACTGTCGGAGATTGTGAGAGAGGAGGAGGAGGAGAAGAAGGCCAAATTTGGTATTTCGAGATTTGGTGGAGACGGAGGCAAGACACAACAGCAAATTGAGGATTGGGAGGCTGTTTACCGATTGGAGGTCATTCCTTGAACGGAATAACATGTTTTGGATGAAAGTGTGGGAAAGGAAAGGGTGGTGGTATTGTACTGAAGGAAGATGGGAGTACTTGTTTTGTATAAAGCGAATTGCGTACATAACCGAATGATACCCAAAGATGTAAACGAATAGCGTGTTTGATGCAAGCTTGCCCGTTGTTGTCAAGTGTAAACAAACAATGAGGTAGCTCGATGTATCACTAGATACGAGAAACGAGCATTGCTGCTTCACTGCGCCGCACTTGCGCTGCCATGCATTGTTCATGAGGGTCTGAACATATGGGATTGCCAATGTTGAAGATGCGATGTTGCAACTGTCGTATCGCCAAAGATCTGCCCGTTTTGACTTGTTGTGTTGGTCACGTGACGTATTCAGAGCGGCTTTAAATATACCAGGGAAATATACCTCCAGATATGACAGAATAGTTCGATTTCAAGCAGCAAAACTAAGCACATTGCACAAATACACATGAGTTGTTGTAATCAAGTGTGACTTTTTAAGTCGTCTATCATCTAGAATGTCATGCATCTCTTTCGTTATATCCACGTTGGGTATCCTCCTTTTTTCCCCTCCAGACGGGCACACCATGAAGACATTAGGATAAACATGACCATCTCGGGGGTCTCCAGTCCCCAAGTGTCCCGAATCCTTGCCTCCCGGCCACCCAGTAGAACGATACGCTGCGACGGTTGTCTCGCAAGAGAAATTATGATCTAAAAGCTCATAACACCAAAGTAGACGCAAAACCCACGATGCCTGACCATGCAAACCGGACCCAGAAAAAGCAACTTTTGATCTCCATTGACAAAGTGAAATCAGTCTTGAACGCACCACCCATCAGCAACGAGTGATTTAGAAGTCGTCCTCGTCAGAGAAGACCTGTTGAGAAAAAGTTAGTGAACCTGCTGACAGAACAATAAGGGAGTGTGGATTATTAAACGTACCTCCTCACCACGCTTGCGGCGGGCCATACGCTCCTTCTTCTTCTTGCGGAGCTCGGCAGAAGAAAGCTTAGCCTTCTTCTTGGTGGAGACGATCTTGTTGCCCATGGCATCGAACTTCTCCTCCTCCTCACCATCGTCCTCCTTGAGACGAGGACCAGAGCCCTGACCCTGGACCCAGTTGTGGCCGGAAGGAGTCATCTTGCCGTCCATGACAGCCCAGACTTCCTCAGTCAAGTCCTTGGTGAACTCGGCAGAGTGGGTAATGATGATGACACCACCCTCGAACTTCTTGAGGGCCTTGGAAAGGGCACCAAGAGAGTCACGGTCGAGATAGTTGGTAGGCTCGTCAAGGACGATCAAGTGAGGACGCTGCCAAGAGCAGGCGGCAAGGACGACCTTGACACGCTGACCACCGGAGAGACCGCGCATGCGGGAGTGAGAAACAAGCTCGGCATCGAGACCGAAGTTGGCGCAGTGAGACTCGATCTCCTTGCGGACAAGGGGACGGAACTGACCGGAAGCGAGGGCCTCCTTCATATCGACATCGGCAACCATCTTCTGGTGAGAAGCGAGAAGCTCGTTACGGGGCAACCAAGCGTTGTCAGCGGTCATCATGGGGACCCAGCGCTCGTTCTTCATGCCAATGTTCTCGCCGAGGGCGAAAGAGCACTCGTACTCGTAGGAGTTCTTGAACTTTCTACGGCTGTGAATGCCAATGACACGACGGGCAGTGCCCTCGATCTTGAAGACCTTGTTCATGGCCTCCTCATCGGCCTCGGTGATGATCTTGTTGGCACGATCCATGGTCTCACGATCCTCACCAGTCTGGAAACGCCACTGGATGTACTCGGAGGGAGTCTTGTCGAGGTGGTTATCGATATGGGCGAAAGCGTGCTGCTTAATGTAGGCGATACGGATGTTCTCGTGCTGGTAGATCTCACCCTGGGTGGGGATGAGCTCACCAGTGAGGACGTTGATGAGGGTGGACTTGCCGGCACCGTTGGGGCCAATGACGGCAATACGGGAGCCGAGCGAGCACTGGAAGGAGATGTCGGAGATCTGGGGCTTGGCGGTACCGGGGTACTGGAAGGACATCTTGGTGGCACGGAGAATGGCCTTGGCCTTGGTCTTGACACCCTCGAGGAAACCGGGCTCGGGGAAGGAGAACTCCATCTCGGAGGCACCGAGCTCGTAGTAGGACTTGGCAGAGGGGACACGAGCGACGAAGTCCTTGAGGTTACCACGGTAACGCTTAAGCTTGAAGCGCTCGTAGTGGATAATGTGCTGGCAGACGTTGTCGAGGAAACCAGAGTCGTGAGAGACGATGATGGAAGTGCAAGGAGAGCTCTTGAGATAATCCTCGAGCCACTTAACGTTCTTGACATCCAAATGGTTAGTGGGCTCGTCGAGGAGAAGAATATCGGGAGCCTCGAAGACGGCACGGCACAGGGCGAGCTTCATCTTCCAACCACCGGAAAGAGCAGAGATGTCGTTCTTGATCATGTCAGGGCTGAAGCCGAACTCGGCGAGCTTGGCCTCGACATCCTCGCGGGAGGTCTCGACACCAGCCTCCTTGAGCTTCTTCATGGTCCAGTCAATGGTGGTCATCTCAGTGTCCTCGGAGTCAAGGTCGTGCTCAACGAAGACGGTCTTGACCTCGGACTGCTTGGGGAAACCCTCGACCTGCTCGTTGTTGATGGCGCGCATGAGGGTGGACTTGCCGGAACCGTTGGGACCGCAAAGACCGTAGCGCTGGCCACGCTTGAGACGAAGGTGGGTCTGGTTGAGAAGAATCTTGGCACCGTAGGCAAGAGAGAAGGTGCAGTTGCAGAGATCCTCACCCTCCTCATCGTCAGCCTCAGCCTCATCGGCCTCAGCGGCACCGGGGGTGGCCTTCTTGCGGAGGGCATCAGTGACAGCCTCGGACTCAGCGTCACCAACGATGACGGTGAGGTAGGGCTTGACGGCCTCAGCCCAGATGGAGGACTCAGTGGCCTTCTCGGCAACGAGCTGACCAGCAACGGCGGCGATGTACTCGACAATGGCGGCGGACTTCTCGAAAGCAGAGGCGTACTTGCTGCCGAGAACCTCCTTGAGGTGGCCAAGGACGATGTTGATATCACCGGGGTTCTGAGCCTCGGGGATCTTGCCGTCAACAACATTACCGACGCGGACGAGGGTGTCGAGAGCCTGCTTGGTCTTCTCACGGGCCTCGGGATCAGCGAGGTTGTCGTAGTTCTTCTGGAGAGCGGGCATCATCTTGGGCAAGAAAGGAGCAACAATGTTGGGGTCGTCGACGAGCTTGCACATGTTGTCGACAATAACAGCGGCCTTACGCTTGATGGCGGTGTCGCGCTCGTTGAGACCACGATCAAGGAGAGGAACCATGAGGGCAAGAGTGGGCTCAGTGACCTCAGTGACGAAAGTGGTGGCACCGAGCAAGTGAACGGTCTCGGGGACGTTCTCGGGCTTGGCGATACACTTGATGAGCTCAGGAATGAAGCGCTCGATATCACGGTTGACAATAAGCTGGCAGAGCTTCTCCATGGTCTGGTAGGCACGCTCCTTGACCTCCTTCTTGGTATCCCACATGGCCTCAGAAATGACGGGGATGAGGTCGGGGACGAGGAGACCGAGCTGGACGGGGGCGGTGCGGATGAGGGTGTCAATGAAGTCAAGGGCGGTCATCTTCTCGGGCCACTTCTGGGCGTTGCGGATGGTGTCGATGAGAGGGTTGAGGGTGGCCTTGACAGCGTTGGGGTTGATGGCCTCGGCGATGGCAAGAGCGGCAGCAATGGCAGCGTTCTTGACAGCGGTGATCTTGTCACCAGCGGCAGTGAAGACGCTGGGGAGGAGGGCGACCAGGTAGGGCTCAACATGGGCGGAAACCTCGCTGTGCTGAGCGATGGCCTGGATGGCAGAAAGAGCCTTCTCGCGAGCGGTGGCATCCTTCTTGTTGGCGAGCTGCTTCTTGAGCGCCTCGACAGTCCTATTGGTGATTCACATGTTAGCACAGCGTTCTCCAAATTTTTTGATGTCTGTGTTTGTGCGTGGCAGGGAGATTGCCCGACTGGGACACTGGTGCCTGCAGCGATGCACAATGCTCATTCGATGGATCCGACCCCCAACAAGAAAAGTCGGACCTCAAATTTGACACCGTCCTGCTGAGACCACCATATCGGTGACCGATCCTTCGGAGAGGCATTTGTGGTCCATGTCCTTCAGTACGCCCCCACTCCACTTTTGGCGGGGTAGGTACGCTTCGACCGCCAACTGCGATGCTCAATTTTTTTCCCAGCGCCAAGGCAGACAGACGCCAGGGGAAGGCAGTGGAGCGGCTGATGCGACCCAGCAAAACTGAAAATTGTGATGTGAGGAATTCTTACTTGACGGGGGTATCAAGGTCCTGGGTGCGACCGTTGATGAAAGAGGCAACCTCGATGGAAGCCTGCTTGACGGCATCGGCCTCGTTGGCGATGGTGAGCTTCTGCATGAGCTCATCAAGAACCTTGAGGCTCTGGGCGTTCTCCTTGGCGGACATGATGACTGATGTGGTCGTGGAGTCGACTGAAAAAGCTGTTGTCTAGGTCGGAGATCAAAAATGAACAAGTGCCGTCGGTCTGATCGAAGCAAGCGACTTGAATGAAAGAGTCGTGGAGGTTTTCGATGGAGGGTCGAAAAGGATTCCTGACTCGAGATCGGCTCTTCTGAAGAAGTCGCGCGAAGAAAAGGTAAGAGACTGAGTGGAGGGCGTTCGCGGAGAACGAAACAGTCGAGTAGAAAAGAATGGAGGTCAAACCTGAAGAAAAAGAGAAAAGAGAGGAGGGCAGTGGATGGGGCCGGGGGACGGAGCAAAATATTTAACCAGGTCCCTGTGGGTGGTTTTTGCTGGGCGGCGGATTTTGCTGCAGGCGGCGACGGATGTGCGCACAGGCTTTTTTTTTTCGGTCGTCCGCTTGTGCAGCAAAAAAAAAAAAAAGGTTTGGGTCCGGTGTGGTAAGTGGTTGAGGGATCCACCAAGATGGCGCCGGTGGAGGGGGGGTAGAGAGGCTAACGAAGGGGGGGTCTGACTCTAGGTGGCAGGGCGTGGGAGGCGTCGTGGCCGAAAAAGTTTTTTTTTTTTTCTCTCTTTCCCTGCACTCCTTCACTGGCTGGCGAACGACCCCGCCAGGCAACCTCAAGAACGGGAACCTGGCAACGTGGCCAGGGTTTTACAAATCCCCAGCCCACGCAACCGGGTCCAAGTCACTGAGCGTTTTGACGAATTGGCATGGCCAGATTTGGGATCTTTGCCTGTCTGCATTTTGTGGTCGTTTTTGTCATTCACTCGAAGCTTTTCTTGCACCTCTCGTCGGTTCTGCTACTTGAAGTCTCTAGAGCAATCCCAGATCTATGGTCCAAACTCGGGTACTCCGTCATGGTACTAAGCACTCTGCCAACTGACCGTACGCAAAATGACAACAAGCGTTGGTGGTTGACGAGAATTTCACGACTCCCTTCTCTTTGCCCCTCCATTGATGGGCTTCAGGCCCAAACACGCTGGAGGGCCAGACATCCCTGCTTTTCCTTGACGATCCCTGCTTATCTCTTTATCAAACACCCGCGCCATTCCTGATTTGGCCGCAGAGGAGGGCGGTGAGCTGGAGCGTTATGCAAAAAGTCGAGTGCTGGCCCGAATTCACAGTCGCCCAGTCGCCCCTGCATTGACAGCGTTTTCGTTTTCCTCCATCATCACCGTCGGAGACTCGTCCTCGGCAGAGGGGGCCAGTCCCTCGCAACTCGAGTCCTAGACTCCCAGCACCCGAGCAAACTAACGTGTGTGGCAAGTTGATGGGCTTGTTTGAATGCGCAATCCATTGCCATGGCCGCCTTGGTGGGGCAGCGGTTGAGCATTAGGTAGGATGGCACTGAATGGGAAAAACAAGCAATGACAAGTGTCTTCCCTGTCTTTTTTTTTTTTTTTTTTTCAATGCGATTCCATACGGGTACCACTCGGATGGAGTTCACCAAGTCTCTTGATATCTGAGCGGAAGCCAAATAACCCCTTGCAACAAACAAACCCCCTTCTGTCCGTACAGTTTTTGTGTGTGTACCTCGGACCAGGACAGTTGCTCTGTAGGCGTGGCTGACTGTACAAAGCAATCTCGGGGATAAGCCTCACAAGAGGTTGGGGAATCACAAGCAACACATCAATCAAGGCGACATGAAACAGTGAGCGTGGGATGGTGGGTGAGATTGAGCATTTCTCGATAGGATAGGCTATACACTACACCAGATCCGGCTGCGACACATGCTGTTCTTCTGCCGTGTCCTTCCCCCACACTAATCACCTGTGAGGGTACCATTTGGTACCCATTACCAGATTTATTCTGAGTTGAGCAAGGACCTATCAGTAACCGTTTATCATGTCTCCAGTCCTTCTCTTATTCTTTCTTTGCCACCCAGAGCTCGTTGCCTTGTCGACGACCATGATCCAGCTTATAACTAGTGTACCTGTTGAGATTTGTAAATCCGCTCGAGCCATCTTGGTGGAAGATATCTTTGCCTCCCTCATGTCTAATCACACATAGCTTATGTCGTATAGTCATTGACAAAACGTTGCCACCGAGGCCAGGTCTCTGGTGCCTATTGAGACGGATTCTGACAAAGAAAGGCCAAAGGGGAAAACTTGGACGAACACTCGCTGTCAAGTTCCTTGTTAGGAGACGGGCCTCGTCCGTTTATCAGGTAGTGTACCTACTCTACTTTCTGGTACCTCCTGCCTATCAAAGCTCAGCTCGCATCCCACATGTTCTACGGTACCCGCTTCCTGCTGTCTGTGTACCAGCCCAGCTGCGCGTTGCGACTGCGATAGGTACATACCGACCTACACTTTCTGAGGTCCATTTGTCCTCCAACCCCAATTTCCCATTACAGCACACCTGCTTCCCTTTGCTGGATTCTGGCTGTGCAACCTGGCGCCTCTCACCGCATCTCTTCGTCGTCCTACTTTGCCTGCTTTCCAAACATGGTTCCCTTTATTAACATCGTGAATATTTACATGGTCATGCTCATAGTGAACACGTACAATACGGTATCCCTCTCTCTTACACTACACCTTGGGTCTGGCCCCTCCGTTCCCGTCTGCCAAAAATCCGGGGCATGTCGGGATCCCCGCCACGGCAAAGGATGCCTGCTAGCTTAGACAAACAATGCTGCATCAACTTTCCTATGGGTCCCTGTTAAGGCACTACGGCAGCTGTGGGGAAGGGGGGAGGGGGTCGGAAGATTTCTTTTGCTGCTGCGTGTTGCATCTCTACACCACTGCGGGCATGCTGACCTCAGACAAGGCCTGGTTCGCTTCTCACTGCTCGGTGCTCACAGCGGTTCTCGTCGCCCTACGGTCCTGAGGGTCACTTTGCACATATCATGTTATCCCTGGCAAACTGAAGGCTTGTGACTGTGAGTTGTGGCAGGCAACTTGCGCTTCGGGCGGCCAGGCCTTTTGTTTGTGCGCGTGTGTGTGCGGGACAAGTGCCAAGACCTTGAAAAAAAGATGCATTGGCCCAAATGGACGAGATGGGATCCGACCTCGAGAATGTCTTGGCAAAGCCTTGTTGAAACTTTGGCCCCAACGGGCCTTTGTCTCGACCCCCCAAAAGCAAACGTTAATTTTCTTTCGGAACTTTCTCTTCCAGTCTTCCTTCGTTACCCGTCTGAAGCCGCCCGTCCGGCATCTGAAAGTTTCGCCACTACGCCCGCAGCGCGCGGGATGCGGGTACCATCCCCGCTCCGGCCGACAACGACGCCCTCCGGCTTTTACCAGGCATTTGCCCGACGAGCATCCAGTCTGGCCGATCATGTCGGTGGCTGCGCCGGGCCCGCGAGTTGCGGTCCCGTGAACCGTCAAGAGGACTTCTCATCCGAAGAGCCATGGCAAAGTTTGTCTGTTCACCTCTTTTTGTTTCTGTTGCCTTGATACGCATCTCGACTGAGGTGTCTCAGTCTACCGTCTAATCTCGGGGCAAGGGGTTTAGTCTAGGTTCCCAGGAATCAGGCATAAACCGTAAAGTATACTGCCCGGAAATGTGCATTATATGCCCACCAAAATAAGTGGGAGAGACGTGTTGCCGCCCCGGAGCACCATGAAGTCGATTCTTCGAATGTCCTACCTTTTCCTGCCTATCCTTTTATGGCCCTGGAGGGTGGAGATATCGAAAATCACCGTCTTGCATATGTAGTGTACAATTTCTGGTGGGCTCCAATGGTGCAGTATGCTTGTAGATTATGTCTGCTTTCTAGGGAACCTACCGGTAGGAACCTAAAACCCTTCATCAGTTTGCCCCGAGATTATACGGAACCCGACCGAGTCTGCATAGCAAATATGAAAGGTTATCAAAGCTAGTAAACTCATAACGTAATCAGCCATCAAGGTCCTCAAATGACAGCAGCAACAAAGTGTCTACCTACCAGCGGCCTCTACCTCGAGTGCCTGAAGAGTTACTAGGCCCACCATCACTTTGTTTATCTCTTCTGTCAGTCTACCCAAGTTGCTCACCCTCTTCGCCCTCCGAAGCTCGTGTACCTCGGTTTGTGCTCGTTTCATCCATCACGACCCGGACAACTGCTTGGTACGCTACGATGCTGGCGTCTGCCACCAGCGTCCTACATAGACCCATATGGTGCCGCGACCTACGGGTCGGTATATCTGACAATTGTTCCCATTTTCTTGCTGCCATGCACAGGAGGCAATGCCTTAGACATCTTCAATTGAGAACTGGATCAAGGATGGTCTATTGCGGCGACCATCACGGACGCAGTGCGTGGGCTAGGTAGACACTTGCGATCATTCACGAGTTACCATAAGAAAAGAAAGGAAACAAATTCGATTTATATACTTTCTCTGTAGAACGGTTTGTCCATGGCATCCTCAGGAACGTCTGCCTTCCGGGGTTCCAAGGTTGTCGCATTCCTACCCAGTAACAATATGGGGATGGCCACAAACACATATAAAACATAAAAACATGTCGTCTCAGGGCTGTGGTGTAACTTGTACATCTTCAATCATTATTCAACCCCTTTCCAAAAGGGTACCTAGGTATCATACTCAACCTCTTCATATCGTACACCCCATCCCTCCCTCTTCCTTCTATCATTACAGCCCATATTCGCACCATCAATCATCTCATATCGTCATTAAACCTTCTTGACTTTCCTTCCAGGACTTCCTCGAACCAAAGCCAAAAGACATTCATGCATCCAAAGACTCAAGCCCCCTTTTTACTCCTGATGGCTCTTACTAGCCGCCCCTTCCTTCTTCATCCACTCGCAGCCCGTCAACTTGCCCGCCGTCTCCTCGACCGATCCGTACCCCGACGTGGCCGGGTCGCGGCCCTCGGACGCCGCTCGTAGAGAGGCCTTGGCGTGCGCCTTGTCTTGCTCGCCTGACGAGGTCCAGGCGTGGGAGCCGGTGATGTTGCCGATTGCGGCCTGTTACACAGAGATGGGTTGTTAGTATCCCCAAGGCAGGAAGTAAGGGAGGGTAGGGTAGGGGAAGAAAAAAGGAAAAGGGAAAGGGAAAGACGAACCTCAGCTGCGCCCTTGATGTACTCGGCGTGTCCGGCGATCATGCTAGGCTGGGACTCGTTGGGGTTGTTGCTGGAAGAAGAAGAAGGGTTGGTGTTGGAAGAAGGGTTGGAAGAAGACATCTTGGGCGGTGGGTTTCGCTTTTGTTGTTGACTGGATGTATCTTGGAGTATTGTTTTGGCAGCCTTGACTGTTTACTTTGACGAACTTTGGAAGAGGAGGATTGTGTATAATTGGGAAGAGGATGGTGTTTTGTAGCTGTAAAAGGGTCTAATGATGACGTCGATCCGCTGACGTCATGGGTACCTCTACGGCATCGATCCCGTCTTCTGCAACTACACTACAACTGCAGGACCCCTGAGGCTCTCTGCTGTTAGCTATATAACGGCATTATTGCGCTTAATTAGGAGCGTGCACATTTAAATTGTTGCCATGTCAAATTGGTAATATGATCCATATCGAATTTGAGATCATGAGCTTTGCTTGTGTTTGGATGTTTAATCGGCGCACAAAAGGGGTGAATCAGCATGGGACGTAACAACTTTTCATCGACGAGTTATCACCATCTAGATCTAGAGTCCGTCCTTCGCTATCCCGAACTCGGGTCTCTCTCAATCTCCTGCCATTCAGAGGTCTCGAGAGGAGGTAGCCCGGGTGGGTAGAAGTAGAGTGGTAGACAGGCGCTCCCGACAAACAACAGCGACCCAACTAGGTATTGTTGAAATACACAACAACACTTTCCTCCCGGGAATTTCCCCAACGATCACAAGAGCTCAGAATCACACACCCGAATCATCTTGGAAATGCTTCGGCTCGTGCCAGTCCCACAGGTTCTTCGGCTCCCCATACCACTCCCTCCACTTCCTACACTTCTCCTCAATAACCGGCTTATCTTTCTCCATGATGGCCGGAATCAAGTCCTTGTTCTCGATGATTTGCATAGCCAAACCCGACGAGGCATGGAAGGCGATGTGGCAGTGGAGGATCCAGGCTCTGTTTTGTTATGTTGTCAGCCAGCCAGCCATCCTGACATTGCAAGGTTCAAGTTCTGGAGAGAGAGAGAGAAAGGAAAGATTAAGCGATGTAGCGAGGAACTAAATGCAAAAAGAGAAAGAAGAAAAGTAGTAGGACCAAGAAAGAAAGAAAAGAGGGGAAAACTTACCCAGGATTATCCGCCTTGAAAGCAATCACCACATAGCCACTCGCCGGCAACAGCACCACATCCCTCCTAGTCGGATTCTCGCAATCCAGCCTCTCATTGTCGCAATTCAACTTGTCGGGGGTAAACCACCTCTTGCCCTCCCCAATGTGACCAATGTCCGGATCATCATACCAGTTCTTGCTACTCTGTCTTAGCACCGCAAAGTCGTGGCCGTGTAGGTGAATCGGGTGTGCAGCAGGGAAGAAGATCCGGGCTCCCTCGGTGGGAACTTTATCGGGAGCGGTGATCACCATCCAGATCCATTTGTCGTCGTCGGGGTTGGAGATGGGGAGGGTGACGATGTCTAGGTGTGGTTTGGTAATAAGGGAATCGAGGGACGAGAGGGAGAGGAGCGTGGGGTCGGAGAAGTTGATGCGGAAGGGGGCAATGTGCATGTCCCAGCGGGCCTGGTGGTGGGATCAACGTTAGTGAGGAGAGAGGGATGGAAGGGAAATGTAATAATGTACGTACATAAGGTTGGTCATCGGGGATATAAGGTGTGCTGGTGTTGGGACCGCCGGACATGGTCAGGCCGACGTTGAAAATGTAGCTCTCGTTGGCTGGGAGTTTTTTGGGGTCGACGTTGGGGTCTTGCACCTTCAGTCAGCTCTCTTTTCACTATCATAGATTCTGATGACACCTTGCATGGACTCACCAATATTCACCGGATTGCCAACGGTCCATGGTATCTTCGGCACCAGCTTATCCAGCGGCTCATCTGCACAGTTGGTCTCATACAGAGGCGGTTCCGACATGGGATCAGGTGCCGACGCCATGGTCTGGTAAGTCGTGTTGTACCTGAAGATACCCATCTGCTCGTCAGGACCGTAGGGGAACTTGCTGCACTTTCTTGCCGGAATTACCCGCATCCAGTAGTTGCCGTATCTCTCGGCTTCATACGGGTTTTCTAGGCCGTGGACGAGGACGTGGTATCTTTGACCTGTGTTTTGCGTCAAGTCAGTATGTTGAACCTATACCTATGAAAGGAAGGGAGGGGATAACTCACCAATCCCAATCTTCAGATTTGTCGTATTATACGGCACAATCGGCACAAAATCCATCTCAATAACCTCCATGGTATGGTTGTCAATCGAGAACACAAACGTCGTATCAACGGCCGTGTTGATCAAAATCAGCAAATGCTTCTTCCCCTCGTCCAAATAAAGCGTGTACTTCTCCTTTTGCTTCCCACCAGAACCAAACTGTCCCACCCCGTTGATCAGGATATTCGTCATCGACGGCGCCACGCCCGATTTAAGCATGAGCGGCCAGTCTTCGAACACACTCCGGTGGTTCCAGTCTGTGAGCAGCAAGGGACGAAACGCCTCGTCCGCCTCAAAGTTTGCTGTTGAGGGGCCGTAGATGGTAATGGGACCCAAGAGCCCGTCGCCGTATTGTAAGGAGTAGTGGCTGTGGTACCAGGCGGAACCATATTGCATGGCACGGAACCGGTAGGTGAAGGTGTCGCCAGGGGCGATGGGGCATTCGGTTATTCCGTTGACGCCGTCCATGTGGAAGGACTCAAATTGGCGGAAGCCGTGCCAATGAACCTGACGGGATGTGTTAGTGGAATGAAGGGCATGAGTGTGGGAAGGGATGATGGGAATTGTAAATGTCTTGGAGAATCTTACGGATGTGCCGTTCCAGCGGAGATTGTTCTTTACAGTTACCTCTATAGCTCTGTCAGTGAAAATTTCTGCGTGATGAATTGTAATGTGAATACGCACCAATCCAGTCACCCCAGCAAGCCTCTGTCAAAAACAACCGTTAGGATCAACACTCTAACCGTCTTCGGAGGACATTCGAGAGGAGTACCACTTACCAAGCCAAGGTCCCGGATAAGTGCGGTTGAACACCTTGCCATGTTCCATCGTTGTACCATCTGGGGCAATGGGTTGCTCTGAGACTTCCAGGTAGAACTAAAGAGTTTACCTAATGTCAGTCACAATGTACATCGCCAAAACAATTGAGTGTGGAGAATGGATAATTTACCAACCTTTCTAACCTTCCCCTTTGGGATTTCCCACTCATTCTCATAATCAGTCATAACATCAATCCGCTTATCATTATGCTTATGCTTCAACCAGCATGTCCTGTTCTCGGGGCTATAGCAAGGCTCCCAGTCCTGCATTTCGGGATAATGACAGTTGAGCCCTCCGCCGGGACCTCCTTCTTGGGGACTTTTGGGTGTTCCGACAACGGGGTGGTCATTCACCATGTAGGAATGTTCCTTGCCGCCGGTATAGAGGGGTACTACATCCTCGGCGGCATGGTTAGAGATCGGGGGAATAGGGTGGTGGGGGGAAGGTGGGTGATGGTGAACGTTTTCCAAGGGGATGGGGAATTGGGGACGCTGTGATGAGAGATCGTTGCCGTCCTCGGGGGAAGAAAAGGTGAGGAAACTAAAGACCTGCACGACGCTGGTCCACACTGAGGTGAGCCTCATGGTGGGCGTCGATGAGGTTTGGAGATGTATCAGTCAAGGCACAATACGACGGGGAGGAGGAATGTTCAGTTTGGCTTAAGGGAAAAGGTGCATACGAAGCGAACAATCATGTCCATACTGAAGAGCTCAACCTTGAAGCTTTTTATAAGCTTTCAACCTTTCGTTAAGCAATGTCTCATCCATACATAACATGGCGGTCTCGCCCGTGGGCTTGTAAAGCCTCAAACGTTAGCATGGTGCTTGTGGGGTATGAGGAGGCAGAAGGGTCACAGTGTGATCTGCGATATAAGGTAAACTAAGCTACTCGCTCAGCTTCCCCGCCGTATGTAGCTAACCGTCGGTGTGCCTCAGAAGTAATGGGCCAGCGTGGGGTGGTGTGAGTTTCGCAGCTCTCATGGCAAGCCATGATCCTCGCGGTTTCAATCGTCAACCAATGAAGCTTGAAAACACAACACAAGTTCTCGTATACTCTGCACTAACAATGAATTATCTTGTGTCTTGGAACCTTGTGCCAGAGTGTCTTGGGCTCTAGCATGAGCCGACCCAGTCATTGACTTACTAAGGAAGCAGCCACAGCTCTATTGAGCGGCAGCTCGATGATGAAGCGGGCTGAACCACCTCATGCTGTCTGCGGTGTGATATTGATCCCATTGTAAACGAACCTAGGGGTTGTGGCTGGCTGGCGAGTCTCTCACCTCCTTCACAGATTTCTGCAGTGTGATGTCCCATTGTGGATAATCTGGGAGTTGTGGCTGGCTAGCAGGTCTCTTTCCCCCTTCACAGGTTTCTGCAATAATCAACTACAGATTTTTTCAGAGACCACAGGTGTCAACGACAAATGAATGTATAAGAAAACTTGATTCAAGCTTGGATGCCCACGCACTCAGTAATCTCCAGAGCATCTTCATGGCCACTCGGCTCCCAGCTCTTGATAGACCTGCTCTTGTATTGCAGATTCGGATTTCCCTTTTCTTCGGCATTCTTGTCAAGCTCCTGCTTCTCGGCCACACTGGCTCCGACCCACTCGGCATATGGCGGGTTTCCCGGTAGAATCATGTTGTCGGCAACCAAGACGGTGCCTGGGCCGACAAGGCCGAGTCTCTCACATCGCTTGAGATCACTGGTATAGCTTGGCTTGTGATGGTCAAAGAAGGCCATGGCAAGCTGAGACTTTAGCACGCCTGAATCGTAGAGGCGTTGAATGCCCTTGGCGCCGGTGCCGACAGTGATTCTGACGACATCCCTGAGGCCAGCCAAGTCGACAAGGCTTGCGGCAACAGCAGCAAAAAGGGGGCTCTTTTCGACACTATGGTATTGCTTTCCGCCAGCCTTTCTCAGTGCATCGCCAAACAAGATGGCGGAGTAGCCGACATAGCCACCCAGCTCGAGGATGGTGGCTGGTTTGTAATGGGCAATGAGTTTCGTGACCACAGCACCTTTTGCCTCGCCAATGTTGATCAAGCCGGTCACAGAGCGGGCAAAGTCGTCGATGGCCTCCAGAACCTTTTGTGGGCTCCCGCGCAGCTGGTCAATGTCCGGACGGCTGTAGACATACTCAAGTAGGGTAACTTCGCGGCCATCACTATGCTGTAATGCTCATGTTAGCAACTGGTCACGGGGAAAGACTGAACAAATCATGGCTACTGACGAACTTGCCGTCCACCTCCCAGCTCTTGTAGATCTTTGAGCGATCGAGTTCTGAAGTCTCCATGATAAGATGGCTTCTTGTTCTGTGTAACCGATGAGACTTTTGCTTTTGTTCCGTACTTGGTTAGGTGAAAGTGTCTTAACACTTGGATGGGGAGATGGAGCGGATTTGTAGAGATAGATGTCAGAGTAGGACACACGATAGTCCGAATAGGTGCATGACACAGAGCGCGGACTTTTAACCAATCTCGTCCCGCGACTTCTGCGGTACACTTGTACGTTCCTTGGAGCAGCACTGATGTGCTGTACGCAACACGGAGTCCTTCATGTGATAGTCAGCGCGGAGGAGTGCAGCCACATTCCTAAACGAAGCAAACGACTGGGCGAAGATACCATCTCGGTAGCTCTCCGTCCAGCCCCGGGATGCTGACCCTAGATACGAAGTAGGGCGGGCAGTGTTCCTGCCGAGCGTCTTGATGGCCATCTTCCTGAGGTTGAGCCCGAATGCGTGGCATCGAGATACGGCCTTTCGCTGTCTTCCATAGCACGAGGGAAGATGTCAGATTTTCTCTGTCATTGGTTGTGACGGCTGTACATGGATATTAGCACGCACTTGACAGGACAGCAGTCGTGACATGACGGGAACGGACAGTCGATAATCGTCGGTAGGAGGTAGATGAAAGGCATCTGGCATGTTGAGTGGTCGGGAGGAAACAGATGAAGCCGAAGAATGGACTTGGCGGTTGGAAGTGGAAGTTGAGGCCGAGAAAGGAAAGCGGGGACGAAATGGTACCTAGGTACCTAGATACGTACCCACCGTAACCCCACTTATTTGGTCTCGCCAAATCTCATTGGCCAATCTCCACTTACAGGCGGTGATCGCTGAAAAGGAAGCCAACAATTGCTTGGTCAACCAACGTCACCATTTTCCTCCTTCGGTTTCCTTTTGAATGTGTTCAGCCTGAAACCCTTCGTTTCCGCAATCTGGGTGTCCTTCCGAGACCTGCTGCCCATAAACCTTCCAGATTATTGGTATCATGCTACGGTACACAAGTATCGGTCTTGGGCAATTCCAAGCCACAGTGGTGAAAACCCCCACTCCATTTGCTTCTGTTGAATGGATATTCCCAGTTTCGAAGGATTGCTTCTTCAAGCTGTGTGTTGGCCACCAAATTCGACCATACGAGTGTGAAGAGGGAGGGTTCAGACTGTGTACCTAACAGGCCAAAGGCCGGGCACGGTGAGGACCAAGGAGTGGAGGTGCCGATGATGGCCCCCTTGCTTTCTTATGAAATTCTGACATCGATGGAACTCATCGCCTCCTCCAACCGGTCCTGTCCAATGGCCTGTCAAGTTCAACACAGCCGGGTCTGTTCAGCTATGAGACGCTCTTCCCATCGTATTGGCTGGCAGGCTGGCTGGCAAAAAGCGTGGAAATAGCATTCGCAGTCACTTTCAGGAAACAAAGGCTGCCAAATAGAATAGGAGCGATGGAAAACATCGTTTTGTCAAAGAACATCGTTTTATCAAAGCTGATAGTTGCTAGGTGGACAGGTGGGGAGAAAGCCTCCGCAGCCATTGTCTCTGCAAGAAATTAGGTATGGATGACGATCAGCTCTTCGATGAGCCGACCAGCACCGAAGAACTGGAGGGAGTGGCGGGAGATTACGATCAAATGTCTCAGCCAGAAATTGGGAGACACAAGAGGACATGGAAACCCATTATCCACGGGGTTAAAGCGTGTCAGACAAACGGGTAGGAAGAATAGAGAGATCTCAACCCCCGAGATTTGGAGTTCCGGACAGTCTGTCTTTGGATGGGTTATAGCTCAAGCCAGCAAGATGAACGTATCTGACTTCGACGAACAGCGGCATGAAGCTGATACGCTCGACACGATTGAGCCCATCGACGAGTACACCTCGCTCCTCCACCCTCCCCCATCACCACTACTGAGACCGGAATATTCCTCATCCTCATCCTCCTCTTCCTCCTCCTCACTATCGACCAGCACAGTAGAAGCCATCTCGAGCATCGTCAAACCCTACAACTTTCCCCCCCGTCAAGATGAAGAAAGCCAGGCCACCATCCTCACCGGCGACGACTCCCTCTATCGCCGCGACCTGTCCCCATCTTCCGACTTAACACTTACCCATACCGATGGAAACCACAATAACCACCATCCTCACCACCTCTCAGGCGGGCAATGGAGGAATAACCTGGTCCTCCTCCTGGCCGTCTTCCTCGTCAACTCCGACAGCGCCATCCTCCTGGCCATGTTCCGCCAGATCGCCAGTGATTTTGACAAGTTGACTTCAGCGAGCTGGATTATTTCCTCGTACGTCATCGGTGTCATTGTCACTCAGCCGCTGTTTGGAAAGTTGAGCGACATTTACGGGAGGAAGCCCATGCTTCTCATCGCGTACGTGTTTTACATCCTCGGTGGTATTTTGGCCGGGGCTGGGTTTGCCTTTTGGGGTGTTTTGCTGGGGAGGGGATTGTGTGGTGTGGGCAATGCTGGGATTACAGTGTTGATTTCTACCTTGATTGTTGGTATGTTCACTGACGCCGTCACCGAACCTAGAAAGTTCGTAGAGGTAGCTAGGTACCTAACTGACACCAAACAGACCTCGTTCCAATCCGCGAAGTCGCCGTCTGGCGCGGTTATGTCTACGCCATCAACCAAGTCGGCCGGGCCATTGGCCCCTCCCTAGGCGGCATCATCTCCGACACCTTCAACTGGCGCTGGTCTCTACTCTGCCAAGTACCCCTCAACACTTTTGGCCTCGTCTTCGTCTGGTGGACCATGTCCTTTCCCTCTCCCCCCTCCTCCTCAACCTCAAGCGCGAAATCCAAACTCAAAAGAATCGACTTCCCCGGCTCCCTCACCCTCGGTCTCTCCAACGTCTCCTTGCTCCTCCTCCTCGACCGAATCCAACATCTGCCTTCGCAAGAAGATGATAATAATCTCTCTCTAATCACCTTCCTTCAAGACCCTTACACAGTAACCACCCTTTTTCTCTGGCTCTTATTCCTCACCTCCTTCTTACTCGTTGAATCTCTCCACGCGGAGGAACCCATCCTCCCTCTACGCCTCTTGTTTTTGACCAGAAACGTCCTATCGTCCTACGCCATCCAGTTCCTGCAAACAGTGGCGCAGATGGCGCTGTTCACTTCCGTACCACTGTATTTCCGGCTGGTAAACGGGGACTCGTCAATCAAAGTCTCAATGCGACTGCTGTTTATCACGGTCGGGACGGTGTTGGGTGGGCTGGGCAGTGGGCTGGTGATCAAACGGACGGGGCTGTACAAGTGGGTGATTGTGGTGGCTGTGGTGCTGTCGGATTTGAGTTTTACTGCCATTTGGCTGAGGTGGAGAGGAGGGGAAGGGGGCACAACAACAAACTGGTGGGAAACGGGATACGGGTTCCCGGTGGGTGTTGGGTTTGGGGTAAGTTTGTCGGCGGCGTTTATTGGGTTGACTGCTGCTTTGGAAGGGGATAAGAAGAAGAAGAAGCCTGGTGAGGGGGGTGGGAGTCAGATCGCCGTGGCTACTTCGGGATTTTATCTCAGTTTGAACTTGGGAAGTCTGTTTGGGGTGAGCGGAGCGAGCTTGATCATCAGTTCGGTAGTGGAAAAGACACTCAGAAAAGAGTTGGATGGGCGGCCCGACAGAAGGCACATCATCAAGGAGGTCATGTCGAATATAGACAAGATTGGAGAGTTGCCGGATTGGTTGAAGGAAGTGGTGAAAGGGGCATATACGAGGAGCTTTGTGTATGTGTGGTTGTATGCGCTCGTGGCTGGGTGTTTGGCGCTCGGGGCTAGCTTTATCATGAAGGAGGGCCAGTTGAAGGATACCTCTAGTCAGTTGAGTGGTCCGTCTTCTGTCAAAAAGAAGAGAGTCAGTCGTCCTAGGACGGGAAGGCAGGAAGAGCGAGAGCAAAGGATTGGATACAACACCTTTGGAAGCGGTGAAAACAGGGGCACCGAGGAACAGCCACATGTTGTTCAATCGGGCTGAAGGCGTGTAGGTAAACGGATATCTATAATTGGGCTGGTACGATACGACGAAGGAAGGAAGACGAAGGTCGAATTTTTACAGGATCTAATACGCGTAATAATTAGAAGAGTCCGGTAGAGAATAATAGTTGCTAGACTATGTACAAATGAAGAACTTAGGCAAGCCTAGAGGTAGTTCGGATCTTCGAACACCAACAGACATGAAGCGATTCGCAATCTAGAAAGAAGATTAAAAGACATACAAAACTCAGCGGCCCATGAGCAGGGTCGAACCCGTTCACTCAAGCTGCGGCCTACGAAAATTGCACCACCGTTACCACGCAATGAGCAATCTTTATCTGGCTTCGCCACATACCGCTTGACCACGAGGGAATTTGGAGTTATCGGTGGCTACGGAAGCGGGACCTTATAGGGTCATAATGGAAGGAAGACCCAGGCCTGGTAGGCGAGTAATTGCACAGGTTGCGTTCGTTTGAACGATATGTGTGGTTTCACATTTGAACGAAATGTCTAGAAATAAAAGATAGAAATTTAGACAACAACTCCGTAGCTCCTATGTATCACCAATGCCTTATCCTTGTACCCAGAAACTAGTTCTACGCCTTCGTTGTTATGTGATGTATACATCTACCATATCATCTAACACTCATCCCAATCATGGAAAGCCGTGATGCCCGATGTCTAGACCTTAGTCTGGCTAACACTCTTCATCATTCTTCATGTCAATCCCACTGTCAAGTCTCTTCTTCCCCGGCTGCAGCCAGTAAATGCCTGTTCGAATTATTATTAGCAATCAACATCAATCAACAACACGTAGAATTCACAGCAGAAACTCACCATAATCATCCCCCTCGGAATGCCAACTCCTCCTCAACCCCAGTCCCGGCCCCTCACAAATTCCCCGTACATCCCTCGCCGTCCACTTTCCGCTTCCCAACACAAACACCTTCTCCCCTTCCTCCAGCACCACTTTCTTCTCCCCCTTCTTAACCACCGCCTCCATTCTTTTCAGGGGAACCAAATAATTCTCATACCGCTGCCTTCCTGCATCCCACCTGCCTTCAAACCTCCAGTTCTTTTCATCAAACATCTCCGACTCGCAAAGATGCAGCTGTAATTGCTCTCCAGCAGCCTCCAGTGCATGCAACACCCACCTCCTATTCTCTCCCCCAGGGGCATTATACGCCCTCTCCACTTTCTCTTCATCCAAACACCCATCTACACCCAACAGGAACCCCGCCAAGTTTTGCATCATCCCGTTGTTTTGGCTACTAGTGAACTTGGCCAACAGGTCCGAAGCTTCCTCCCTCTCGAGATTGGCAATGCTGTTCCCCAACCAGACCATCGTCTTCCTGTACGGCGCCAGATCGGGCTGGCTTAGCCAGCAGGCACCATCCTCGTAGGTACCCAAAAGCGAGCGGAGTTCGATGTGTTGGAGGTTTGCAGTACGTTTGCGGAGTTGTGCGAGGGAAGACTCGAGCAGGGAGCGGTCGACGTCGAGAGCGTAGTAGACTACTTTCCCATTTCCCGCTCTTGAACTTGAACTTGAAGAAGAGTCCAGACAACTATCTAGCGCCGTAAGCAGCAAAGCGGTCTTGGAGAGATTGCCTGCGCCCAGCTCGACGAGAATGTCGGTGGTCGAAGAAGCGATGGTGGAAGCGATGTCGGAAATTTGTTTTTGTAGTAGAGTGTTCTCGACCCGGTAGGGATAATAAGAAGGCGTGGCGAGGATGGAGTCGTAAAGGGATTGACCCTTTTCGTCCCAGAGCAGGAGGGAGGGGAGAAATTTGCGGCTGGGGGGTTGCAGGAGGGAGGAGAGGGTTTGGGTGTCGAGGGTGTCAAGGAGGGAGGTGGAGGAGGAGCGGATGTCGATCATGTCGGGAGAGGGGGTGGAGCGGTGGTGGTGGTAGAGCATGGATGGAAGGGCTCCGGAACGAGAGGGTGGTGTCCCTGGGCTGAAGGTGGTGACATCTCTGTCTTCGGTATTGTGGTGAAAAGAGTGTGATTCAACACCGGGAGAAGGTAGGACTTGGGCCATGGTAGGTTGTACTGGGTTGATGTGGTGAGACAACGGATATGAAATGGCTATTTGAGTCGTTGAACGTGATAAGGGTGTAACGAGTAGTGCTCAGGTTTGTCGTGTTGAAGTCGACTTGACCTAGAAATTGGCGTTGATGTGTCTTTCTTGATGGAGGAGACGTATGTTATAAACCACCTTCAACCCAGAATACATGGTCGACCATGGCAGCCTTTTGTTCAACATCTTGGACTTGTGAGCTAGCTGATGGCCATTTTGTCATTTTTGATGACTGGAAATTCCCGACTGCCTATCCGTTAATAGCAGAAAGCTATTGCATTGTCATGGACAGCACAAGGACTTATGCGAGTGAAAGGCGTCATGGAGATAGTACTTCCTAGGTACCGGAAGGCACAAGGTCCGATCAGCCTCAGCCCAGTTATGCTCTCTTGTAGCCATACGTGGGAGTATTTTTCCCTCAGTCGACTTCCCAAGTCCGTATGTACAGTAAGACCTTTAGCCACGGCCCATGATGGCACATTAGCGGGAAGATTCGTAATGTGCTTGCTGCAATGACTTCTGACCAGGAACAAATAGTCCATCCCAAGAAGTGATGTAATCGACATTCAGTGCCGATTGTTTGGTTCCTGGCCCAGGGGTAATGCAGACAGAGATCGCGTATGTATCGTTGACCCCCCATGCCTATGCTGTCCATGATGGAAAGCAGTTGATCGGATATTCAGACTTTGGATGTTGGTGATGGATGAGTAGGTACACAGTACACTGTACCGATGGGAGAAATAGGAGACATGTGGTGTGCAGAAGAAAGCTCCTATGAGCAGGGATAATCAGTAGAGGTAGGTACCTTGGTTTCTTGTAGGCCATCAGGTTCTTTTGAGGTACATCCGAATCAGCAGGTTCAACAATCAATGAATCCGAGGCAGCAAATCGGAACCGGACATGTCCGTTCAATATGCCGCTGCCCGGCGAGGGGGACGGCAGTCTTCAGCTTGAAGAGTCAGCGCCATCACGATGTGAATCCTAGATCGAGGTAACAGGTTGTTTGCTGCGTGTGCTGGTGAGTTCGTTGAAGAAGCGGGAGGCGAGGGAATGCAGTGAGATGAGACAAGATGATGGAGGTTGCTACCCATTTGGGGAAGCTGCCATGATAGTTGCTGTGGACAGGGTCCTTCTGTGCAACTACAAAAATGAGGGGTTACCTGCACTTCAACTGTGTGGCTTGTTTGTCCTTTCTTGTACAACATTGGGCACCTAAGAGAAGCAGGTTAGTCCCGCCCATGTCCTGTAAACCCATGCACCTCTCCCGTCACAGCATGGACATTCCACTCCAATATCGGATTCCTTTGACTCTCCCGCATCAACGCAGTGACAAAGAGTTTCCGATTGGAGTAGCGCAAAGGTACTTATCAAAGACACTCCCAAAAGATCGATGACGATGACGATCACCGGGGTCAAAACAGATATCTGGAACTTGGCTCGGAATCCAAGACTTCCAGACACGAGGAACTGCACATGGCTGAGATGGATGCTTCCGCATTTTTCCCAACCGTATAGAGGTAAATAGATCTGGGAATATGATCCGTCTAGACTTGTCCCAGCCAGCCATCAAGGTGCCAGCCGACTCGAAGCGGCTGACGGAGCCGGAATTGTACACCGCGTTTATGTCGTGGTCTCTGCAGATGCTCGGAGTAAACAGACGTGCTTGGGGCTGAAGAGCATGAGAGGAACTGCTCTACTTCACTATGTACTCTCATCAAGTATCGGCCGGCTTTTGAGTTGTATTTCTGAGATCCTCACACCATTCCTTGCATTCAACCACCAGAGGCTTTTTCGAGATGATGGAAGTCAAAACAGTGGATATACTCATTATCGGTGCTGGACCAGCTGGTAAGCAAGTCCAAAGTCCAAGAAGGCCGGAACATAGGCTGACACTCTGCTCACAGGGCTGGCCTTAGCCAACTGGTTCCGAAACTCCAGCATCAATGTCCTGCTGGTTGACAAGAAACCCGGGCCTACACGGCGAGGGAAAGCTGAAGGGCTGAAGTCAACGACAAACGAGATCTTTGACTCGTACGGTATCGGGCCTCAAATTGCAACAGAATCATGGAGACTAGAAGAAATAGCCATCTGGGGCCAAAAGAAGGATGGCAAAAGCGGGATCGAGAGGGAGCAGCTGATACAGGATAAGGTGGAGGAGTTGGGCAAGGTGCGGGAGACCATGTTGCAGCAATGTGAGTACTGACTTTATGATTTTCCCACCACTTGCTGATTGTTGAGCCGTATAGCGAGAGTCGAATACCACATGCAGCAAAACCTGCTAAGCCACAGGAACATTACGATCCAGTACAACACCCAGCCTGTCGACGTCAATGTCGATGAGTCCTTGCTGCATGAGGATGAAGTTTATCCCGTTGAAGTGCTCTTGGTCAAGACCCAGGTGCACCCAGAAGCGTCCTCGAATATTCTCGAGAACTCAACACCATATGTGAGAACTCCAATGTCACCAGCACTGTCAGCTGGTAATGCTAACAGGCGTTAACAGACCGCAGATGGTGCTGCCAAAGAGGTGGAAGAACGAATCCGAGCCAGATACATTGTAGGCTGTGACGGAGCTCACAGTTGGCTTCGAAAGCAACTTCAAGTCCAACTCGAAGGCGACCTAACAGACTCTGTTTTCGGCGTCGTCGACCTAATCCCCAAATCCAACTTCCCCGACCTTCGCCGTGTCTGCTACCTCCGCGCCTCCACGGGTACCATCCTCCTCGTCCCGCGGAGCAACAAGGAAGTCCGGCTGTACATCCCCGTCGAGAGCGGCAGTTCACTTTCAGACCCCAAAGAGCTCACTTTCGACCGCATCATCGATGCCGCACGCAAAATCATGTCCCCTTACACTCTGGAAGTCGGCGCAGTCTCGTGGTGGTCGGCCTACCGCGTTGGCCAGCGCGTCGGCAGTCATTTTTCAAGACACAATGAAAGGGCGTTCCTGGTAGGAGACGCGGTGCATACGCACTCGCCCAAGGCCGGACAGGGGATGAACACGAGTATCCAGGATGCGTATAATTTGGGGTGGAAGCTGAGGTTGGTTCTGCAGCCTCACCACAAACTCGACTCGGACGCGTCGAGGAGGCTGTTAGCGACGTACGAATCCGAGCGCAGACCCGTAGCCCAAGACCTCATCTCCTTTGACCGTGGTTACCTCAAGCTCTTCGCTGCTCCCTCATCCCAATTCGACACCGAGTTCTTGCAGGCAATCAAATTCACCACCGGCCTGTCCATCCGCTACCCGCCCTCATGCGCGGTGCAGCTCCCAAAGGTTGTGCAAACAGCTGAAAAGCTGGGTCCAAGTCTTCTCAAAGCTGATCTAGTGCCCGGAAAGCGCTTGCCGGATTTTCAAGCGGTTTACCAAGCGGATGGGATCACGACTTGGATTCATAAACGGCTACAGGCCACGGGTTGCTTTCGGGTGATTGTCTTTGCTGGAGACCTTGCTGCTCACCAACACTTGTCGACGAATGTGCAGAAGCTGGGGGAGTACCTCGCAGACCCAGAGAATGGATTAGGACAATTGACAGCAGGCGGAGAGGCGGCGCCGGTGGAGGTGCTCATGGTGCATAGTGCTAATCGTGAAAAGGTTGAACTGCTCGAATTGCCAGAAGTCTTTAGACCTTGGAGCGATAATGACGGATATGATTACTGGCGGGTGTTGGCGGACGCTGAGAGTGTGCATGAAGGACATGGGAGGGTGTATGAGCGGCTGGAGACTGATCCGGAGAAGGGGAGGACGTTGGTGGTGAGGCCGGATGGGTATATTGGTGCGGTGCTTGATGTGGATGACTTTGAAGGGGTTGGGAAGTACTTCAACGAGCTGGGTATGCTGTCAAAATAAGTAGAGACATGGCCAGCCTTAGTTTGATGTTGGTGATCCAAGGCGGGCACAACCAAGTCGAGTCAGTTGGAAGGTGTTGAGATGATCAGGGTTAGGGTTGAAGCAGATGACATGCCACAAGCACAGTCCACCGCCAACCATCTGCTGCTGCTGCTGCTTGCCCTGCTGCTGGTTGCGTGTTGGACCTGCCGAACGCGAGGAAGCATGTGCATTAGCATATGAGAGATAACGGCCAATTTTGGAGTCTTGACACTGCCGCCCGCGGGCACATGAATGTCAGCAACGCGGCTGGTGAAGGACCGGGCAGTTTTGACACGGATGGAATTGAAAGGCAAAAGTGTCAACTTCCATCCCGAATGCTCACTCTTTTTCTGACCTCAACATCATGATCTTTCCTCAAACAAGATCAACCTGTTACCACCGACTTGCGCGACACAACAATCGGCATCACGACGCAACCTGCCTGTGGAATGCGCTTTGAGATCACCAGATTGAAAATAGATTGCCAAATTCAGCGGCTCGCGACGACCCCTCTTCGTCATCTTCAAGTTTTCCAACCGTCCTACCTCTAGGCTTACACCACCGCAATAACCCCAGCGCCAACTGAATTGATTGGGTCGTCAACTGGGGACTGCGACCTGACGGGACTGCGACGGGGCCGGGTCCGCTTCATTGTCCGCTTATCGCTGGGCGCTACGTTAACGATAAGAAGCCAGTGGCGACGTCATCGACCCTCTCTTCCCATTTCGCATCGATCATCAGTTCTTGGTTTCCAGTCCAACGAGACAGAAGAACCACACGGCAACACGGGTTGTTCGTTGTGTTGTTGGTCCAGGCTGGTCGTACTCGCACTATTTGACAGGAACCCGTGTCATTGCGGAAACCTTGATTCAGATCCTTTCTCTACTCGGACCCTGAACCTGTCACTCATCTCCGCTGTCATCCTTTCCTGCTGCCACCTAGTGCGCGCCTACTCTGCCGACGCCTCTTGACTACACTAATACTTCTCCTTGATCGTCATCATGTCCTGGGACCTCACCCGCCGTCGATGGATGCGACGGTTGAACAGCAAATATATCTTTGACCGCTTTGTAGGTGATGCTTTCTGTTTTGGCTTCGTCTGATCTCTTCCTCTTCCTTTTTTCCCCCTTCAACAAAAGCCAAGTTCTGGAAGATTCGCATGCCCACACCTCTTTCAACCGACACAACGCCGAACATCGAGATTCCACCTCGACTTTCAACACTTGGCAAAAAAATAATCCACACAACTACATACCTTCGAGCAGCAGTTGATCTGATCTTTGCTATTTTGTTTCTGCCGTATTGCTGGTCGTTCTGTTTCGCGTACACAGAACCACTCAACTCATCTTCAAAACGACTCAAGTACAACGGCCGAGTGCTGACCGAACAATGACCTGAATTGCCTGCTCTAGCCCTTATTGCATGCCATCGTCTTCATAATCGAAATGACCATCATCGCCCGGCTCACGAGCCGGTTCAACCAGTTCTACAATGAACGACCTGGTGCGTTTTCCAAGTCCCATTCTCCTAACGCGGCGGTTCGAGTCGCGGCCATGTTTTCACACGTCACGTACGCTTTCGTTGCCCTGCGCAACCATGGCTAACAAAAGTGCCATGGCAGTGCTCACGATGATGGTGACCAATGCGGTCCTGGCTGGTGTCGCCGATACAGTAGCCCAGTCCATCACGGCGGTCCGGCAACGTGCCGTCCGCAAGTACCCACCCGGCCGAGGCCCGAACGCGCGCGACGACTTTGTTGCCTACGAGATTCACGAGCTCGACCGGAAGAACCCCCTCAACGAACAAGAGCTGATCCCCGAGTCGCGGGACCTGCCGCCCCCGTTCGACTTTGAGCGGCTGACCCGCTTCATGGCGTTCGGCTTCTGCATGGCGCCCTTGCAGTTCAAGTGGTTCGGCTTTCTCGAGCGATGCTTCCCCATCACCAAGAAGAACGCCTACCAGTCGGCTTTGAAGAGAGTGGCTTTCGACCAGCTCATCTTTGCGCCCTTTGGTCTGGCCTGCTTCTTCACGGCCATGACGCTGGCCGAGGGCGGTGGAAAGAGAGGCGTGTATGAGAAGATGAGGGACCTGTACGTGCCGACGCTCAAGGCCAACTACGTTCTTTGGCCGGCGGTCCAGGTTATTAACTTTCGGTTGATGCCCGTGTCGCTCCAGCTGGTGAGTTGCTTTGTTCTGATTGTATGGAAAGAAGATGTCGCTAACAAAGTCATGATCACATAGCCATTCGTTTCCACTGTTGGTATCGCTTGGACAGCCTACCTTTCACTCACCAATGCCGCTGAGGATGTGCAGCACACCACCCCTCATCGGGCACCTGGCTCTCCCGACATTCGTCTATCCTAAATGGTTGCGACGTTAACCATCAAGGTTCTTTCTCCTCATGCATTCGATGATCACAAGTTGCCAACTGGGGCAAATACCTACCTAAAGAATATCCGCGCAACGACATGAACAGTACTATACACCTGCCGGGTTGCCTTTGTCCCTGCTTTTTCTCGCGGAGAGGGGAATTGTAAAAGAGTTCATGGAAGGGGTTCGGAGGATACTATACCACGGCACTTCTTTTATACAGCTGACCGACCTCAAGGCGTCTTGGAGTTTTGACCGAGGGTAACATTGCCCTTTTCCTTCGTTCCGTTCGTTGTATCTAGCTAGACCCAGTCTCAATTAAAACACAGAACCATCTGACGTTAATTCTCACTACTTGTGATGTACCTGGTGCGATACTCAAAGGCGTAACGTGTGAGACGGTAAGAAGCGGTCGGGAGATCTACATAAAAGTCTTCCGAACATGAGAGATCGTATGAAATGGTTAGATTATATACCACGCCCAGAAAGATGATCACGTTGTCCCTCCATTCCTCCCCGGTAAGCCGAAATCCGGATTAATGGAAAGGGTGGTACGACTCCTACCAGGGTCAAACTGGTCGAAGGAAGCCGACATATTCTCGACTTGTCCGGTTCCGAGGTTATGTTGCCAAATCATGTTCCCGAATAGGTAAAAGTCGTGTGGAAATGGCAGCGAATGCGTGACCGCCATGTGCAGGCAGCGTGAGGCATGTTGGTTCGTGGTGCCTGCCTTGTCAAAGTTGTCAATGTCGCGATGGGAGTTTCTGCAGTGCTTTGCTTGCTGTCGTCTCAAGACATATCGTTGTATAATCGAATTTTTCACCGGTATAAGTGATAACAATTTAAGATCGTCTAATAGTCCCCGTCCAGACTTTGCCTCTAGGCATATCGGACCGATTTAACAACATGTTCAATAGCGACAATCGGAGCCCTTTGGCACTAATTTGCATATACTGCCCGCCGGGATGCTATTGCCGTTGTTCCTTGTAGAATGATCCCAGAGGCCCAGAGGGTCTTCAATGGAAGGATCACCCCATCCGCAACAGCAGACCCTCAGCGCCTCGACGTCACTGGCCCCCTCTTTGCGAATTGGCTCCACAGGAGCTCGGTGTTACCCCTCCATTCTCAATTCGCTTACCCCCTTCTGCCCCTCCATCATAGCCACTCTCTCTCCTGCCCCCGGGCCATTGCGACCGCTTCGGGGGAAGCGCCCGGCGTTGACAGAGAATTTGCGTCTTGTTGAGCTTTGCAAAAGGATTGGCAAAGCAAACGGGATTAACACAAGAATAGAAGCTGACCTATCATCATCGCGTGTTGTCGCATATCCACCTGATTCTCACCCTTCGCTTTCATTCTGTTGATAAGACATCCTCTCGTAGTCTTGTGTTTGATCCTTTCTCTCTCTTGATCTTCCTTCTCATCGTCGCTCCAGTTCGTGATACCTAGTCACATACAAATCGCCATCATGTCTCTCTCCAACAAGCTCTCCATCGAGGACGTCGACCTCAAGGGCAAGCGCGTCCTCATCCGTGTAAGTTTCTTCTAGCGCTAGCTAGCTCCTTGTGTCGCTGTGTGATTCATATAGGTGGATGGATGGGTGACCAGACAAAAGTTCTAACATGCCACCCTTCTCTAGGTCGACTTCAACGTCCCCCTTGACGCCGAAAAGAAGGTCACCAACCCCCAGCGCATCGCCGGTGCCATCCCCACCATCAAGTATGCGCTCGACCATGGCGCCAAGGCCGTTGTCCTCATGTCTCACCTTGGCCGTCCCGACGGCAAGCCCAACCCCAAGTACTCCCTGAAGCCCGTTGTTCCTGAGCTCGAGAAGCTCCTCGGCAAGAAGGTTACCTTCGCCCCCGACTGCGTTGGTCCCGAGGTTGAGGAGATTGTCAACAAGGCCGACAACGGCGAAGTCATTCTCCTTGAGAACCTCCGCTTCCACATTGAGGAGGAGGGCAAGGGCACCGATGCCGAGGGCAACAAGGTCAAGGCCGACAAGGCCAAGGTTGAGGAGTTCCGCAAGAACCTCACCAAGCTCGGTGATGTGTACATCAGTGAGTTTTCCAGTCCCCTTGGCTTCAAGATTGGGCACAGTAGCTAACACCATATTCCACAGACGATGCTTTCGGCACTGCCCACCGCGCCCACTCCTCCATGGTCGGCATTGACCTCCCCGTGAAGGCCGCCGGTTTCCTCATGAAGAAGGAGCTCCAGTACTTTGCCAAGGTTCTCGAGTCGCCCCAGCGCCCCTTCCTCTCCATCCTCGGCGGTGCCAAGGTTTCCGACAAGATCCAGCTGATCGACAACCTGCTCGACAAGGTCAACACCCTCATCGTCTGCGGTGGCATGGCCTTCACCTTCAAGAAGACCCTCCAGAACATGCCCATCGGCAACTCGCTCTTCGATGAGGCCGGCGCCAAGATTGTCCCGGACCTTGTCAAGAAGGCCGAGAAGAACAACGTCAAGCTCGTCCTCCCCGTCGATTTCACCATTGCCGACAAGTTTGACAAGGACGCCAACACTGGCTACGCCACGGACAAGGACGGCATTCCCGACGGCTGGATGGGTCTTGACTGCGGCGAGGAGTCGGTCAAGCTCTTCACCCAGGCCATCAACGAGTCCCAGACCATCCTCTGGAACGGCCCCGCCGGTGTCTTCGAGTTCGACAAGTTCGCCAAGGGCACCAAGGCCACCCTCGACGCTTGCGTCAAGGCTGCCGAGGAAGGCCGCACCGTCATCATTGGCGGTGGTGACACCGCTACCGTCGCTGCCAAGTACGGTGTTGAGGACAAGCTCAGCCACGTCTCCACTGGCGGTGGTGCTTCCCTTGAGCTCCTTGAGGGCAAGGCTCTCCCTGGTGTTGTTGCTCTTAGCGAGCGTCAGTAAGTTTGTCCTCGGCTTTCAAAGGAGTTGGGAGGAGATGTGACGATGTTATGAAACCTCTCTGATATTGAATGAGAGATCATGACTGATGGATCAAAAAAACATATGATGATAAAGGGTCCTTGGAAGGATGAGCAGGGCCAGTCTATGATAGGCACTTTAGTCCAATTCGGTAAATAGAACAAAACAGTTCAAAGTCCAGTTTTTTTATGATTCGAAGTGTGATGTGCGGATAAGCTTGATGAATCTGGTTCGTCCCAAGATATTTTTCAAGTCTATGCATCAAGTTCAAGATGAAGTCTATGCAACCCATCTCGACCCTGTGTTGATACCCAATGACTAGACAAGTCGGCACGTCTCCGGATATTGTCTCTTTATAGTCGGAGGGTCTTCTTCACCTTTCACTCGCATATCGAAGCCTCGCACAGCAATGTCACCGCAAGATCCCGGACTGAAATTTTGATCAATATTGTATTGATGCGCCTGTCCTCCCCTCATATCATACTTCGTACAAGCTTCGAAAGTCCTCCGATTACCGCTTCTTGGCAGCCTCAACCTTCTTCAGCTCCTCCCTAATGGTTTGAAAAAGACAAGTCAGTAACTGATCTGCTTTCTTCGACTTTGCTTTTTGTTTCCTCCAAAATTCCAAGATGGTGTGATTTATTTTAACGCCTGATTGACTGGCCCAGCGCAGTACCAGCCCACCGGATATAGGATTTTCAGTCCCAACCCCCTAGCGCAAAGCTAGCTAGATGAAGTGGAAGCCCATGGTAAAGGAGCAGGAGGAGGGAGAGGGAGAGGAAGAGGAAGAGGAAGAGGAAAAGGGAGGGAGGGACGCAGGTAAAAAGGGCGGGAGGGAGGAAGGAAGGAGTACGAAAAGAAAAAAAAAGACGTACTTTAGCTGCGCGGAAAAGTCGTCGCTCGTGTCATCGTCGTCCCATGACTCTTCCCATAGGTGCTTGGCCTCGTTGTTGCCCTTGGCGGCTTCTGTGTCTTCGGCTTCCCAGTCTGTTTGTTTGTTTTGTTAGTTACATGTGATCTTGACTTCAAACTGGCTTGTTGTTTCTAGTGGGAGCTTTGGGAAGTTTGCGATTGGTGATACAGGTAGGAAGGAGGAGGAGGAGGAGGAGGAGGAGGAGGAGGAGGAGGAGGAGAGGGGGAAAGGTAGTGTAAGTGGTGAAGATGGTGCAGTACAACAGCTGGGAAGCTAGCCTCCGCAGTTGCGCAAGTCGAAGGAGGTTTGGTATGTAGTGTCCGTGCCAATGATGAAGGGTACAAGAAGGGAGGTTGTTGAATGATATGATATATGGAAGCAGGTCGTGATGCGGTGGTGTTTGGGATGCGATGCGGCGTCCAGCAAAAGGTGCTTCTTAGCCATAGCAGGCAGGCAGGCAGACTAACCATCGACGGGGAAGTCCTCAAACTCGTCGTCCTCCTCCAACACGGCCGTCTTCTTCTCGGTAACGGGCTGCTCGGGCTTGGGCTCGGTCGACTTGGCGTCGTTCTTGGGTTGTGTTGAGGCCATTGTGAATCTTGTGTTTTGTGTGTAGATATATAGAGGGATGGAAGCAGCTGGACTGAAGCTGATGACGCTAGACGGATGGATTGTATCGACGAATTGTTGGAAAGGCGGGCAAACTTGTCGGGCGTACTTTTAGTCACGTCGTGGTGATGATGGTTGCGCTTTTGTTGTTTGGTATTATGCGCACGGAGTAAAATCGAAATCGTCGGTTTCGCGGAAAGATGCTGGTTACTGCGGTGGTTGATAGCTCTAGGTAGCTTTTAGTCCGTCAGTCGTGACAGCTCGTGATCTTGTCGTTTGTTCCGTCAACTGCAGCTGCCGAGTGACGGGTCCCCAACCCAAGGCGGCAGCGAGACGACGTGCCAATTCGGCTTCCTCCGCCCACTTGGCCTGGGCGAGCCAGGGGCGGCAAGAAAGAGCACGGGCCATTTTGCAGGTCTTGGCAGAAAGCTCTTGGACCCACTTTGGTATGTACCCCGCCGAGTTGTGATTGTGCTCTTGGTGTGTCTTTCTGTTTGGCATCGTCATTGATGTCTTGTCTGTACATATTGGAAGATCAACGCTGCACTGTTCAGGCATTGCATTCGTCCGAACCATCACTGACAATTGCAGATGACTTCTCATTTCTTGCATTTGATATCCTGCCTGCAGTTAACATTTCTAGTTCAACACGCAGACCGGGAATCAGCCCACCAGGAAATCTTGGGTATAGAGACTGACAAACGCCTAACAAGAAGAATTCCCTGCTGGTTCAGTTGCAAACACTTCAGTTGTTTTGGTAGCTCTATGGTGCGGCATCAAACCAATCTTCTGAAACCTTTGTTCTTTCGTCTTTTCCCCTCTCGTTGCAAACTGAACCTAATACATATCTGCCCAACTGAGCCATCGCGGTAACCAGTTCAGGACTCCAATGTTACCTCTAGCAAGTGGTTACACGACATGGTATGCCGATATCTGCAGTGCTTATATCGAATCTGACCTAGAAGTCCCATTGAGACTCGATTGGCCTTTGCCCTAGCCATTCGCGAGATGAGAGAAATGGATGATACCCCAGAGACTATATGGAGATCTGATGGAAATCGGCCATTCCGTCATGGCTGGAAGCCGGCTCTCAGAACCCACACCATATTCTTGGATGATGCAAGACCGAGGGCTACGGTTCGAGATGTAGATTGTACCGTACGGTGTGCAGAAGCGCGCGGCGTAGACGTGCCGGCTGCATTGGATATTACCTATCTCCAGTATACCTTGAATTGGATACTGACACAACACAGTATCAAACGAAGGACCTATGACAGTTCATGCCACAGTTTGTCCCAAGTTCCAGGGCAGCAACCTTGGAATGGAACAAGGTGTGAAAACCGGGGACGGCATCGGGGACCCTTTTTCGATTGTCTCTCTTGGAAAAGGCACTGTCTCTTGGACGCCTCGTCGCCTCTTTCCCCTCGTTCCTTTTTTTCCTTTTTCTCTTTTTTCTTTTCTCTGGGGCAATGCTACTAGTTCCTTCACGTACTTGGGCGAATACTTAAAGACCAGCCCCGCTGCTGACCACGAAGCCCTTTCAAGAACGAGCCGCAGCTCAGTACAAGAACGAAAACCTGACAACAAACCTACGGTACACACGAACCTACTAACCCGATCTTACTCGCATTTCTCCTCCCTTTCAGCGCAAAACTCCACCCGTTCATCGAGTCAAGAGAACCAACGACAGGGACTTGCTTGATATCGGCAGGCATACCGTATCTCGAGACATCGACGACCTCGCTCCATTGGAGTCCTTCCCCGGTGATCAACTAGATAAAACCCCACTTTCCGATCTGGTTCGCTCGCGTCTGCACGCCCGCTCACGGTACGCCCGCTGCGCTGAACGAACAAATTGCACACGGGCACCATACATACCTCGCTGGGGCAAAACATTGCCGGAAACCTCGATTCCAGTCCCGGCCGGCGCTGAATGCCTGGACAAGCTGGATTGCGCTGAAAAGGATCTCCACCACGAACCGACCGGGCACTCAGTCCGCCCACTCGGCTTGGGCCGCAGCGCCGCTCCTAGTCAGCGCCCCCGTCAGTGCCAGTCCCAAACAAGCGTTACGCCCCGAACCCCAGGTTTCCTTGTTGGTAGGTTTCGCCAGGTCTGCAGTGCCGTCTTAGATCCGGTTTCACCGGCCTTGCCGCTCGGCACCCCTGTATATATCCAGGTCTTGCCTCTGGTTTCTTTTTTTTCTTAAATTTTTTTCATATTTTTTTTTTCTTTTGATCCTGGCAGAGCGGGGTCTGGATTTCGCTGTCTTACTTTTTTTTTTGCCTCAGCCTGCGAAAAGGCAGGTCCTCTTGTCGCTATTTTTCACACCAAAAAGTCGTGACGCCGGTGGCACTATATAAGTGATCCCGGACCTCGGATCTTTGCTTGGCGACTCGGGCATCCGGCGCCCATCCCCTCCGCGCCAACCCGCTTTCCGTCCTCGGCGGCGTGCAACACCACTTCAAACGGCTACCGTTACAGTACACGACCCGGCCGCAAAACGCAGGGTCACACAACCACCTGGAACTTGCCAAAATGTCTGCTGCATTGCGCTTTTGGTTGCGCGGACAGTCCGCCGCCTCGAACCAGTCGTCCAAAGCGCCGAGTGCTGCGCCGAGCCCGGCCGCCAGTTCTACTTCCTTGCGCGACCAGTTCAACAAACATGGACGTTCCAGTACCGCCTCAGTTAGCGCTGCCCAGCAGGAGGCGAGCAACATTGAAGATGCCATGGCAGCAGTAGCGTTGATTATGAACGACGATATCGACGGAGCCGAAGCAATGTTGCGTGCGCGCGAAGATGCCTCGACATTCCACCAGCTTGGTGTGGGTGTCTCGACATTTTTGAGGAGTATCTTGGGATTCGAAAAGGACATCATGAACGAGGCGACAACCAGGTTGGGGGAGACGGAAACACGGGCATGGAATGACATGAAGAAGGCCCAGAAAGAGGCGGAAAAGCATGGGGTGTACGGTGGTTCGGTATACCCCCAGGGGCATCCGTCAGGAGGAAGCCACATCTACCCTCCGGGTTCTGAGTTTGCGCTCGTGAACGCAGAGGCGCAACTCATGGGCGCCGTGGTGGCTGTGATGCACGAAAGTCTGACGGAAGGAATCAAGGGATTTTACAAGCTGAGAAAGGCGTACGCGACCTTGGATGGTATCATGGCCTCTGAGTTGCTGTATCTGCAGACATTGGAAAAGAAGGGTATCATCACGAACGCAAGCTCCACCAAAACGAGTCTCGACAAGATGCCTGGTGCATTCAGCGACTCGGAATTCGCTACCCTCGAAAACACCAAAGGCGCAAACACTCCTTCGCAAAACGGCGCCGCCGCAGACTCTGCCAGTGTCGCCAAAGACCCCTCTGGCCCTCAGACACCAGCGTCCGCATCGGCTTCCAACGAAGCGAAGACGGCCGCAGATGTAGAGATACTCGACGAGAAGTTAGGCCATCTACAACTTGACACCGATGCGACGAGCGAGCAGAGTGTACTCCCAGATGCCTCCCCAGAAGATACGACGCCATCGACACCCCAGTTCTCTCACCTCGACCAGCTGAACAAGTTCGGCGCCGATAGGTCACTTTTCAAGTCACCCGTTGACATCTTCGTCCACAGCGGCGCAAGCATGTGTTTTGGTATTCTCCTGCTCATCATCTCCATGGTTCCCCCAGCATTCTCCCGCCTTCTCTCCGTCATTGGTTTCAAGGGCGATCGCGACAGGGGAGTCCAGATGCTCTGGCAGTCAACCAAGTACGACAACGTCAACGGCGCCATGGCCGGACTCGTCCTCCTCCAGTACTATAACCTCTTCTTCGGAATTGCCGACATCCTCCCCAGCGAGCTCGACATCCAGCAACTCTCCAAGCCTTCCACGGGGGGTGCCAAGTTCGAAGCCGTCGGCTACCCCCGCAACGAGTGCACCGCTCTGCTTGCCCAGATGCGCCAGCGGTATCCGGACTCGCGCCTCTGGAGGCTCGAAGAAGCCCGCGTCTTGGCCAACGGTCGCCGTATCGAGGAGGCCCTGGCCATGCTGGCTGACAATAACGACAGCAAGATGCGCCAGATTGCCGCGCTCAACAGTTTCGAGCTGAGCATGAACTCCATTTATGCCCTTGACTTCAAGTCCGCGCCCGTCCACTTTTTGCGGTGCGTTGAGCTCAACAGCTGGAGCCACGCGCTATACTACTACCTCGCCGCTTGCGCCGAGCTGGAGCTGTACCGCGATCTGTTCCACAGCGGCGAAGCTACCAGCTCTGCGGCGCTCAAGCACAAGAAGCTCGCGGAGGAGTACTTCCGCAAGGCCCCCACCGTGGCCGGCAAGAAACGCTTCATGGCCAAGGCGATGCCCTTTGAGGTGTTTGTGCTGCGCAAGCTGCAGAAGTGGGAGGAGCGCGTCAAGGCGTACGGGTTGGATCTCGCCGATGTGATCTGCGTCAGTCCCGCCATGGAGATGATTTACTTGTGGAACGGCAGCAAGCGTATGCCGCCTCACTTGCTGGAGAAGGCGCGGACGTATCTACCTTGGGAGCGGTGCACGGCGCCGGCGGACAAGGATGTGATTCCGAAGATCAAGAAGCTGGAGCAGGATGAGGTGGCTATTGGATTGTTGGCCGAGTCGTCGTTTTTGAGACAGCTGGGCAAGAGCGTGGAGGCGAGGAAGTTGGTGGAGCCTCTTTTGGGTGTTGACAAGTATGTTGTTGTCTCTCTTTTCCCTCTCACTTGACCTGATACCGAACATTTGTGCTAACCTGTTAACCTTTTTTTCTGCAGATCCGTCTTCAAAGGCCCTACTAGAGACGACTACTGTGGCGCCGCAGCCCATTATGAAGTCGCGGCCGTTGCGTGGATGGAGGCCTGCAGCCCCGAGGCCTGGCCATCAGCCGCCGAAGAGGTCGAATCCTTCCGCAAGCAAAAGACAGACGAGTGCCAGCTGCATCTGGACAAGGTGTCCAAATGGGATGGGTTCGTTTTGGATGCTCGGTTCGGCATGAGAGTTCAGGCTGGCATCGACAGTGTGAAGTGGCTGAAGAGCAAGAAGGGCTGGATGTGATGCAGTACCCAAGGTACCTACCTACCTTGATCTCAGAGGATGTGTGAACAGATGTTACAAGCCAAGTTATGATACTAGGTGTTTACTACGGGTTGGCATAGACAGGGGCGGCGTGTAAAGGGTTAACGCAGGCCGGGCGGTTATTGTGTTTTTCTTCGGTTTCTATCAGTTATACAAGGAACTTGGCTCCTTGGATGCTAGACCGCGATGTGCATTGCACAGCGAGTTTTGGTGTTTTGTTTGTGTGCACGTAATTCCGTTGGTTCATGTTTTCTGTTTTCGGTCTCGGATGGTTTGGGTACGGTATCGAGGTTTATACATAGAGGTACTTTATATGATTGTATGGACGCAATATATGGATCAAAAGATCAAAAGAAGTTTACGATCTACTCAACGGCGTTGAGGAGACTGAGCTTGAAGCGTTCGGAATTTATCAAGACACTTCGCACCAGGCGAAAATGGCATCACCGGCCGGCAAGTGGTCCTGCCAGTAATGACCGCTATCTTGGCCCTATATGTATACCTTAGTGTACACGACACAGTTGCCGGCGGCAGCAGGACGGGCGGCTAGGACGGCAACAACCCCGGCTCGACGTCATAGGGTACGATAATTCAGCGATGGAATGAGAGTTGTCAGAGTTTGTTCACTCGTGTAGCACGGGCAACCAACGTCGTATACACAATTCTTGGTGTTTGAAAAGGTCCCCAAGCTGGGAGAGCGGATCTCTTCATATTTTCAGCTAACAATATCCTCATAAGAATCAGTGTAAATCTGACTTGTAACATGGGCGGCTCCAGTCTCCACGCGACACGTTGAATGGTCAGGCCAGTTACAGCGCATACTCGTATTTTGACCCAAAGGTCAACAGCCCCTCTTCTCAGCCCACACATTTTGAATGGACTGTTGGAATTTGAAAAGTAGAGGCCCCTCTGGGATTTAAAACCCAAAACATCACCGAATGTAAACAAGCCTCATCTGGTCTCACACTATCTCCAGGCCCTGGAGACCAATGTCAAGATGGCCTCCCTTTTAAACCTCCCCTTCGTCTCCTACTTCCTCCCCTCGTCGATGACAGCCTGGTCCACCTCGCTCAACCTTTTGTTTTTCTACATGACCTGGACAACCTTGGTCCTCAGCCAGTCGCCCTTCAAGCTCGAGATCCTCGGAACTTTGGGCATCCGCCTCGTTTTCTGGCTGCTACCTTCTCTGGTCTTTCTCCTTTTCGACACGCTCTGCCCGGGCATTTCGGTCTCGCTCAAGTACAAAGGCGCCGTCGATTTGCAAGATCGCAATGTCCGTACGCACGCCCGCCTTCTAGGTCTAGGGTTACTCAACCTCTTGACTTCGACCGTCGTTCAGGTTCTTATTTCCTTGGGCGTCAGCACCCTTTTTGGAGTGCCGGTTTTTCGGACAACGACTACCCTGCCGTTACCATGGCAGATGGCCAAGCACATCGCCATTTTGTATTTGGGAAGGGAACTCTTAACCTACTACATCCACCGCTTCGTCCTACACGCTCACCATGAAACCTCGAAGCGCGGCTCCGGCTCTGGCTCCAGCTTAACCAACCGACTAACAAACTTGCACATCCGCTACGCCCACGCCGGCAACAACCCCCCTTCTTCTTCTTCTTCTTCTACAACCTCGTCTTCCTGGCGCAGCAAACCTTCTTCATCTCTTCTCCAACCAACGCAACCAACCCCCCTCACCCTCTTCACCGACCACCCCATCCCCTCCCTCCTCCACCGTTTCCTCCCTCTTTACCTGCCTCCCCTTTTGTTGTCCCTCTCCTTCCACATCTCCCCCTTACTCGTCCCCTACCTCCCTATTTCCGCCATCCCCAGCTCCACGCATCACTTACATCTCTTGACGATGCACTTGTTTACGGTGCTGGTGACGCTGGAAGAGACCTTGTCGCTGGCGGGGTACACGACGCTGTTGACGCTGGTGCCGATTCCGGGGGTGTTGGTGGGCGGGATCGCGAAGAGGCAGGGTCGGCATTTTGGGACGCTTGAAGGCATGGGCGTGCAAGGAGGGACTAAGCAAGGAAAAGGAAGAACAAGTGGGAATTTTGGGGCTTGGGGGTTAGTGGATTGGGTATTGGGCACGAGGCTGTTGAGGGATGAGAGTAGGCAGGATGGGGCGGTTGTTGTTGAGGGGGCTGAGAATCGGGGGAGCAGTGGTGGTGGTGGTGGTGGTGCTAGGAAGGGTAGAAGTAAGGCTGGTGAAGGTGGAAGTGGAAGTGGAGGTGGGAGGCAGACGAGGATGAGCGCGAGGAGACAGAGAGAGGATTTGAGCAAGTCGTTGGAGGAGGAGATTAAGCAGGTGGCTGAGGGATTGAGGGAGGTTGGTGAGGGGTTTGTGGATGGGATCAAGGAGTTTGGGGAGGGGATGGGGGTGAGGAGGAGTGGGAGGATTAGGGAGAGGAGTAGTAGGGCGGGGTCGGTGATGAGGTGAACCGAGGGATTTTGGATGTGGGGATGGATAAAGATATGATTTGTATGATAGTGGATGATGGATGAATTTTACGAATGGGAGGTATTGTTTTCTTCAAAACTTGACATCTCATTTCCTCTTTGGATATCCGAGGGCTGTCATGAATTTTCTTCGGCTTTCGTTTTTTTTCCTCACGCCACTTCTTCCCCAAAGGCTTGACGAGATAAACGGCTTCTTACGTAGGTAGATATCGCGATGATATCAGCGATATTCAAGAACCTCGCAGACGCTGAACTTCATAGCCCGCTCTCTTGCCAAAGGGGTCAATCAAGGAATCAAAAAAGCACATCACAATAGCTTCCCGTGGCGCATGCGTGCACGCTCTCGTCCTCAAACCCGAGAACCCCCCCTTCCCCCCCCCATCAACCGAAACGATGATAAGAAATCAATCTCGGGTAGCCTTCCCGACCTCATTAGTCGTCTCGTCTTGTCTCGGTCCTAGTTCCCGGTCCCGCGGCCGTTGGAGCACAGGCCGGTGATAATGGACGGAAGCGGGAATGATCTGGGTTGATCTACTATGCAGTATGGGGTGGCCAGCAAGGGGTTTCCTGGTTGGGCGCATGTCGTTCCGTTCCGTTTTTCTTATTGCTTTTTTGAAATGTTGTTTTCTTTTTACCGTCCGAAGTACGTAAGCGGGAAAATAATGAGGCTTTGAATGGTAGTGTAGTAGCGCGTCTAGTTATTTCGCCTGGTTTTCCAACGGCGACACTGAACTTCCTATCTACTGTATATCTTTATTGGGATACAGAAAGAGATCATTCTCCGCCCAAGCCTCATTGACAATTGTTTCCTCGGTTAGTCGGGATGCAACATCAAGGAACGAACGGCACGATTTATGTACGAGGTACAGGTACAGTATGTAAGGCAAATAAAATGAGGTGCAACCTCTTTTCTTACTCCTCTCGGTAGTGACCAGGACCCTGGCAAAAATGTGGCTTGAGCTTTTCAGCGTACGTACCGGACCGGACCCGAACCCGTTCATCCCTAAAGAAACGAAACGAGGGAGAAAAGCTTCTAGAAGGGCGGGTAGAACAAATTTCCCGCTTGTTTCTCTTCCTTGTTCAAATATGCCGGATGATAGACGTCTTACGAGGAAAAGGTAGGTCTGACGTCTAAGAGGGTACAGCCCGGTCACAGTCCTTTGACGCAATTGGTAGTAGCTCCATGATCGCGGGGGAAAACCAGACCGTCGTCAGCCCGACGCATCTCAAAGCCTAGGTATGTAAAGTCTAGGATCCAAAGGGTTGGGAAAGTGGATTTGGGCACAAAACGGACGGATGGATAGAGGTACTTGGCTAGGTAATCGGAGGTTGCTGGTTGACCAAAAAAGGGACTATTCAGGGGCAGCACGTTGTTCGGTGGAGGGATCAGGGCAGGGCAGGGCAGCCAAAAGAGACAGGGAGAGGAAGACATTGAAAATGGATGCAGGTGATGAGGGGTCGGTGCGCTACTAAGATATGGAACGCAACTTAAGACTGTGCCAGTCCCTGCATCTCTTTTTTTTCCCAGATGGGAATCTTCCCCGGTGGTGATTCCAGATCCAATTTCCATGGTGGTTGTTAGGGAATTGAATGGTGAGTTGGTGGCAGCACTAACAGAGTGGTGACAACTGGGGCAAAGGAGATCGGAGCTTAGGTTCCTTGGCCTCATGTTTCTCCAGGTTGTTTTGGTGCTGAACCTTTTGGGGACTTGTAGAGTGGGAGCTCTTGCTGCACCACCTCCACTCAACCGAACCTGCATGCCCGTGCTGTGAAGAGTCCTCCGTGCCAGCCTCTTTTCATCACTTCCGTTAATCTGAGCTGCCAACTTATCATCCCAGTTAACCGCCCTAGCATGGTTCCCTTGAAGACCACAGATCCTCATCTTGCATTTTTTTTTCCCTCTCTTTTCATCCAGACATCCCGTTTGATGGACGACTGATGTCCTTGTTCCCAAGTTGACGGGAGTTGCGAGCACAAGCACGGGCACAATCATTCCATTTCCAGGTCCCCACCATCACTGGCGCTATCAGCGGTACCTGCAGCAGCATTGCAGCAACTGGGGCATCTGGAGTAACCTTGGAAATCTTGGGAATCCTGGAACCGAGAAGCACTCAAAATCATTGGAGCGCATTGGAGCGCATGAAAGAGTTTGGAGGGTCACAACGGGGACATGACAAGCACCAATGCCACCTTGGATCATCTTTTTGTACAGGACCCTCCTGGTCACAATCCCAGATACATATCGCGAATTGCGCCCAAGACGTACCAGTCCTCTTTTTGCACCTTTTCCCCCTTGTGCGAGGGAAGTGACCAGTCCGGGATTAGGGTTCATAGATTTCTACATGTGTCCGGGGTCGTTGTTCAGATTCGGCGAGACTCGAACTCCTCTCTTTTTTGGCCTTCCTTGTCGGCCTTGGGGTCCGGCACTTTGGTTTCTTTTTTTTTTTTTTTTCCCTCCATCTTGCCGCGTCTCATCTCATTTCTTTTTCCAGCCTCTTTTTTCCCGCCCTTCTAACGCCGTCTGTCGATATCGAGGTGGTCTGAGGAGGAACGAATCCAGAGATTTTGCGCCTACCGATCTACCTACCTACCTTTTCCTCGCTCTCACTTCCGCTTTGCCCGTTCGACATACTGTACCAACCATATCGACGTAACTACCACAGCCAGTCTACCTAATATCATATCTCGCTACGATACTCGCTCGGTGCTTCCGACTTGGCTTTACGAGACAGCAACACTTTTCTAACTTTTAATATTTATTCACCTAATACCCTCTCGGTGGCAGCATCAGCATTCAACTTGTGACTTTTGCGACGACTCAATCTCGATTGGTCCCTACCATAGCCAGCCAACAAGAAGTTTGCCATTCCATCCCATCCCACCTCATCGGTCCAACCCAATAATTGCTTGGACGTACCTGCAGACGCAAAGTTGATTGCTTGCAGCTTATGCCGCCCAGCGACGTGCAGCGGGAGAAGGTCATGGTCCAGAAAGCCGGGAGTACAAGCACAACCGCAACTACGAGAGGGACTGGTTGCCAAGATCGACGAAGCATACAACGACTCTAAGACATTCCAATATAACGCACGACTCGGTACACACGGCCGCTCCCCAGCTAGGAGAAGTTAGCTTGGAGGCCCGACGTCCCCAGCCGCCCGCCATAACTTAGGCAAACTTGGGAACCGCCATTCTCGTCGTCGTCGTCAACCTTTCAGTAACTTAAACTACCTAGAATAATGGAGCAGCAGCAATTGCCCGAGCCGGCTGCCTACCTGGCAGCAGCACCTCCCATCCCCCGACGATCCCGCGAACGAGACCGCATTCGAAACCTCGCTGATCAGCAGGACGAGAATAAGAAAGTCGAGACGGAAAAGAAAACAAGTGGACAGACTTGGAGGCAAACTTTGGAAAACCACCGGAGAGATCCCAACCGAACGCCCGAACGAAAAGACAAAGACCCACGCACCGACCACGCGTCCGCCAGCTTAGCAGCCAGCGCCAACAACGCCAACCACAACCGAGACAGGGATCCCAACCAACCAATTCAAACCGCCTCTCCTGAGGTCATCTCGTCCCTCATCACATCCCTCTCCTCCATATCACGCCCGCTGAGCACCCATTTCGAGTCGCCCTTCTATCTCGAGTCCATAGGCCCCAACAGCCCCATCGACCTGTCCTTCAACTCCTCCCCAACCGCCAAATCGGGTTCGTTCGGTGTCGACTACGGCGCATTCTCCAAGCCCTCCGAAACTCAGTGGCAGCACCAAGATGTCCCCGTAGACCAGGCCACTGCAAGCCCTCCCGTTGTCCGGACTGGCAGATCTCGTCCCACCTCCAAGATATCCGTGTCCTCCAAGGGCCCAAAATCACCAAAGAGCCCCGCACACACTCGCGAACCCTCCGGCTTTAGGAGCTTGCTCTCGCGCGGTAGCAGCAGCGCACTGTCGCGATCATCGAGCAAGGCATCCCTTGCATCCGGCGTCGAAAGCATTGGCAAGCTGAGCATCGAACGAGGAAGCGAACCAGTTTCGCCCGTGGGCACTGACCCCAAACCGTTGCGCCGACAGAAATCCGCCGATAGCTGGAATTGGAGGACAGCAGGCCGCAGTCAGCGCGGGTTGATGTACATGAGCAGCAAGGAGAGATTGCGCGAACAAGAAATCGAAAAGAGGACGAGCGTTATTGGTATTTCGGCACTAGTTGCAAGTTCATTCACAGGACTGGTTGGAACGGGCACAGCAAGCGGCAGCTCGACCCCCCGTCTCGATCCGTTGTCGGTGGAGAGTATTATCAGCGAGGAACCAGGCAGCGATATCCCTTCTACACCCAAGTTGCCGACGGACTGGGAACCTCCAAGCGGCTTTGGGAGCTCCCCGCCAGGTATTCCAACCAGGGAGTCATCGTTGAGGAGGTCACAGAAACACAAGCGGTCGTCTACCAGGACGTCGCGCAAGTCGATACGGGAAAGCGACACTGGCGCAAACGACACCATTCACGAACTCGAAGAGCACCCCAGCGAGCTCCCCGAGCCACGCACCGAAAAACCGCAACGACGCCAAAGAAAGATGCTGGACCCCTTACGCCTCTCTGCAGACTTACACATGAAACCAGTATTATCCACACCTACAGTCAACATGTTCCCAGAAACCGAAACCGACCAAGTTGCACCCTCTCCCGCTATCGCCCAGTCACGCCCACAGGATCGCGATGCAGATCCAAAATCGAAACGAAGATCAGCCTTTTTGAACTCAGATTCTTTGGCAGGCAACGGTGATAGCAACGGGAATTCTGATAATAAGAACAAGCGGGCTAGCAGTAAGCTTAAACGACTCTCCGACGCTATTATACCTGGAAATCCTGACAAATCTTCTTCGACAGAGGGAATTGGACCGCATGTTACATACGAAAGGCCAAAAAGCGCAGACAGCATCGACGACACGGTCGAGGCTTACCTATGTAGTCCCCGACTGAGCCAGAAGATCCGGCATCCGCAGACAGGTCGCGTAATCAGCTTCAGCGAAGTGGGCGATCCCAACGGGAGTGCCGTTTTCTGCTGTGTGGGCATGGGTCTGACGAGGTACATTACCGCGTTTTACGACGAGCTGGCTTTGACGTTGAAGCTCCGGATGATCACCCCTGATAGACCTGGAGTGGGTGATAGTGAGCCGTATAGTGATGGTAACACGACGCCACTGGGCTGGCCTGGTATGTTTTGCCCTCTCATGCTATTCGAGTGTCAAATGCTAATTCTCAACAGACGACGTCTATGCCATATGTCAAGCTCTCAAAATCACAAAGTTCTCCATCCTCGCCCACTCCGCTGGCGCCATCTACGCCTTGGCAACCGCGCTACGCATGCCTCAACACATCAGAGGAAAGATCCATCTACTCGCGCCTTGGATCCCCCCATCCCAAATAAACGTCATCGGAGGTGGTTCTCAAAACCCCCTACCACCGACCAACGCCATCCCTACCAGCCAAAAAATTCTAAGAGCACTACCAACACCCATCCTCAAAGTCGCCAACAGCAACTTCATGGCCGCCACCAGCTCCAGCATCACCTCCTCCCTACCCAAACAAAAACGCGCCAAGCGCGACAAGAAGAAGGACAAATCTTCCTCGTTAGGCATAATAGAAAATAAAGACTCCGACCGCCCCGCCACCTCCTCCGGCATCATCAGTACCGAACCAACCGGCGCAGACGAAGACATGGACCGCATCCGCCCCACCATAACCAACAGCAACAAGGGCATCGGCGGCGGCAGCCACCGCCACCGGCACACCCGCTCCAAATCCTCCAACCTCGCCGGCGTCGACGAACACAACAACCACTCCCGCCACTCCACCTCGGGTGGCCTCTCAGACGCCGACGTCGCTGCCGCTTTGGCGCTAGCCGAGCGCGAACGCCAACAACAATACGACCACCGCCTCACGCACGCTATCTGGCAATTAGCTACCACGGGCGCCAACCCGGCCGTGGACCTCTTGGTCTGCTTGGAGCGTCGGCACACCATTGGGTTTCGCTACGTGGACATTACCCGCCCTGTCGTGATCCACCACGGTAGTCGCGATACGAGAGTACCTGTCGAAAACGTCAAGTGGTTGGGCAAGATGATGAGGAGGTGCGAGGTACGCATCTTGGAAGGGGAAGGGCACGGGCTCATGGCTAGCGCGCAGGTGATGGCTGGCGTGTTGATGGAGATCAGTAAAGAGTGGGAGGACTGGGGGCGGGTGACGGGGCAGAACCCGGGGGTGTTGAGTGAGCGGGGAGGGGCGACGGGGACGGGGAAAGGGGATGGGAGTGGGGCCAATGGCGGTAAACATGGGCATGGACATAGGAGGGGCACGATGGATCGGTTGGGGATGAGTATGGGGATGAGTTTTGGACTGGGAGGAGGAGGAGGTCCGAAGGATACGTAGTAGTGAGTGAGCGAGCCCGCTGAGCTCCATTTTGTTTCCCAACACCTTTTTTGGTTGGTTTAGTTCCGGTTGAATATCTGCTGGAAAGAGGGGATGGTCATATGGTCATATGGTCATATGGCCGGGATTTCGTTGTTGTTGTTTTTTTTTTGCTTATTTTTTTTTTTTTTTTGGATCATCATTGGGCTTGGGGGGCGATCTTCTCCATCTTCTTGCATTAACGGCTTTTTCTTTTCTTTTTCTTTTCTTTTCTCGATCATCATCATCATCATACGACTGTCACGCAACGTCAGCAGCACTTTCACACACCTATATATATCATGATGCCCTTCTTATGGTTTTTCTTTCATTTTTCTTTTTCGTCTCCTCTTTCATTCTTATCACTTGATATCCACCTCATCATCTTTTCAAGGTACTGGCATATTTCAGCTCCCCGGGGGTAATTTTGTCCAATAGTCGATTGATTTTTTGTTTAGAGACAGGAAGGTTGGGGGGATCTAACAAAAACTCTTTGTCTGTGTACTGTACTAGTCGTAATGTCCAATTTGGTAATGCAAGCGTGTCGAAGGGAGCTAGAATAGGATAGGATAGGATATTGGGAAGGGCTGGACCAGGTGGTGGTGGAAGAGGCAAAGGGAATACAACTAGAGCTGGACATTGTCGCAATGCGATCGATGTCTTGAATTGTCACCAAACTGTTCCGCGTTCTCTTGTTTCTCTGTTGTCTGCATGATTTTTATGACTGGTTCGTTTAAGGTTTGCTTTTGCCAAAGGTCTCTTTGGGGGTATCAATCTATTTTTTAGCTGCTTAACGTGAGTCATGCATCTCTTTCTGTCTTTTTTCTTACCATGACGATCCATGCACTAAACCATTCGCATATTCTTAGGTAGCTTCGCCCACAGAAGCACGAAAAAGGGTAGCTCCCCAGGGATAATAGCCTCCCGCAGGTCGACAAAAGATACCCAACACCAAGACCTTTTCGTGCATCTGTCTCAATTCATAAACAAGCAACAATCGTCACATGCCCCATTTCCCCATGTCTTCACACGAATCGCATGTGGCCATAACAAGGCGACCAATTAATCTCACCAGTAACCATATCATTCCCCATCAATAACCCGCACTCCTCTCCATCCTGACATGTCCTCCCTCTGAGGCTTCTCGGCCTCAATCCTGCGGCGCAGTCCAAGTCACCTTCATCTTGTCCTTCTTCCGGCTCTTCCCCGTCACTCGTCTCAGAAACCTCCTAATCGCCCGCCTCACCGCCCGTGGCAACTTCTTCACCCTCTTCGAGAGTTTGGAAGAAGTCGACCTGCCCGATCTCCTTGACGAGATCGTAGTACTAGTATGGGCTCGCTTGTTGATTACCGGGACGGGCACGCCATGGCCGGTGGTGCCGGCGGTGAAACCGGCGTTGGCGGAGACCGTGCCGTCTAGGCCGTGGTTGCTATGCAGGGCATGGGGAGGGTGAGGATGAGGGTGAAAGGAATTCGAGTTGGGATTGATTCGGTAGAGAGAATGAGGTTGGGGTGTAGATGAATCGGAGGGGATTGTGGAGGGGGTGGAAGAACCAGAGGGTGAGGGTTCGTTGACGATGTGGGAGGGATCTTCGAAGGGGTTGGTCACGTTTACTTTGCTGGAGGAGGCGATGGGAGCCGTGGGAGCCGTGGAGTAGGTATTGAATGTGGAAGTTGTTGAGCGTTTGTGGCAGAGTTTGTTGCTGTTGCTGTTCAAGAGGTTGTGAGGATGTTTGTGGTTCATGTTGTCTGGACACGAAGAGGAGGATTGCTGCTGGTCGTAGTCACCGTCGTCGTCAGAGTAGGTGCAGGAGCCGTTGCTGTTGAGGTCGTTCACGAGGCTGGTGCGAGCAGGGCTGCTCTGGGTGTGATCCTGGGTCCCGGAGCCAGAGGCGATGACGAGAGGCTCGGTGTCCGAGGGTCTTCGTTGCAGAGCAGGAGAACGATGAGGAGTGCGAGATTGGGAGTGAAGGAACATGAGGCGTTTGCAGAGTTGTTTCTCTCCGATGGGGGTAAGCTCTTCGGTTTCCCTTTGCAAGATGTGAGCGGGGTGAGTCGTGATCGGTTAGATGGCAAATAGCTGGACTCGGAGGTCAGCGAAGAGGGTCACAAAGGGGTGCTTGAATCCGGGACATATAGATATGGGTTTAGGAGGCAAGATCAGGGCGTACTAGGGAATATTGAAGCAGATAAGTGGTCGATCTATCGATGATTGGGTAAGGTGGCGGCCGTTATAGGAAGTTTGGACACAATGATCGTATCAAAGACAAGACGAGGAATTCAGACGTGATGGATGAAAATGTAGAAGAGGAGTTCGTCCAAAGCAATCGGTTTAACTTGGATTTGAGCAAGGGAGGGAAACATCATTCGGAAAGAGTATTGGCTTGGCGCCTTCTTCAAGTTTATGCTCTGTCGGGTCCGTTGTCTTTTTCAAGAAGGGAAGGTTCATTGGGAAGACTGGTAGCAGACGGCAGGTGTCTCCAAGCCGGAGCGAACTGGGGTCACGGAGCGGGGAGCCACAACTTGGAACAAGGGAAAGTTCTCGCTGATGGGCAGTCTCGCTCCCGCTTCCGTCAGACTACAGCCTAGATGTTCCTTCATCCACCGCTGTAATCAGTGATAAGGAAGAGATCTCAAAGGTTCAGCTTTGCAACAAAGGTGACAATCTCTGACAACACTTCAGGATTCTCCCATGCGTCAAACAAACGCACACATACAAGTCCGTCTTTCTGACTCGATTGCAGACCACCAATCCTCTGGGAGCCACTCGTTATCGAGTTGCCCATCTACCATGAGATCCACGAGGTTCACGTTCTTGGGGCTCACACAACACCCGAGTTGCCTACTGAGCGCTCGGCATATCAAGTTGCCGGGACTGTGCCAAGAGAACCTATTCATCACTCAGACAATGGCGCCCCTTGGTCACCAGTCGATACATTTGAAGTATCCACAACAACGATATAGATTCCAACCGTCCGGGATCTGGGGTCGTGGGCGGAAAGTAATGAATGTAGGAGGGTTTTTCTCTTTGATCGAAAATTACCGCCTGTTCTCTCTTGTATTGCCTGAGTGGTTGACAACGAAAGGGATGTAAAGCGCTAGATGTTGATGGGAGGTATAAGAGTGTGTAATGTTTTGTATGAAAGTGGAAGTTAAGTAGTTAAGTACAGTACCCGTCGTGACGGGCAAAAAAACATATCCCTCCTCCTCCTCCTCCTCCCGCAGTCACTCTTGCATTCGCATTGATCCAACGCCGGTATTGGCAAATCATATTATGGCTGAGCGGTAGTGACCGTTGTCATATTTCTCAGAAACTTTATCTTTGCAATCGAGCCATCTCTTGGATCACCAAGCTTTACAAACTGGTGAAGGATTCAGGGGCTTGGTAAACAATCATCACGAGGGTTAGGGTAAATGACTGAATGTGTGATGGCGGAGGCCGGCTCGCGCCGCATATCGGAGGGATCAGCTCGGCAACCCCTCATGCATCTCACCCAAAGTCATCAACTCGCACCAAACATCCCACCACTACGTTCATTTCACTCTCAAACGCTCTCAATCGAGAGCCTGAACATCAAAGCTGATCAGAAAAAGAAAAACCGCAACCATGGCCACCGAACAAAAAGGTGACATCTCAATCCGCCACTCCATCCGCTGGATCCCCAGCTCCTCCCCCTCCTCCAGCAGCGACACTCCCCCACCTGCGGAGCCAACCTCAACCATTGTCCTCACCTCTCCCAGCGGCCGCTTCGTCGACCTGCGCATTTTCAAAGAAGATCCTCTCTCGCCCAACCACACCTGCGTTTTCATCAGCCCCAACTCCCACACCGGGTCCGAAACTAAAGCCGAAGAAGCCAGAACTCTCCCCCTCTCGCGCCTGGACTGGGCCATAGCCGGCACCTCCACGCACACCTCCACCCGCCCTACCATCGGTTATTATGGGCAAAAACTGATTCTGCCTGATGGGCGCACGGTCAGTGGGACGACCGCGGATTTGAAGAGCGGGAAGCACCCGTATATGAGGGGGAGGTGGACGCATTGGGTTGATTCTAGGGTTTTGTACACTGAGGCGGGGGGTGGGCCAAGTCCCGACGAGGCGGCTGCTGATGAGGGGGATATGTACCGGATTCCTGGCGAGGGGAATGAGAAGCTTGCATTGGAAAAGGGGAGGATGGTTAACCCCGAGAGTGGGCAAGAAGAGGACTATGAGGAGGTTTGGGTACCGGATGAGGAAGGGGTGGCAGAGCCTCCGTATGTGAATTGTGTTGTTTGGGAGTTGGATGATAAGTTGAAGAATAAGAAGGGGAGGATTGTGAAGGTGGGAAGGTGGGCTCAGGGGATTTTGAGGAGGGGAAATGAGTTGTTGTGTGAGCGGTGGAAGTGGGTGAGCGGTGAGAATGAGCAGAGTAGATGGAGGTTGGAGGCGAGAGTTAAGGGCTATGTGGGTGGTGAGGAGAAACGGAAAGTGGATGAGAAGGATGGGAGGTACTTGGATGAGCCACTGGCGTTTCCGAAGGCGCTCATTCCTGAGATGATCAGCGTGGGAGAGCTAGGAAAGACGAACGAAGTTGGGGACACGGTCACAGAAAGTAATGGTGATGTGTGGACGCTGGTGGAGTGGTGTCCTTGAGAGGCTGATGATCTATTTTGAATGTGTGGTGTTACCTTGAGGCAGCCAGAGGTACACCCGTTTGGTGGAATAGGGAATTATCTTTTCTGGGTGTTTCTTCTACAACGATTTTGGTGATACTTTGTCTTACAGCTGCCTCCCCTGGACAGCTACCGACCAAGAATACCGTACAGAGGATCGTATATTACGCCATCTGATTTATTATGGCATCCCTTATCTAGTGCCTGGGCTTTATATCATGGTACCAACTGCTCAGCATCTTCAAATTCGAAGAAAGAAACTCCCAATGACGCTTATTCTAGGAAACTTTCATCCATGGAGGCAGGAGAGGGGGTTTGATGCGCTAGTTACATGCTACCCAATAGATCGCTTAGTAATATCTCTTCTTCCCCAACTTCCCCTCCTTTCATCTTGACCACTCAATAACACTTATCATCCTCAATCCCAAACTTAACCACAGCCATAACTTTCAACTTCAATTTCAGCCTCAGACCCACACACAAACCACTCACCTACCCACCATGGCATCCTCAACCGCCAACACAACCACAGACCCAATTTCCACCACCGGCACCGGTAACGCCCGTTTCAACGCCGACGCTGCCAACTGGGACTCCAACCCATCCATCCAACTCGCCACCTCCTTAGCCTTCGAATCCTACCTCTCCCGCTTGCCCCCTCCCTCAGAACTATCGTCTTTCAACGTCCTCGAAATCGGCTGCGGCACTGGCTTGCTATCTCTCCTTCTCGCACCCCACGTCCGCTCCCTCGCAGCCGTCGACGCGGCGGAGGGTATGATTGACGTGCTCACTCACAAGTTATCGCCTGGCGGTACCTATGAGCAAGTGAAGAACGTTCGGCCAGTTACAGCACTGCTTGAGGAGCCGGAAGACCCTATCATCAAGATCGATCCCGTCACAGGGGAGGCGTGGGAGGGCAAGTTCAATTTGGTTATTTCGCATCTGGTGTTGCACCACGTTGCTGATCTGACGGCGCTGTTCAAGACCATCTATGGTACCCTAAAACCTGGCACTGGTAGGGTGGTGACGACGGACTTTGAGAATTTCGGACCGGAAGCGAGGAGGTTTCATCCGGAGGCTAAGATGGATGGAGTGGAGAGGCATGGGATTACCAAGGAGGAAATGGAGGAGATATTGAAGGGGGTGGGGTTTGAGGAGGTTAAAGTTGAGAGGGGGTTTGTACTGCAGAAAAGGGTGGAGAGTGAGCCGGGGAAGGGGGATATGGAGAGGGGACCGGTGATGGAGTTTCCGTTCTTGGTTTGTGAGGGGAGGAGGGTTTGAGTGTGGTCGACCATGTTGGGAAGGCGTGATGGAAAGGGTTTGATATTGGTATGATTTGGGACGAGATGCGCTTTCTTTAGCGAACTAAGAGTCTGAGCGGTTTCTGGGTCGGTGCGGAACTGTCAGCTTGGGATCTTGAAGATGGTAGAGGTTTGTCGGACCTTAGTTCCCGTTTTACTTCGCCAAAGGACGCTTCAAGTCCGTCAATATGGTCTTGCTGGGTTCTCGTGGTACTGATGTTGAGAGTCAGCGTTAACAGAGGGCCCCATTCGACAAAATAGGTAAATGAGGAAGGAGTATTACGTGAGGAGAAATGTCAACTGGATGGTGTTCAGATGTTGGAACTGTGTCTCAATCGCGGCCACGGCACCCATTACTGCAAGCTTCGATTAGCACTCAGTCCCTCCACTAAGGGGAGGAAGTGGAAAGTACGATAGGTTGTATTACCGTCAGGTCGATTATACCACCACCAGTAATGCTTTTTGCTGTTCATGTCAAGCGCAGCTGTTGCTTTTTGATGATGGTGTTTGATCTTTCTAAGGGTCATGAGAAAGTCGATTTTACTCTGACTGCCTTCCCAGTCTGAGTGTGCCTCTGTGTCGAGTTTCTTGAAGTGGCATTCTATCTCACGAATGTGACTTTCTCTCGCCTGTAACTTTTCGCGTATGTCTTCGATTTCCCTTTCCGCGCTGTGTGTGATGGACAGAAAGGTAACAACGAGTGTGAGAAGTCCCAGAGTGAATGTCAACAGACCAACCACATTGCTGATAGTGGACAAAGGACTGTCGCCTTGGTCATCGGACATCCTGCTTTCTGACAAAGACGATGCCTTGCTTGAAGTTTAGGCGGGTTCGGTAGGGTTGAGAAGATAAGCATTGTACGGCCAAACCAGTTTCAAAGTTTGGAAGACGGCAAGAGCCGCGGAAGTGCGACGAAAACGAAGGGTCTAGTATTTCAGGTGATGGGCGGAACAAGGAATGGTTAGACCATGATCATGAAAAGCGTCAAAATAGGAGGTGTCAACGTCCAACTGAGCTTCAAGCCACGAGGATTGAGTGGTAGTATCGCCATTGGTGGCTGCTTTATACGCTCACAGATCGAATGGCTGTGTAATTGAGGCGGCGCAGTCGTCCCCCACCACTATCATAGTCCTGTATTTACTCCAGCCTGATGGGTTATCTCCCTTTCCCTATTGTTCTTCCTGACAATTATCCAATTACGGCAGTCTGCCCAACACTTCGCCTCTTCTGTGACACACTACCATGCATATCAGCCTCAATACTACGCCACTGAGTGATTCAGCTATGATGTTCCACACCCATCTCCACGGTGTGACCACCAAAAAGGCTCAGCTATGGGCAGCCCGTGTATGAGGGGGCTCGACCTATATGGATTCAATCTCCCCAGCGCACCCCCAGCTGATCTATCATTGCTTGGTAGCGAGCAAATCCCCGTCCTCGTGTCTATTACACCTCCTCAAAGCCCATGATGTCTGTCGACAAGGCGATCAAACTAATCCGAAGTGATGACCAGTCAATCACTGTCACTTCTGGAACCGATACTTTGACAATTGCCTTCTTCGAAGTCCCCAGGGTTAGCGACAATGCAGAACGTCGCTTTCAACGTGTTCGCAAGCCCCGGACAGACGTGAATGAAACCATAGAAGACACTCCAGGGCCCCATAACGTTCGCTTCACAATATATGGTTCTCCAACAGAGAATAATGCCAAAGACAAGATGAAGCAAAAGCAGGGAAGTAGAAGCCACTTCCTTGCCATCAAAGGTAAGTTACCCCCTTCGGTTAACGCTGATAGGGATCGATCCATAGGCACTGTGCTAAAGAACACCTTGATGTACAGATGACAAGGCTTTTGCAATTCGCATGGTCGGAGACTGCAACGAGTCTGCTTTCAAGGTAAAAATCAGAGTGGGTGGTGTGAATGTCCTCCAGCACACCACGCATGGGAGGAAGAGTCAGGACTACTTCGTTGTCTCCGAGCAGAAATGGGTCTGGGGAAAGCAAGTCGGCAAGGATACTGCACGTCAATTTCGTGTTTTTCGTCGTGAAAGGGAGAGGTATGTATCATTGCCCGTCACGCTCCATTCAAGTTCTCCTCTGACATGTTGGTGGCCCTCTGCAGGCTGTCTCTCCGATACCAGCTCCGGAATAACAACATCAAGAAAGAAGTCGAGATTGAAATCACTTCACGGCATCTAGATGAACCATTCGGCCCGTGCAGTTATTTGCCGCCGCCCCCTACAGGTATGACTTCGGACGGTCTGGGTGTGTCCACCACGTATATTCCTGATATCATGCCACAGCAAGCTTATCACTCAACACCACCGCCATCTTCGTTTAACCCCTTCTCCTACGACGATTCGGCACTGTCATCACTGGTTATAATTCAAGAACTTCCTTGCTACGACACGGGCTCATCAACCCCCTACAACTATGACATGATACCGCATGCATCACCACCACTAACAGCCTCACACGAACTGGATTCCGGGACTTCTTGGCTGACGAGGATTAATTAGCTTACATACACGTGGGCCGACCGCACCGCATGTGGTTGCCGCGATATAATCGTTTGCGATCGCCCCTAATCGATATGTCTGGGCCGCCATCTTCCGCGGACCCCACAGATGTTGTCATTCCTTTATCCAGCAATGTTAGTTCAAGTAGCTCACAGCCACAACTAATCAGTGAAGAGCTTACTTCCGATGAACCCGGCCACTGTTCACCCAGCCCACCACCAACCCCACCATCACCAGTAGGAGACGCATTAGTACTACGACCACCATCGCCAGTAGAATCATTAGGATCAGAACCATCATCAACGGTATCAGGGACACCAGTATATGGACACACATTAGTTACAGTAGCCGCACCACAATCCGCCGGCGATCAAGAAAGCATCTACTCTGACCGCGAAGAGGACATGCTTCCGCACCAGATGGTCGTTGGAACTGGCGGTCTAATCGAGCAAATCGTCTGCCCGGACAAACACCCCAAACGGATTGATGACGAAACCGTGATACTCAAGTTCAAGATCGTCGACGACCCGCGACACCTGCCAAAACACCTGCAGAATCTGGAAGAACCAAAAGAAACAGCTGTAGGAGGGATGCGTATTCGTGGAACCGGACCTGGTGGAAACTACAGCGAGGTGCCGAACCCGCCTACACGAACCTTTCGAGCTCTCGCGCCGGTTGTTACAGATCCGGATGGGTTGAGACAGGATATCAGATCGCCTATGGAGATGGAGCTGAGCGATGATGGAAATGGGGAGTCGCCGGAGTCGCCGGTAGATTCGGCGGAGGGGTCGATGGGAGAGCGGGAGCAGGGCAGCCAGGAGACGGACGATGGAGGAGAGGATGGCGATGCAAGAGGGTTCCAGGTGCTTTGGGGAGAGGCCGAAAATCAGCCACGGGGTTTGATGAATGACATACGTATGAAGAAAAAGAGGCGTGAACAACGGAAGCGAGGTGGGGTGGGGATCATGGCTGAGAAGCGAGAGGAGCTAAAAAGTGAGCGGAGTTCGAGATGGCGAAGGTTTGTCGATGCTTTGAGGCGGGTTTTGACTTTGGCTCGGTAAAGTCCAGGTTGTCCGGTTTCTTGTGATGATAATTTAGAGGTGACCAAGCACAAGTCTTGAACGAGAGGGCCTGTCATAACATTGGTGGACATCCTCCGATACTTTGCCCACTACGTCTTTGGGTGGACTTGCTGGAGTTCCAGGCATGACTCGTTTTCTTTCGAGAACGTCACTTCCATCGAAAAACTTGAAGTACACGCGCAAGCCCCCCCGCTCCCTGATCCTTTGCTCCTCGAACATCAATCTTTCGCGCTGAAGAAGCCGAACTATGAAGAGGTCAAGGGCCGAAAGAGCTGAGGTGATGAAGCCAATGATGTTTGCGGCCGTGGACAAACCACTGTCCTGCAAAGTGTCTGATATGCTTGTGGTTATCGTTGAGTATGGCAGGTACTAGGCCGTTGAAAGACTGCAAACATAAGTTTGATCAAGGTAACAGTCATGTCTAACGATATACCATGGTTCACGGTCATGGAATAAATGATGGGATAAAGGCTCCGGCAGCTGAGCGCATATGAATACACCTTTGAGACGAAAATCGCTCGCTGTAAGGCTGAATCAGCCCATCACAGGTTAGCCAGAGTACTCGCCCATTGGTACCTGTCCAACACGACTTGTGCAGACATCAAGCCATTGACCATAACCAACCAAAGTAGAGCCTCCACTTTCTCATCCCCCCTTTCGCTCAATTCAGCTTCTTCTGCGCCTCCTCCTGCGCCAACACCCTCTCCAACACGTTCATCTTGAACATGCGATACATGACCAGATCCAACAACCAGTCCCCAAAGAAGGTACCAGCCCAAACGAGTCTCGCCCATCCACCCGCCCAGAAGTAATCCGCCCTGCCAAACCAGCTCCTCAAAATCAGCGGGGCTTCTCCCTTCAGCGCATTCCTCACCAGCTTTCTCGCATACTCCTCCGTGCCCACCGTCGCGTTATTCTGCGAAAACGTCAAGCGGCGCTCAAAGAACTCCTTGACGCGCATGTAGAGGCTGTTCTCGGGTAAGGTGCGGTGCGTCTTGGAGGCGATTTGGGACCGGACGGTGCCCGTCATGGTGGTCATGACGCGCACGCCAAAGGGCTTGAGTTCCAGCCGCAAGGTGCGCGAGTACGAGACCACGGCGCCCTTGGTGGCGCAGTAGACGCTCCCAAAGACGTAAGGGGTGATGGCGGCGAGAGAGGCAATGTTGATGATTAACCCGCGGGCGGCAATGAGTTGGTCGGCGAAGGCTTGGCACATGGCCATGACGCCGAAGACGTTGGTCTCGAAGGTCTCGCGGACGTCGTCGAGGTCGATGTCGGTGGCGGGGTGGGTGTGGGTGCGGCCGCTTTTGGAAAGGGGGGTGAGGGTTAGTAGGGATAGATGGTGGATGGATAAACATCAAAGGGAAAAGGGGGAAAGTAAACAATGGGGACCGTGTGGCAGCATGAGGAACAGAACGTACGCGTTGTTGACGAGAATGTCAAGCTTCCCGCCGGTGATCTGGGCAACCTCCTCGTGGCAGGTCTTGATGCTCTCGGCGTTGGTGACGTCGAGGGCGAGGGTGCTCATGCCCATGTCGGCCATCTCGGCCAAGACGGCTGGGTTGCGGGCCGTTGCGATGACATGGACGCCTTCATGGTGAGATTGTTAGTATTTTGTTTGGTGAATGCGAACTGAAAGCAATGGGCGGGATGCTTTGTAGCTCCGGAAACGGGCAGCTGCCAGTACACACCTTGCTTGTGAAACTCGAGGCAGAGGGCATGACCGATGCCGCCTGGCGTGCAGCTGTTATAAGATAATGTCAGCGATTTGCTATCAAGGAATGATTGATGTATTGGACAGTTGGAGCGCCTAGAATAGAGGGCATGTCACGGGCACTCCGGCAAAGCAAATCGACAGCGCAATAAACTCACCCAGTGATCAAGACGGTCTTTTGTCCAGGTAGAGGGCCAGTCATTTCGGCTTCTGACTGATATGATGTTGATGTGGAATGGTGGTGAGATCTGGATTTGAGGACTGGGCTTTCGCTTTGTTTGGGTGAATTGCCCCGCTAACAAAGTCGGAGAGATGCCGAGGCTTGTGAAACCATGCAGTTCAAGGGTTAGGGTCGTATTGGCTCAGTCCCTTCTTTCATTTCACCTACCTTATCCAATATCCGGCTATCTTTGAAAATGTTGCGTTGAAAGCATGCTGGAATGATGGTAGGTAGGCTAGAGCAGGATACAAAGCCTAAAGCCAGCCAATATCAGGAAATCGCAAGAGGGAAACAGCAAGTGATATCTCTGGGGTAAAGTGCCCCCCGCCGAATTAATCAATGCCCTCCGTTTATCCACGGCAGGCCTACTCATGAAACGGGGTCGAGGATGAAGACTCGGAAAAAGCTATCGGCTCCTGGAAGTGAGTACTTGAGCACTCAGCCGGGCATCTTGAACCAAAGCTGTCCATGCCCAAAACAGCTACTCTAATCACAGCCAAGCACCTACCTTCACATGACGATGCTGTCCAGATCTGCCAAAGACACGGTCTGGTTCACCGTTGTCTGCTTCCTTGCACTCATTACTTCTGTTTTCGCGGAATGCACCCGGGAGAGACTGCTAGCAGCAGCCAACATTTATGTAGACGCCTTCTCCGCCGGCAGACTTGACGGCCTCCAACTCGCCTCGAGCAACTTTACCTACCAGGAAAACAACAAGGCAGCCGACATCAAGCGCGGCATCCTCAGCCAGTCGCACAACATCAGCCTCAACCGATCAACGGCCGATACCATTGCCTGCGCCAGCTACACCATGATCATCGAGACGGCGGCGAATCGGCCAAGTCGAGAACTGCTGAGAAAGGTTGGGGATGCTTATCTCGACATGTGGACGGATGCAAAGGCGGCTGATAGTATTCCATGGGGGGCCGACTGTGAGCGTGTTGAAGGGTCGCAGTATACCAGACCGTGTGGTGTTCAGTTACCGAGAGGAGGCAGTTCAAAGCGCAACGGAAACCGGCGATATGTCATCGATGAGGTGATGGGTTCGGTTGACGTGCTGTACTCGTTTGATGCGCTGGGGAATATGCCGGATAGCCATGAGATCCGGGTTGAGGACGGTGAGGTCAAGTATGTCCATACGATTACGGTAATTTGAGAGCGTCGTGTAGTGTAATGAGGCGAAAAGCTGCTGTACTTGAAGCTGTGAAAATGCATCGATGAGAAGTCGGAAAGTGTTCCCGTCAAAAGTTGTCACAAAAGTGATGTCGAAATCCCCACATTCACGTTTGTTAGGGCCCTGTGCACAGACCCACAGTCCACAGCAGCCACTGACCCCGGTCCATCCACAATTCGCATTGAGCCAATGCGCCGCCAGGAACCGTTTGAAAGTGGGCTGGCCCAGGTGGGGTGGTGGACGACGGGTCTGCAGACGATTGCCGGCCGGGAAAAATTGCTACTCTTTCAGTCTTCCAGGAACACGGAAAAATTTCAATTGTCTGCGCCGGCGAAACGAACGATTGTCAACATCTCACTCCGAACCGACGGTCCTCCAGTTCACTGACGCGCGAGGAGACGCAAGACGCACCCTTGCCGTATTCCCATTTCAACAAACAACCCAATCCAACCAACAAATCATGTCTTTCAGAGGTCGTGGAGGAGGTGGTGACCGCGGTGGCCGTGGCGGCTTCAGAGGTACGCCGCATTATTCTTCTATTATCAACCGTTATCGCACACCTTGATGTCGTCGCCTTGGTCGCACTTTTGCCGTCAACCATTGGCGCCACTCAAGGCGACGTACCTTATCACCCATACTTCTTCTACAATGTTCAATGATAACTAACATGGTTATCCTACAACAGGCGGCCGTGGTGGTTTCGGCCAGCGCGACGATGGTCCCCCCGCCCAGGTTCTCGAGCTCGGCACCTTCGAGCACGCCGTCGAGGGCGAGATGTTCTACAAGTCCACCAACCCCAAGATCCCCCATTTCAACGCTCAGGTCTTCCTCGAGAACAAGACCCCCATCGGCAAGATCGATGAGGTCCTCGGTCCTCTCAACCAGGTGCGCACTTCCCTCCGAAACATGAATCAGAGCACATCGAACTAACACTCCTCCTTCTTTCAGGTCTACTTCACCGTCAAGCCCCAAACCGGCATCGTCGCTACTTCCTTCAAGCCCGGCGACAAGGTCTTCGTCGGCTCCGAGAAGCTCCTCCCTCTCGAGCGTTTCCTCCCCAAGCCCAAGGTTCTCGGCGCCCCCAAGGTGAAGAAGGCTGGCCGTGGTGGTGCTGGTGGTCGTGGCGGTCCCAGAGGCGGTGCTCGCGGTGGCGGCCGTGGCGGCTTCTCCTCTCGCGGCGGCGGTGGTGGCTTCTCCCGTGGTGGTGGTGGTGGCTTCTCCCGCGGCGGCGGTGGTGGTTTCAGCAGGGGCGGCGGTCGCGGTGGCAGCGGCGGCTTCTCGAGGGGTGGTGGTGGCCGTGGTGGCGGCGGTTTCTCCCGCGGTGGCGGCCGCGGTGGTCGTGGTGGCTACTAAGCGGTTGCGAAGGAGTGACGATGACGACGACGACGAAGACGCCAACCAGTGGTGCTGCTGCTGCTGCTGGCGCTGCTTGGAAAGGAAAGGGAGCGGAAGAAAGACTTGTTGCTTTACCAGGTTCTTGGGTTTTGTTAAACATGGTCCTCAAAATGGCTATGGCTTGTGGCGTTATGGAAGGGACAAATTCTTTCTGCCGCATCAGGAGGGTTCGGCAAGTTGTGTTTTTATCTCTGTAGGCATCTCTCGGTTTTCTCTGTCTGCTAATTTCGGTTTCTTTGGACTACAACACATCAAACTGAGCGCATCTGGATCTGGCTTCACAAGCCTTCACGTTGACGGTGGATGAAATTGGGGCATTAAAATGTCCTTGGCACAGGCATCAGGTCATGTTCGGACAGACAGCCATGTGTCCGGTCGTTTGCGTACGATCAAGGGCAGTACCCCGTTGTATACGTCACCGCCGCCGTCGAATGGGATCCTCAAAGATGCACGACATCCTCTTTGAACCTCAGGTTGGACTGGATTCCTGTAGCCTAGCTGGGACAAGCAGAGGCCCCAGTCCAATATCATCGGCCATGCAGCAACCACACATCAACCGCATATCGAGCGACAACCCGTCAGATATATAGCACCGACTGAACCTCAAGCATCAACGGCCCGCAACTGACCCCTTCGAACGACAGGCCTCTCGCAACCCGAAACCTGTTCTTCGTCTTCACCCACTCAGTCCGGCATCATTCTTCCAACGCCGCAACTTCCACAACACCCCTCTCGAAAAGAATCAAGAATTGTCGAGCCTCTTCGTGCCTATTTCTGCCGACTATACGCACAACAGGTCACGATCCGTTACCAATGTACTCAGACAGCAGCGCATGGTTGTCCGCCTCCCCGTCTTTCCGGCATTTTGCCATTGGCTTGAGTGGCTGCTCGGGTCATTATGGCTTGTGACTCTAAAGGGCCCGTGCAGGCTGCGGTCCGTGTGGACTGAGGTTGACCCGTGGTGGTGGACTGTTAGTTCCGGCGCATGTCCTTGTAACCTTGTTCAGCGATAGCCGTATATAGATCACAACGCAACGAGACCTGCCTCCTAACGTTGTCAATTGTCCAGGACCCTTCACTAACCCGTTTCTTCATATCATTACATCATTTGCATGCATGGGTACCATCTCTCCAGGATCGCGATATGGCTGACGACTCTGAGCCTCAGGACAGCAAACTTTCCACAGCCGCAAACATCGTCGGCCTCCTCACTTTCACTCTCGCGGCGCTCAATCTTGTGATTGTCCGAGTTCTACAAAACGAAAGAAGCATAGTCAACCAACTTCGGAAAAGGGGGTGGAGGAATTCTCTCAACGCCTTGGAACAGAAGATACGTTACATTCGGCTCTTTAATCCATCTTTCGTCGGCTTTGGAAGAGATCAAATCCATGCCGGCCATGCTTCCGGAGAAAGGTCCGGCCTGGAAGACAAGCAGCCAGAAGAACGGTTAAGCGAAATTTTCAAGGATGTTCAGAATTGCTACGACCAGGGAAAGGTCAACGTCAACGAAACAGAAGCTATTGAGAACCATCTCGCCGAACAGATTAGCCCTGCTGGCTACGCAAGAGCTACGAGACGATTGATATCGCAATGGGATGTGGAGGGCTTTTACGAGGCGTCAATGTCGGTCTGGAGACAACTTTACAATCGGAGAGAAGCGCGAGAGGCTGCGGGCAAACTGGAGGAAAATTACCAGGAGTGTAAGTGCACGTGTGTGTTGTCTTTTTGCTCAGGGGGAAAAAGAGAAAGACCAAAATATAAAGGAAAACAATAAAAGAGAGAAAAGAAATGCCGTCCAAAATTGAAGTACAGAGCTCATGACTGATAGAACTATCACCAGTGTCTTCCATCGTGGCTGATGTGGACTCGCACATCTTGCTTATACAGGGGCTCAAAATACTGCAGCTACAAAGGTAATCTATACCTAGGTACCTACCTACCCATCTCATTCATCTCAAACATAAGTTGTCATTTGCATCTCGCTTTCAATGAGCCTTGACCTGTTTTTTTTTTCTTTTGTTTTTCTTTTCTTGTGTCTTGTAAGGACAACCAACTTCTGACATTGGACTCTGCCAAGCACCATCGACCGTCAAGCGCAAGCAGTCAGCGAACTGGAGAACGTCAAAAAGAATCTCGAGGGAACACCACCAGCACCAGCTTCTAAGCCAGGTGGAGGAAGATCATCTTCATCGTCCTAGTTCTCGGGGTCGACCAATACGCAGGCATCGATACGGTCCCTATCGAGATATTGTCTGTCTATTTAGGTACCTAAAGCAGACACAGGGACTTTTGCTATGGATGTCTTGCTTCTATATTTACTTCTGGACCGTTAACTACCTAAGTATGCGTACCCTTCAAAGGCCGGCGCAGCTGCCCACTTTTTAGGATCGGGACTCAAGCAGGAACGCCTCATCGCAGTTATGTACTTTGTCATTCTTGATTATTTTCACCTATTTTGCATTGTACCTATGTATAAGATTACCTAGATAAATAACTTTGATCTTGTCGATTCCTTGTAAATGGGAAAAACAATTGCACACTACAATGATCTGGACGGACCATGTCATTTGGTTTTTGAGCTTGTATATTTAAATAGCCGTCCCCACGAGAGGGGCTACCCACCTCTTGGGATAACACCGCGGAGTTAGGCAGGAGGGTAGCTACTGCACATAGAGGCCAAGGTGCAGATCATTGAGGCTGATATGCACAAAATCAATGTCATACAGATATCCATTTTACAGTCGCCCTATCAGTAATGGGGTGATGTAGGAAGCTGGAGGCAATCACGAATTACTTACAAGAGAGTACTTAGGGTTGGATGCAGTCATGTCGTGGCTTTTGATCGTTTTGCGGAGGAAGACTCCGCTGAGAATCGGCTAACCCGAGGGAGAAGTCGGCGAGAGTCTGCTTTTCAGATTGTGAGTACATCTAGATAGATCCCTTGCTATCTGCGCCTTTCTCGGCCCGCAAGGAGTTGGCATCAGACGCCAAACTTATCATCTTCGCGGTCAAGATCCCCGGGGAAAAAAAAAAAAAAAAAAAAAAAGAGAAAACCAGCCCAAAAAAGACATACAACACCTGGGATTCGCTGGTCGTCACCGACCCAACTACTAGTCAGGCGATTGGTAGTTTATCTATGGGAGAGCGGACGGGATCCCGAGTTTTCTACCATCTATGGTCGTATGTGATGGTATGCTGTTGGAGCGGGCATTATGAAGCACAACGGGAACACCATTAGTAGAGAGAGTTTGAGTCTGAAAGTGTTTTGTGGCTCTCTAATCGGCACTGACTTGGACATAGCAGGATGTGTCATGGACTTTGAGCGCTCCGTAATTTAGGTATCTCCTCAGTGCTGCCGAGATTGAACCTCATTACCAACTGTCGTCACTAAAATTGGAGGGTCTTATGATTAGATGACTTGGAGAAGTTATCGTTCTTCGACCAAAAATCAGGTAATTGTCTACGGTGGGATAATGTAAGCATGGTAATATTGACACGCGGATTTATATTGCGGGCAGGTAATATAGAGTTGTGTGCATATTCGTATTGCTAACTGAGTTTCCTATGTACAAGCATCGACAGTTGCACATTTCATATAAGAAAAGGTGTAGATATGTACTTGAAGGGCGACCCGTTTGATTCAACCAGGCCTTAAGCGACTCTGTAGAAAGTAGAAGTACCTCCGTGCAAGGGAATTCAAATTGAAACAAGTTAATGTGGCAAGTAAGCCTCCCTTGCCTCCTTTGGGGATTGGCTGCCTACTTAGCAAGTAAACACAGCAGGACCAGGGATGGTATAAGTGGCAGCTGTTTCCATGACCGTTAGCAATAGTTTTCATATTTCCTCTCCCCTTCCCCAAATAGACAAAAAAGAAGAAAAAAGAACTCACCCTGGTAAGCATCATAAGTAACCCCAGGATCAGTACTCTTGTACGCGCCCGGGAAACTGACCAGTCCCGAGCTGGGCGTCTTGGTTCCCGAACCCGTCACCTGCAACTGATGGCATCCCGGGTAAAACTGAGCACCAGGATAAGAGTAGGCGCTGTGCAGCGCAATGATCTCGTGCCTAACCAGATAGTAACCGGGCTTGAGGCAGGACGGGATGGTGTACTCGTAGTTGGCGGGGGCGGTCATGAGGGGGGTCTGTGTTTTGTCGTTAGTATTAGTAAACGTTTTCCATACCAAGGATAGGTAAGATTGAGCGAAGCGAGCAAGGTCAAAAATGAAAAGAAAAGAAAGAAAAACTCACAGCAGCCCAAACGTTACTCGTCCCCTCCCTCCCACCTTCCTTAATCTTGAACCAAACCTTATCACTGGCGCTAGGGGTCCAGTCCTGGCACCCCGTGTCGGGACAGCGGGCCATGTAGGTGATGACGGGTCCCACGTGCGAGTCGGGCCAGATGGTCCAGCGCAAAGTGACGGTCGATCCGGCGGCGGCGGACGCATGAAGCTTGGCCGGGGCGGAGTCGGCGTTGCACTGGATGGCGAGGGAAGTTACGTCTTCGACGGGGCCGTTGCCGGGAATCTTACGGGAGATTCGATCGGGCGGCTATAGGAGAGGGAGGGGGAAAAAGTTAGGAGCGGATGAGAAGGTTTGGAATGATGGGTGTAAGGGGAGGGGAGAAGAAAACTTACGCTGCCCATGTAGGGGTCCTGGTACGGCTACATATTGTATGGAGTGTGAGCTTTTGGGATACAAGTCGGAGGTCATAGTGATGGTGTTACCTGGTAAAACTGTGAGGTTGTTAGCAAGTTTTCCCCAGTATAGCCCAAAATGAAGGTATTCATACCTGATAAAACTGACCACCAATGGTAGCGTTATCAACAAAGCCGTGGGCGGCCACCAGGCCGATGGAAGCCAAAAGAGTCGCAAAGGTCTTCATCTTGGTCTTTGTCGAGTTCAAGTTTGAGCTGACTGTCCAACCTCTGTCTGACAACAAGCGAGCCTCTTTCCTTTTCCATCCGGGTCTCAACTCCAGTATATATACTGTTCCTATATGCGGCTCTTCCTTTGACCTAGACCCAAGTCATAACTTGTGAACCCGTTTCATCGCACCTAGCCATGTGGACTCAAACCAGACGTTCGGATATTCCGACGTCTCGATCCGGGTGTGGCATCGAACCAAAAGACCCGTTAAACCAGGTTCAGATAGCAGATGGACTTGGCGATCCCGCTCTCCTACGTTTCACCATACTGTATCTGGTAGCTGGAGAGGGGACGGAGGCTGCACGATCCACCCTTACCCTTGAGGATAAGTTCTCCAAAGTCGTTGGGGAAGATGATACCGACAGGGCAGAATGGGCAATCTTGGGTTGATCCGCCAAGAAAAAAGACGCGCGTCAATGGGCCTTGATAGAAACATATGGTGATGGTGGTGACAGGCCAAGTTTAAGGTATCTAGCTTGATAGAGGCATACTCTATTGACAAACGGGGCACCATCTTCCGAGCTGTTGCTTTGCTGCTGGAATTACAACAAGAATTGACCCACCAATGGTATAACACCGAGAGCGCGCCGGGGGGGGGGGGGGGGGGGTTTCAAGGATTGTGTGTTTGGAGAAACTACCATATTGTCGAGAATGCGCATCGTAATGATGGTGAGGGGAGAGCGTCGACGTTGCACTCACATGCGTGGTGAATAGTCCAGTTGTAGTCCATATCGGATCAAGTTCCCGTCAAGAGTCTTGGTATTGACGTGAACAATAAGAAAAAGTGGTTAACAGAAGGGAAGATACCAGGAAACTGCTCCCGAAAAGCCGCTATGGTGAGTACTTCGGGATGATTTCCCAATGTTGGCTTCTGAAACTGTAAAATCAATCAGTTTGGCTGGTCCGTCCGCAGATAATCACCGGGTCCGACCGACACCCACGTAGAGACCCGGATGCCGGCCGACCTCCGAGTTTGGTGATCCACTCCTCCGTACTGTACCGGTGTATTTATCATGGCCCCGTCTCCTACCGGCATTCGAACATCGATTGTGTTTTCCACTTGCCACATTTCTGCCAGTCCCCAGTGATGAAGAGGGCTTGCAACTGACAATGTAGGACATGCCAATTGCAAATCAGCAATGCTATGGGTCAACTTTTGGGGCAGTGATAAGCGCTTGCTCCTCCACACGCTACTGCGTCTCTAGGACAAACTGGGGAAAGGGTGATGATTCTAGGCTGACTTGACGCATAGAGACCCAGTGAAATGATCAATTCGTGGGGGCAAAAAGCCTCAAGGTTGGGCTCAACCATCGTTTGACCAATATGTCATCCCACACAACACACAAAATCCTCATGAATAATTAGCAGGCATGGAAACTCCGGAGGAATCATCGCCGGATCAAATACTTCGTCCGCCGGTCAATTCATCGGCTGATGAGATTCGACTTCTCGACATCTTTCCATCCGAAAACCAATCTTCCCCGATAGTATGCAGTTACCGCGTCATTAGTCTGAAGCCTAGCGAAGGGCAACAAATACCTTTTTACGAGACTTTGTCTTATGCGTGGCAAGATGCCGGCAGCGACCCAGAAACAGAGGCGCCTCAAATCCTCATCGACCATACCTCTTTCCCAGTCTCAGCGAGCCTCCTACGAGCGCTGCGGCGGCTTCGATTTCCCGACCGTATAAGGACGATATGGATAGACGCAGTTTGCATCAATCAATCCGACAACGTCGAAAAGACCCAACAAGTCAATCTTATGCGCCGCATCTACGCCTCATGTACGCAGTGTAATATCTGGCTAGGATATCCACGAGATGTAGGTGTCTCCGAGGAAGACGCACAAGCGGCTTTCGACACTATCGTTTGGATCAGCGCGGCAGGCGAAGCGATGGACGCCAGGTTCGGTGGTATTGATGTACCTAACGCGGCTCTGCCGGATTGGTTTCAGGATGGTGAAGATGACGGAAAGGAGGGACTGAATGGCGAGTTGCGACTGAGGGCGACTGAAGCGTTCTACAAGCTCTTTAGAACGCCCTGGTGTCAAGCAATCCAACAGTCTTGAACCGCTCATGGGCCGACGGGGAGAAGGGGCCAAGTTGGAGGGCCTCCCGTCGTGGGTGATAGACTGGTCGCAAGACAGATGGTCGGATGGCTTCTTCTACTTCGATACGGAAGAACACAAGGTACCTGTCCAAGTGCCAGAAGCCGATTATTGGGCCCATAAGCCACTCTACTATCACTACTGCGCTGATGGGCCTGTTATGGTGGGGGGCGGTCCGAGGCTTTTGGACGAAAGTGGACGGGTACTTGGATTGGACGGGTTCTTGGTTGACAGGATCGCGGTGGTGGAGCAGCGCGAAGTTCTGGGGAGACAAAGGGTTCCGGACGACCAGGTTCTGGCAGCGAGCGCTGCGCGATATGGGGAGCTTATGGGGCGATGCCATGAATATTTCTCGTCGGCAAGTGAGGAATCACGCAGGCGGTGGTTGAGTGGTCGCTGGATGCAGGAGTATCTCGGCGTGGTGACGGGCAAGCTTGACGCAGCAAACCCAGGCCAAACCTGTCCCTTTGACGGGGACGAGGGCAGCTGGGCGTCCACATATCTCCAACACCATGTTTTGTTCGTCACCGAAGGAGCCAAGGCCGGGTTCGGGCCCGTGACGTCTGAGCCTGGCGATGAAGTCTGGATTCTCGAATTGTGCAGACTCCCAGTTGTGCTTAAGCATTTGAAGTCCGAGGATCAGGAAGGCGAAGGGCCAAACCGGCACCATGTTACTTGGGTGGGCGACTGTTGCGTGAACGGTATCATGATGGGACAGGCTGTCAAGGGGAAAGAAGATGCTTGGGTTGAGGTTGCCGTGCACTAACAAGAGAAACCTCCAATTTCATCATGTTATTGCCCACCCGCATACATGGAAGGAAGGATGAAGGAAGGAAGGAAGGAAGGAAGGAAGGAATATCTGCTGTTGGACTTTTTGTGGTCGGTTGTCGCCCCGATTGGCTGGCGTTTGTTTGACAGCTGCAGATGCATAACGCGTTTACCCCTCCTTTCTTTCAATAATGCAACTTCATCCGTGAATCACCATCTTCACTTCAAGCTTCTTCCTGTTCAAGCCTCGACTCGAAAGTGCCTGGTAAATATACACTATCTATCCATCAAATCTATTGCTGTGGATTGTCAGTTAACTCCTGAGGCATCCCAAAACAGTCACGGAACGTCAAGACACATCCAGATACATGATTTCATAAATGTTGATAGCTAGCAAATCAACCACCGGCAAGTTACCAACCTCCTTCAGTTTGGGAAAGTAATCCCAAGAACGGGCACTACCAAGATATCACGGAACCTGAGATCGTACAGGGCAGCTCTGGAGTGGTTTATGTATAGCTTCAACTGGCTGACGTTTCCATCCCGCTGCGATTCTTGTATCGACTGTCGAAGGAAACTTCAAAACCACATACAGGCAATCATGTCATTGCGTATTATAACTATCATCACCATCATTTGAGCAAGTTGGAGGGGCTACATGTAGGCGCAATACGTTTTTTGAGGGTTTTGGGTTTTTAGTCTCGATGTATCTCTTCTACCGAGTGTATGTTCTCTACTGCGATCGTCAGACAATCTTGCGACGACTATCTACCAAGTTGACTACCCTGTTCTGTGTCTGGGTTGGCTCGGCCGGATTCAGCTGAGCGCAGCCCAAGTATGCACTGGCCTAGTCAGTCAAGGCAGTTAGAAAGGCTTCGAGTGGTGTTACTCAGAGTCAGACAACCAGTATTGTACATTACATGTCCACTCCATGCTTAGGTCTCCCATATCCTCTTATCCTCCAAAACCCTTCACAAAACCCGCTCGTCTCTTCAGGCTGCATCTCCTCCAGCTTCGTTCTCCTCAGCTAGTGCAAAGCACAATAGCTGAACTTGTCAGTCTGGAAAATAATCTTGCCATGTCCCGGCATCCAGCGTCCCATGACATGTCTAGGGCCATGGCCCCAATGATCGCGGGGAATCTTGCTAACCCCGCGAGCCTGCCATTCCGGCTGCTCGAGACGCTCATCCCAGTCGGGATACTCCCCCATTCCTTCCATGTCAGATAGCTTGAGACCGCCGTTGGCGTCTTGCCCTGCAGAGAGGTAGACGGCCGAGACGGCGAGCTTCCAGGACACACCAGGAAATTGGTTGAGGCCCGCGCCGGGCAGATTCGCAGGAACGGTGGCTCCTGGGGCCTCGTAGTCCCTCCATTGTGGCTCAATTTCGTCGTATTTGTTCTTCAGCCAGCGGTATCGAGTCAAGTCGTACATGCGTTGACCGCACACGGGGTCGACGACATCGGAGAGACGGCCGCCTACAATGCGGCAGTCCCAGCCCTTGGGGTTGTTCAGGTCGGGGTACTGAGCGCGAAGGCGCATAACCGGGTAGAAGCCAGGTTGACGGATTGAGTTGATGTCGTATATGACGGGCCGAGGGGTGAGAATGCGGATGGCTCCGTTAGGCCCTTGCTGGCTGAACCGAGGAGAGCCGGCGGTCTTTCTCTCGATGTAGTTGTCGTTGTTGGCCGCAGGTGTGATGTTATGACGGTAATTGGCGATGATCTCGTCGTCCTCCATGTCGTTCACCTTGTCGGCGACGTTCTCATCGCTGTCCGAACAGTCCTTCTCTTCGTCTGAAGAGTCCTGGCTGGCGTCCGTTGTATCTTGTCTGACGTCCGTCCCGTCCACAGTCGTGTCCTGGTCGAGGCGAGCAGTAGGTGCATCCCTGGAAACCTCCAAAAAGGTTTTCGGAAGCGCGAGAAGACAGGCAATAGAACATGTGGACTTGTTGGTAGGGATAATAGCAGGCCGGACTTCACAGCAGCATCCGGTGTAGTGAAGATCGGTACGACAGACGGGGCATTCAAATTTGCGGTACGGCTTTGATTGGCCGTACTTGTGGCATTCCGCCAGATCCATTGTCGTGAGACGGCGACCCTCTGTGTGAATTAGGAAAGGAAAATGTTAGATCCAAGCTCAGTTCTCACCACCAACAAGAGGAAATGAAAAGAAAACTAGAGAAGAGGAAACCCAACAGGATTAAACGTACCTCGAATGCCGGCAACAGGAATTGGGTTGTTGGGCCCAATGTAATGCTTCGTGGGTTCGGCCTGGTAATCACGCACCCAAGCCTTCCAGCATGTTATTCCAAAGAAATGCCCACAAGGTAGGACGCATCCTGGGTGCCTGACCACGGTCTTACTGGTGGGGGGAATGCCCTGTATGTCAAGCTCCTCGCGGCAAAGTGGACAAAGGGCAAAGGGGATGGGACTAGGAGAACATTCGGTGGTGGGAGACAACGAAGCATCTATGTAATCCTTTATCTCGTGCCAGACCGATATCTCGTAACGGTTGGCGGTGGTCTGGTTGACGGCATTGTGTGACGACATGGTGGTCTTGTTGTGGAATTGGGCGATGGAAGGAGAATAATTGAGTTGACGATCAAGTTGCAATGGCGTAGCTCGGTAGTAGCTAGCTTGCGACGAGTGACTGAGGTTGATGAGTTGACCGAAATTGCGAGATTGATGTTCGATGGAGGAAGAAGGACAAACTGGAAGAAAGTTCATGGATACAAGAGATATTTATAAGGGCTTAATCCACCCTGAGCCTGGAACCCTCCACCTAAAAGCTTGGCCATGACAGCCTCAGGTTTGGCCTGGGTCACCGCTGGTAGTGTACGGTGAATGGCCGTTGAGCCACAGAATATATGATAGGACGCCAAATGCTACGCGAGTGAAGGGGCCTGGACGTTGACGAAACCTTGAGCTAATGCGAGCCTGGGTTGGCACCTTCACCAGAGACAGTTCGCGACATCAACCAGGGACAACTTTTTATGACTCCAAGCTGCCACTGAAGCAGAGATAACATAGACAAAGAAAATAAGCTCATAGACCAGCAGCTGTAGCAAATGTAACGATTGTATCAACGTCTTCTAAGCTAGACGAGACACGAGTTAAACCAGTGAGGAGGAAAGAGATATACGCTACCGCAGCTCGGAGATGACGATATGGTAACGGAGTTCGGGCCAGTGGCCCGTCACTATAGCAACAACACCTTCGTGGCATTGGGATGGAAATATGCCAGCGCTGTCCAAAGGTTCTTGGGAGCCAAGGTTTACTATCGCAAAGGCAATCAGAACTGTTGACGTTGAGTGGAAGAAGAGAGAATCTCCAGCATCTTGGGATAGGTGAATGGGAGGACGGGTTTTTATACATATGACCACTCGAGGCTTAAACCTGGATCTGGAGTCCCTAATTAAGAGCCAAACAACTTTAACGGTGACGCCAGTCATACAGTCATACCTGGAACTCCCTAGGAACTGAAGCATGACAGTTTGTCCAAGTGGTCAAGGTTCGTGACGCAGAGGACACTCGCAATTTGTGCAAGTTTGAGCATCAACAGTCGCCTAAAACTAGTGACACTGAAATGAGGATGTTCAAAATTTGAGAAATAGCACATCGTCTGCCATTTTGCGCTTAGAAAGAACGAAAAATTTGGCCACTGGACCATCAATCAACAGGCTGGCCATGATGCCAAGAAGTTGTCTTTTCCACCCATCTCGACAAGCACCACCAAACCAGGCACAAGCATGCGCATATGTAACCGCAGGCAGCCAGCAAATTGAACTGAGAAGCCCGCTACTTGGAGCACGGCTAATCAACTTTCTGATAGCGTCAGTATTCGCAAATGCTTGGTTTTATGACGAGTCTTTGGTTGGGATTATTTTCATCCTAGCAGATTGGCATACGCAACACCACGATCGTTGACTCCGTTCCTTCTGAAAAAAAAAAAAGAATCGGGATCCCAGGCCGACATACCAACCGGCCCGGCTCCACAAGCGGTCCGGTGCCTAGGTACTGGCGGGTACTATGTTTGACGAAGGTGGAGATAGACAAATGCAGATATCATTTCCCCGCGGCCGTTTCGAGTCCGGGTTGTGAACCCGGAAGGGATGTTACGTGACATGGAGATACTGTCCATGTCTTGCTAGAGGTAGCAAATGAGAGGGAACAGGAGGGAAACACGGAGATCGGTAAGTAGGAAAAAAAGGTTCTAGAGCAGTAGTTTGAGGGCTGAAACTGAGTACATCAGGACGAAGAAATACCATGGAGAGCGGGTTCACTGTGACAGTTCGTCGGTGGAAAGCGAAAAAAAGAAAAAAAAAAAAAAAGAAAAAAAATTTTAACGCAAGGGGAAAGCATGGTGGTGGTTGACTTCGTTCGATGCTAGTTCAGAAGAAAGACCTTGAAAGAGAAGAAATGCCCCGCCTTGATGGTAATGAGTAAAGAACTTCAAGTTTTGGAGTAGGGTCGGCCACGACCACCACGGAAGCTCATGATGTGGCCAAGTGAAGTGAGCCGAGGAGCAACGGAAGGCATGACGGGAGGGAGATAACCATTATCCATGAGATGTCGTTGAAAAAAAGGTGGGTCGTACAGGCCCACCGTCACCGTTTCCCTTATCTGCTCGTTATCACCCATCAGCCGCTGTCCCTCAACTCGACCACAAGTATCGCGACACATAGTTGATGCCACAATCTAGACCCAGGCCTCAATTGGACAAGCAATCAGAGCACAATCACAGTCATGCCGTGTCAGAAGGCCTCCCCATTGATCAATTGACGAACACCCTTGCACAGCAGGAAGGCTGTTACCTAAGATGGTCGGTCACATGAGATGTTCAGAGTACACCCCGGAGTGGATTCCGGGCGTCGGAACTGTCACTGTCTCCCTTGAGAAAGAAAAAAAGCCGATACTAGGCGAAAGAAGTGCAGCTTTACGACATGTTTTGCTTACCGCCATTATGTACATATCTCTAGAATGTGACGCTGCCCTCTTGCTTCCATGTCGCTGCTTGCTGGCGAATACGTGGATTTGTCCAATTGTGTACGAGCCCACTGTTAACGCACTGTTAGGGGATCCCTGGACACCATATTGCACCAGCACTGGTAGGCATGGCATGATGGTTCAGCTCACTGTGGACTGCCCGCCAAGGGACCTGCCTACTGCGGAGAAGAGTCGATCGTGACCTGGCGAGTGACCAATAGCGTGTTAGTGTTCCTGCTGTAGGGGCAGGTTTTAGGGCTGCGACAGGGGTTTCACTGGGGGCTCTCACGGCGGAATGGACCCGCTTGGTTGCACTTGGGGTCATTCCCGTCCCTTCACAGTTCGAGGTCACCATGCCAACGATCGATCTTGTCCAAAGAAAGACCCCACACCTTCGTTTTTCTCGTGGAAGCTTCCAAACAAAAGTGTTTCCACTTTGGACCCCGGACTTTTACATTTATCTTGATACCCTCCTCCCCTTTGGGATTACCTGTTTTTATATGTTTGTTTCTTCGTGTATCTCTCTCCGGGAGGTTAATTTGATTAGGTCTCCTCTTTGTCCTCGTCCGCCAAGCATCACCATCCGGCATATTCTTTGACATACCTACTCAGTCAGGAACCCGTGACAACCTCAGTTCCGTTCCTCATTTTCATATGGCGGACCTTGACGGCAACCTGCTCGACAAACTTGAACAACATTAAAAAAGCACATCCTATCCTAAAGGGAGCAGTACCCAGACCAACCAACACCTTCACGACTTCAACAACCAAAAATGGGCTCGACAACACCCACCACCTCCCTCCCCTCAGCCTCCTCACCCTCTCTCACTCTCACCCTCGCCCACGAAGACGAGCGTCCCAAAACATGGTCTCTCACCCACCCCATGTGGGGACCCGCTCTCTCTCACTCCGAGTACCTCGCGCGTGAACACTTCATGACGACGCTCCCGCTCGCCAAAGACGGTGGTCTGACGCACTGGATCCTGACCGACAGCAACTCCCCTCAGGCAGAAAGCAGCAACCAACGACCCATCCTCTCCTCCTGCGAAACCCTCCGCAAACACGCCGTCGCCGCTCGCTACGACCCTTCTTCCGACCGCGTCATTCTCACCGAAGGCATCTCGCACGGCATCGGCTCCGTGTTCACCGACCCTCAGTACCGCGGCAAGGGATACGCCAACAGGATGATGCAGGAATTAGGCAAGCGGTTACGCACTTGGCAAGTCACGGATAAGAAAGACCGGCCTGAGTCTCCTCCCCTTGCCCAAGACGGAAAAACCCTAGGGAAAGAAGAAGAGGCAACAACAACCCTCTTCTCAGTCCTCTACTCCGACATAGGCAAATCCTTCTATGCCAAAAACGGATGGAAGGCCTTTCCCTCAGCGCACGTATCTTTCAAACCCATCAAATCCTCTTCCTCATCCTCATCCTCCTCCTCCAAGCCATCCCCCTTCTCCCCCGCTACTCCTCCCTTCCCACCCAACCTCTCCCCCATAAGCTACCACACCCTCCCTCCCCTCTGCACCCTCGACACCACCCACCTCCTCACCCAAACCCTCCCCCGACTTGCCCGCTCCAACCCCTCCAAAACCCACGTCGCCTTGCTTCCCGACCTTGACTGCCTCCTCTGGCATTTACTCCGCGAAGATTTCATGACGCAACACATTTTCCAGCGCACCCCTTCCGTGCGGGGGGCTATTTATAGCTGCCCTAACAGGAATGGGCAAAGAGTCTGGGCCGTCTGGACCCGCTCTTATTACCGGGGTTTGGAGAGTGAGAGTATCGAGGGGAATCACATGCATATTCTCCGTTTCGTCATGGAAGGGGTAGAGGATCTGGGGAACGAGGAGTCTCTCAAGAAAGTGACAGAGGACCCAGAAACAGAAAAATATCTGGTGGAAGCATTCCGGGCGATTTTGGCTGTGGCGCAACGAGAGGCGGCGGAGTGGAGGGTGCAGGATGTGCAGATGTGGAATCCGAGTCCGTTGGTGAGTCGGTTGGTTGAGAAAGCCGGGATTGAGGGCGGGTACGAGATGGTGGAGAGGGATATGGATAGCATTCCCAGCTTGATGTGGTATGGGGCTGAGGGCATGGAGGGTGGTCGGACCGAGGATGTCGAGTGGGTTGCTAATGAAAAGTATGGGTGGTGCTGAAGTTATAAGCGGGCGTTGTTTTTTCTTCTTTTTTTATTTCCCTTGGTTTTCCTACCTTGGATATTGTCACTTCCTTTTGCATATACACAGACACCGGTACAACAGTACTGGAACTGGGGGTCATGTCAACAATACAACGAGTATTATTGACTAGGTATAGGCTACCGTATACCAACCACTATAAATCTGATAACGAAAGCACAGCTGGATATCATCAACAAAAACATAATATCAGTCATTCCGCGTACCAAACTCCAGACACAACCAGCCAGGCCCAAAACCCCTTCCTCCCACATCCGCCGCTAGCAAAAGCTACGAACCCCCCATCTACAACATCACAGCTTTTTCATCAGCTTAAGGGGCCGGCACCTTGTTCGCGTCCCACCAGGGAAAGAACCTCTCTCCCTCGGACAACGTCTTGATCGTGCAAGCGGTATCCTCACAGCCCTTATACGGCTGGGTGTTACCCCACCACTCCACACTCACTCTAGCCCACTGCACTGAGAACAGCATCACGATACCGCTAAGCGCGATACCCGCGCTAAACGCGGCGCTCAACACAAAGTTGTACTTGGACCAGAACGCCAGGTATCTGTTCCGCACATAGATCCAGCTCAACCAGGCAATGGGGACCGCTGGCCAGCAGTAGCTCATGCTGTACGGCGCCCAGTTGAGTGCGCCATAGAACAAGGCCACGGGGTGGAATTGACGAATGAACTTGTTGCGCGGGAACTTGCGGATGATGAGCCAAAAGATGACGGGAATGCAGAGACCGATGGGGAAGCCCAGAAGGAGCCACTTGTACTGGCCGTGAATTCCAAACACCTTGACGGGACCAATGGTTCCCCACAAGACGGCGGCAGTAAAGAAGGTGTTGATGCCGGGGCAGAAGAAACGCATGGGCGCGTTGGTCTGGCAAATGTTCTCAATGTTGACTTGGAAGTTGAGCACACCGGTACAGATGAAAGTGGAAATGAGCGTGGCCACCATCTGGGCTGTGAAAGTGTGGCGAGGAGGAATCTTGATGTAGTGAGCGAGCTTGAGGTCGTTGGCGAAGCTGATGGCATGCGCGCAGGTCACATATCTGTGGAGGGTTAGCCTTTTGAAAGATGATAACGGGAAAATTGTAGGGACACGACTTACCCAAAGGATTTGAAAAAGTTCATGGCCAAGGCGTTACCCTCAACCCAAGCACCACCGATGAACTCGGCCAACACGTTCAGGGTGACTTCGATACCCGTCATAGCCTTAATGATGCCAATAGGGATGACGAAAATTATAGCAAGGAAGAGGCCGTAGGGAACGACACCAGCAGTGGTATACGTGGGCCAGGCGGCAACACCAGCAAAGCCAAGTGCCATGGCAATCACGAGGCAGCCCAAGTACCACAGTTCCGAAACTGTTGTGGGTTCTTGTCAGTAACCTTTTCTCGTCCTCTTTTCAGGAATGGGTCCTCACCTTCGGGATAAACAGCCATCAAACGGTTATGCACGTCCTTGTACCCAACATCCTCTTCCTCGACACTCTCTCCGGCAGCGCTTCTCTTTGTCCATCTCTTTGGCTTCACAGTTTTCCAGATGTTCCTGAAGCCAATGGCAATCTCGGCCCGATGGAAAAGGATGATATGGCTGATGGTGGCCGCATAGATGGCGAAGAAAGCGAAATACACAATGGCGTTGGCTGCTGAAAGATATGCGGCGCTGTAATCCATGTACTTCGCCTCGTCGAACATGCCCTTCTCGTCAATGGCTCGCGAGACGTTGTACAGACTACCGTAGTGGTCAAACACACGGTTGCTGTTGATTGGGAGGTAGCCGGTATTCCAAACATTAGTGTACCAAATTCCCAGGATGATGAAGCCAAAAAACGCCATGCCGAAGGTTTTGTTGAACGTGGTGAAAGCAGGCACCATCTGGCAGTGGTTAGTATGGCTCCGAACAATAGGAATTGCAAGAAGACTTACGAGAGGGTCAACGGAGTCGAAAAGCAAAACGTTCCAGTCGAATGTGGGGAAGGGGTTGAACATCTACGCGCAGTCAGTATCAAGACACTGCGGCAATATTCATTGCTGAAGGCGGGAGGAAGTACTCACGCCAGTGCCGTTTTGGAATCCAGTGAGAATGCTCAGGTTCAGATTCTGCCAAAGTCAGTTCAACTTCTCGCCACAGGAGCAAGTGGGTCAGTCTTACGTTGGGAGCAATCCACTGCATCCAAGAAAAGAATGTCAAGGCCTCAAAGAGATAGTTGGGGAACCAGAAGTACACGAACATTGCGCCGAAAGCCCACATGAAGAACTTGAAGCGCGACATTCTGTACAGCTTCTTGAACGGGCCAGGAACTATGTGGTTCTCCTCGTGGTGCAGAGCCGAGTTGAGGGCGATGGTAACCAAAGATGCGGGCCAGACGCAGTAAGATGGATAGACGATGAACCGGCGAGTGATACCTATTTTTATTGTCAGTCACTCGAGCCCTTTGGCATCTCGCATAAGGAAGACCATCACTCACCAGCAAGGCCATAGCCGATGAAGTTGGTGCTCAACGCAATCAGAATCTGGTACGCAAAACTGTTCGCATATGGTTGGTTAAAGTATTGCGGCAGCACCTGAGTCCACACAATGTACTGCGTGTAGGGCAGCGACTTGGCTGTGTTTGCCATGATGGCGATCAACATGTGTTCCTTCTTGCTGAACCGCCCCGGGTTGAGATTATGCTTGGTTCCAAAGAGAGTGAACTCGTAATACGGCATCCACATCTCCCAGGCTTTGCCGAGAGGAAAAGCAAGGAGCTGAGCAACGTTGGATTCGATCGAAATGCTGGGCTGGCGCACACTGAAGAGCTGCGATGATGGTCAGCCATGAGAAACCATGCGGGGTCTCGAAAGAAGAAATTGGCACCTACCTGGTTGACAAAGGCTAGGATGACAGAGAACAAGATGCCAATGGTCCACGAACGAATGGTTGAGCACGGTGTGGAAGGGTCATCGGTATTGTCGACAACGGCGCGCACTTCGGCGTAGGGACTGTTGCTCTGGATGAGAGCAGCTTCAATCTTCATCTCGGTGATGATATCATCGTACTTTTCCGGATTCGAGAGAATGTTTTGCTCGTTGGCTGTGTTGTGGACGCGTCAGACCAGTCCAGAGCAGAGGACGGCTTGGCTATGGACTACACAAGGAGACACTCACCTAGGAATTCCTGGATCTTTTCAAGAACCACGTGCGGAAAGTTTGGATCGCGTCCATGCATGCTGACTACATTCTTCATCAACTTGACAACCTCTTCGAGACTGAGGGTCTCGGCCGCGGCCTTGGCTTGGAGGAGGTCCTCTTCGGTAACATCAAGATGTCTGTATAGTCAATCTCTGGTACGGGTCCAAGGGGAGATGAAGAGACTCAACCTACCCTTCAAGAACTTGTGCTTCCTCTGAGTCCATACGGTCAAGACCGACTTCATGAATGCCGTCGATCTTCTCGTTATACTTTGTCGGGGAAGCAGGAGCTTGATCACTCCCAGCAGGGGTGATGTTTACTGCCTTCTCATCTCTGGTGGTCGCCATGACGTGCGGTATACACGCCGATGAGGCTGCTGTACTGCTGAAAGATGTGGTATGGATAGGCGGTCCTCAAGACGTGAAGGATGGCTGCATGTCACAGACGAGGGGGGAAAGAGGTTAATATCTTCCTTTCTATACGTGGTATCACAAACCCCTTGAGGAAGCACGCCACATGCCTCAACCTCACAGCACCTACATGAAGCTGTACTCCTGTATGCTGCAAGACTCCCGACTGGCTTATCTTGGCCTTGCCTCTCTACAAATGGTGTGAGTGCCCAGTGATAATGACCTTCCAAGACGGGCGGGCCAAGAGAATGTATGAACAAGATACTTCTGAATGAGGAAGATAACGTGAGCTATGGTAGCTGTTGAACTTTTGGAGGAGGCATCCCATGCTTGTCAACCCTTGCGGCAATCAGCCCGTCTGGGCGCTGCATCTTGGCTCACAGTGATGGACGCCCAGACAGTGACAAAAGGATAAGACCTCGGATTGACATGGTGGGGTGGCGGCTGGGAGGGCCGTCTTGGAAACATGGTTCTCGCACTCACACGGTCGGTGGTAAGGGAGCGAGATAATTGTCAATGGCCTGCCTGACATTAGCTACCCATTGTCCGGATCGATTTTTGTGGAGATACCGTGACAAGCCAGAGGAAATGGAAGCTGCAAGGATAAAAGCGAAGAGTGCAGTGCAAAGATGACGGGAGAATGTGTTCAGTAGACGGAGGTAGTGGTATGCTCTGCGACTTGACGGGACTGCATGAGCTCTTGGAGCTGTGGGGATGTCCAAGCTTTGACGGAAGACACTCCGCAACCAGACACACTTCAAATTCTTCAGTCGCAAGAGCGGAGTTCCGTGTTCAACATCATTGCTCTTCACTCGCAACTTCCACTTCTGGATCCCCGCCAAGAGGTTGAGTTCACTTTAGTGAAAGATGTTGGGGAAGCGGGGGAAAGAGCATTGAAGGGTGCAAAAGACCAAAGTGTCACACGAAGAGGAAAAGACGTTGCAAAAGAAGCGCTCACAACTTACCCGATGTCTAATTCTCAACAGAGAAGGGCAGCTAGGTAGAGGTAATTTAGCTCGATGGCCTAGACCAAACTGCAGTTCAGGAGTGACAATGTCCGGACAAATATTCTGGTGGTTCAGGAGAACATTGGCGTCCTCCCGTCACTACGTTGCCTTGTAGGGTCGGTCTGCACTTGCGTACCTGGGATTCATTGTTTAGGTTTGGAAGGAACGACGTGGGATTCTTGTCCAGTCTCATGAGGCGGGAATATTGGTGCCAGAAGATCTTTCCTCTGCAGACGCCAACTTCTTAGCTTCCAGACCACCTGGAGATCTCGATCAAGACCGAGGTGTCGCTTTCTCCCTTGCATTTCCTTCCATCCATTCACTCCTTTTCATTGCTTGATAGGCCAAGCAGACATGGAAGGCAACATCAATTCTGATGGATTTTGCCGCCAGTGAAACCACCAATCGCGTACTCGCCAGATATAAAAGGTATCACGACATATTGTTTAACTTCTCACCCTCGTTGATTCGGCGACACGCAGCCTGCACTTGCATAAGAGTACCCGAACCAAACAAGGGCCCCGACATGGGGGCGCTGTCCGCAACCTGAAGGAGCCAAGACAAAGGTCTAAATGGAGCCATTTCAGCTTGGACGTGGCCAAGACCGCATGCCATGGCGGATCATCACCTTGGAGTCTTGGACCTACCTGAACCAAAAATGCCCAGCCGCCTTTGATATCGACAAACAACTGACCCAGACCTTCGTCCCCAACTTGTATCCGAACTAGCTCGCATTAAGTCTTCTTCAGCGCATCTAGCCCCCAACGACAAAGACGATATCAGGACCCAAGCGGGGAGGAGGTTACGGTCTGTTTCTCGTCGTTGGTGTCTCTCGGTCCCTTGGCGTACCTTGGCTCTTTTGCTTTTGATGTTGGTTATTGGATGCTAGTCGATAACTGCGATAGCAACCAAGACTATGGGGTTGCACCAGCTTGAACATTGATCGGGCCACCAAACCACAACGACGCGCTCTCGTCTTGGCTGTTCATCATGATGCGAATCAAAGGCGCAGTCTTATCTTCCCACGAGTCTTTCCCCGGATTGAAGTACTGATGAGTTCCTACCCGCTCGCGTGGGCAAAGGTTGCTGAACTGAATATATGTAGTCATGATCCGCCGCCAAGGGTATCAGCGAAGTCGTGGCTAAAATAGAGGGCCACAGCACCTAGGGGTCCTTGGCCACAAATAGAGATAAGGTTCTGGAGAGACAGGGGTTCGACTTACACGGGATGAGGACGGGAAGCCACCAACGGTCGTGATAGGGGAATCGGATAATCAGGAGAAAACCGCCACTGCACAACCTCGTGCGCACCCTCATTTCCCACAAATGTATCGCAATGGGCATCTTCTTTTTTCGGTTTTTTCTTCTTCTTCTTTCCTTTTTTTGATCAAAAGGTATCACAAACAACTGAATGATATGTACGGAATACGTGAGAAGCCGCCACCACATCTTCCATGTTGCAATGCCGCCAAGAACTGACCTCATTAATCGGCGCCCTCACGGGGTTGCAGTCACGACAGTTTTAGGAAGGTGACAAAGACCTCGGGCGACCGGGCGTGATTCTCCTTCAATGGGTAACCCGACCAAATGCAGCAGATGCAGGATATAGAAATATCCTCCAACCTTGAGCACATGACTCGAGCAAACAACCCTATCTCATCGGTCTCGAATCATTCATTGCCTGCCAAGACGATGTGGCGACGCCTTCACTTTTGACTTGCCGTTTTGATCCATCATCGCAGCAATTTCGGTTGATGCTGGTCATGAAGGGTTCGAGCAAATCGCACTCCTCTCCAGAGTGTCGGGAACTATGTATACGTACAGAAATAGCACACAGAAATAGCACAAGGTACATGCCATCCCTTCTTCCTTCATCCATCATGGGGTGCGAAGTGGAAGCGCTTTTGTCCTTCCCATTCCCATTTGCAAGTCGCCATCACCCATTGCGAGAACATGCAGTCGACAGATAGTAGCATCACAATTGGGCTGGAACGTTGAACAATTCCTCCAAAGGACTTCATCGTAGGATCTGATACGCTGTTGTAAAGTCTCAATGTCAAGATAGTATGAGGTACCCAGTCCAATTCGCTTGCCCACGGATTGACGGTACCCGATGTCTTTGTTGCTCGTGAGTTAGATACCCTAAATACGAAAATATCTTTCCACTTCATCCGTCCGATCCTTCATACCATACTAGTAACAAACCCGAAATGGAAAAGCAATTGATCACACATTAGCCACCGTGACCATTACTCTAAACTGTAATCCAACAACAAGAACAAGAACCACAACAACCACACGGACGGATGACCGCTTTCATCTTCGTGGATAGCTTCACTCCATCCCTTTATCGACCCTCATCTCAACCAAATCATCATCTTGATCATCCCCCTACATATCCTTCCCATTCAATGATTGAAAGTGCTAACCTCGGCACTGCCTGACCAAATAGCGAATTAAGTGTTCCATCATTTTTTTTCTCGCAACAGACGGGAGAGAGGAGGGGGAGTCCGAAATGGTAAACCAGTAACGGAAGCGGTGCAGTTGCTGCGATGTGTCAAGTTTTTACAATGACATATATAAGGACCGGATTTGAAAAGTATATCGAAATGAAGTAATAATGGGCAATTGGTCTAGGGGTATGATTTTCGCTTCGCATTGTTGGCTTTCGATGCACCTTTGTGAAAGGTCACCGGTTCGAATCCGGTATTGTCCACTCTTTTTGACTTTTTTTTTCTTGGGGCGGGGGCAAAAATTCATCGTCAACTTCAAAATGTTTCCTTGATGGCTGGCTGTCACGTTTCATTTAATATTTTCTTCCCATTTTGTCCCCTCTTGAAGTTTGTCGATCATTTGTTGAGTCTCGCCGTTTCTAATGGGTCGCTAAGTGACGGGCTGGGCTGCTTAGGTCAACTGGCGGTTGCGCTGACAGATGGGAGATCTTGAATGGGAGATCGGATCGCCTGAAATGAGGAATTTGGTGTTTACTGGTTTAAAATTGGATGGCAATGCACCTTGATGTTGCCTACCTCTGCTCTGAAGAGGGTATATTGATTCACAGTCAAATTTGGCTTTTTATCACCTTGCACTTTCATGATTTCGTGCGATCATGGCCATGACATGGCCCCTGCTACCTTTCACGACACCGGTTGTTCTTGGGTTAAGAATGGCGTAAAAGACAAGTAATACATAAGCCAGAGCTTGCGGGAGCTACAAGAAAACAAACTGCTGGAGCACAAAACTGGTATAAAGCTAATACACAAAGCTAAAACAACTGAACCATCTCCTACCCTATCCTAACCTCGCCTGACGCCGGTTCCTCTGCTTGGGATTTTCCTTTCCTTTTCTACACCCCTACACCTAACTTTGAATAAGCTCCACCGTCCATGTCAGACAGATAGCTTGGATACAATGCACATTGTCTCCAAATCGTCTTGGAACCATAGGACCTTCCATCTTCGACATGCCATCCTCAAACAATGGCTTCTTGCGCCCAACTTTTCCAGCCTTCAGACATGCTATCCTCACAGAGGCTTGGGATCAGTGGCGTGCAGGTTTCTAGCCCATCTCGGCAGTTTCCTATCCCGCTCGTAAATGAAGCCGCAGTTATTGCAGAGCGACTATAACACCGACTCGTTAGCATCATCACTCTTTCACGACATAGACAGTAAAACAGATCACTCACCCTCGGTCCATAAGGCCCATCCCGAACCGCCCAAACACTGGTGCCCCACACCCTACAGCAAGAGCACCTCCAGTTGTTCCGTTCGTTATCCGCCAGCGTTCCACCACCCCCATACCCACCACCACCACCACCACCGCCACCACCGCCGCCTCCGCCTCCAACATCCGGGGTGTGCCTACCGCTAGTAGGCGACAAACTTCTAAACCTTCTCTTCTTCTTGCTCCTCTCCCCGCGTCCCATGCGCTCCTCTTCCTGCTCAATAAGCCCGCCGAATCCGAAGCCCACGGGCACGCCGCCCGCCATGCCGGTATTGCTGCTGAACCTCGCCGTCTCTCTGCGCAGTCTGCGGATCTGCCTCTCGCGATCGCCCTCGCGCTTCTCGATTTCCTCCTTCGACAGCGTCTCCAGCTTGGGCTCCCAGTCCTCCGCCAGATGCTCGGGGTCGTATCGCCAGCCGGCGCCTTCACCGCCCGCCGTGACGGCCGCGTCGTTGGGGAACTCGACGCCACCGACACCCAGTGAGGTGGTGCCCCAGCCGGCTACCAGGCCGCCGGACTCGCATGCTTCCTTCTTGAGCTTGAGTACCGCCTCGTAGATGGCGTGCGTCATGGCGGGTACCCACTCGCCGTGTAGGCCGAGGTCGGCGCAGGTTTGCTTGGCGAAAGCCTCGGCGGTGCCTGGAGGATGGAGGAGTGACCACTCAAACTTGTCGGTATAGACTTGCGAAGAGAGGTTGATGTTGAGGTTAATGATGCATCGGTACGTGTCGTCGGGGCTGAAGTCATCGGCGTCTGGAGGGATCGGGGTTGCGGCGGCGCTAATTTCGCCGGTGGATGTTTGGACTGCTGAAGTGCCATTGACGGCGGGTGTTGGTGTCGATACGGCGTTGCCGTTGATTGCTGGGGTATTGGGAGTTGAGGTCGCGGCTTCGAGCAGGTTCGTGGGCTTGGGAGCCTCGGTTGCTGGACGGTCGCGGTGGGAGTGGAAGAGAGGATGGAGAGCAACACCGGCGTACTCTTCTAATTGTGTCCTTATTTGCTTGCTGATCTCGGATATGGTCTGATTCCTGTTAGGAAGATCTAAATCCTGGACCAGGACAGTCGCAAACTGATCGGTAGTAATCAAAGTTTCGTGCAGGTTCCAGAGAAACGTGTCGCGTAACCGGTATGGGACGGTGGGCTCCTGTGGCTTGAAGAGGGGATTGCTGGGGTCCAGGCTTGCAGCATGCGGAGGCAGAGACGGGGGCGGAATGTAGGATGGGATATCGAGGTCAATCCGTATGGGGATCAGTGTGAGAGGAAGGCTGGCTTGGGCAAAGTTCTGTTGGTCGGATCGACCCTGGCGAAACCTTCCCATCCAGTCCCGCCAAATGCCCTGTACCTCCACGGGCTCATGTGTATCCTTGCCAACCTTCTCGGCCGGGTCGGCCTTGACAGTACCGTCGTCGGGCTGTACGCTGCGGAGACCCGTAGGGCGGCGGCGGCTGCGGGTATTGTCGTCGTCATCGTCGTAATCGTCGTAGCCATCCTCGGCATAGTTGATGATGGTAGTGCCGCGCTTCGTTGTGCGCGAAAGTGGGTTCGCGGGAGCAGTGCCGGGAAGGACGGGTGTTAGGAGGGAGTTGTTGTAGGTGCGTAACCTTGGCGCATAAGAGGAAAAAACGGATTGTTGGGATTCGGAGCGCGCCATTGTAAAAGGTGGTTTCGTGTGGCTGTTTTTATGATTTTCGACGACTATGGTAATCTCATGACGGCCGGGAGACTTGGATGGAAAAGAAGAGAGGCCCAGTACTTGGGTCTCCTAACGCTGCCGATTGGTGGTCGCAAATCGGAACCTGAAGTCGAAGTCGCAAGTGGACGCGAGGGAGGGCGATGATGCGGAGTTCGGCGATGCAGGTTGGACGAAGCTGCGTTCGAGGTTGATTCCGAGGGATGTCTTCCTCTTCTTGTTTGCGAGCGGAAGCGCAAGCTGTTTGATGGTACAGCAAACTAGTTAGTAGTGGTTCCTCGTAGCAATTCAAGGCGCAGTATTCGGCGACTTCGAATCAAGTCAGTCCAAATCTCGGGTTTCTCAAGGGATCTCGAAGAAGTCGGAGGACGTCATGCAGACGTGGACTGGACGCTATCGAGAATTGGTGGTTGCCCGTGAAAGTGGGTGGTGAATTTGGGTGGGTGGGCGCACCTTGCGATCGCCTGCAGTCAAAAACGCGACAAGCACTTTGAGCAATGCCGCGCGAGCTAGAAACAGCCTAGCGCCAGAGGTGGGTCCTCGCACCCGCAAAGCTCGCTTATGTAATGCAATGCCCTGGCCCAGTGCCAAGACTGTTTTGTTTCTGGCCATTTTGGGCAGCGCCCCTATCACAGTCGGAAACGCACACTTTCAGAGCCTCAACGCTTCACTTCAATTACACTGGGTCGTCCATTTCGAAGACACCACCTCCAATCAGCCTTTACGGGTGATCTGATGTTGAATCTGGATTTTGACACCCACTGCGAAGAAAATCTGCCCAAATGTCATCCAGAATTTGGGCTGTTATGCCCGGGGTTTGCGCACCGATGCTCGCCAGGCCAGGAACATAAAGTGGCATCTTTGCGGGCTGTACTTCCCCCAAATATCATCTGAAGAACATAGCGTCTGAAATCCTCACTCGAAACGTTGTCATGGCCAGTTCGTTCGCCGTTCTACACCTGTATCCGGAGACGTAACCCCTCCAGCTCGGGCTCGTAATCGGGAACTGGTTCGGAACGGCCCGAGAATCCTGGTCACTGGTCTTATGAACCATTCTTCTTTTGACGTCGGAAAACTTCCGGGGTCTTCTTATCATGGCTCATGCAATGATATCAGGATCACATCTCATCCTTCTTCTTTGTTGTTCATCTTGACAAAAGACGAAAGTGAGAGGTCATGCAGTGAATGACTTGTACTAAACTGCAGGTCTCATCCATTGTCACAGCTTCCTGTTGTTCTCAGCACCTCATTCACAATAAGTGTTCCGGTTGGTCACTTGTGACAAGCCTATTGTATTTTTGTTTCCCTTTGTCCATAGCGGTTACTGCCCTTTGCTCATATGTCTAGACATGCCCTGATCATGATATTCGTCACTGGTCTTTTCCCTAGGTTTCATCTCGTTGTCAAGATTGCCCAAGAAGCATGCCGATACTTCCCTTTCCTCCTACAATCCTTTGTTATTCACACACCGAAAAAGAGGACCTCTCACGTTTGCTTGCTCACAGTTTTTTCCATCTGATCGCATGCTCCAACTAGACAAGCACAACAAACAGGAAAGATTCTGGTTTGCTTAGGAGAGAGTCATGGACTGACTGGAGTCATCCAGTCTCATTCCTTGGTATTGTTGACCAACAACAACAGACACACAAGGTAGGCAAGGTATAAACGCGCTTTTCCTCTCCCACTCACTCCCTTTATTTTCTCTCTCTCTCTCTCTCTCTCTCTCTCTTAAACTCACCACACGTACACACACACACACACACACACACATTCAAACAAACTCCAAGCACAACGCCTGTATAGCCCCGAAAGCACGAAGGGGAAAACAGAAAGAAAAGAGAAACAAAATGACAACCTCAGCAGACATCGTCCCACCCCCCGAAGGGACTCTCACAACTTACCAAATCGACGGTATCTGCATCATGCGCAAAACCCTCCTCGGTTCGCCCTCGTACGACGAAGTCTGGGGTACCCTCAGCCTAACCTCGGACGCCATCAACCTCGACGTTCCCACTATGCTCTTGTGGCAGGACGAAGGACAGAAACAAAGGAATGTCTTGTTTTATTGTATTGATGAAGGGGAGGAAGGTATGTTTTCTTGTCTTTTTTGTTTGTGGTCCAGGCACCTCAGGATGCGCGGGTTTGGCAGCTAGATGATGAATGCTGACGAGGGGTTATGTGTGAGGGATAATATAGCCGTCGCCATGGAGATTTGTCAGATCCTGTTGGATGCCAAGAACAAAGAGACACTGCAGGAGTTGGTGGATGCGACGTGTTATATTCATGGGGAGGCAACGTCGTTCAGGGAGTTGGCGGAGAGCAAAGGTTTTGAGAGGATATTGACGATGTTGGAAAGAGTTGGCTGCCTCTCCTCTACCGCGACGTAGCAGCCATGCCGGAGGGTGGTTTTTAAGTTGGTTGGGTGGTTGGTTGGTTAGTGGAAGGAATTTATTTGATGAGGACATGGAGTGGTTTAAAATTGGAATTTCCTTGTCTTTCGAGAGCATAAGCCATATCGCCACGGCCGTCGCTTCCAAGCTGAAGGAAGCCTGTGGTGAATTTTGTTGTTATCAACGAAAGTGGGTTTATGTAGACAACACGATGATGAAAGGACATGGCAATGAAAAGACACACCACATCTTTGTTTACCTTGATTCACACATAGTACACATGGTAACATCCACACTATAAACCATTATTAACTTGAGACGATGGACTCCATAGGATGGTCCGCGACTCAACTAAAGGATCATAGAAGTCAGAAAAAAGGTAAATTGAGAAGCTGAGTGCAAAATCGCAAAACAAGAAAAGTGAAGAAATGAAAGAAGGGGGGAAAGAATCTGGAGATGAAAAGGGAAAAAAATTAAAAATGAATGAAAAAAAAGAAAGCGCGGAGAACCGGATCACTTGAATCGTTTTATCACTCGGATACCGGGAGTCGAACCCGGGGCTGTTGAGAAAGCAGTCACTCCTGAAGAAGTGAGAGTCAACGATGTTACCGCTACACCATACCCGATCCGTATGGAATTCCACGCTTTGTTGAACATAGTTCGAGGATTTAGGGTTTATCAAATGGTGTGGATTAGGTGTGGGACTGCGCGGGCTGTTCAGGGTTCCATTTTCTGACTCGCGTGGCTGTGGATCTCGACAACCTTTGTTTACTCTTGTGGGGTTCAAGGGTCTGACACTCAGGGGGTTCAAAATCGAGGGCTGGGAGCTTGTAAGAATCAGATGTACGGCCGCAAAAACCTCCTAGGGGGATGGTCAGAGATTATAAGAAAATGGAAACAGCAAGGGATAAGTGGGACTTCACACCAGGCCCTCTGTGCCTCAGCTAGTGCCATCACAAAGCGATCTTGACCCAGAACGGTACGTGATCACTCGGACTGCGCTCCTGAGGCGTATCGAGTATTCCCGTATCAATCACACGCCCGTCACCCCACACCTCCTTGGAAACAAACACCATATCGACCCTATCGCAACTGCTCCCCCACTCCCCGCGGTTGGGGTAATATGTGTATCTTTTCTCCATGCCATATTTTGCCCGAAACACATCCACGGCATCAAGACACTTTTCGGTTTTTTCGTCTTGTGTTCCAACGTAGGCTCCAGCTCGCTTGTTGTCTTCCTCGCCGAAGAACTTGGTGTTGAAATCCACCCTGTTAACGCAATGTTGTTCTGGGAAGGTTCGTAGGTTGGGGTGTCCGTCGGCAGGTCCTCTGGCTATGTTCATGTCGCCTGCAACGGCCACAGAGAATCCTCGTGCTTCCAGGGAAAGGCACTCGTCCCGGAGTAGGGAATGGAAGACGAGCTTTCGGTCATGGCGAGTCGGGCAGTTGGGATGGACGGCGCCGGTCAGTGGGTTACGGTACGGTTGCGTTGTGCCGTTGACGGCATAGACATTGATGAGAGCAAGAGGTTTCGTGACTGGCTCATTCTCATCTTGCCCTTCCGGCGCCCCTCTCATCTCAACGACGCTGACTCTTCCCTCGATATCCCAGTCAACCTCCCGCACAGTAGCAACCCATTTGCGAGCAAAGTCTGTTCGCATTATTGTTCCCACACCGTACAACTTTCCTCCGAAGGCTTTGGCATTATGCTTATCGCGTGGAAGCACTGCATTGAAAGTGTAGGTACGATGGTCGGATACACTGTCAGCAGCATTGAGCGGGGTATTGAGAGCAGAAAGTATCTTTGGCAGACGAGCCGGTCCGTCTTGCGGCTTGATCTTGAGCTCCTGGAGGAAGAGAATTTCAGGCCAGTTATGGCGGGCAAGGAAGGCTCGCAGCGAGTGTGTCGAGCTTGACAGTGCTTGTCCAGGAGGTGTGCGCAGTCGATTGGCGTTTGGCGGTGCATCGATACTCGAGGTCCCGCTCTTTTGCGTCTTGGTGGATTCTGTGAAGTAGGATGTGATCTTTCGGGCGGAGTGAGTGGACGACAAAAAGGCGTTGATGCCGTTGATGTTCCACGAAAACACACGGAACGCATCCTTGCTTGGAGAAGAGCTTCTGGGCTGGTCGGCCGTTTGAAGTGTGGACGAGGCACGGGGTTTATCCAATGCTAGGCTTGGTGTTTGCGTCAGTCTTCTTCGTTTCAATGGCGGCGGGCTGACCTCTTGGTGGCTGGTTGCTGTGTAGAGACGGGACAGTGAATCTTTCTTTGCCATTTTATGTAATGTGTATCGAAGCATTTATCGGAGAGTGTGATTGGCCATTGGTATGTAATTGTAGATGAAGGTGCAAACAAGGTAGACAACAAGGCAGTCCAAGCGGAATATGTACGAAAAGCAATCGACGGGGCTTGAAAAGTGCAAACTCTCTCCGCAATTGAAGAATACTTATGTGGAAATTATGAACGGTGCAGTGGATTAAGCGCACAAGTAAGTCCCGCTGCATAAAGGTAGGTAGAGGTTCGTACCGGGCACATCCGTACCTACTCGAGGTGGCCTATGAGTGAGTTCAAGAGAGGTACTGGGAACAGACAGGTACACCCAAAAGCGTACCTCTAGAACCTAGGTGACGTCATTGGCTCTGTGGACCTAGAGGTAGGTAGTCACACTGCGAGTGGCCCGCTTTCCAAAGCCGGGAGTGCGTATCCGGAATGTAAGGAAAGACCGCCGACGGTGAGCTCGACTTTGCAAAGGCGACCGACCGACCGAACTCCTCCCGAGAGCTTCTTTGACACGCTACCTACCTAGGTAGACAGCGAGACATTAACATTTTCCCTTATTCAGTGGAGCTAGCCAGGGGATTGAGCTTCTACTCACGGAGGTGGAGATTGCAAAGACGGGCCGAGTTCTTGCCTGTCCGCTTTGGAAGAAGACTGACGGGACACTCAAAAGACGTATAGAGGTACTCAAATCTTGTCTCCCAAACAAATGCGAATTCCCCACTGCGAAGAATATGCGTGTCCTGGTATAACTTGGTAAGTCTACCATTCCATTTTAGCATTTCCTTGGACTCAAACATCACCTTGGTTCTTTGTTTCTGCTACAAATTCACTCCTGTGTGACCTATCGTGCATTTTAGTTGACTTGTTGACTTTACGTTGCCCCGCTTGTAAACTCTGCGACTCTACAGCTGCGTATTCTCAAACCTCCGACTAAGACGTGGAGCAGAGTTGGAGACCCGACAGGAACCTGGACCCCTCTCCAACAAGTAGGATTGATTACCACTGCACCTTCCACTTGTTATTCATCCCGTCTGGCAAACGGTAGGCATCAAACTTGGCAACCGTAACCTCGGACCTCCCAACCTACCCATGTACCTGCAGAAGTGAGCTTTACCAGTACTCGTACAGAAAGGATGACTGGTCACAAAGGATGAAAGCAATCAGATAGGAAACCCAACCCGGGCCCTCCCAACAGGTACTTAAACTACTGTATCCCCCCTCTCAAATTCTTCGCCCAACACTCAACCAAACTTTGGCAGTAATCATTGTACACATTTTTTGCTCATCAGACTTATCTTCCGCACACACTCGGCTATCATGGTCAATAGGGCAGCGGCCTACTCATCAGTTATTTCCTTCTTACTTGAACTCAGTATTTCCCGTCGAAATCAACTATTTAGCAAGCCACTTGTCGAGCTTTTCGTAGTACTTGCGAGACTAGCTACGCGCAGCCTTCACAATAAGAGGCTTGGCAGCCCGAGCACCTTTCGTGAGAAATTTCCCTCCAAGTATGTTTTTCGCTTACTATTCAACTCTCTACTTTCCTGTTTCTCTAACTCCTTTCTTATATATTGATTAATATTGTAGGATGAACACCACTGTCTCGATGGCCCTCGAGGCTGACAACGCCAATTTCCCAACCCAGACTCTTGTTTCAACTATTGTTGGAGGGGTTTTTATCGGATACCTGTGGTTTTGGCATAGGTCAACCAAAGTTTGGGTTCGCTGCAACGGAACCATTGATGCCTTTACCAACGTCCCAGAGAATACACAAAGAACTCGCATCACCACCATCTGCCTACCTAGCATCTATCATATTTCTCGGAGTATGGCCTATCGATGTACTCGGCTATATCATTTGCTGGGTACTATCTATATATAAAAGCGGCCAGCAACGAACAAGGACTCCCGAAGACACTTCCAATCGCGAATCCACCGAACGCAAATCCACCAAACACAGATGCACAGCACCCTGACCCCCCTCCACCATACGATAGCGGCGGGCCGAATCGTACTACATGAATTACTTTGCCGGTTGATGACGTTGAGCGTAGTGTTTAGCGAGGAGGTTATAGTGATGTTTGTGACGGGTGGTACATAATAGCGGAAGATGATGGCTCTTTGAAGCTAAAGCGTGTTTTGAAGCCACCTGTAGGACCGGGACCGGCCGCAGTCTCGGAGCGCAGATCTTAAGGACTCGGTCTCAAACGGACCATTGTGTCACATGGACCCAGAAACATCATCATACCTGTACGGACGGACTCAACGCTTTTTCCCACACGCTACAAACAAGACCGTTTCTTCTTCTTCTGCGTACATATTAACCCCCCCTCCCCGGATATCAATCCGTCTACACCCCTCAAGTCCTGTACCTACACTACATGTATCTACTTCACTTCCCTACCCCAACCCACACAATTCATACCTCTACCAAGCGGTCGTTATGGTGTTCCAAGCGCCAGGTTTATGCCAGGGCTTATAACCCTTGCAGAGGGATCCTTGACATACCTCAAGACTACCGCCATCTCCCCCTACTGTTTCTAGACTACCGATTGACGCATCAGGATTAGTCTCAACCCATAGGTCCATAAGGGAGAGAGAGGAAATTGGCAGGTACTAGAAGAAGACGAACCGGAGTGAGAGGTTCAAGTGTCCGTTCAGACGAGGCAGGCACAGAACTGCCCAGCGGCGGTGGTGTTGAAGGGCTCTGAATCCGTTGACTTTCTCTTACTCTTTGTTCCTCCCACTCTGGCTCTGGCTCTGAGTGCTCTGAGTGTTCCGAAGGGGGATACCAAAGTGGAGTATCTGGTGCCCCTGGGGCTGGAGGAGGAGTAGTAGAAGGTATGAAAGGCGGCGGGGTACTAGGTTGAGATTGGTCGTGAGCATCGTCACGTAGAAGAATAGGCGTCTGTATTGCAGCACGAGAAGAAGGAGGAGAACTCCAGATTGTTATCTCTACAGGGGTACCGCCTCTAGCTAGAGGAGGAGTACTGCGAGGAGGAGTACTGCGAGGACTAGAACTAACTTGTCGCGCAGCACGAGGAGGATGCAGAGGAGTTTTCTTCTTCTTCTTCTTTGTTGTGGTAAACACATGCAGTGGAGAAAAGTTAGCGGGTTCCAGTGGAATTGGAAGAAGAGAACCATTTGATGACGACGGAGGAGGAGGAGAAGGAGTTCGAGGTATAGGGGTGCTTATTCGTTGAAGACGTCTCATACGTTCTATTGCCGTTGCTCTCTCCTCTTCTGTCTCTTCTTCTTCGTCTTCTTCTTCTCCCGTAGAGGTATCTTGAGGACACAGCTCACGGAACCGGCTTATCATGTCCACCAGCTGCTCACAGTTTCGTCCTTCCGCGAGACGCTCAACTGTATATTCCCCGCCGCTGCCTTCAGGACTATCGATGTAGCACTTTGGATACCTGATGATACGCATGAGCTGTTTTTGGTCTTCTTCCTTTCGGCTCCAGAAGACTTCGATGAGGAGGATGGCTACTTCTGTTGGTTTTTGTTGGTGTTGGATTTAGCTATTGTCTATCACTTGACTTTACGCATCCAACGTCTAGACGTCACTTTATCTTCGACAACATAAAACCCAGGCACTAGGGGATTCACCTACTTTCAAGCCTCTCATCCACTAAGAAATGCAGCAGGTTTTTCCTATTGTTATCCTCATCCTGCCATTGTACGAGCTGTAGTTGCTTCAGTCCTGTAGCGCTAGCTGTGTTCTTCAACAGCTGCCGGACTTCCCAGGTATATTGTGCGGAGCGGAGGCGGTCCCGCAGGGATCGAAGGGCCGAGATTTGCTCGGGTGTGTAGTTCGGGGTGGCCATCGTGGAGGTCAGTTTCAGTTACACCAGGACTGTTCATGTTGCAACGCAATTGCGCCGTGGGGAGGTATGTTTCGCATGTTATAAATGGATAGCGGAGGGGCCTAGATACGTATGTGTCAATGCCACTGGGATGTTGGCAAATGGCGAGTGAGTGGTTTGTGAGTCAAAAAGGCAAACTAAAATGCCACAAACTGTTTACTCACCTAGTGATGCGCGTGATTGAAGGGACGAACGGGGAACTTTTGCATCAAGTAGGGACAATTAGCAAATGAGTAAGTGTCAGACTCTTCCATCTACATTGTATCGCAGCCGACTGAGTTCAGGATGTCAATCTACCTCAACATTACTTCCTACATACAGTTAGAACACAGAAATGGTACAAGCGAGGGTATGAAAACAGCTAACATGGACAACAGCCACCAAAAAACAAACCGTCGGTTCTTCCCAATCTGCCCTTCCTCGTCCTATTCCTCCTTCTCTCCAAAACCTCGTCATTAACCCAAAAAGAAAGAAGAAAAAAGTCATCTGACGCCTGCCAACAACTCCGTCATCACCAGTCATTAATCATCGATATCATGTCTTCCTCCATCATTCCTCGTCTTTACTCTCTGTTTTCCATCTCCAGCTCCATTTCCTCCCTCATGACCAACCCTCCATTAAGCAGTCAACTCCAGCACTCCCCACCTCCACCCATTCAATCCCCTAAAATCATCCTCGCCCAACTCCCGTCCCCTTTCCACCTTGGCCGTCAACCTCTTCAGTCTTCTGCTCACCGTCCTTGCCGCCCTCAGCGACACCTCGTTCGTGAAGACGTACAACACGGCAAAGACGAGGAAACTCAAACTGGCCAGTCCGGGCCGCCGAGCTTGCGAAAGGATCCGGTTGATCAACGACTTGGATTTGCGGAAGGCATATTCAGTTCGGTTGTGGGAGCGCTCGCCACGATGCTCACGGGCATGTGCGCCTCTGTCGACGGACGAGGGGCGGAAAAAAGATTTTACCAAGGGGATGAAGATTGCGCTGTTTGACTCCTTGTTAGTCTTTGGTCGGGAAAATGAAGGGGAAAATCGAGCGAAGCGAGGAAAAAAAACAAAAACAAAAGCCGTGTGCAGCGGGTCACCACGACGGGAAGAATGAAGGAGAAGGGAAGAAAAACTCACAAAGCACCACTCCACAAATACCGCCTCCACCTTGCCTTCTCCCCCCTCCTCACGATCTCCGCCACCCTTCCGCGCAACTCAATCAACTCATCGATTGCCGTGCTGGCCTGATGTCTCAGCTTCTCCTCAACCTGTGCCGCCTCCTTGCCGCTGTTTCCTGCGGCAATCTTGTAACTAATTTGTCGCCGCTTGCGCTGCAAAGCCATGTACTCCCTCAAAGAACATTCGGTTGCTTGCCGGTAGTCACCCAGCTCCATTTGCGGCGGGTATCGCTCGGTGTCGCCGTACAGTAGACCCTCTTCGAGTTCGGAGAGCTTTGCGGCGTTTTTGCTGGGCTTGGTGAGGCCGAGAGAGGGATGGATGTGGCCGTGGCTGTGGCTGTGACTGAGAGCAGGAGGAGTGGGGTGAGCGGCGGGGCCGGGCATCATTTCAATGATGGAGCCGTGGCGGCCCGGGCCGATGGAGGGACGGGTCGTCGGGTTGGTTGCCCCTGGGTTGGGGTTGGGGTGGACCTTGCCATTCGGTCTGCTGGTGGGAACTCCATAATCGCTATTTCCAGTGCTGCTGCTGTTGCGGGGAGGGGGTGGGCGGATCGGTTTGGTGTATCCTGGGCTAGGAGGACGTTCGGAGCCGTAACGGGTGTAATCAGAGCTGGGCCGAGGTCGCCCATCACGATCAAACCGGTCGCGGTCATCTTTCTTGGAAGGAAGCGGGGCCGCAGGGCCGGGAATGGATTCGACTACGTCGGGACGGCGGTTGTTGCCACCGCCAATGGCGTTCAGAGAACCGTTGTGGTCGCCGTTCATGCCGCCGTTGATGGGAGCAGGGCCGGGAGGTGGACGACGGACGAAGGAAGGCGAGCGTGGGTCGAGAGGGTCCAGGGGAGGAGTCTGAGTCTTGAGACGGCCACCGGTGGGAAAGCCGCCGGGCCCATTGGAGCTTGCCGGTGGGTAGTTGCCATGGGAAGGGTTCCGTGAGCCGGGAGGGGAGTGACTGGGGGCATAGGATGGCTTGGATGTGGGAGACACTGGGGCTGGCGGAATGGCGCCTGGTGCTGGGGACGAGGCTCTGCGTTGTGGTTGGGGTTCACGATCACGATCACGGTCGCCGGGGCGGTAGGCTGGGTCGGATGGCCGTCTCTTGGGATCCGAGGTGCCATTGGGAGCGGGGCGGTATGGTAGATCCTTAAGGCTGGATGGAGGAAGCTTGAGAGTGGTTTCAGAGCCATTGGGCTTCTGAATGGTTACCGTCTCGTTGTCTGGTCGGTATGGCAAGCTGGCATCAGACTGACGCGGGTTATACAGTTGGTCGCGATCACCGGGCCGCCTGGTTGGCGGAGACATGGTCCGGTTCGCTGGGGGCGGTGGGGGTGGCATATTTGGGTCGGTTATGTCGTCAACTGAGACTCAAGCGAACTGTTGCTTGTTCTTTTTATTCAAGATGAAATTATGAGCTAGTGAGTGGATGAGATGGAAGAAGAAAACAAGCGGTGTCCAGATGAAAATCGCGAGATATTTTATTTAATGTTGACAAGCTGAACAAGCGCCCAAGAGGACCTTGGGACGGGGGGAACAGGACATGGATGAAGGGACATGCCCTGGTGACCCAGACTTTGAAATCAGTGGATGCTCTTCGCGTTACAGTGACACTGGCCGGCCGCCCACGGGTGAATTCCAGAGGCTGGGAGACGCTGGAAGGGATTCGGACGATATGACTGGTCCGTTGAGCTAGCATCTCGAAGCCTAACCCGAATTGGGTTTCAGCTGCGCCAGGCACCACAGGGAGCTTTGACCACCTGGGTGGATCAGCTCTTCGCTTGAAGCTCCGCTTGCCCCACAGCTTGATCTGCCGGTGGTCTGAGCTCCTACTGTTTGGTGGAGCAGGGGATCCTCTTTTGACGACGTCGAGGTCCCGTGCTCGTCAGGTCCTCCCTCATCCACGCTTCAACTCCATCACTTCACTAGACATCGTGATTCACAATATTGTCGCCAAGGCTCTGGCGTCGAGCTCAACCATCTTGACTTACACCACCGATGCTGTGTCTCTTGGTTACCCAATGACAATGAGATCGTCACCACATGTTTTCGGCACTGCGGTTGTGCCACCGGCCCGCGTTTGAGCTTCACACCCTCAGTGACACTCGCCAGTCACCAGTCGCACAATTCATGGATTATCAACAGGGCTACTGTAACCGAGGTTCAGGTCACGGGTTCATGATCGATATGAAGAATATGAACTTCAAGGGAAAACCAGCAATCTGATGACTACCTAACCACCTCAGTCATCTCCTAGGTATGTTTTGGTGACCGAACGCCCATAGTCCTGCTCTGGATAATATCTCTTCTTCCTGCAATAGCAACGCTACCTGACCCGACAACAGAAATATAAAAAGAAGGCAATTGGAACCAAATTCCCATCACGGTGCCACCGACTCTCGACGAGTCTCCCCTAAACTCCAGGAACATCCATCCAGTCACCCAACCATCGATTTCCATGCTCCAATAACCTGATAACTTGAATTGCCTCGGAAGACCTCTTTCTTGGCCTCTAACGACGAGAACGGCGACGTTTTTCTCTGCGACGTGCCATCTCCTCAGCCGACGGGTACAATGAGGGCGGGCTTCTGGGGACATAGTCCTCCCGTCTGATGCACACCAGCTGGCCTCCCCGCTTGATAACCTTGTAATCATCCCAGTTGACGCCGGCCAACACGTTCTGCTCGTCGGTATGTTCGGAGGCGGGGGGAGTAGGGTTGCCCATGGCATTTTGCTGCACCGGTCCCGTCACGAACTCCGGAACGATCACAGGCTCCATTGCCAGATTGGTTTCGTGGGCAGTAATCGGAGCGTCGAAAGTGGTGGGAGTGTCCGGGCTGGTAGGACTCTTGGGAGTGTCGGGAACGGTGGGGGCGATATTGGTCGGAGCATCGTCCTTGGACGGCATTTCTTGGTGAGCGATACTCTCATCGGTTGCGACAAACTTCAGCTCATCCAGTACAACCTCGGCCAAGTCTTTCATGGACGCTTGAATGTTCTCTTTGTTGATCGCCATCTCGGTCAAGATGATGCGACCGATCTCTTCGATAGCTTCTCTGTGGCTCATCGGTTGTCCGAGCCAGGTAACAGCGGCATCCAGAAAATCTTGCACGTTGTCGAACTCCTTTGGAGGAAGGGTGTCCGAGAGCTTACCAGCTTTCTTCTCGGCGGATTTCTCTCCAACATCTTGGATAGTCACGCACTCGGAAGTTTCTTTGCCAGTGTCCTCGGGTTTGTCGGCAACCAGAGCATCCTCCGCCGCTCCCTCACCTGCATTCTTGGGTTCGTCGGCAATCAAAGCTTCCTCCGCCGTCCTCTCGCCAATGTCCTCGGGCTTATTGGTAACCAGGGCTTCCTCCGCCGTTCCTTCGCTCGTGTCCTTGAGTTCCACATGGTCGGTAACCAAAGCCTCTTCGGCCTTCATCTTCGCATCATCAGGCGTAGCATTGTCCAACCAATTCTCGATCATCATCATTTTTTCCTCCTGAATCTCGGCTTCGCGCAACTCAACCTCTGTATATCTTGGTCTGTCCTTGCCGCGCGTGTCATAATCGTCGGCCTGCTGCTGCCCAAAACTCTTTACCTCGGCCTTCCCCTCCTCGACTTGACCCGAGCTGGTAGCGTGGATATCAGTTATGTTGACATTGTTTCCGCTCGAGGCATTGTTCTTCTTGCCGCTCGAAATGTTATTCTTCTCTCCTCCAGTCTTCGACTTGTTCGCCTCCCGAGCATCCTTCTCATCACCCTGCTCAACGATCCACTGCGGTGACAAGACCTTGAACCAGCGACCATCAACGCAGCTCTTGAACACGATGCCCTCACCCCCCCTCACCTCCGCCAAGGAGATCAGGTCTTCGTGACTTTCGGCAATGTCATGGAGTTTGTGGTATCCCATCACCTTGACGTGCTTGAGGTTGTGAGCATCGGAGAAATTCTTGACAACGCGGGGATCCCAGCGTTTCAGGTTCTGGATGTCCCAGATCGAAAAGACGTGAAACTCCGGGTCGGAGTTCTCCGGCAGGCTGTGGTGGTTACCATTGATTCCAGGGCCAACGAGTTCGCCCTGGATGGCGATGGTGCCGTTTTTGTTCTTCTGGTGTAGGCCTTCAAGAATGGCTGGCAAGTTGTTTGCCAGTGCTTCCTTCCAGTACGGGCAGTCCTTGGAGTAGGGCAAATCGATGTTCTTGCTGCAGACCCCGAAGCGACCCAAGGTAAGAACGGTCTGGGCCTCGGATCCGGGATGAGGTCGATGAAGGCTGCCAAAGTACTTGGACGTCTTGGGAATGAAGTAGACGCTCATGCTGCTGCCGTCGAGCTTGATGGTTTCCTGGTAGATGATATGCTTGTACTTTTCCTTGGTGAAAAGGTTGAGGCAGTTTTGGACACGTTCAGTGTCCGTTCTCTTGATGAAAGACGGAATCTTGACGAGAACATTGCCGTTTCCGTTGGGACCGGTGGTGCCATGGGGCTCCCACTTCGTGACGCCCAGCATGTCCGAGTAGTCGACCAATTGTTGAGAAATCTCCTCTCCCTCAAACATTGCCAGCCTCCCCTTCCGGATCACATCAGCGTTGATCTCCGGGAAGTCCTCCAGCTTGAGGACAAGTCCCTGCGAAACCCACTGCGATCTCGGATCCTTCGGTGAACCAAGACACTTTGTGGCAACGCGGAAATACTCCTTGCCCTTGATCCAAGTGCGGTTGCCGGCCTGCGAGAACTGCCAGTAGTGCTCATCCACGGCAGGCAGGAGAGCATCGGGCTCGATGAAAATGGCGAGCTGACCCTCGCGGACGGAGTGGCGTGCGGCGGCGACGGTCCAGCCGTCAATAACCACTTTATCGTGAAATTTGTGGCTGCCCATGTCGACCTTTTGCACCCGCCGGACGGTCACCAGCTTCCGCTGGTCCGGGGTGGCCGGAGAGCGAGGAGGCGTGATGGCCGGAGCAGGGTAGACGCGGCGCTTGTCGGCCGGAGTGGCAGGGCGGTGGGAGTTATGGGTCGTGGAGTTGGTAGTCGCCATGTTGTCGATGGGCCTGGAGGTGTCCAGAGGCACAGACATGGGCTGGATCTCTGGGGCAAGCCACGCGAGATTGGCAGCAGCGCGGGAGGAGGGAAATAAAGATGGGGCAGCCATCTTGACTAGGGCAGTGGTAATGTCGACTGATCTTTTACTAGTAAATAATAGCCGTCGTGAAAAGTTTTGCGTGGTGTGATTTGATAACCGGCAATGCTGGAGGCGATGGTGGTAAGTGGTACTGTGCTCTGTTTCCGCAGTCAGCAATGGTCAGAAGGGAACATGTGTGAGAGATGATGTTGTCGATATACGATGATGTCGGTAGGCGGCTTTCAAACAGAGGATGAGCTGAGGGAAGGAGGTCTACCTACTGCGTTCGAGCTGACGTGGTAGTGGTTTTTGATGGTATCTAGGTAGGTAGGTGGTGGTAATGTCAGTCACGAGGCTAGATTTGCTTGACTGTCTGCTCCGTTGCAGGAAGAAGAGGAGGGAAGTGTGCCCTTTAGGTATCCGAAGGAGGAGAGGCTCTCCGCCTACGCCCCATTGGAGGCTGGCCGGCTGGAGAGGACGAGTGAAGGGACTGAAAGCTAGAACGGGCTGTATCACTGGCCGCTGGAATTCCGATCACTGCCCTGCAGGTGATTGGGTAGTGGTAGGTGATGCTTTGATGGGTGATGTTGATAAATTGTTGGACTGCCCTACTGCGTAGAAGGGAAGGGAGAAGAAAGAGGAAGGGGAACAGAAACGCTGGCTGCCTTAAGTATTCGAGGAAGAGGAGGCTCTCCGCCGGTGAGGATCGGTGACCAACCAGGGTAAGGGCGGGACCGTTTGCGTTGCGGTGAATACCAACACCAAGTAGGGAGAGCAAGCTTAGGACCTTGATATCGGGGGATAAATGGCTGGGTTAGGTGATTTGCCGATTGGATCAGCTTGGATGGCGTTGGGATGAAATGGGACGGCCCCAATGCAAACGACGTTCGTGAACCCTTCAATTGGGATTACTGGTGAGTGACGAGGGCTCTCCTAGATGAGATGCCAACAACTCCTCACTGGCCAATGGCTGGGGCTTGAGATGAAAACGACGTCAACTTTGACGGCCGTGGAAAGTGATAAAGGAGTTCGCTTCCATGGCATTACTGATGGGTGATGTAGGCCCCTCTCAGTGGGTTGTACCAGGCCACTGGCTGGTGGAGGAGATGAGAATGAGGTCAACTTTGACAGTGTCATCTCAGTCGACTGCCCACATCATCTTGAACGATTGTCTCCAAGCTGAAAGGGGCAAAGCAGACTACGCAACATGTCCGCCATGATTCATGTGAAGTCAAAACACTCCCATAATTTACGAAACATCCGCACGGATAGGGTTATGCAACGCCACTGGGCGCTCATCGCAACGAGGAATTGGCTGTTACAGGCGGTGTCGTCAAGTAATCTCGAATGAGGCAGCTAGGACAGTAATGATGGCAGGGCATAATCCGTTTATACATTCAAATGAACTACAGAGATGTCTCTTGTGGGTTGTCTTGAGAGATGCTTGGTGATAGGGAGGTACATAAAAACGATAGCGGTTACAAGGATAGCAGGAATTGAAGGTCATGAATTACCTATTCTTCGTGGCGGGTAATATGAGCTGCTCTGTTATTGCCTCTAGCTGGCCACTGGGCTGGAGCTTGGGATGAAGACGACGGCTGAGGTCTTCAATGTGACCAGCGTTGACAACGGAAGAAAAATGAACAAAACACAGAGGACGTAACAAACCCAAACCATGTGAACGCTGGATTAGACGAACGACTGAAGGTACATGGTAAAATCTGATGGCTGCAGATGCAAAAGATGTGAAGGGCATGTTCAGATTCAGACAATTGAAGTTGTAATGCAGGTGCAGAGGAAAGTTCATGAGAAGCGGCAAAAGTGGATGTCCCGGTGACAATTTTTCAGGGGGAATCTGGATGGGAGTAGTGAATTAAAAGTGAGAATCGAGGCTCTTACCTGAGTGATCGAAGGTTGTTGATAGCAAAGGAGAAAAAAAGGGGAACAGAATTCCACTCCGAAATAGAAACATTCCCTTTTAACTTGCCAGAAGGGAAGACCTCAGAGCACAGCAAGAAGCTATTCAAGATAAAAGAACAATAGAAGTCAATAAGATACTCGGTATTCCTATTGTGCATTTTACTTTTCAACAACTGACGTTGCTTGACAGCTGTGATTGGTCCCGCCATGTTGGTAAGAGAGTGACTAGCAGGTACTGAAACACTTTACTCGGTGTCATCTGTTTTACACCGAATGAAAACAATAGGCAGATGGCTAGAGAAAGCCATGTGATCTCACACTAGAAGGATCGCAATTCAGTTTCTCGAGCGGTCGTTGTTTTGCTGCTCATGCGTGACCACTCGAGGGCCTGACTATCGACTTGTGGTGTACTCTGAGGACTCGGTGAACTCGATATGAGAAATGGGAGATGCCCAAGTCTGATGAGTTACATCCTTACGGAGGACTGTCCGTGAGTGCCAATCTGATTAAACCACCTGACTGATTAATGCTCGTCTGCCTAGTCAACTACACAATCCCATTTCAGTCATGGGACAACTCCTTGACACCCTGGTCGAAGACACCACATCTTCCTCTCTCTTTTTTCGTGCAACTCTGTCGAAGCCGCCAAGGAGCACGTGGTCGTCGATTTTGGAAATAAGATCATGGTGCAAGCGCCGCGCAGCATCGTCAACCTCATTGTGGCGTTCGTTCTTCCCCACAGAGACACCGCCGCTGTTCTGCATCGCTTAGTTCGTCGCTGGATCTGGGCACAGCTTCAAGATCTCCGTGTGCGCGCCGCTCACGTCGCTACGGTAAACGAGATCGTGCGGTACTTCAAGCCTACGCCTGCCGTTAGGGACCAGCGTTTAGATGTAGTAGGCTGGATTGTGCAATGTATCTCCTCCCGCCGTTACTTAGTTCCAATTATAGAGACCTGCTTGGGTTTCGTTATGGAATGAATGGTGAGATCGCCAAGGTACACCCCATCTTGTTCTCGGTCCTAGCCGGGTCTCCAGTGGCCGTGGATGTTCTCCCTGCTGTGGCTTTTAAGAACGTCGCTGCCTTTACCCTAGTCGCAATGTTTAGACTGCCCCCGGACTCTCACTTCAACCCAAAAGGGGTAAACGCCCACTGGTAGGTCCAGTCGGCGACCCCAAATGGGCGCATCGAGGCATACACGGGTCCGCAGAAGCCTGGAGTGTCAGGACACATCGATCGTGCGGTCACTACTATAGACTGTCGTGTGCCAAACCGTTGACGGTGCCGCGAAGCCAACCTCATGCGAACCTTAAATCCGACGCCAATACCGAACTACCCCCTGAGTAAAACCATGATCGCGGTAGTCGTTCTAAGAGAATAGTGAAATCAGAAGTGATGTAAATTCGGACGAATATGACATTGCAACTTTGTACATTTTACTCCGATGAGAGTCTGCTTATTGTGTATCGATGGTTGTTTACTCGATCACAGTTCACATATTCTATAGAGAGATTAAAGGTAGTAGTAAGTGTGCGACGTTGTTCATTTCGCTCTGATTAGAGTAGACTTTGACTGTGAGATTTGCTCTCTGATACCGCACAGTTATAAAAGGGGTGAGTGGTGGTGCTGAAGGGTCATCACATGGCTCGGAACTTGAGTGATGGAACAAGAGATCCCTTGAGACGGAAGGTTGAGAGGTTAGTGCTAATGCGTCTATCCAGATCCATTTGGCCGTGACCTCCCCCCGCCACCTGGAGAGTTTGGTTGAAAATGGCCACCCTATCAAATAAGTCTCTGGCGTTCTGTCAGTCTACTCCAGCTCCTGGAAATTCGTCTGCATCTTGTGGAGGGCGACGCTGGCCACGACAACTGTGGCCAAAACTCTCATGGGGTTGTTGCTCGAAAACTCCTTTTCAATAAAAACCGATTTCAAGAACTCCTCGGTAACTTGTCCGTTGTGTCAGACCGATGACACCGCGGACCTCAAGGCCAGATCAAAGGTGTGGCCGACAAGAGCGAAGCTGGAAGTCCACATGAAGACGGAATACACCGGCGAAGCTGTTTGGAAAAGGAAGTGGGGACAAAAGCAGAACGGAGTGTTTGTTTGCCCGTACTGTCTCGAAGATGGAGTGAAATGAACGTTCACTACCCTGCCCACACTGGTGCGCCATGTTTCACAGAATGACAAACTCGTTTGGGTCTTGACACTGCATCCACAGGTTGACAATGGGAGAATCCTGCCTGCGGGCTTCCAGCTGAATGGTTATGACGAGGGCCATGAGGCTCTCATCATCGGTCGCAACTTTTGCCACGAATTGATGCCCATAAACGCACTTGGACAGTGGCCACGACCAGAGCGACCTCAGGGCAACGACAACCAACACCGCGCCAGGCAGCACCAATTACGCCATCACCATGAACAGCCCGTTACACCACCAACACCGCAATGGGCTGTCGACCCTATCAACGATTTCGACCTATCAAAGTGTACCATCACAATCGATAGTTTCGCTACCAATATGGCAATGGGCTTCAGTAGTACCGACTATTGACCGAAGATTCTTGCTCTCCTACGTACGGTACCCGTGCAAACTCCCCTTTGGCGGATGGACAAGTCCTTGGGGATGTCTAGATGGGCCATTACAAGTACTACTACTGGTATCACACCCCGACCCCCGACAATAAGGTTTACTATGCCTCTGCTCGATTTGAACCTGTGGATGTCGCAGTGACACGGGGTTTCCCCGTGAGCACCTTGTCTGCAGAGGGAAGCGGCGCCCCATTGGGGGAAGCCTCAACCTTCGCTCGCCTCAAGCATATAAGCCTTGACGGCAGTCAGTCAACAGACAGACTCAGAGTTAGACAGACCATCAATCAAGACATTCTTCATTTGCTCGCTACGCGGATCTCATGCATCACGCAGCATCAAGAAGACATATCAGCCTACTTCAGATGTCCGACTTGCAATGCCCATTTCAACAGCATAGGGCAATGGATCGACCATACTCGTCGAGAGCATAGTGACGTGGCCGTCAACAATACAGTTGCCCAAGAGAGATCGAAACAGACAGCACCGACTACGGCGAAATGGGTTCCCCAGACGATCTCTCAGATGACAACTCCCCATGCCATTGTCTTTCTGGTGCTTTCCCATCCATGTCGTAATGTTCTTCTCGAGTCCTGCAACAATCTAGCGCAGAGGGTTCCGGAACCAATGGAGAGAAGGAGAAATTCCTTCTTTGACTTTTCGAAAAGTCAAAAAGTAAAGGGACCCATATTTCCAAAAAGGTGATCCATGATTTCGTCCTGTCCACAGACATATCTCATGAGAATTGATGCATAAGTAGTTTTGAACTGAGACATGGGATGAAGGAATGACGAGGGAAATGATATGATCAGATGAAATGACATGATTCTTTCTCGGCCTTCTCTCATCGTTTTTTGAGGAACGTCTCATGTACCAAATTTGGCCTTAGATCAACTTCTTCATCTTCCCCTCGAACATCCAGTGCAGGGCTGCTGTGATTGATGTGCCCTCCAGATAATTCTCTGTATTGCTGGCATGCCACAGGTTGATCAGGCCCAGTGTAGTTGATTCCTACGGGAGTCCGACTGTGGTTTTTCTCTCAGGCAAGTCGAGGGGCGGATCAATTGTGTCTTCCCGAGATTAGCGGAAACGTCACCTCCAGCCTGAGCAGCCTCCAACGTCACATCCAGGAGGCCGTCGATGCGCGCATGATCGAAATCTCTACCGCTATCAATAAAGACCATGAAACGCTCGAATTTGAAGCGCAAATTCTAAACGATACCTTCAACGCCTATCACAAGGCCTCTTTGGCGGCGGTGTCAAAATCGGCTTCCTGGTTAGAGGCCGACAGCAAGTCGGACCTAGTCATAGTCTTGATGGATGATGTTCATTGATAACGGAAACTGTCTGAGTCTAAGTCTGTGTGCTTTGAGCGAGTCAGACTGTTTGTTCAGACTCTTCCGAGCGGTAAGTCCCTGACGGATTTTGGAAGCGTAGACTCATTGTGAAGTTCGGTTTTGGCGGTCTTGACAGGTATCTTGGCAAGACATCGCGCAACCAACTCCGATTGTTCCTTGTCGCTCCCCGCCGCTGCTCTCCCGCCGTCTTCCTTGCGTCTCTCCAAGGTTCTCATTACAAGTACTAGGCGTCTACATTACCCTTACAAATCGCGCTAAAATGCCGACGCCGTGGACCTTTCAAGGTCGAAACCTGCCTGCCCCCGCCCAAACGTGGGACGATACCATGACATCTGAGCAGCAGACGGCTTACCGCCTGAAGAAATTGGAACAGTGCAACATGGGTATTGCCCTCAAGATGGTTAACGAAAACACGGTACGTCAAGACTTTATGGATGCGATCGGAGGTAGTTGATTATACCGGCGGGAAGACAAGGTCCTCTTCCAAAGCCTGAGAAGGTTCTTGGTAAAGGAGACTGTGGTCGAAGCCTTGCTTGGCCTTAAATTGGATGAGGGCTTGGGTCGCTGCCCAGTCATTGTCAAGAAACTCTGCGCGGGTGCCGTCAGGGCGAATCAAAGCCCCAAAGGTGGGAACAAGTGGCGACCTCATGACGACGAAATCGGCTCCATCTGCGGTGGCGGCTACGGTCTCTAGAGCCTTGATCAAATGGTCTAGCGGGTGGAACTTGTCCATGGTTTCCTTCCAGCTTGAGCGGTGGTTCCTCCTCTTCTCTGCCACTTTGAGGCCTTTTGTAGCCGTTTTGGTGCGAACTTTTCGTTAAACTCGACAACTTTGGTCTTCGTCTTAGTGACGGAACCTCAGAGGGACACATTCTTGTCTGTCCCGCTACCGACGTAGATCGAAGGCGATTGTTTGGGCTTTTAGAGTATTGTAAAAGAGGTGCACCGCAAAACCATGTTCGTCTCCGTAGGTAAATTCTGGTAATGATTTGAGAGCAGCCAAGGATGGAGGGTTTGGGTACTCGAGGATTATGTCGAGCTTTTTGTCGGAATTCCACATTGGGATAAAGTAGGTGCGTTGCAATAGTCGCCTTTTCTCTGGTCGTCACCAGTAAAATCTCTTGTAAAAGCAAAGTTTTCCATCCTTTCTCAGGAAGGAACACATCGTCTTGGTCGGCTATTTGGTAAGCTCCTTCCCCAGAAAGACACCTTGATGACGGACACGGTTGCGTTAGGTGATGTTACTGCTTCCGTGGCGACGGTGGGCTTCGGAAGGGCAGGCAACCCAGCAGCCTTGGCTTCATTGCATCGGTGTGTGTGTCAGACAATGCCTACCTATTGTAGTTGTCTTTTTTCTTCGCCAAGTAATGGGTCGCCCGTCTCCCTACCTACCTAGGCCGGACGGACAAACCACGCAGTTGTAGACGGCAGAGGTACGCGTGATTTGGTCTTGGTTGGGACATGTGTCTCTGCTTCTACCTCGCGGTGGCAATCGGTCTTAATTATGTTTGTCTAGATTTCGTTAACGACTTGAATTTTTATCACCAGATTTCGCAATACTTCATACACATTAAACGGCGGTGCGAAGTTGTCGACACTAGATCATCCAAAGCTTACACAAATAATTGTTGAATTGAACCGAAGCTGTGTCGAAGTCAAGTTGCCTAATACCAAGGCGCACCGAATAGAGGTAGACGAAATGATGAGAGGAGAACGGAGTCGCCAACGTACAGCACAATGTGAAAGGGAAGTAGAAGTTATCCTCCTCTATCTTCGCCAACTGCACCGGATTTTCGCCTTTCTTCCACACATCACCACATGAGATTTCTTCGGAAATGTACTTCCTAGGTTTTTTTTTTTTTTTTTTTTTTTTTTTTTTTTTTTTTTTTTTTTTTTTCATGCGCGTGCCCGTTTCGATGGACAGATAGGCCATGGTCTCTAAACATCACAAGTCAACTTTAGGTCCTCGCCAACCATCTTTTTGTGGACTTTGGTCCGGCATCAAGCCTTCCTACCAACCAAGCCATTGGTGATTGAGCTGGTAAAGTAGTCGCTGTGATCAATCAGCCTAGAGTGTCTATATTATTCCTATTATTGAATTGTGTTGAACAGGACCTTGGTCAATGGTGTAGTGTCTTGACTGTGATCTTTTCTGACAGTTTTCCCTCTCATAATCTCATCATATTTCTGGGACACTTTTGGGAAAATGGAATAAATGGGTTGATGTTGTTGTTGGACGAGACCTTGGTCACTACGAACTGCTACATTCACGTCTCAATGCCTAAGTCACCAAAGAACGGGCGAAGCTCACTTGAGCAGAATCCTCCTCCTTGGTCCCCCAGCTGGTCACCTACAGTCGAGCAACAACTATCGCCGGCCGGAGACCAGAGCGATGATTCAAGTCCAGATATTCTCCGATGTCATGTTCATCATTGATGAGCTTCCAGGAAACACGGATTCTATGCCGGATAAAACCTCTTTAATTGGCACTACCCCTGGATCTTTGACTCTGCTTGGCGGGGCGGGTGAAAACCCGTTAGGCCACTGGTGCACACCCGTGATCCAAACGGGAGTCAACGCGGAATGGCATGATAGACGGTGTCGGACAAGCTTGGAAACGCAGGTACCATACCTACATTGGACGTAGGTATGAGAGGAAAAGAGAGAGATGAGCCGACCTGGGAGCAGAAAGAGCTGCAAAAGGGACGTTAAGGGTCGGCTGTCACATGCGAGTGAGATATTTTGGTGCAGTCAGTCACATTATGCATGTACCTACCTCTGTTGGGCATGCCCTTCCAAGGTGTGACACGCATTTGCAGCAAGTACCCTTGAAAACCTCAGGTGCAATCACATGTGACTGCGTTAGTTAACGAACTCCGCATTGAAACCGTTGGCTTGCTGCCAGGAGAACCAAGAACCCAGACCAAAGGGGAAGATGATTGCTTTTTTGACTTTCGAATGACTGCATTGGAAACCCTTACTTACAAAAACCATATTGAACAATGGACGCAACCACAATCCTGGCATTATCCGCAGCGACCAACTCCTCAATGTGTACCAACCATTTCATTTTCACCACTCGTCATACAAACTCCCGCCAACCCCATCCCTCAAAAACTCAAACCATACACAAACATGCTCGTCCCCAGCCCAGTCCACCCGTCTAAAAGTTGTAAATCTGATCGTGGGTATACCCCAACTCCTGCAACACCCCCTTCTTGCCACCTCCTACCCATCCCTTTGTTCCCTTCAACGCTTTTTCCATAGCCGGCGGTCCACAAAGCAACACCTTGGTCCCCTTGCTCTTCTCCGTCGTACCACTGAGCCCGGCCTGTTCTAGCACCTGTCTAGTCACAAACCCCTTCTGATACGGGGACTGTGCTGCAGGTTGAGCAACGACGTAAACAGTCTTCAAGCGGCCAGGGTAGTTCTGCTCCAGCTCGGCGAGCTGGTCACGCAGAAAGATGTCTTCGTCCGTGTTGACGCCCCAGACGAGGGTGATACGGGTCTTGTCAGCCGGGTTGGTCAGGATGCCGCGGACGAGCTGGTACATGGGAGTGATGCCGGCGCCGCCGGCGATCATGGCCACGTGCGGGTGCTTGTTGGGAGTCCACTTGAGCTCGGGGATGGGGGCCACGGTTAGGGTGTCGCCGGGCTGGAGCGAGTGCAGGTGGGTGCTTTGCTTGCCGCCAGGGTAGAGCTTGACCATGAGCTCGACGAATCCGGATTCGTCTGGGGGTGGATGTCGTTAGTGGGATCATATGGCTTTGGGAGTTGGTAACTCACTTAGGTCATTTGTAGGAGTATACGGGCGGATGACAGGGAGCCATCGTCCCTTGGGGAAGGAAATGGTCAGAAGGGCAGAGGTGAGGCCCATGCCGCTGGGCTGAGAGCGGTCAGGAAGTTCGAAACGCAACTTCTTGGTGTTGTGGTTGATGAGCTCGGTGCTGTGGAGGCGCAAGCTGTGGAAGCCAAAACCTGACAGAGGCAGCTTGCCCGGCTTGAGATCGCTGGCGTCCATGTTCGTGGCTAAAGCAGTTCCCGTTGCGCTCCCGCTTGCGTTCCGTCTCAGATAGAAGGCGTAGATTCCCAGGCCAGCAACACCAGCCGCGACGGCAACTTGAGTACTCATTACACTAGCCTTGAGGGGAGGGCGGGGGAAGTTCGCGCTGATTTTGAATGGATTGTAGGGAGGCATGTTTGCAGGCGCGCGGAGGGGTGCTGTCGTTCTTTAATAAGCCGTAGTAGAAGCAGGAGTGGCGCGCAGAGAGGTGCGTGTGATGGCTTGCTTGAGCTTCAGACGACCGGGCGAGACCAGCAGCTTGTCTGCGTCGTAAATAGTGTTATGCTGTACACAAGGTCTCAATACGGGATGTAAGGGTTCACAAAAAGTGAGGTGCACGGCATCCGGAACTCGCCCTGGGGAAGTCCAGGAGGGGCGCAGGCTGAAGGGCGAAGGCCAAGTGAAGGGCAAGGTCCGGGACTGAGCCCAAGGGATGGACAAGGGGGCTTCCATCCCATCCTGATGGGGAGCTTTGGAAGGGTACCTAGACATGGCGTTCGTTTTGATACTGCCCTGGAAGGCTCAACCAACAGAGAACCTCAAGTAAAGATGATCTGACATCACGCGAGGGAGGAGACAATCAACGTCGGCTGTTTGGACCCGAAACCGGCACCCCAATGCTGTCAGACGCAGTGGCAGCGACAGGCAAATGGCTGAGCTTTGATTTTCTGCTTACTCGGTCCCGACGGGCGTCCGACACCCGATCCAACAGAGGGAAGCATCCCGCCGTGCCGTGTTCCGGTTTTTTTTTTCCACATTGGTGTTGCATCTCGAGTGTACGACCGCGTCGGCCAATGTAAACGCCGTGTGCCGACCGGGGACGGATGATGATTGCATCAACGATCCAGGTAATGATTTAACACAAGAGGAGAAAAGAAGGTTGATTGAAGATGAGGGCTGGGGTTCAAACACCCTCTTTCCACCGGTGAACCTTGGATATTGCTGGCTTGGAAGAAAAGAAGAGAGAAAGAAGTGGGTGAAGCTTCCACTGCTGGAGGAGATGGCACGGTACGTACCGAGTGGTATCCGCCAAAGTGGTGGGGTAATGCAGAGGAAGCAATGCTCCCGGTCCTGACTGGAAGCTCGGCTAGGTACCATGCAGTTCGCTTTGTTAGCAAGATTGCGTCTTTTCCCCCCAGTTTTCTGTCGGATGACTGATGCGCGTCTAACTGTAAAAGCTCCGGGGTACCTATGTAAGTTTCGCTCAATGCCAAGCAAGGGACTGGGACCCGGACCCTTTATCAACCCACTTCCTCTCTCTCTCCCCACCACGGGCCTCGACTCCAAGTCTCCAACTTCACTTCTCATCCGCAGAAAACCGCACCCCAAGCTCCCAGTTACCTCGGTGATGCATCTCCGGCCTTCGAGCGTCATGTCTGCCAACTTCTTCAATAGCGGCGTACTGGAAAGTTGCAGCTCGCAGCAAAACAAAGTCACGCGGTCAAGACAAGCAGCTCGACCATGTATCCCCCTCCTCATCAAAAACCATCTCGTGTCCCGGAGAGCTTGTATCCATCGTCCTCGTCCTCCTCTCTTTCTTCCTCATCCTTGCCTACGTTGATATAGGCAAACCCAGACCCCAGGGATAGCTCTTCACCCCCTTATACCACCTTCGATATAACACGGTTCAGTATTCGCATAATGACATCGTCATATGCTCAAATTCATCCGCACCAAGCCTACTTACTCTGAAGCGCGGTTGATGCCAGATTCCCGTCAAGTGTTCTGCCGTGTGCTGTATATCACCACTCACCTACAAGCTGTCCCTTTGTCAGTTGGCACCAGTCATCTCGACTTCTTCCTCGACGCTGCTTGAGACGCATCGACAGACCGAATTATAAAACCCTGAACTGGTTCCAACAGAGAACCATAGAATTACGTCATGCACGCCCCCCGTGGCCGACCACCGCCCGATGTATCAGAAAAGGAGGAAGGTGACACTGGTGCACATCTGGGAGAAGATGCCGACACATTGCACCCTTCAGATTCGGTTTCCAACAGAAATTTCCATGGTCACGCACAAGTCCATGAGGGACCTCGGCTGAACACCAAGATCGAACTGGAAAAGAATGATGCCTACGACGAACTCCCCTTTTCGTACTCCAAGTCCACGAAATGGATGATTCTCACCGCCATCTTTCTCATCCAGACATCTATGAACTTCAACACGTCACTGTACTCCAACGGTCTGGCCGGCATCTCTGAAGAATTTGGTATCAGCCTTCAGGAAGCCCGCTGGGGCGCAGCCATCTTCCTCATCACCTATGCCTTTGGGTGCGAGCTTTGGGCGCCTTGGTCAGAGGAGTTTGGTCGCAAAAAGGTTCTGCAGACCTCTCTCTTTCTGGTCAATATTTGGTGCATCCCGGTCGCTCTCGCTCCCAATTTCGCAACCATCCTCGTTGGCCGCGCCCTAGGAGGCCTATCATGCGCTGGTGGCAGTGTCACTCTCGGCATGATTGCCGACATGTACGAGCCTGCTGACCAGCAGGTTGCCGTCTCTTACATTGTCTTTTCCTCGGTGGGCGGATCAGTGCTTGGCCCCATCGTCGGCGGATTTGTCGAGACCCATCTAGACTGGAGGTGGTGCATCTGGATCCAGCTGCTTTTTGGTGGTTTCGTTCAGCTTCTTCACCTACTCTTTGTTCCAGAGACGAGATGTACTATCCATCTCGACAGAATCGCCAAGAAGCGCAGAGAGTCAGGCATGGCGCCCAATCTCTACGGCCCCAATGAACTCTGTCCCATCCGTCAACGCTTCAGCTGGGAAGAGTTGTTGAAAAACTGGGGCCGGCCCTTTCGAATGTTTGTTACGGAGCCGATCGTCCTCACTCTCTCACTACTGTCGGGATTCTCTGATGCCCTCATCTTTATGCAGATCCAGTCCTTTGTTCTGGTCTACCATCAATGGGAATTTTCCGAGATCCAAATTGGCCTTGCTTTCGTCCCAATTGGCTTAGGGTACCTGATCGCCTGGCTGTCCTTCTTACCAGTCTTTAAGCGCAACAAGAGGGCGCGCGATCTGAAACCGCACAGCGAGCATGCGCAGTATGAATCTCGACTATGGTGGCTTCTCTGGACTGCGCCATGCTTGCCCATAGGTCTGATCATTTTTGCCTGGACGTGCAGTGGACCGCCCATACATTGGATTGGGACCATGGTCGGGTCTACCTTCATTGGCATTGCGAACTATTCCATCTACATGGCCACCATAGATGTAAGCTTAGGTTCTACCTCATTGACCGACAAAAGACATGCTAACCACATACTCAACAGTATATGATCTGCGCTTACGGTCCCTACTCAGCTTCTGCTACCGGAGGTAACGGATGGGCTCGCGATTTCCTTGCTGGTGTCCTAACGGTGCCGGCCACGCCCTTTGTCAGCAACATTGGTGGGAAGAGGCACTTGGAAATCGCCAACACCATTCTATTCGCCATATCCCTTCTTCTTGTTGCGGCTATCTATATAACGTATATCTACGGACCAACTCTCCGTAAGAAGTCCCAATACGCGCAAGATCTGGCCAAAAATACCACCCTAGACGAGTTCGGGCGCTCGCGGCCTCCTTCCCGAATCCCCGATCTGAACCAGCTCTGTCTCTGACAAGATACACAGAGATCTTGTGAAAGACTCCTTCTGATTTCGAGTGTGACACGCGTATCTTTTGACTAGGTGGGGTATGTTCTTAGCTTAACCTTCGTCATGGACTCAATGCGTTCTGAACGTCGAGACCAGAAATTCGCCTATGATGGGACGACTCTGGAACTCTACCAAGCCGCTTACTGAACCTTCTTGTGAGAAATTCTCGGACTCTGGAGAATTCAGTGTTACTAGAGAACAACGAAATATTTTGGCAAGGAAATGTTATGATATGCGTACATGTTTTGCGACTGTTTCGAGCAGCAGTCCCTGACATCGTTGGCAGTTCACGGCGGTTTTTTGTCGAATTACCAGTACCCATGTATTAATAGCAACAATCAACGAGAAGTTATCACGAATCTTGTAGCTATATCAACTCGATTATTCCCAAGACACATGCAATGGTAGTGTTTTGTGTTTTATGTTGAAGGCGCGTGGTGAGTGAATGATGCAGGTACAGTGCGAGTCAACACGGTTCACTTACACAGCGAGGCGAGAGCCCCACTTCAGTTTGATCTGGCCAAGGACCCAATTCCACTTTCAGTGCAACGGCCCAGAGTGCCAGTCCACTGAGAGCCACTGTGTTGCGGGGATCGACATGGACGTTGAACTTTTTTCTTGCCAATACCCAGAATATTCCTGTCTTCCAGTCCATCGATACCATTGAAACTCCCCATTTCCAATCCATCTTTTCCGGCACCAATACACGCCACCTCTCTTTGCCGCAAAATCAGTCAAAATGGCGGACGACGGTGATATGTTTCTCAACTTTGAGATCGGAGATGCTCCGATCAAGCAGACGGTCAAGTACACAGGTGGCCGGTGGAGGGACAGAGTCAAGGCGCAAAAGGGCGAGAAGGGTGGACAAGATCAGACAAAACAGGCCTCGACAGCTCGACGAGATACCGGCGCCGACTACTACACAAACAGAGCCGCGAAACGTCAACGGACAGAAGATGGCGACTCGGGCAGATTCTCCAAGACCCCACGAACAGGCAATGCCGCCGAGAGAGGTCCGCCGCCGCCGCCGACACATGCCATGAAGACTGGCCTCGTATCGTCGCGACTGTTTACTTCGAATCCCGTTCCCGTAACCGACTTCGAGGAGCTTCCCCAAGCCGAAGAAGCCGAGCCTGCACAACCTTCGAACGCTCCCCTCAGTGCCGAAGCAGAGAATTTCCTCTCATTAGGTCTTTCCCGACGTGTATCCCAGCACCTGGCGACGAAGCTCGAGATGAAGGCCCCGACCGCCATCCAGAAGAACACGATACCACAACTAGTCAAGGAGGATAGTGATGCCTTCCTCCAAGCCGAGACGGGTTCCGGAAAGACGCTAGCATACCTTCTTCCCATCGTCCACAGGATATTGGCCCTCAGTCACAACGAGGACGGTACCCCAAAGACCACCAAGGTGCACCGCAACTCGGGACTCTTCGCTATTATCCTTGCTCCTACCCGCGAACTCTGCAAGCAGATCGCCGTTGTCCTCGAGAAAGTGCTGCGCTGCGCTCCCTGGCTAGTCTGCACCACGGTAATAGGTGGTGAAAGCAAAAAGTCAGAGAAGGCGCGCATCAGAAAGGGTGTCAACATCCTGATCGCTACTCCCGGCCGCTTGACAGATCATCTCGACAACACAAAGGTTCTCGACGTTGGTACGGTCCGCTGGTTGGTACTCGATGAAGGTGATCGCATGATGGAAATGGGTTTTGAGGATGATATCAAGACTATCGTCGGCAAGATCAGGGCTGGTACACTACAGAATAAGAACGCCGAGGGTGTGGTTTTGGACGGTGTTCTCCCTTCGAGGAGAGTCACGGTTCTTTGCTCGGCTACCATGAAAATGAACGTCCAGAAGCTGGGCGAGATCAGTTTGGAGGATGCTGTTCACATCACAGCGTCCAAGAGCGATATGGAGAAGGATGCGGAGACTGGTGCCGTGGAGACGGCGTTCTCCGCACCCGCCCAGCTAAAGCAGGCCGCTATCGTTACGCCCGCCAAGTTGCGCCTGGTCACGCTTATTGCCCTGCTCAAGTCAACTTTTGCCAGGAAGGGTTCAGTCATGAAGGCCATCATCTTCATCTCATGTGCCGACTCGGTTGACTACCACTTTGAACTTCTCAAGTCTACCACACCGCGTGCTGAGCCCGAGCCCAAGCCTGAAGGCGAAGCTCCCACCACCAAGCCGAACATCCACATCGAGTCGACCGTCGCGCCAGCAACATACATTACCTCCCCAGCCAACCCCACGGTGGTGCTACACAAGCTCCACGGTTCGCTCGCCCAGCCCGTTCGTAGCGCTACCCTTAAGGCCTTCAGCGAATGCAAGGACCCCGCCGTGCTCATCACCACCGATATCTCCTCCCGTGGTCTCGATGTTCCGGCCGTCGAACTTGTCATCGAGTACGACCCGGCCTTCGCCGTGCCTGACCACGTCCACCGTATCGGTCGTACCGCCCGTGCCGGTCGCGCCGGTAAAGCCGTGCTCTTCCTCCTCCCCGGTTCCGAAGAAGGCTACATTTCCATCCTGCCCAAATCGACCCCCATCGCACCCCAGCTGTACGATTCTATCCTCCAAAAGGGCTTCGCCACAAACATCAACGTGCCTGGCACCGAGTCCGGAATCCTCGAAACCGATCGTCAATCTTGGGCTTCCCGCGCCGAAGCTCTCCAACTACACTTCGAACAGCGTCTCCTCGCTCCCCTGCCCGGCGCCACGCCCGTCTTCGAATCCAAAAGCGAGAAATTCGCCGCCTCCAAGCAGGGCAAGAAGGGCAAGAAGGACGCCAAGAAGGATGAAAACAAAACACCTGACAACCCCCTCCTTGTCTCCGCCCGCCAAGCGTTCCGCTCACACATCCGTGCCTACGCCACGCACGTTCGCGAGGAGCGCGTCTACTTTGACATTACCGCGCTACATCTCGGTCACATGGCCAAGGCGTTCGGGTTGCGCGAGGCTCCCGGTGGAATTGGCGGTGGCGTCTCCAGGAGGACGCACAGGCCGGTGCAGCCGGGTGATAAGACTAACAAGACGAGCAAGTCTGTGGGCGATGGCACCGCTAGGAGGCCGAAGAAGGATGATGATGATGAGAGGGACTTTGGTGCGGCGGATGAGGATGCGGGCAGGAGGATGAAGGAGAAGATGAAGATGATGATGGGCAATATGGCTAGTGAGTTCAACTTGGGCTAAGAACGGGTTGCTATGGCTGGATGGACTAGGATAGGATAAAAGGTCTTGAGAAGAGATGGGTGATAGACAATGGACAATGGGCGATGGAAGGAATGGAACAAAGTGCATTATTAGTCAGACTAAGGTACTAGGAACATATACCCCAGGAGAGAGTATGGATGTGGAGGTGGGAATGGGAATGCAATGAAAGCTGGATATATTTCTTTATTGACACACAGGAGTTCGAACTGGTTGTTGATGTGGGTGCAAGGAGTGGCTTGGTTTCTTTTTGCTGGTGATGGTGCTCATTGTGTTCTTTGCATGAATCTTTGAGCAAAAGCACAAGGTCATTCCAAGTTTATAGGTGGATGTTTTGCACGGCCAATCACACAAAAAAGCCCGCGTGGCGCAATTGGTTAGCGCGTCAGACTTTTAAGAAGCCTGTAACAAGGCCTTCTAAGCCATCTGAATGTTGCGAGTTCGAGTCTCGCCGTGGGCGATTCTTTTTGCACTTTTCCCTTTTTTTTTTTTTTTCTTTTTTTTTTTCTTCAGGGTTACCATATTTCCTTTTTTTGTTCTCCTCTCTCGTGTTCACCAATCCATTTTTTTTGTCCTTTAACAGCTTTGAATTTCTTTTGAGTGTTTGTTCCTCTGTAGGTCAAGCTCACCATCGACGTAATATATGCGTCTGTGTCGATACATACAAGATTACATCATTCCCATCTTGTTTTTGCACATCTTTCCTCAATGCAAGTGAACACCAGTATGTATCCAAATCCCATTTTCTTCCCAAAAGTAACCAAAATCGTCCACAAACATCAACACCACCACATTATCCCCCTCAAAAACCCCTCAACCCCCAATCCGGCAACACACCAGCGATATGTTTCCCCAACAGATCGTCATAAATTGCGCTCCCACCCGGTAACCGATGAATCAACCCTCTGATCCACTCCAAATCCTCCCTTTCCTCTTCCTCCTGCCGTTCCCTTGTCATTACCTCTAGCAAGGACCCCATCGACCCAGAAAACCTTCTCCGATCCTCCAAAGGCACCTTGGCAAGTACATCCACCATGGCACAAGCGACATCAAAGACCTTCTCCGTCAACCCGACGCCATGCACGCGGATGCTTTCTAGGGGCAAAGATTTGGTGACTTGGACGAGCTGGTGAGCGATGGAGAGGGGGTGGTGGTAGGTTAAGGATTCCTTAATGGGGAGCTGGGAAGTTACCAAGGGTTCGGAAGGAGAAGAAGGAAGAGGAGGACGGGGAGGGGGAGGGATCAATAACCCGATGCGCAAGCGGATTTGCCAGAGGATCACACGCAGCCAGAGTTGGGTGATTTTCAGGTTGGCGATTTGGGTTGTGTGGAGGTGGCTGGTGGGAACGAGGGAATGGATTGTCGTGTTCGGAAGAGGAGGAGGAGGAGAAGGAAAGGGAGGAAGTGGTGGTGGTGGTGGAGGTGGAGGGGAAGAAACACACATTGAATCCATCAGGTGTCCATCTGGCGACATGGACGGGAGGGAAACTGGACCCGGACTAGGACCGGGCACCGCCTCCGCAATTGCTCTTTCCACCACATCCAACGGCCCCGCCACCATCGCCGGACTCCCAAATGCGCTCGAGGTCATTGTCACCTCCTGATTCAACAACGCCATGAACCCCGTATCCAACGGCCTGAACAGCGCCACCAAGCTACTCAACCCTGCCAACTCCGGATCGGCACAGCCCATATCCAGAGGTAGCGATGGCGTGGCGGGCGTAATCTGCAGCGTTATCGGCCTCCGATACCTAATTCCATGCGACCTTTCGCTCACCAAAAGCACCCAAAATAACCGATCCGCCAGGGTTTTCCTCGTCCGCGTCATCTCACCCCCTCTTTCCCCATCTTCCTCTTCTGCTTCTTCGCCCTGTTTTCTTTCTTCAGATCCAGAAGAATCATCACAACCAACTCTCAAAACAACCCACAGCGTCGTCGCCTCCCTTAACCAAAAAAAGGCCTGAGAGTGATGAAACAGCACCGCGTGACAGGCGTACAAGAAAAAGGTAATCAACACCCTTTCCAACGTCGGGGCAAACCTCTTTGGTGGTGTACCTGTACCTGTACCAGTATTTGTGCCCGAAGCCAAAAGTTGACGATGGTGGCTGGCTTGTGCTTCTTCAAAGAGTAATCGGCCGTAGACGGAGTTGGAGTGCGGGATGCCGATGGAGGTGAAGAGACAATGGGAAGGCTGCTCGATTTGGAGGAGGGTCAGGGCGCAGAGAGAGAGGAGGAGGGTCTGGGCTTCGGCGCCTTTGTCACCGAGGGGTTGGCTGGGCTGGGGAGAGGAAGAGATGTGGAGGAGGTGGTTGATGTAGGTAGGGGTGAGGATGGGAATGGTGGGGTAGAGGCGGGAGAAGAAGCGGTTGATGCAGTGGTCGAGTACTGGCTTGGGAAGAGGGGTTGTGTGCTGCTGCTGCTGCTGCTGTTGTTGTTGATGATGATGTTGCTGAACCTGGTGAGGAGAGCTGGCTGATGCTGCACCGCCTGAGAGAGGGTAGTTGACCAGACTTTCAGGGCTGGCTGGGAGCTGGGTGAAGGACCATGTCGTTGTTGTTGTTGTTGTTGTTGTTGTTGTCGTCCCTGTTGAAGCTGTGACTGTGGCTGTAGCTGGTGCCAGTCCACCGGCATGGACATGAGCTCGGGGCAGCAGAACATGTGTCTGCGTCTGGTGGTGTTGTCCATGTTGTCGACTTCCACTTTGATGACACCCAATCATCCTCTCGCTCCGGAGACATTGATCCTCCAATCCGACACCGATGCACCTCTGACATGGCCTCGATTCGCTACACCCCTTTTGCAGTCTTCTGCATCGTTGACAGGCCTTGGACACCTGGGCTCTCTTCTTCTGTGTTCGTACTGGACCTGGACCGGAAGCTGCTGCTGATGCTACTGAAGACACGTCACCGTGATGCGACGACAATAACGCTACCGCATTGGACGAGAAAAACGAGCCGCTTGTGGGTGCGGGTACGGGTTGAGCCGAATGGCCAGCAGTCGCAGGAGCGGTTCCCTCCTCGGGGACATGTCGGTTGACGAAAGCGTTATCGCCATAGTCATTCTCACCCATGTCGTCGCCTATCGCCCAAAAGCGTTGTCCTTCTCTCCCATGGTGAGTTTAAATATGCCGCCGGTGCCAGTCCCTGCCCTCTTCTCGTCCCGTCCCAAACCAGGAAATCGGATCAAAGACGCGCCTCTTGGGATCGGTCTTAAGGCACACGCGAGAAACGTGCGAGGGTGTCTTTGTGTGGCCGAGCTCCGTCACGGTCCGTCCCACTATGACTGGCAAAAATGGTGGTGGAAAAGGAGAAGAAGGCCACAGGTTCGCAAGCCTGGAATCGGACATGATGATGGGATGACCTAGATGTCGCTCCAATGAAACCCTGCCCTTCGTTTCAAGTTTTACGGCATTATACCGGCTATATTGACTTGGCACTAGCCCCTAAAGAGTCACCAAGCCGCCTGAAAAGGGAAACAGAGCGGCTGCCTAGAAAGGAGGCAAATGTGGTATTGAAGTAATCATCCACGGCATCAACAGATATTGTGTCTGGTAAGCATTCGTTTACGTGTGAAGCCGTACGGTGTTGACTTCAGTTCGTTGACATGGACTCATCCCAGCTTTGCGCTTCGCAAGATATATTCTTTTCACGTCAAGCGGTCATCGAGTCTGAAGCCATGACCGGCCATGGTTACTGACCCCCAAACTTGACTTCATTCTCGAGGAATAATTCGAGACACTCACACTTCCTCACTGACTGTAATCAGGAACCGTCAATTTTAAATGCAGCAAAGGTACCATTGTGTCGCTTCCAATCAGGCAACAGACTTTTCTCTCTAATCTCATCCTTTAAGCCTAGATTTCCTTCCCCTCATGACTCTCCATCTTCTCAAGCGACATCTTCTTCTCACCATGACTGCGCAAGTCAAAAGGATCAACTTTGGTCTTCCTAAACTTCCTCGCTGTCACCTTCTTCGCAAACAAAATATCCATTTCGGCATATGTCCTCCCCTTCGGCTCCGGCAGTCTAAAGAACACCCATATAGCCGACAACAAGCAGCTACCCGCCCAGAAGAACGCCGTCCTAGCGCCCCAATTCCACGCCGTCGAGCTCAGCTGGTAATTCGTCATTACATTGACAAAGATGTTACTAGCATTGTACGCTGCACGGGCAAGCACGATGGTCTTGGCCTTTAGACGAGTTGACGACAGCTCGGAGATGAGACAGTACGTCACCGGTCCGACAGCAAAGTCGTAGACGAACGTGAACGCGATGAGCACGCCGCCGATGGCCCACACAGAGGCCTTGTTTCCGCCAAAGGTGAGACAGCCGACGATGACGAGCAGACAGAACTGCGCGCAGAGACCGCCAAAATGGATGCGTCGACGGCCGACGCGCGACATGAGGAACCATGACCCGGCGGTGCCGACCATACCGAGGGCGTACTGGCCCATGGAGAGCGAGAACGAGTTGCTCGGGTCCATGCCGGCTTGCGTGAGGAAGTAGGAGAAGTAACCCATCAGGTTCTGGCCGCCGAGGGTCTGGACAAGCCAGATGCCCACGACGATCTCCGTACGACGAAGATCAATACCCCTGAAGCAGTCGCGGAAAGTGACACCCTCCTTCAGCTGCTTCTCGAGCTCATTGGTATGCTCAATCATAGCCAGCGTCTCGTCCACGTTGAATCCGGGTTGATTCCTCGAGGTCAAACGGAGCAGCGACTGCTTGGCCTCCTCCCTCCTGTTATGTCGGACATACCACCAAGGCGACTCGGGAGCAAAGACGAGCCCGGCGAGGATGGGAATCGGCCACACCCACTGCACGCCAAAGGGGATTCTGTACGCCCATTGATCGGTCCGGCCCACGGAGCCCTTGTTGACGGCAGCGGCGAAGAACTGGCCAATTACCCAGCACATGTTGATGAAGGTTGTCAGGTACGGGCGAAGCACCATCGGCGCAACCTCGGAGGCATAGGCGGGTGTAACGCTCTGAAAGGCACCCCAGGGGATACCTGTTTTGGTTCGGACCGAAGGTTGTTAGCAAGCATACAACGTTAAAACGTTCCCATGTCAAACATATACATATGTAGGTATGTGTGTATTGACCCTTGCAAAGGTACCTACCTCCACCGTGTAGGCATAGGCATAGGCATAGGAATGCAACTCACCACAAAGAATCTCCCCAACCACCAACACCTTCACATTCGGCGCAAAAAACAAGACAAAAATAAAGGCAATCATCAACACCAGACTCGCAATCGTCGTCTTCTTGTACCCGATCCGATCAGCTGCCCATCCAGCAAAGATCAAACCAAAGATCTCCCCGGCTCTTGCCCCGTTGGACAGACCCGACTGCCAAGCAGCGGAAACGGCGTACTTGCCCGTGGCCGGGTTGAGCTCACCGAATTTCTTGTTGAAGACGGGGGAGGCGTATAAGCCCCCCAGGAGGGCGAGGTCATAGCCCTCCATGATCAAGGTCGAGGAGAGTAGGACGGACCAGCCGATGGCTTTGGGGTAGAGCTTGATGGCGCGGAGGAGGGTCATTTCGTGCTCGGTGTCGGCGGCGTGTTTGGCTTCAACGAGGACGACGTCGTCGTCTTGGATTTGGGCTTGGGCTTGGGCTTGGGCTTGGGGGATGGCGGTGGTGGTGCCCGCCTCTGTGGCCTTTCCAGGCGAAGAGGCAAGGGGGTTTTGGTCCGCCATTGCGGTGGTGGAAGAGTGCTGAACTCGGCCAAATACTATGAGGAAGATAATTCAGGAGGAAGCGATGAAGGAATATCCAAGTCCCAAAAGAGCTTGGGAACGGAGAAAGAAAGAAAAGAAGAAACGGAAAGAATGGCAAAACGGGGTCAGGAAATCGAGCGCCTTTATGTGTGCAATCACAGACATCGTGGTCCAGTATCGAGGGGGGGAGATTCCCAAAAAGGGTCGAATAGACCGTGTTAGTGGTCTGCCCGCCGGTAGGTGGATCGTCATCGGCATTGCCGTACATTGTCCCGAGAATCCAGGCCAGGCCACGTTGCCGCCGGGGAGGGGAAAAAAAAAAGCCAGCCTCCGCCCTCCGTCCTTCGGGTGCGACAACCGTGGTCTTGCTCTGTACCCAAATCTAACCAGAAGAGAGTGATGATACGTTTCCCGGGTCTGGAAAAAGATTAGTAGCTTCGCTCAACCTTAACCATTACCATCTAGAATAGGGAGACATCACATTCCACACATCATCACCCTGTCGAAAAGGGATTAAATATTCTGCGGCATAGTCTAGAGGTAGTCTAGACGGTCTGGTCACATCATATGTTCTTTGGTCCATTCTCCATTCCCCGCACCCCACGTTTTAGTCGCCCAGGTTCACAAATCCGGGGTAAGGGGGATCTCGTTTTCCCTGTCTCGCGTTTTGCCCCGGCATATGGCACATGGCACATGGCGATTTCCAGATGAGCCAGAGTGCTGGGCCGGTGTGAATGACTGTGAAAGAATGCCTCGAAACCAATAAAGTTGAGGGAAAAAGTCCAAGCCAGTGACGTCTGTGGATCTGTCAGAAAGAATGAGGGTTGCATTGGGGACAAGGGTGTCGGAGTTCCTGGCCCTTTGATCGTGTAAACGACACCCTCTTTTTGGGCTGAGGGTGGTTGAACCAATGGGACTCTCGGGTCATGACTTCGCTACGTCGAGGATACTTGGCAAGTATCATCAATAGCGCACTTAATCAGTCTTCGACGAGCAATGAATTGTTAGTGTTCTCGTACCTCCGGACTTCCAAAGCGGTCCCCACAAGATCTCACAAACGACAAGGAGGTCGGAGATTGAAAGACATTGATATCAAAGACAGTGGCAACCACAGTCCCAACACCAGGAAGTTCATTCAACCATATGAGGAGATGAACCGAGGCGATATCTTTACAGCACCTGAGCTCCAACTCCGATATGGACACTCCGACTTTCCTATCGAGCGGGATCTCGGCTAGCCGAAAGTCTGCTTTTGATCTCGCTAATGATGATTTTCTTACTCCTCATCTGATCCATCATGCTCTTCGTGGATAAGTACAGTGTAGAGGTAGGATCGTACCCCTCTCTCACGACGTTGTATGAAGATTGTACCAGGAAATCTCCTCTCTTCAACCTTTCGTCTTCATCTGTACTCCAGTAGTTGGGGTCAGATGATCCTCATAAACTGCCTTTATAACACACCCCTAGAGACTTCATCAACTCGAAAAATTTGTTCACTTACTTGGGTGTTCCCCAACAGACTTCATCTGTTTTGATCGATGACAAAAGCCTGATCTCATTCTGTGAGTACATCGATTCAGAAATTGATAGCGGGTCGAGGCTTACAAAACACTGAAGTATCGGATTCAATCAACATTGAGCTCAAGCCCTAATCCATCATGGGTTCCGTAAACGACACCTCCCTATGCGTGGGTAAGATTCCTTGGTGGAAAGAAGCTGTCTTCTACCAAGTCTACCCAGCCAGCTTCAAAGACACCAACAACGACGGCTGGGGTGACATCCCCGGCCTCATTTCCAAAATCGACTACCTCCACGACCTTGGCATCGATTGCGTGTGGCTGTCCCCCATGTTCGAGTCTCCCCAGAAAGACATGGGCTACGACATCTCCGATTACCAAGCCGTCTACTCCCGCTATGGCACCCTCTCCGACGTCGACAACCTGATCGCCGCCTGCCACGCCCGCGGCATGAAGCTGATCCTCGACCTGGTCGTCAACCACACTTCCGACCAACACCCGTGGTTCCAAGAATCGCGCTCCTCCAAAACCAACCCCAAGCGCGACTGGTACATGTGGAAGCCGGCCCGCTACGACGCCAACGGGAACCGCATACCGCCCACCAACTGGCGCAGCTACTTTGCCGGTCCCACCTGGACCTGGGACGAGCTAACCCAAGAGTACTACCTGCACCTGTACGACACTTCCCAACCCGACCTGAACTGGGAGAACGAGGAGTGTCGCAAGGCCATTTACAACGAGGCCATGCGCTTTTGGCTCGATCGCGGCGTCGACGGCTTTCGCATCGACACCGTCAACAAGTACTCCAAGCGCACCGAATTCCCGGATGCGCCTGTCACCATGCCGGGCGAAACGGACCAGCCCGCCGCAGAAATGTGGTGCAACGGCCCGCGCATTCACGAGTTCATCCGCGAAATGAACGAGCAGGTGCTGGCGCCGTACAATGCCGTCTCGGTGGGCGAGCTATCCAACACGCCGCTGCCGAGCCAGGTCCTGCCGTATGTCTCTGCTGCGGCCAAGGAGCTGGATATGGTGTTTGAGTTTAGCACCATCCGCTTGGGCACGGGCGGGCCGTTTCACGGCAAGTATCTTTATAGAGAGTTTCCGCTGTCGGAGCTGAAAGCGTATGTGGCGACGTGGCAGCAGTGGCTGGAGGGTACGGATGGGTGGCATACGGTGTTTTGCGAGAATCATGATAACGGAAGGGCGGTGTCAAGGTTTGGAGATGATTTGACGGTGGAGTCGTGGGAGGCGAGCGCAAAGACTATTGCGTTGTGGCAGGCAACGCTGACGGGGACGATTTTCTTGTATCAGGGGCAAGAGATTGGTATGGTCAATATGCCGAAGGAGTGGCCGATTGAGCACGAGTATAAGGATGTTGAGAGCTTGAACTTTTACAGAGAGGCAAAGGCATCTGGGGATGCAGAGAGGATAAGGAAGACGGAGGAGGGCTTGAGGATCCTGGCGAGAGATCACTCGAGGATACCGATGCAGTGGGATGCATCGCCCAATGCCGGTTTCACATCTGCTGGAGTGACGCCGTGGATGAGGGTGCATGATGGGTTTAGAGATCTGAACGTGGAGAAGCAGGAGGGAGATGATGAGTCCATCCTGGGGTTCTACAAGAAGATCCTGAAGTTGAGAAAGGAATACAGCGGGCTGTTCGTGCATGGTGCGTTCAGGCCTGTACTGCAAGAGGACGAGACACTATTTGTTTATGTCAAGGACGATCAAGGTTCGGAAGCGAGTGGTGTCCTGGCAGACAAGAGGAGGAAGGCGTTAGTCATCATGAATTTCTCTGGAAAGCCGGCTATCCTTCAGGAGCATAACCTCAATGTGGCAGCCACGCTGGGATGCAAACACCGGGGGGAGCGGCTGTTAGTGACTACCCTGAAGAAGAAGAATTTGTCTAGTATGGAAGCTGGCACATTGAAGCCATGGGAAAGCAGAGTGTATCTGAGCTATTGAGAGCGGATTAGCACCTTGTCAAGAAATCCAAGATCCTTGCATACCAACGAAATTATATGTTCTGGTTCAGCGAAGTGATGTCGTAATACAATGTCATCTTCGGCCATCCATCTTTATCCAACGTAATGCCTCCATGTACTCACCCCAACCAAAGTAGCGAGAGAAGCCAAACAGACTAAAGTCTTCTCGCAGTCAACTAAACCGTTATATTGATCGTAAGGCATATGATCAGGATGGTCAGTCCAAGAAAGTCTGTGTCCGTACTCAAACGACGACATTTGGGCCTCTGGGGCCGAAGATTTCGAAGAGTTCAGTAATTCAGAAGGGACATTTGTAGGTAAGAGAAGGGGATGGAGTTGAGGAAGGATAGAGTGGTGAGTGGTGAGTATCCTGAAGGTGAAGAAGAAGGATGTGAAACTTGAGAGTGGATTTAATGTATCAATGCTTGGTCCAAAAGACCGATGCGGGCAGTGTTCGAAGAATATGGTAGTATTACAGTCTTCGTACAATCTCGGGTGTGTAGCCAAACGTTGCGGTCTTCCTGACCCAAATCCATGATCAGCAAATCCCAGAAGTAGGACATTGAAGTACCCAACTTTCGTAATCTCCTCATCTCCCCATCCTACTACAATCCTGAACCTGATCCGTTCCTCTCACTACCTTCCTTGTCCAAACATCAGACCATCCTCATCAACAAACAAAATAATTTCCCGCCACCACATCCCCTAATCCCAACATCCTCTCAAAGCCGTCCTGGTCCCATCTCACCCTCTTCGCTAATCCCACATCCTCCCCCTCTTCTCCTCCCTCATCGTTATTCAACCCCAAAACCTCTCTCACTTTCTGCCCCGTCACACCCTCCGGTTGCTCCCAGCACAAGAAAACATAGCGATGGGGACTACTCACCCCCGGCGGTTTCGGCCCCATGTATCCCACCACCGGCTTTGTCCTCCTTTCCCCTCTTGGAGGGTGACTTATCCCCTCACTTCCCCCGGCCTCCTCCTCATCCGCCGTTAGATAGATATACCCCTCATCAGCATCCAACTCTTCCGTCACCAACCTCAGATCTGCTTCGAGGGAATGCAAAATCGGTGCCAAGACAGGAAAACTTGGGAACGGCGGGTCGAGGTCGAGACAGATGACCATGTAATGAGGAACCTGGCCGGCGGCGTTGTTGGCTTCGGAGCCTCTCCTAGAATGGCCAGAAGAAGAGGGAGAAGAGTGGTGGCTGGAGACGGGACTGAGGTCGCAGTTGGGTAAAGTAATGTTGGAGAGGGCGGTGGCGGAGATGGAGTAAGAGGGGGGCAGGGCGGCAGCGTCTTTGGTGAGGGGCGTGCCTGGAGTGGAGACGGTGGTGGGAGAGGGGGAGCCGGGGAAGTGGATCCGGAGGGAAGCGCGGGCTGGTCGGGAGGGGTTGGTGGCTTTGGCGAGGACGGAGAGGGAGGACAGGAGGGTGGTTATTGAGGAGGCTTGTTTCGGCATAGTGGTTGATGGTTTTGGATTTTGGTGAGTTGTTGATAGGTAGGTACCTCTAGGCGTTCTTGGTGTTTTTTTTGTCGTGGTGGTGGTGGTGGTGGTGGTTGTTTGTGGGTTGGGGAATGCTGGACCGATGATGTAATCGATGGAGGTGAATTACTCAGATCTGCTGTATGATGTTGAATGTTTTCAAGATGCCAAGCCCCTTGACAGGTGTTATGGACGGGGTTGAAATGTCATTTGTTGGAGATATCACCGGCCGAGGTCGATCAATGCTTGCAGTGTTGGTGATCAGAGATGGCAAAGAGTAGTAGATAGTTTAGAGCGGCATTGACGAGTGGGAGAGAGTGTTCAATCTAATATCATGCCTTGACACTGGAAAGGCCTTGATATTTGAGTGAGGTGCTGATGCTGATACCTGGTGGGACAAGCTACCGAGAAATTCCGCGTTCCCTCGGGCTTTCTCTCCTCCCCCTCAAATCATCGTCGAAGAGGCAACTGTATGGAAGGAATGATACAATATGGGGTGACAATGATTGACTTGTTGGTTACGGGTATGCACATATAGAGGAGAAACCGCCAGCGGGCAACGGCTACCCCATACTACCCCATACCCCATACCCCGCTCGCTTTCTTCCTCGCTTCTTGGGGTATTTTCTTTTGTCTAGCCATCTGGGGAATGTCGGTCTGATCTGGAGATGGTAGTGTACCTAGCTTGACATTTGAAAGTCTAGTTCAGTCCAGCCGTCGGCCCCGGCGTTTCCATGTCACGTTTGTGGGGTTGTCGGTGTTTTCGTCGATTCGACCATCAACGGCTCGGCAAAGGCTGGGCAAGCTGGGGTAAAGCGGCTGGTTGGATTGGAGTTTGGAGACGGAAGCAGAGCGAGGGGAAGGAAAAAGGAGAAAGGAAGATCGGGAAGGGGTGCATCAGGTGACGTTGGATCCACGTAACGGTAACTGCAGCTTGCAATATCCGATCGAGGAATTTGTCGCGTGGTCCCGCGGGAGGTGTGTGTCGGTCTGAATAAGAATCGTCTGTTTTCTTCGCTCCTTTCCGCCGGAGAGTGTGTCTGCTGACGATAGTGGTTCGGTGTTTTTTTCGTCGTTACCGATCAACCGCTCGTTGTAGTTGAAAGGCTAAATTGTGATGGGGATTACCATATTTTAGAAAACATTTTTAGCCGGAGTCCATTGGATGTTTTTCCATCCAGGAACCGCCTCGAGTTCGGGTTCAAAAGTGCAATGACGACGCTTGGATGCGTAAAAGAGTATATCCGAGGTGTAATGTTCTGACCGTGGCGTGTTTGGTTTATTCTTGTGACCATCCATTCGCCTATTTAGTGAGAAGTCTTGACATCAATGCAACGGAATGTCCCTTAAGCCGCGGGCCAGACGGGACCAGAGCGGGCTAGAGGTGCGTTAGGCGGCTAGTCAATACACTAACGGGAATACTTGGAGCTTTGCTGAAAGAACGGCCAAAGAACTGTACTTTCAGTTACTGTATGTGCAGTTCCCTACCCAAGACACTACCATCAAGATACCTACTGCAGGTACACCTCAGTCGCAATTGTGTTCGGCATCCTCAGACACTCAAAGATCAACGTTTTGTCACTGACAGATAGGTAATTAACAAGGACCAAATTTTGGTCAACTCATTCATTGCAGTACGACTCCAACACCCATTTCTCTTCTCTAACAAACCTCTTGCCGATTCATTCCCATAACTCTTCATGCTCCCCTTCCTATGCCCGAGTACACACGTAGTATCCCGGCCACAAGTGATCGCAGTCGATCTGTTATTTCACAAAACCATCGGTTAGCACAGGAACAATTCACACAATCTACCACTCGCCGGCGTTTTGTTTACTTACCCCTGGATTGAGTTTGTAACTTTAGGAGAATTCCCACGTTAGCGTCCTATTTCATCTCAAGGAAAAAAGGAAAAAGAAAAAAAAATAGAGGAGGGGGTCAAACTCACAAATCCAACAACAACAACCCATTCCGATTCGCAATATCCCTACAACTATCGTCATTGGTAATCTTATCGTATGCCCTGCCTACCGCCGCTCACAACAAACCGTAGGTTTCGAGTCAGCGCATGCACAATTTTATCTTCTTCAAACTGCGAATCACAACCACTGATGTAAAAAAAAAAAAGGGGCTACTCTAAGGGGAAAAAAGGGGGAAAAAAAATAACTAACAAGTCTTTGGAGTCCCCGGCACCACCGGCCCCGGCGCATTTCCATTCCCATTCCCACCACCACCCGGGACCGCCGTCACGGTACTCGTAACCGTATACGTATACGTAGTTACCTGTCCCGGCTTTGTCACCGTAGCAGTCATCGTCACAATCGGCGGCGCTTTCGTGTCCATTACCGTCTTAGTAGCAGTCGCAATAGTCGTAGCAGTAGCAGTACTATAAACAATACTCGTCAAAGTATCAATGGAAATACTCGTACTCGTACTAGTAACCTGCGTCACCCTCGTGCTCGTCAACGTCTTGACGCTCGTCAACGTCTCGGTTTCAGTGACGATGGTTGTTAGAGTAGCGATGCTGTAGCTGTAGGTCCAGGTCGTCGAAGTAGCTGTCACTGTCACTGTGGCTGTGGCTGTGGCTGTGGCTGTGGCTGTGACTTGTTTAGTGTTGGTGATGTACACTGGGACCGTGGTGGTTACGGCCTTGGTTTGCGTTTGTGTTTGTGTTTGGGTACTGGTTACGTAGATTGGAACGGTGGTGGTGAGCGTGTTGATTTTCGTGAGAGTTATGGTGTTGGTGGTGTCGATTGTGTTGGTTGAGGTGGTCAGGATCACGGAGGTGCGGGTGATACCGGTGTAGGAGGTTGCGATGAGAGTGGAGGTTGTCGTTGCGGTGGCGGTGATGGGGATGGTGTTGGTTGCTGTTGCTGTTGCTGTGGTTGTGATGAATGTGGTGGCGGTGACGGGTACCGTGGCTATCACCGGGATGGTGTTGGTTACGTTGACGGTAGCTGTTGAGGTTGTCAATATCACTGAGGTTATGGTACGAATAACCCCCGCCGTAGATGTAGCTATAGCTGTCGATGTGGTAACGGTTGTAAGCGTTAACGTGGAAGTGGCCGTGGCCGTGGCCGTGACAGGTACGGTAGCTGTGATAGGCACGGTATTCGTCACATTAACCACACTCGTCGACGTCGTCAAGATCACGGAGGTTTGGGTAACCCCTGTAGTAGCCGTCCTTGTCAACGTCGAAGTAGCCGTAGCAGTTACCGTCCTCGTAGCTGTTGTCCCATCCGCCGTAGTTGTAACCACTGACGTAGCTGTAGCCGTGATCGTAGCCGTGGCCGTTGCCGTCGCCGAGATGGTCGCGGTCGTCGTAGTAACCGACGTTGCCGTTCTCGTAGTCACCGAAATGTACGAGGCAGTGCTCGTAGTCGTGACCGTCACCGTTCCACAAGGCTCCCCGGGCCCGGTCGTGGGTGGTGAAGTGACCGGCGGCGCTGAGCTCGTCGACGAAGAAGTTCCGGACTCAACACCGCATATCCCAAAATCCGACTGACACCCAGCCCCGCAGTAATCAGCCGACCCGCCGCAGAACCCGTGCTCCGAGCAGCAGTTGCCGAAGCGGGATCCGAGACAAGTAACCCTGTTCCCACATGTGCCGTCGGTACTGACTGTCTTATCTGGCCCCGTCGGCGTGGGCGGATCAGCGGTGCCAGTGGCCGTTTCGTCCACGCAGTAGTCGTAACCCACCGTGAGCTGGGAGCAGCTGGTTATGTCGGGGTTAGACTGGAGAAACTGGGAGACGGTTATCCCGTTGGCGGCGGCGATGGTGGCACATGTGTCTCCGGCCTTGGCTTTGACTGTTCGGTTGCATCCCGTTCCTGTTTGAGCGGAAACAAAACCAATGTGGTGGGAGATCGTCGCCAAGGTTATCACAAGTACCCTTAGCAACAAGGTGAAGAGACCCATGGCGGCAAGAGTCGAAGGAACGAGGTGTGTATCGTAGGTTGATTGCCGTTAACTCTCCGTTCCACGATTGTTAGTGATGATCCCTCACTCTATCTGAAGCGGGTGATACGCCCGCAAGAAACTCCACATATGAAAGGAGGGCGGATGGTCATTACCATACTTGCTTGGGGGCTGGCAATTATATATCACTTCGCGTTCCGATCCCGAAGTCTTCCTTGTCCAAACGTACACCAAGCCGTGATGTCCTGGTCTAGATTCACCGGCTCTGGGCCATATCTTTCCTCTCCTCGCTACCTGAAGTACCAGCCCCTGCCAATGGAACAGGAAATAACAACTGGGTAACCATCGTCAGACTCGAACGATAGAAAAGGTGCCATTCCGTGGGCTGGGAAACACAAGTCCGTGAGTTGAGTCGAAATGGTAACCGAACCTTGCTACACTGAGCTGTCGCCATTAATTCAGGAGTTGGCAAATCGATATTTTTGGTCTCAGTTCCACAGTAAGCTTGGCCACAGTGGTGCTGGCCGGAAGCTGGGAATATGGATAAACTCGAGCTTCGGAGGTTTCCATTCGCAGATGTCACCATTCGCTTCCTCCCGCCCTCGTTTATCTTGATTACTTGTACATCCAAAGGCGAATACAAGGTTGTACTATCTGTTACCCTTCAAAGCTCGACCTAGTAGGTAAGATGTTCGGTAAGTGGTCTGGAACTTCACGTAGAGTTGGAATCCACCAAGTACGTTACCAAGGTACGGCAAGTGTTGTGCCTGGGCAAAAGATCCCGCTAACTGGAACGTTGCTAGTGTTCTCGTTCTTGTACTTGTTGCTTCTACCACAGATGTTACCAGACGCGTGCCGTTTTGGCAGGTGTGTAAGGCCCGGGGGAAGTTGTTGGGCGGAGAGCGAAAGGAAACAAGCCTTGACCAACACCAACAGACAACCTAGACTCGCTAAAAACCCAAAAATCACAATCAGGCCATGCGCACAAAAACCTCCAACCCACTCTGCACCACAAAGAAGGACGCAGTAGCCTTCAGCTCCCTCCCCGGATGCGCCAGCTCAAACCTGTAATCCCTCAGCAGTCTCGGAACAACCTTGTTGATCTCCAACAGCGCCAAGTTCCTTCCAATGCACAGATGGCTTCCACCTCCGAACTGTCTCATGTTCGTTAGCATCTTGCCTCTTCCATCCACATCTGTTCGGGAGGTATGTAGGGTACTTACCTGAAACATATACCTCTCCATTCTCCTCGCCTCCTCCTCGTTTTCCAACCACCTCTCCGGCCTCCACTCATCCGCATCCTTTCCAAACGTCAATTTATCACGATGCAGCACCCACCCATTAACAGCAATGCTCGTGCCACCAGGAAAGAAGTGACCATCAAGCTCTGCGCCCTCTGGAGGAACGAACCGGGTGATGTTTAGTCCCACGGCGGGACGGAGGCGCATGGCTTCCTTGAGGCACGCTTGTAAATAAGGCAAGGTCTGGGCTTCGTTCCATGTTAGGTTGCCAATGGCGGGGATGACACCCGTGGCAACGGCGGATTGGATCTCGTAGAGGATGGACTGATAGGTGGAGGGGGAGGAGAGGACGTGGTAGAAGAAGGATTGCATTGTTGAGGCGGTGGAGTCGGAGCCGGCGAAGCTGTTGCAACAAAAGAAACAAAAGATCAGTCATCATGTCTTCAAAAAGATGAAGAGGGAGATGGGTGGTTAACAACTCACATAGCACCATGCGCAACAGCAAAGACATCCCCCACACCAAATTTCTCCGGAGATTTCAAATGCCCCAAGATCAAACTAGCCATCAAATCCTGCCTAGTATCGCCAGTGTGCAACACCGCTGTGTCCTTGTTGAAAGGCTGTCTCCGACCCATTTCCTCGAGCGCCATCCGTGTGATTAGAGCATTCTTGGTGCTCAACCACGGGATGGACCGCCACAGTGGGTTCCTTCTCAGCAGGTGATCCAACTCGGGTACTTGTCCCACGATGCCGTTGTATGTTTGGGACTTATCGATCGTCTTAATGGCGTTGTCCACATCCCGGCCCTGTGCGAGAAATCCAAAACTCCTGCTGAAGGCCACCTCTCCAAGGACGTCAAACGCAAAGTAGTGCAGGTAATCGCCCAAGTCAAACACTCCCTTGTGCTGCGCAATGTGTTCGTCGATCTTGCGCGCCAACAATTCGATGGTGTCGTCGATGAAGGGGCTCAACTGCTGCATAGCAGCCATGCTGTAGGGCACGTTGGAAACTCGCTTCTTTTGGGCATGGACATCTTCTCGTATCTCGGTGAAGATGTCGGGGTTCTCGGGCGGTGGGAAGACACTGTAAAAGGGAGTCTTGAAGAAGCGCTTGCCGGCGCTCAGGAGGGTCCTTGCTGCTTCAGGTGATGCTACCGAGACCTCGTTGGGGGCGATCCTCACGACAGGACCGTGTTTGCGATGAAGCTCGATGTGGTCGAGGTGTGTTCGGCCACTTGCTGTGGATAGGACCTTCCATAGACGCGAACAGGAGGCCAAGAAGGGACCGGGATATTTGCGTAGTGGTGAGGCGTAGCGTTTGTGGGCGGCACGGATGACGATGGCGAATAGGAGGATGTAAAGCCAGTAACTGGCGAGCACAGTAGCGGTTGTGCCTACAAGCACTCGTGTCGGTGACACTTTGCCATCTTTGACTTTTAGCACGACACCCATGGTAAGGATACTATCGTTAACCACCGATGGTGAAGGACTTGTCGTAAAAAAGAAAATTTAAAAAAAAATTTTAAAAAAAATTTAAAATTTAAACGAAAATGTTCTCGATCTTTGCTGCCTAGCTCGAGAAACAGACTTTTCGTTCTGGTGTCACCACCTAGACTGTAGGAATAATAGTAGTAGTATGACAACTGTTGAAGTTGACTGCTGCTCCTGGTTCTGGCAGCTTATATCACAAGTAAACAGGTAGGTGACATGACTGATTGCACGGGAAGTGGTAGGGTGAGGTCATATATTACCGCTACCCAGGTGTCTAGAAGGGCTCCTATGGGCCATAGGGAAGCCGGTAACCATCCTTTCTCTCCCAACATCTTGAAAAAACATCTGCCGAGAGAGAAGAGGAGATGGTTGAGGCTTCTGGCAAGGGAGGGTGGTAGGACGAACCATGAGACGAATCCACCGCGCCGAACCGAACACTTTGTCCATCGCCATTGGTGACCGTTGAATGCCTTGATATCATTTGAGGTCAGTCGATCAGCCACAAGGAGGAGGAAAGGCGGGGATTTGGGATAGCTTCATCAGCGACACAAAGCATCTCGGCAATAAAAGTAGACAGCGAGCCTTGTCGGAGACATTCAGCCCAGGGTCTTGGAGCGTGGAATGTGGAGAGATGTAGTATCGCCCTTATAAGTCAAGGCTTATCAATGTGACTTTGCGAAAGCCTCTCCACAACACCGAGATGGCCGAAGTGGTTGAAACTTGGTATTTCCTCCATGCCGAATTCCGAAGACACTCCCATGTTTCATCCTCAAGTTGTATTTTCGAAGGCAAGAGAAGCAAAGAGTACACTAAGTGTCGAGTCGTCCACGTTAATCGAAGAGTTGTCTGACAAAGCCTCTTGAACTTCTCCGCGGAAGCTTAGAGAACATGACAATTGGCGTTCATCGGTGTCTTGTGGCTCTCGGCAGTTGATCTGGATGCCTCTCTCTGTAGTGTACTCACACTAACAACAAAAACAGGCTGAAATGGGAGCTGGAAAGGCAACTCAAGATGGACTGGTGTACACTGTGTGTGAGGAGAGAGTGAGGAGAGAGAGAAAAGAACAGACGTCGAATCGCAAGTCTTGAGAGACGAGGATACATACTGTGCAAAAGTGGGGCAAGTGTCACTGCCGGCCGGAGACAGGTTATGCAGCACAGTGCCGCAGAGTCGCGCTGACAGTTCGTTCTGGGCAAGCGCCACTGAGAATCCGGGGGTGGGGAACTGACTTTTCCCTTTTCAGTATAGTGGCTGAACCCGGTCCTGAACCTCTTCCAAGGTCAATTGATGCTTTTTTGAACACCAACAATTAATTCATTGTGAGGTAGCGGCACTTCTCTGGTTACTGAATGCTGTCGGGTTATTCCGCGGTCTAATAATGCTACCGAGAAGGGTAGGGTTGCCTCACATCGAGTGTCAAAATCCGGGAGAGCTGTGTGATTCCTACTGATCGTTGGTCTGTTGTTGTTTGTTGAGGTTCATCTGATTGAAGATCTGATTGAAAGGATATCGTTTTCCATCGGCTGACCGCTTGATTCGTTAGCAAGTTGTTTTGCACTGAAATCCCCTTAACTAGACAACCATACTTACACAGCCAAAGACATATCATGGTCCAAATTGCCATCAGCAGAACAAGAGCCATGAGCATCGCCATCGAAATGTCTTCATCATCTACGCCAACTTCCACACCCAATCCGCTCAAACATGAATATAATGAGGATATCTTCGCTTCATCAACAGCCTTCTAGTACATAGAACTAGTAGATACTACCTCCCATCCTAACTTCCAGCTTTCCACAGTGTGTGTCTTTGTCTTTGTACAACAACAACTCCAACGAAACCCGAACGTGTGTTTTGTGTTTTACCATGGACGCCAAAACGCCAAGCAAATGCCAAGCAACAATTGATTCTTCTCCTCTTGCCTGTCGCTTTCAACCAATCAAACCCAGTCCAACCAGTCCAGTCCAAGTCAGTCCCTTCAGATCAGAGTTTAGAGAAAATAAAAGATATTAAACCTCAACAGCCTTCTTCGCCGCAGCCTTCTGCTTCCTCAATGTCGCTTTCCGCGTGGCAATCTCCTTGTCGAGCTTGTCGTCGTTGCTCTCGGGCAAAGCGGCGGCAGCAGCAGCCTTCTTGGCCTTCTTCTTCGGCCTGCTCTCGTCCTTAGCACCCTCCTCGGCCTTGGCCTCGGTCTCGTCGTCGGCGGCCTTGCGCTTCTTGCCAATGTTGGCCTTCTCGGGCTCGGCGCCGTCGGCGATGACCTTGCTGTCGTCGAGCCAGAGCTCGTCGGTCTGGTAGATGGGAAGGGCCGCCGTCTCGGGGCCCTTGAGGTAGAAACTCCTGACGTTGCTCCACTTGTGGGGCACGAAGCGCTCGACAAGCTCGTTGATGACCTTCTCGACGTTCGCCGCGAGCTTCTCGGCGTCCCAGCTGGCATAGCCGACCTTAATGGCGGTGTTGGTGGAGGGGCTCAGCTAGAAACATGCGTGTTAGCCAATGTGTAACTACAAGTACCTTGATGGACAAAGTTGTCGAGCCAGTGAAACATACCGAAACGAGCGCCGAGCCAATGGCCTTGCGGATCTCAGCCACAATCTCTGGTGTAGGTCTAGCATTGACATTCTCCACGGGGTCGCGCTTGGCCTTGGGACCCTTGGGCTTGGCCACCCGCTTGCCGTCAACCTTCTCCCTCTGCTTCATGAACACAACAGGAACGGGGCGCTTGGCGGTGCTCTTGAAGAAGGTCTTGCCCAGGTGCTTGGGAAGACGGTTGACAATTCTGTCGTCGGCAAGGAAGATGTCATGGTCGTTGAACAGCTGGCGCTGGGCCTCGTATGTCTTGAACTTGGCCTTGAGGTGGGTAACGTCGATGACGCGGGTGATGCGGTTGCGCAGGTCCTCGGGGAACTCTTCAGAAGCGACAACGTTCTTGTAGTGGCGCTGAGGGTCGGCGACAATGATGCAGATCGTAGACTCGTTATCGGCGTTCAGGGGGTTGGGGAGGACGATCTTGGAGGGCTGCAGACGGTTGGTGTCGGCGATGTGCTTCTTGGTGGTGAGGGTAAGCCAGATCGGGGTCTCGGCAACAGTCGACTCCTCATCGGCGAGAAGGTTCTTGGAAACGGCAGTAGAGGCGGCGGTAGCCTTCTTGATGTGGGCGAGAAGGGCCTTGGAAGCCTTGGTGATCTGTTGATTTGGAGGGTTAGCAAGTCGGGGATCAGGCCAATTGCATTGATCAAGAGAAGACAAACCTGTTTAGGGTCAACGGGAGAGGCGACGGCGTCAGACGCCTTGACAACGGCTGTGGACTTGGACATCTTCGTTGGCTGGGAAAAGAAGATATCTTTGGGTGGGGTTGGTGTGAGTTGAGACGATTGCGATACGAGTCCCAGGTGTTTTTTTTCTTCCCAGGGCGACAGAAAGGCACCCTCTGGAAATTTTGGGAGGTCGGTGCACTGACGCTTATTTTTTTCCATGCTATTAAGCTTATCGATAAGCTAAACAGGGGTTAAATGTGGAAAGTGGGTTTACGGAATGTGGGGCATACGTTGCCTGTGATTGTCTGGGCCTGGCGCTATTGGCGGCAGACGGACTGCAGCTGCTCTTCCATCCACGCTGTTGGGACCAGAGCTTGGGGTTTTCTTTATTATCATATGCGTCGGTGTCTTCTTCCAACATCACCGGCAAAACAGCCTGACTAGGTAGGTGTAGATAGCCATCTTCATTTGGTTTGTAGATGCCTTCACATCTACAATGCTAGCAGCTACCTCATACACCAGGCCAGACAACCTCAGCCAGTTATACACCTCCCTCATCTCATCATCTTTACTTGGATTTTCAAGCAGTGATACAACTTTCTTGCTTTTCTTTCAAGATGCTCCTCCATGTCGTGCCGGCAAATAACTGTCCCTCCCTCAACAGCACCGGTTGACCTCCACAGCAGGTCTTGACTCGAAACTCATCGTCCTCTTTCTCTTCCTTCTCTTCTGGGCCAATGGGCGCAAAACTACAACACAGACGCTGACGCCTGATAAACATGTATATAAATCGAACAAAAAACGACGCCCTGCGCTATGCGGCCCCCCGAAGCATGCAAATACAGAGTTTGGGAGACACAATGAACTCCTCATGACGTGTCAACATGGACAGTGAAAGGGGCTTACGTCGGCTTTTTTTTTCTTTTGCGAAAAACACAAACAGCGATTCCCCGTAGTAGACGCCTTGACAACCTAACGCCATAGCGGGTTCGGGGAAAAAATGGCACAATGGGTATGGGTAGGGTGTTGGATGGGTGTTGGGTGGATGTTGGATGGATGTTGGGGAGGTGGGGTGCGGTGATGGGGTAATGTGATGATGATAGGGCGGCTGTGGTGATACCATCAAGGAGTGCGAGGTTTCTTCCAATAGTATTGCTGTTACGGGTGGACACGACATGTTAACCGAATGATCTTGCATAGCAAACGGTTAGGCGGTAGAGAAGGAAAACGCTTACCTTGTGCTGCTTGCGGCAGGCCCTCAAGCTAGGCTTCCGCAAGCCGTCCGTCACAGCCAGGCGACGGTGCTCATCCGTGTCGAATTCGGGCACATAATAATACTCGCTTTCAAGCGGCTTACCGGCAGCATCCTTGCCCTGGCGTTCAATGATACCGATGCAAGCTGTTGCCTCAATGAGCCTGCGCAATTCATCCTTGGTCACCTGTCTCCGATCATCCGCAGGAAGATTGTTCATAATGGTCGACAAAGGCGTGGAAGACAGTCTGGAGAAGGCGAGTTGGTTGATGACATGATTCGAAATCGTCGCTGTCAGTTCCTCGCTGAGCTTGCTGACGGGCGATGGTGAGCGAGGAGCTGGAGTGGGAGAGGCCTGCCGAGAGGCGCCTGCTACGTTCTCGCTTGACGACTTCAGAGGCTTCGGGGTGACACTACCAGCCCGCTCTCCATCGGAGCTGCCACTGTAGTCGCGATCGGGAGTTCGGGCTCTCGGAGGTGAAGTGGCGGTGGTGAAGGATTCGAGACGGCTAGACAGGTTCTCGCCGCAGGGACCAAACGAAGGTATGATGGGGTCATTCTCCTCATCCGGATCTTGGTCGGCGTAATCCTCATCTGATTGTGGATCGCTCAGGTCACTCGAAATGGAAAAGCTCTGGTCCACGCTGGTGATCAAGGTAGTATCTCCCCTGCCCGTATCTGTCAACTTGGGCAGTTCCTGCTCATCCTCCTCCTCGTCCTCATAGATCTCAACGGCGGCACCATCCTCATCATTGTCAGACAACAAGTCGTCCAGGTCGGCCTTGGAAGTCGATCCGTTGGCAGGTGTAGGTGACTCGGGGCTGCTGATACGTCTCGGTCGTCGAATGGGGCTGCCCTCGTCCGAGTCGGAGCCTGGTCGCCGGCCACGTCGCATTGGCCTCGGTGTCTCATCCCACGAAGAGTCGCTCAAGGGGGCCGACGAGTCCCGATCCTTCTCCCGCGGCGGCCATTGCACGAGGACCCTGGTGTCATGAACATCGATCATAATCTCCGCACCCTCGGTTTCCGAAGTGAAGGAATCGCCCTTTGCCAGCTCCCATGTCTGCCCTTGACAATGCAGCTTCAAACCGTTCCAACCCGTACACGTAATCTCGACCTTGTTGGGCTCAAGCGCTTCCGTGGCGGGGATATACCGAGCGTGAACATGAACTCGGCTGACCAGTCTGTTCGACGACAGCTGATAGTGAGATGAGTTGCTGGACCTTCCCATCAGAAGAGTCTCTCCATTCTCTTTCATAACTACGGCGCGTACGTCGGAAAGGGGCGCGCGTTCCGACACGGTCGACAAGGTCCTTTGAAGGCCGGGGCGGGGGGCCATATATGGGGCGGCATATCCATAGTTGTACCCGACGCGTGGAGGGCTTGACGACAGAATGCCAGTACTCGATGTCGGGATGGGCGTTGGGTATTTCAGAAAGGCATTGGACGTGGCCTGCCGCTTCGAAGGCCGAGGCAGACCTGGGGACGAGGACAAAGGCTCAAACGGCGGCAGCAGTGACGGGGCCGGGCGCTTGATGCCTGCTACCGAGGGCAGGGTTGGCTCCATCCCGCCGAGGGTCTTCATTGCCGATGGGGATGAATCCATGTTGTGGTGATCCTGTCAGGTACTGGTCATGACAATTGGCGGGACAGGATGAGGAATTGAGCTCTGGAAGAGGCCGGGGTGGTGGAAGCCTGCTCGGATTGGGATATTGAGGTATGTGTGGCCCAGGACCTGAGGTGAGGTTCAGATTGGATGCGCTTCCAAGGTCGCGTTCTCCACGTCCAGATCGCGTCCGATGTGAAGTCTTTGCCCCCTCTCCGCTACAGCTGCCGTCCACTGCCGTCCAGCTGCCTACTTCCTGGCTTGGATTGGGCCACCAGGTCTCCTATCCCGTCTCCGCGGTCTGTTTACCTGCAACAAGGAACGGGAAAAGGGTCTGAAAACAGAGCTGGAAAAGGAAGAGAAAGCCAAGGGATGGGAATCGTCAAGAAGCCAAAAGACGGGGTTCTGCGAATCAAGACAAGGCTTTGCACATCTGGCCTGTCTTCAGTTCTATGATGGGACCAGGCAAGCAACGCCAGGGCAGAGGAAACAGGTACTGTAGCGGAACGAAGGGAGTGGGGATGAGTAAAGTATTTAAAAAGGCGATATGCACCATCTGGATTTCGCGCCCGTGCCTGTGGGACCCATTCACCAAAAAGGAGCATGGGTGAGCGTTCCTGGCTTTTTTTTTTTTCTGTCCAGACGACAACTCTCAGCCACGGAAGTTGGAGGTAGAAAGACGCGATTCTCCATTGTGGCCCTGAGACCCGGACGTGCCTGCGGTTCCATCCGTTCAACGCGGCGCTGGCAGCAGCCTGTAAGCTGGCGCATCTGAGCCTTTAGTCGTGCCTGTCGTGCCACGCAGGACAGTGTCTGGATCGCGCCTTTGGCGTTGGGTGGAGGACTGCCTGGGCTGGCAGCGTGTCCAGCAGTGCCACTGACGGGCGGGAACCGGGCAAGGGAACACGCATTCTTGGGGGTCCGTCTGGTCTGCTAGCGGCTGTACCGCACTGTCATGCCACTGCTGGGCAAGGCGATCAGCGGAAGTGGAAGCTACAGCGCAGGCACAGGCGGGCCGAGTTACGGCGGGAGGTCGGGGATGGAATACCTGCCCCTGCCCTGGAGGTGCCCGCATGCTCGGCACCCGACACCCGGACCTTTTCCCTGCTCTCAGATCACAGCAAACCTCCAGCTCCACTCGTGCCTCTGTTTGTCCATTAGGTATCTTGTTAAGGTAGGCTGTAGTCATTTTCCCACTCCTTTTCAGTTATTTCTATTGTATCCGCCATTCTCTGGTGAACAGCCATTATTCGTGGAGCGGAAGATCAAGGTCAATGGACGCTTTCTTATTCACACTTTCATGGATCTCAGGCAGCTGATCGACCGGTTGAGAGTTCATCCATTTCAGTTGCCTTATGACGTCCTTGCTTTTTCCAACATTCAAATATTCACGAGAGGTCCCACGAACATGCTGGATTGTTTACTCTACGATTACCGCTACTCCTCTTGACGGTCGTATTCATCAAATTCATGACCGATGGCGTTTCCACCATTGAAAAAGCTCGGATTGTGCAGAGCCCCCCTTGGCTCTTCTCTTCTGATAATGCAATGGCACCCGAGGTCTCTACAATATTTGCATATCAGCTTGTTTCCTTCCACGGCAATCCATAACGGGATGTCCAAACAATAGTAACTCACCAACCACCTGCCAGTTTCCCAAAGTCCGAGTCTGGCGCGTTTACACCGCGACGCAACGTGCAAAGCTTGGTTCGCTCCACCTCCGTACCCGGTCAGCAGGTACTAGTACTTACCCCTCGATCCTTCAGTTTTCGGTCAAGCTGTTCCAGCCTTTATATTGCCGAGCAATGGAATGGATGACCGCTCGAACGGACAACAACCTCCCTTTTGCGCCATCTCGAGTTCTCGAGCTGTTTTCACTTGGGCTTCAGTACAGCTCTCCTACTTGGACTGGATACAGGCTCACTACCTCTACCCACCACATGCATACAAATGGTGTTTCCTATAAAGTGACTTGATGACTATCTCGATCGAAATCCTTAGTCAACATTTCGGGTCAACTGCTCTCTTCAACCCCCCATCTTGTTCGACTCACACTCAAAGAGCATGCCATGCGCTGTCTCAAAGCCCACCCCGTACCTTGCATTATAATTGTGTTTTCGTCATTAGTCAAGGCGGAGATCGATCCCTTGCTTGGTAGTGATGCAAGCACTTAAACTGTTGAAGAACAGCCGAGGTTCTTAGTTGCCATGGTCAACAGCGATTGACCATTACTTTAGGTCCCAATGTCAATTGCCATTACCATTAATCATCCAATGTCCATGACTCCAACCCTTGAAATGATCGAATTGTTTGTCCTAAATCCAAACCCCTAAGAAAAAAAATCCCTAAAACAGAGCTGCTGCTATATATTGAGGAGCCAACCACCCCTCAGAATTCCACAAGGCACCTTTGACCAAAACTACTATGCATCGTCGTCAGAGGTCACCAGCCCCAAGCATAATCGGCCTCGGAGCACTCTTCTTGGCCTTCTTTATCGGCCCAAAGAACTCGGCAAACGTCTCGTTCAGCAACTGGTCCGTAAGCTGCATATGATCGCCCGGCGCCGTGCGGAAGTGCAATCCGCCTTTGCGATCCAACTCACGCAGCCCGATCCAGTCCTCCGAGTACATCTTCCTCGCGCGGAGGGGCGTAATCTCGGTGCCATTGACCTCTTCAAACCAAGCTGTCTCCTTGGGTACCACCGTCGTGTCGTCCTCAAACATGTACAGTACCAGATTCTCCAGCTTGGCCAGGTTCTCCCTGTAGGTCCGATTCTTGAACATCCGCTCATTGTTGATATCTGCTAGGAAATTGGAGTGCTCGAGATATTGCTCGTACTCGTCCAGGTTACGATAGTACTGCGCGGGTACGAGCCGGCTCTGGACAAACTGCGTCCAGGCGTTACCCTTGAGCAGCGCCATGGCGCCGCGGCAAACCCAGTCGGACCAGGGGCAGTCGCGGAAGGCGCTGATGCCGTTGTGTTGAGAGCCAAAGGTGACGAGGTTGCGGACAGGCGGGTTGTTGCAACGCTCGATGTACCCCCGCAGGAACTGGCCGCCTTGGCTGAAGCCGAGGGCGTCGATGGCGGGCGCGGTCGAGAGGATGGGGTGCGCAGCGATGTCGGCGCAGGCTTTGGCGACTTGCTCGGTCACGTTGCCGAGGAAGGTGGCGGAACGATCGCGGCTGCCGTCATCGTCCATGCGGACAAAGTAGACGAGCGTGCCGGGGTTGATGGCGTCGGCAAGGGCGCCGACTTCACGCAGGCCGGCGGCCGAGTAGCTGTCTCCTAGGCCTGTAACGGGAGATGGTTAGTTGCGAATAGTTGTTGGAGATGACGCATAAGTCTACCGGGCTTACCATGCCAGATGACCAGCGGCAGTGGTGTGTCGTCGATGTCGTCGTCGTTGAGTGGCTTCTGTACGGGACTGGCCAGCGCGGCTGCGATAAGCGAGCCGCTGGTGAGCAACAGCTTCAGCTGCTTAGAGATTGCCATTATCGTCCCTAAAGTTTCAATGGCTTTCGGTTAGTTTGGGGGATGAATTTGACACCGCTGAACTAGCGAAATCAACAACGATAAGCACGCGAAGAAGCAGTTGACGTCCAGGCAGCTAGCAAGGTGTCTGTGTTGTTCCTCGTGACGATGCGCCAGCATCGATGCCAGCACCGCTTGCGGCTTATCAGCTGCCGGATCCGCCGGCAGGCAGTTTAGCAACGCAGAACCCGGCTAACAGTGGGGAGCTATCTGCTTTGAAGTCTCCCATTGGTCAGAAGCTGCGAGTCCCTTGTTGGCCTACACGGCGTATGTCGAGAGGCTCACCTTCCATGGAACTTCCACTTGTCCAACCCTCCGATCCAACTTCATCCCTCTCTTTCTTTCACGTCCACTGTGGTTTTGCTTCCATCCAACTTGCTAACTCTGCTACTCAGTTGGCATTTCACTATCGTTTTTTCTATTTCTGCCAGTTGTAGTCCTCGTTAATCCTGCTCAAACTCACGCTTTGTTCCCCCCTCATCAGAACTTCCCCCTGACCGCAAGAGCCAAACATACCTTATTCATCGCACACCACCACTTGGATCCATCATGATCATCACCAAGTGGTTACTCTAGCGATAGCCTCAGGTAAATACACGAATGCGACGAACATTATACAAATATCAATATGGTCTCAACCTTCAATCCCCTTCTACGGAGTGCTATTATCCATCGCGTGGTGTCGGCTGCAGCTGGTGTCGGTTCTTGTGCCCACTGTCAGCACTCATTTCTAACAACGAAGGCAAGATGGCCGAGCGGTCTAAGGCGCCACGTTAAGGTTAACCCTTAATCTGAGTTACAACTCAAATCCGTGGTCCGAAAGGGCGTGGGTTCGAATCCCACTCTTGTCATAGTTTTTTGCACTTTTGCTGTTTTGGTGATGCTCCAATGCTGAACTTCACTCTTTTTTTTGCTGGCGTCTACACCACATTGAAAGTTTCAAGTGGTTGACTTTTGGTATTGGTCAATTTGGTAGTTCAGGACGTAACTACCTTTAGCATTCATGTGGCATCTTGAAGGGTCTATCGGTGTGAGCCATTGGTTGATTTCAGGCATTTGGATATCAAGGGTTCGCATTTTACTCGAGGGGATGTGCTTAAGATGGTCAATAGTACGCAAACATTAACACGCAGGACATGTATTTGGTTTAGGGTAACCCTTGTGATTTGTCTTAGCTTCTGGAAACTTGAGCAAGGGCTCATCCAAAAGGACCAAATCACCACACCAGCATTATTAGGCTGTATAACAAGTTGTTTTGTTCTGCGAGTTGCAGGAGTCGACTTCAGAGTACCAATGTTCATATGTTAGTTAGCCTTGATGATCTTTATCTATCGTTCCGAGACTCGCACATAAGAACTTATCCGGATCGAACGAAAATATTTCACATATAACAAGCCACGGCAAAGTGGGAACTCGACTTCATATAGTCAACATCTGCCTATACCACTTGAGTGGTACATACAAACCAGGGACTCGTTGCGAGGGCATCCTGATTATCCCAGGCCCAACATGAACTTTAACACCCAAAGCTATCGTCGGCTTGAAGAAAACACTTCGGTGTCTGCACAACCATCCCTTTCCATCCTACAGCCCACGATACTCAACCCGAACCCATTTCTCTTCTCGGTACTATCCAGCGAAGAAGTTGCCAATATCCTCACACCCGCAGACTGCCGTTCCACGTCATCCACTTCCAAAACCTCCACATCGGTACTCCTAGCACTACTGCGGAAGCTCCCAAGTACAATGTCCCTCTCACTCTCCGTTTCTGTCGCCCTTGCCCTTGTCAATGGCCATCTGTTCCGGCCAGTTATATCTCTCGACTGTCCCTGCCATTGATATTGATGCGTTCCAGGCCTGAGAACATTCCGTCCTGCTCCATTACCAACGCCATCACCGGCACCGACACCGACACCGTGACTGCCGTTGCTCTTCCCGACGTTACTCTCCAATATGGGGAATACCCTGACCAGCAACTGGCGCATGGCAGGCAAGCAGGCGCAAATGACGGCGACGTGGTATTCGACGGCAGACCAAACGGCTACGGGGTAGTAGTCCCAGGTAACGTTGGTCGAGGGCTGGAAGGCGAGGAGGGAATGGAGGCGGATTATGGAGATCATTGTGTCGCTGGGAGGACATTAGACATGGGCCCGGGTAAGGTGGGGGCAAAAGGTGAGGAAATCAAGAGGCAGAGAGAAGAAACTCACAAAACTCCTACACACAACATCAAACCCACGGCCAACTTCTTCTTCCAATCCATGTTAAGTTTTCGGAGCTGAGACAGCGGGATAGCCATGATCCAGAGGTCGAGGACGATGGTGACGATGGATAGGGTCCATGCCGAGGCGTTGATGTTGTCACTATTATGTTTTGTTTTCACGATCAGCAATCTATTCCTCTTCCTTTTCTTTTCCCTCCATTTCCCCCGCCCTTTTGACTTCTTTTCTCTTCTATTTTCCCTCCTCAATACCAAAGACAACACACCAAAACTCAAAAACCAAAGAAAAATGAAAGGCGAAACTCACCACCGCCCCTCATGCTCCCCATCCCACCCCTCCCAAAAAAACTTGACAGTCGGCTTACACCCCACCGGCAACAAAAACACCCCTCCCACCAACACCACCACCCCCATCGTGCCCCACAACACCCTCCTCGTCCGCTTCGACCAATTCTCCCCAAAGATCCGCAAATACATGAACAAAAACGGCATCTTCACATACGTCATGATGGCCACGTAATACTCAATCAACACATAAAACACTTTCAGAAACCACGTCACCTCTTGGGGCGTCAGCGTCCACACATCCCTCCCGATCCCTGCGCGAGCGAGCGAGTGGGCGATGAGCACCGTGTAGGGGATTCCCAGGGGGATACTCAAAAAAATGACCCAGTCGTCGAGCCCGAGACGGCGGCCGCCGGAGGGGTGGGTGAGCAGCCGAAAGAAAAGACGGGAGAGGACGAGGAGAGGACTGAGTGTGCCGAGGGTGAGTGTTAAGATTATTAATTGGGAGGAGCGGTTGCGGGGCGTGTCGTGGCAGAGGGTGGCGGTTTGGTTGAGGGCGGACAGTAAGGGGATTGGGCGGCAGGAGGTGGTGAGGCAGGAGGTGAGGGAGGGGCGGTGGTGAGGGTCTGGAGAACATAGACAGGTGAGGAGTTCGGAGGACGTTGAGGCGTTGTTGTAGGAGCAGGGAAAAAGCGTGAGGAGCGGGGTTATACACTCGTCCTGGGAATAAAAGGGGGTGTTAGCTTTCCTGGTCTGACGTTTAAGATGGTTGAGATAAGAGTGGTGTGGCTTGACTCGAGAATCATGATACTTAATGTAGTGTTCAGGGGTGTACCTACCGCGCAACTAGGATAACCTTCCAAGATCTCTGAGATAACTGTTTTTGAGGTATTATAAGCTCTCACCGGCGGGGAGAGAAGAATCAGGAACAGAAGAACTCGAACAAAAAGATCCCAAAGTGACAAGGAGCGCCTCATGACTGAAGCAATGCCCATTGTCTTTCTTCCTTGGCCTCTTGGCCCTCGTATAGGTGTGACCAGACCAAAAACCAAAACAAAAAGAGGCTAATATCAGGATTGACGTTGAGGTAAAGTAGATAGATATAAGTCAAGCTCAGCAGCTCCAGCTCCTAGAATAGAGCTAGTAAAAGAGACAATGTGGTGAAACACGAAGCTTATTTCCCACGTGCTGCTGCTGCTGTCCCATTGTGGAGAGATAGAGAAAAGGCAAGAAATTCAAAGTCGAGGTATCTGAACAATGGAGACAGACTGTGGTATTTGAGAATGATCACAACCATGGAAGTACAGGTAGGATGGAGTACAGAGGAAACCATGATGACGGCGTACACGGACGGAGACACGGAGAGCCGCAGAAGTAGTACTGGACTAGGTAAATCGTGTCACCGTCACTGGTGTCTGGTCTCCCAAGTCTCCCATAACATGAGGTAGTCTGCGTACATACACACATCTTTATATCGACTGCCGGCCTTTATAATATCGTGTATAATCAAAAGTAACTAGCCTACCCACATCCGACTTCGGTATGGCTGTTCTATAGATGTCAGGCATATATGAAAGCATGGAAGCCATGTTGTCAGAAGCACAGTGTCCCTATGCTACCCGTCTCTGCATCTCTGAGTATGTGCGTTCCTTGCGTGTGTAACTGTAACCAACTTTGATTGTCCCTCAAGCAGCGAGGACTGGCAGCAGGTACAAAGGCCATCCAGCATCTATCTGTATGTGAGATGAAAGGGGAATTATCGGCAAGGAGAAAGGAAGGTTACACACCCAGAACACCCTACGCAGTATAGACAACCAAAGCCATTCGGCATCACTATCCCCATGCTTCTCGGTTATCGCCCTTGGGGCATATAAGTCCAGCTACATGGGTTCCTGGGGCTCTCAGATCTATTGCACCCATTAGGTCGTTCGCTAGGTGCGTTCCATATCTCTCGAAGTGCCTGTACCTGTGTCACTTGCACAGCAGCAGCGCATATGTATGTGTAACATGTGTATAAAGAGATCCGGCTTCCTTCCTTTTGTCCTTCCTTTGCCCAAGTCCTGTGGTACTACCAAGTACCGGAAATTGAGGTATGTAGAACGTAGAACAACGCGGCAAAGCCTCCTTGAGGTAGATCGTGTTGTGATACCTTGCTTCGGCTTTGTTTACTTCTTGAATTTGTGTCTCCCGGATTTGTGCAAGTCGACAGAAGCGGCTATTAATTAACCGGGAGGATATCAGACAAATTTGATAGTGGTTCCTTTGTAAGGATGCGTAACCCGGTGCGTGCCAGGTTAGCACATATCAAAGCTACTTGGACGCGAGGACCCTCCTCCATATGACAGTTCTGTTACCACCAATATGCAAGCGAGTATGGCCATGCCCTGAGGTGGATGCATAGTAGCAGCGCCTTGCCCATTGCTTTCATGCCTAATTACTGTTGAGGTTCCCCAATACTACCAAGTAGTTTCTGAGATGCTGAAAACCAACCCGCGCCTTGTAAATTGCGTGGGTGTGTTGAGTTTGAGACCCCTGGGCAATGCGGGAGGAGGGTATTCCCATATGATGCCATGTGTAAAGTGTGTGGAAGGGACGCGGATGAAACAAGACACGAGGGCTCGAGGATGTCTGGATAGTTTAGAAGTAGAGCCACGTGCATCATGGTCTGGGTTTGACCCTTGTAGCAGTCTGATATCGCCAGGGGCAAGCATCGCCACAGACACCCAGATTCCAGCCTTATGACTCGAAGAGGATGGAAACGAAACGTGCGACTGGTGGATAGAAGAGCGTGGCCCACATCGTCGACCTCAAAACTGTTACTCGATTCCCGGATTGACGCATATGTCATGGGAGGGTTGCACATGTTTGTCATGGTGAATGGTCGTAGCGGTCTGCTCTTGTTTTGAACAAACAAATGTACCTAGCCGTCCAGATATTCAGGTCGGCACAGAAGCCCATTCCGAGTTCACCGCGAAGTTGGTTGTCATATGAAACCATATTGGGTCGACCGGGGAGATAGTCGAGATCTTAGCCAGGTATCATTCCCAAATAGTGTGCTTCATGAGGTGAATATATCAAGGCAGATCGAAGAAGGGTATTTTTTGGTGAAAGACGCACGTTTATTTACAGCATAGGATCCTGAGTAAACCCACCTGAGGGGCCTTATGCCGACTTGTCAGCGAGCTTCTCCTTCATCTCGGACTTGATTCTGGTGATGGTGCCAGAACCACCATAGACCATGGCGGTGTACACCATGGCCACACTAGCGCCAGCATTGAGAACCCTCAAGGCCTGCTCACCGTTGGTGATTCCACCAGAGGCAAACAGAACCTTTTGCGCAGGGCTCTTGTCGGACTGGGACTTGAGAGCATAGCCGTCCAGCATCTTGCGGTACCTCCCAATCAAATTAACAGTGCGATCGAAGAGAGCAGGGCCAGAGAAGCCTCCCTCCTCGTGGAGAATTTTGGGCTCGTCGTCGATCAGCTTGACCCCCTTGGGAACGATGCCGGTCCGGCGCTTGGTGGTGTTGCCGACAATAACACCGTCGACACCGCTGTTCCACACAGCCTCCACAACGCCTTCCATCTGTGTGTCATCATCCTCATCGGGTGAAACCTTGACCATGACTCTCGGCTTGGTCTTCCTCTTGGTTTGCTGGGCCGCATCCACAACCGCAGAAAGAAGCTTGGTCAAAGGTTCGGTAGCCTGTAGGTCGCGTAGGCCGGGGGTGTTGGGGCTACTGACGTTGACGACAAGGACGTCGGCATAGGGGGCGAGCTTGTCGACACAGTAGACGTAGTCGCGAATAACCGCATTGACATCCTTCTCGTCCGTCTTCTTGTTCTTGGCGATCTGAACACACAAAAGACGACCGGGGTGGAGACTGCCGGGAGGGATGCCGTCAGTGCCCTCCTCGTTCAGCACCTCGTTGTCGGTGAGGCCGACAGAGCGGGCGAATTTGCGAAGGCGTTCGCGCAGGCGGGTAGCCATGGCGTCGGCGCCGCGGGAGTTGAGACCATAGCGGTTGATCAGGCCGTCGACCGAGGGAATGCGGAAAACTCTGGGCTTGGGGTTGCCCTCCTGGGGGAAGGGAGTGCAGCCGCCCACCTCGACGACACCGGCACCGAGGGCGAACAGGGGATCAGGGATTTCGGCGTCCTTGTCGAGACCAGCAGAGATGCCGATAGGGTTGAGAAGCTGCTTGCCGAAAACATTGACCGACAAGGGGCCGTTGGGATACTCGGGAACCCTCTCGCGAATGTGGAGGCCAGTCTCATAGAGACCCTTTAGGGCGGCGGTTCCAACATGGTGGGCTTCTTCGGCATCGGGGAAGATGGTGCGAAGGAGGGGAGGAACGAGGTACTGGTGGACGGAGGCGCGCGTGTCTGTCGCGTAGTAGTAGCCAACACCGAGAACGGCAGCAAGAGCGGTGGCGTAGGCGGAGAGCTTTAGACGGCGGGAAAGGCTCGAGGGATCGACGACGGCAGCTTTTGTGGGCTCGGTGGGAGTAGCCGTGGTGGTGGTGGTCGTCGGCGTTGTTGTCGAGTTTGGGCGACGAGGAAAGGACTGGAATCTTGGCTTGGGCGCAAGAGGGCGGAGGGCCGCTGAGAGGGCAGGTCTTGTCCTGAGGTAGGGGGGGGCCATTGTGAGGGCTGTCGAGTGTTTGCTGGACCAAGCTAACACTCAATGTTTTGGCGGAGAAGGGAGAGGAAGGTTAGCTCCGTTGAGACTCGAAGCGGGAGGAGAAGCGAGAGCCAAGGGAAGGGTGGAGTTGAACGGCGACGGGCGATTAGATGGGACGGGGACGACTCGGAGCCGGAAGCTCATGAGGTGCCCTGTCGTTCCACTTGTACCGAAACTCCAGCCGCTGTCTGGTGTTTCCCGCCCGACTCAGACCACCGAGAGCGGAGACCCCACCAGTTTTGGGCCGATGTCAACTGGAGAACAGGCGGGTACCTGACTCCACCACCACTATAATTCCCACCCACTGCCATGTGCCCCTATGCTGATTGAAGATGGAATCGATGGGGGTCGTTCCCGTCATCAGTGCCCGGGCGCCTTTTTTGAAAAACAGTTCCATTACATTCCCTTGGCACAGCATCATCTGACTGTTCCTCCTCGTTTATTACGGTACCTTACCATGTTCTAGTCGGGAAGAACAGATTAAAAAGAAAAACAACAACAAAATTGTATTCGCTCAACTGAAACGATACAGGTATCTCTATGTCGATGCAACCAACAAAAAAGACCGCCCCAAGAACGCCGACCCATGCAATGCCGTGATGTCTACAACTATGCAACCCCAGAATTGGCAAAAATAACCACCCTTCCTCTAGTTCCCCGGTGAAAATGCTCTCTCCTCTTATCGCCGCCGTATTCGCTAATTCGCAGCCGCCATCGCCATCTCTGGTCGCGTCGAGAGCTCTACCTGTCGCGCCTTCAACTGTGTGGGTTCCGCTTCCATCGCTTTTGCCGCCAGCGCCGGCGCCGCTTGTTCGATCGCCTTCCCATCCTCGGCCCTCCGATTCAAGAAACTCAGATACGTCTGCCACCCAACCGCGACCACACCCGCAAACAGCGACCGGTACTCCATCGGGATGAATGTAAAGCTGAATGCCGTCACGGCCGGCCAGAGCTTGCACGAGTTGACAAAGCTCACGGGTACCGTGACCCGGATGCGCTCCACGATATCTTTCCAGCTCTCACCCGCGAGAAAAGCCTGCATGCCGAAGAAGTACGAGTTGAAGATTGGGGTGAAGCAGAGCTGGTTGACCACCACCTTGGTGCCCAGCGAGAGGATGCGCGACGAGTAATTAAAGTTGTTGGACAACCACAATGTCCTGCAGGCGCAAACCAAAACAAGTCAGTCTTCAAGATCCTTCTCGGGTCGCATTATCGCATATACAAGACAAGATAAGACAAGACAAAGGTACGGAGGAGAGCTTTGCGCCTACCACTTGAAACTGGGAATCGACGATATCGACCCGATGATCAGCGACCGCACCGTCCGCTTGGGATCATAGTCCTTCCCGCCCATCCTCTGCGCCGAAATATCAGAAAAGAAGTAGATGACCAGCGACGTGGCCACCTGGGTGGTGTATGGCCTCTTGCGCTGGGCGCGCGCATATGCGAAGGCTGCCCTCGTCAAGGGCCCGAGCCGCTGCCAGAAGGGAAGGTTAGGGACATTGCCCGGTGTCGGGATCTGCTCGCCGGCTGTGGGAGGTTTGGTTGAGTATTGCGCCCGGCGCTGGCGGACATGGCGAAGAAACTCGACTTTGCGCCGAAGTACGGCTCGAAGTAGTGAGTCGGCTGCCATGCTGCTGCTGTTCTGTTTACGGTAGGTATGGTATCTGTGTCGCCCGATGTCGCTCGTTCGTGGTGCAATCCCGCCTCTAGTTCTAGCAGTGCTCGCTTTCTGATATTCGCATCGCAAAGTGTCTAAGCACAACAGTAAGAAGAGGTAGGACAAAGAAACCTAAAAGTGACTCGAACAAAGCGAACAACGGCTTGTTACGGCCTGGTCAAGGGAGCCCGATCCAGTGACAAGGCGCACTAGTTAAGACCTCCTCCCCCAGATGACAGGATCCACGAGATCTTCTAGCTGACCCACTTTAGGGGGGACCGGCGTCGCTCTAAAGATGTTCGATGGCATGTACCTCTACGCCCTGGAATGTATGGCAAGGTACATTCCACCACCCCAAATTGCCCTGATGATGCTCCCCCCTATTTTTGCCTTGTTGTTCCCTGAATTCCGGGCCGCTCAGGGGCTCCCGTCTGTGCTGTCTGTGCGGATTTGCCAGGTCAGGAACCGCTGGATTGTCTCTGTTTCGCCTCGCTGCCACAGCGTCTCCAGCAACGTGGTTGGGCGTGAACGGTCCTCAAAGGGTCAAAAGGGGGCAAACAAGACACACAAGGTATGTCAACATTGGGCTGGCCAGTCACGCAATCAAGGCCGCAGCAATGGTCACACCAGCACATGTTTTAACTGCGGGAGGGTATCAAGGCAGATGATGTGGAAAAAGGTCCGGACACTCGATGGGTCTTGTTTGGTAGAACGAAGCGTATCCGAACTTTCATGTTTCCACACGACCTGCCAGGCAGATCTGTAGATACAAAGAACAGAAAATCAAGAACAAAACAACCACCAAAAAAAAATATACTTCGCTGGGAAACCGCTTGGTGAAAACCCAGATCCCACTTGGGATTCGCTGTTGGTTAGTAATACTCGCTATGTGTTAGTCGCTGTTGGTTAGTCGCTATGGGTTAGTAATGCTCGCTATTCGCTATTGGTTAGTGATACTCGCTCGTTCGCTGTTGGTTAGTTAGTGATGCTCGCTCGCTCGCTGTTGGTTAGTGATGCTCGCTCGTTCGCTCGTTCGCTGGGATAAGGATACTCGCTAGATGTTCGCTGTAGATAAGTTTATTCGCTATGGAAGACTACGCTAAGATGAGTACTCACCATGGGAGAGTGCCCAGGACGTGCCCGGACATCTCTCCCATAGTAAGGTTTGGCGAAAAGTTGCCCTCGACGAGAATCGAACGGATGACCTTGAGGTTGAGCACCCAAGGAAGGTGCAACCCGCGTGGCCGCTCCGGCACTAAACCATTTCTGGCTGTTGATATCCACTTGACACAAACGCTAAACCTATATAGGCAACTTCGAATCTCTTCCCCCACAAAGACGGCTGCCTGGGTTCGGATGAACGGTTGTGCTCAATGCTGGCCGGATGCCCGACATTTGTTTCATCTTATCGACAAGTGTTCACAAGATGTGAGATCGCGATTGCCAATTTGCGATAACAAGGCTTGATTATAATGCTCATATTATTACGGTAGGTATCCTCAAATGTACCAAAATGGCCATTTCGAGATTGGGTATCTAGTTCCTGGCTGTCTTCTCATCCCGTTCCTCCCGTTCCTTCCGTCCCATCGCTTCCAACTTCATCTCATCTTACTTCAGCTCATAACCCGGCGGCTGCACTCCATCCCGTTCCTTTTCATCCGTAGAACCAAGGGCAGCCACCACAGAGCCCTCGATGCTCGCCTCCTTAGCGGCAGCCGCGGCAACGGCAATAACGCCTTGTGGTTCACCATCAGACGTAGAGGTGGTAGAAGTGGAGCCATCATCCTCCTCCAACTTCCTCAAATTTACCGGCCTCTCCGGCACCATGTACACCACCGTCGACGTCGCCGGGATCGTAAACCCAAACATGGCAAACGCAATAATCAGGTTCACCATGGGCGCGACCTGCGCCGCGCCAATCCCAAACGCCAAGCACGAGCCCACACTCTCAAAACTTCTCACAATCCCCACCGCCAGTCCCAACGTCTCGAGATCATCGAAAAAGGCACCGATAAGCCAGTACACAAACATGTAGTGACTTTCGTTGAGGAACCTGAGAATGACCATGGACGCGAAACCGCGGCCGAAGCCGGGGGTGGCCCAGTCGAGCGTGATCGGGGTCCCTGCCGCTTTCAGGTCGCCGTATAACTTCTCGTTGGCGGTTTGCCAGCCAAAGGTTCCCAGCATGAGAACAACGAAAAAGGCCCAGGTGAGTCGGGCGACGGTCGGGCGCGAGAGGGATTGTCGGTCGTAGAACCAGCCCCAGAAGACGTTGGCGGCCGTGGCGACGATGCCGGAGACGAGGGAGCCGAGGGTGCGGGAGCGGACTGAGAAGCTGTTGGCAGGGTGTTAGTTTTGACCACTCCAGGTAAGATCGAGGGGAGGTGATAGGGAAGGGAAAAAGATGACATACTACTTGGTCATATAAATCCCCAGATAAGTGCTATTCCACTGAAACCCAATCAGGATCGGCACCAGCAGGTACATCTGCCTGCGCTTGAACAGACTCCAAATCTTCTTGAATTCGCCCTTGACCGTCTTATTCAACGTCGGATCTTTGAGTCTCGTCCCATCAGCCTTGATCACCTTGTGCGGCGAAGACACCAGCAACGCAAACGGCAACCCAAGACACTGCAGCGCAATCAGCACCAGGTACGTGGTATACCCGACTTTGCCCCTGCCCTCCTTCTTCACGTTGAGCGAAAGCTGGATCGAGGCGCCAATCAGCTGGCCCAGCTCGCGCAGACCCAGCCAGATGCCCGTGAACTTGCCGCGGTCCTTGATGTCGGCGTAGCCGAGCGCGATGGCGCCCTCGGAGGCCCATAAGGCGGAGGCGGCGATACCGCAGAGGGCGCCGCCGAAGAGGACGAACCATTCGGTTCCGTACCGGTTATTGACGTAGAGCGAGGCGGAGTAAGGGGCGTAGCCGAGGGTACCGATGATGAGAACCCATTTGATACCGATCTTGTTGGAGAGAATGGAGAAGAGGGAGCAGCCGAAGACCATGATGCTGTGGGGATTGTTAGCTTGACTCAAAGGCGAAGAGGGAACAAATAGGGAAGGAGACATACCCAAAAGTCAACGAGTTCGATCCGTTGACCAAGTACGGCTCCTGCGCGCCGCCGGCACCCGTGCTGTTGAGGGCATTCCAGACACCGGGCTGGGTGAAGGAGATGAGGCCGACCATGATGACGTTAAACAGAGGGCTGCGGTACCATCGAGTGAACCTCGATACCGGCTTGGTTATTTGCTCGTCAGCGTCTGACCCCGTCGAGACGGGGCCGAGCTCGACCTTCGTTTCCTTGTTGTCTGTCGAGGACATCTTGTCTAGGTACCTTCCAGTGGTTGGTCCTATGGGCTGCAGGACTCAAGGTTTCAAACAACAACAAGATCCAGAGGGTAATTCCGGTCTTTCATCATACACCCAAACCATCGGGACCTCGCCCGTCTTTATGTGATTTTTCCACATCCCACATTCCACATGGCATATCTCCGCGTCTCCATCTTCCATGGCGATAACGACGACCAAGATGACTGGGCTGAATGCGGACCCTTTTTAGCTTGCCTTGCATACACATTGCATAGGGACCGCAGTGTGACTCTACATCACATAGTAAAGCGCGAAAGTGGAGGAGGCCAGAACTTTGACAGCCCTCCCTCGACCTCGACCTCGGTTACGATTGCTGTTTTTATTTGCTCTTTTGGCTTGTTCCCAGCACGGAGAATTCGTCAAAATAGGTGGAAATTGTCGACGATCCCCACGCGATGCGGATTGTGTGTGGGGGGCATACAACGAGATTGATACCCTCCCCGTCCTGACCGTCTTTCGCGAGTCGTGGTCGTTGGTAGTGTCGTCAACTTGTCATACACTACACTATACTACAGTAGTGTAATGGTAGCGAAGAACCTCAAAAGGGGTTTAGCGGTTCGGCAATCTGTCTGGAGAAGCGGTACTATTAAGGTTTAGGTTTATGTTTGGACAAAAAAAAAACGTTGGTGGAGCAAGCCAAGCCTAAAAGATGGGCACTTGTTGCATCTCACCATTGCTTAGCACCATCACGACATCGGCCGCTAGGGAAGCGATGACTGTAACCTTGTCACCGTTACTAACGATAAGCACTTCGTCAACACCTGGGGGTGGATAGCTCGCATGGCAACGGTAAACCACGGTTCAGACATTCATCTTTGAAGACATTCCTATCTTGGCTTCGGCGTGCTTACAAGGATCACTTTGCGCCATCCACTTCATTGCATCACTTGACCTTTGCCAGCTCGAACTTCAGACTGCTTCCAGAGCAATGTATCATGTAAACAATAGGTTGGGGGGTCTCCGGGCAATTGGCTTGAGATTTCTTCGAACGGGCGTTGAGGGAAAAAAAAGTTGTATACTGGATTGGGATAGGGTCATAGGGGACCACTGGGTCTAATATACTTGAACTAGACCGATTCATCCTTCTCCTGTTTTCAAAAACCACCTTTTGTGTATTCGCTATTCAGCTATAACCTAACCTAGAACAAACAAATGCGCTTTCAACAACCCAAAAAAAGGCGCTGGTGGCATGTACACAGTAACTGCTAACCCCCCTCTCCTTAATCACCACCTCCACCCCTCCTCGTCGAACTCCCCAAATAATCAATCGGGTTCCGGCACAACGGGCACGTGTTCTTGTTACTGTTCTGGAACCACTTGTACAGACACAACCTGTGGAACAAGTTATTGCACGTGCTGCACCTCTTGTCGGGCAGCTTCTTATCCGCCGACACAACCGCGTAGCAGATGGGGCACTCGGTATGGCCCTTGAGTGCACCAATGATGTTTCGCCGGAAGGCGGCCAGGCCGTCCGTGATGCTGCCGTTGGCGAAAGTGATGACACCCTGCGTGGCGCGCACCCAGCTCTGCCACTTCTTCTCGTTGACGGCAACACGGTTCTCGCCTATGACTTCGACTGACTCGAGAGGGTAGCCGGCGGGGATCTTGATGGCGATGGAGGCGAAGTCTTCGTCGATCTCGTAGCCCGCTGAGACCTCCTTGGCCGTGCGGTTGACACGCACGCGGAGCTCCTTCTCATCTTCTTGGGGAGCTTCTTGCGAGGAGGCCCAGTCGTTGACCTCGTCGAGAGCATCCGAGATTAAAAGAGGTGCGTAGTACTTGGCCATCCAAGAGTCGAGGGCAATTTTGGTCTGCTTGCTGCGCAGGTCAAGATACCATGACTTCACGAGGCCGGGAAGGAACTTGAGCGAGAGATAGAAGAGGTGGACGAGCAGCCACTGCATATCGCGCTCTTTGGTTCCTTCTTCGGACTGGCTGACGTCGTAGGATCGGATATGCTCCGCGCTGAACGTGTTCTTATCGAGGTTCAGTGCTTGGCCGGTGGAGTGCCCAAGAACGTCAAACATCAGCTCGAGCAAAGCATTCAGCGAGTTGTCAGCTTTGAGGGAGTCCGTATATTGCTTGCGCACTTGAAGCGGAGCCTGGTTGTACGCATCAAAAACGAGGTGCCAACCAAGGAGGTAAGAGCGAACATCCACAGGGAAGCCCGCAAGCTCCTCATCAGTGTATTTCTCCAATTCCGGGACAGCTTGAATGATGGAGAGCAGCTCATCGGGGAGTTTGGCGACTGCTAAAAGAGTCAGCATACATGGTCATTGGTACGTAGAACAAAGTCGAGAGTACATACCCTTTTCTTCCAGAAGAGTCTCCAGGACTTCCTCTTCTTGCTGAGCGGGCAGGGCCCGGTGGAGAAGACTGAATGCGGCTGTCTGAACGTCCCGCGAACTGGAAGACAACAACCCATAAAGGTTGGTCAACAAATCCTTCTCAGATGTGAGATGCTTGAGGGGAATTTTCTGGACTGCCCTGCAGAGAGTCTCATCGAGTATTTGACGAGCCGTGTTGACTACATCATGTGGTAACTCAAGCAGCCGGATGAGTGCCTTGGACCGGTCAAGTGCGGTCTCTTCCAAGGCCTCGATAAGGTCATCATTGGGATCCTCCAAAGCCTCCATTGCTGATATGAGCCTGATGGAGGGCAAAACATAAGTCGGCCATCGCTGAGGGGTATCGTTTCTGGCCTTCTCCCACAACAAGAGGCAGTAATCAATGGCTTCCCGCCAGTACGGCCCATACACCTGGGCGACATTGGGCAGGATGCGGTGGACGCCCTTGCATACCTCGGCGGTAAGGCCAAAGGTCATCTCGTCAGAAGTTTGCACCCACGTAGTGAACTGCTTAAGAGCAAAGACGAGTTTGCGCTGCTCAACTGGTGTCTTTGCTGGAGGGTAGACTGAAAGGCAGATGTTCAGGAGGACCACGTTGTACAGGGTCTTCGGTGATGACGGGAAGCATCCTACAATGTCAGACACAAGACGGTTGTACAGATTTGCGACAGCTCTGGAAGAAGCAAGTCCTTCGTCGAACCCGGTAAGGAAGGCGATGGCGGCAAAGACAGTCTGCGGTGTGGCCTTCATAATACCAAGCTTGTTGAACCACTCGTCGAATTTGGCGCCGGCAAGGTAGCCATGCACGCTCACCAGAGCCTGGAACAGTTCGGTGAGGGCCTTGGATGCGTACAATGCCTTGACACTGAAGTCCACAGCCTGCTGAAGCAAGGACTGGATCAGCGTTTCCACCAAGCTGGTTCCGTTGAGGTCGCCTTCTTTCCAGCTCGCCGAAGCCCCGGCCACTCGGGCAAGTAGCGACGTGCCTAGATCCAAGAAAGACTGAATCTCATCAGATCTTTCTGTTCTGATATCCTCAGCGGCAGGCAAACTCCAGAGTCCATTCTCCTTCATGACAGTCAAGTCGTCATTCGCAAGAACGGCAGTCAGGAAGATGAGCTCCAGGAGGTCCGCCGGAACGCTTTCCAGGTCTACGTCAGTGAAAAGATTGGTGGTGTAGATGGCCATCCTCGCAGGAATTGACCGGCCCTGACGATCCCTTTTCTGGGTCGTTGGGGTGCTACCCTCGCCCTCTGTTGCCAGGAAGTAGGCACCGCCAAAACTGCTGGTGATAGACAGGGAAGGATCTGGGTTATCCCGCAAAAAGCTGTAAAGCTCAGTATTCCATGCTTTCGCCGATGGGACAAGGTCAGTCAAAGGAACACCAGAGCTCAGGATCTCCTTGGCATGGCGGATCAAGGTGTCGATATCAAGAGAAGAGGGATCGGCCTCAGCCAAGCTAAGGCGAATGACTTCAAGCCACAACTTGTCCCCGCCATATTGTTTCTGAATAAGAGATCTTATAGCCGCAACCTTGGTCGCCTTTTCAGAGTCCGATATTTCCTCCAGGGATAAGAGCCTCGTGAAAAGATCAACCGGGGTATCTGCGAACAGGGCCGACTTGTTGCGAAGTAACAGATCGAGAGCTTTGAACTCAGGATCATATTTTCCAGCCACACCAATATCCTGCGCAAACGAGCTAGCAAGAGACTGTAGCGTTTTGTCATCCACAACAGAATGAGAGATGCTGGCTCTGCAAAGTTGTTCCACAACGGGAGACGAAGGCTCCTCCTTGGAAAAGTCCTGCCAGGCTTCGACGATGAAGTTTTGCAGTGCCTCGCTCTTCTGCGCAATCGCCTGAGGAAGAGGAACAGACACCAGTTCCTTGACGATTGGCGCGCCGGAAGGGAAGCCATGGCTCAAAGCAGCGTCAATAAGCTTTACCCAGACCTGCTCGGAGAAATCAGGCTGATCAGGAGTAACGGCGGCAAGGCAAGATGCCAGAAGCGGGAGTGATCGAGAAACGACGATCTTCTCGAAAGCTTCTTGGTCGTCGAGTGGGAAAACCTTCTTGATCAGATCGCTCTTGGAGCACAGGCCTGGAGCCTTGGTGAAGGCGGCTTTTAGGACAGCCGCAGCACAGAAAGGCTTGTAGTTTCGCCTGGCAAGCAGATCTTGTGCGCTTTCCAACAAATTTCTTGAGGTCGAAGCGACCACACTCGGAAGATCAGCATCGCCATCGAAGCTCTGTTGGCTGGGTGCCCCCCTCAGGAAGCCTTGTACTAGAGTGAACCAGCGATCACCTTGGGCTGCCAGCTCTAACTGAGACTTTTCATAATCGGGGGAAACTTCAGGGAGAGAGTTGGAAAGACCCGCAGCAAAGTCATCACCAAGCTTCTGCCATTCTTCCTTTGCTGATGACCGTACTTGCTCGTTTGTTGTGTATGGTACAATCTTCCATGCCTTAAACACATGTGGAGGCTGCGCATAGGCCCACGTCGATGTTTCCGTGGAAGGATGCAAGTATTCCCGAGTTAATGGGTACAGGTTTTCCTGAAGAAAATCCGGGCTTGGGGTAGAGCCCGCGGTAATACGATCGACCGTGTTAAGATAACAGGCCCAAGCAGACGCGGCATTTTGACGCCGCTCCTCACGGCTCGTGATGGCAGTTCTCATGGACTTGAGGAACGCCGAGGCATTCGCAGCGTAATCTGGGGAAGATGTTGGCAAAATGGCAAGCAACTGATCCAACTCCGTCCAGTACTCATCCGACCCTCCCTGGGAACCCTTCTGGACCAACGGCCGCAAGCGGTCCAAGGGACTCTTGCTGCCCCAAACCTTGGGAAAACGTTTTGTAACGCTGATCAATGCCCTCAAAAGGTCCACGGCTGAGCCTCTCTGTTCCTTCTTGGGGCCTTCCGCCACCAGTACCTTGCCAACATCCTTCAGTTTGGGTTCCAAGAGACCAGGCTTGTTGTCGAGGTAACTTGCGACGAGCTGGTAAAAGGCGCGGCGTACGGACGCATCATCGGAGGCTGCCAAGGTCCAAAGAGTATCGGCGTCAAAGAAGCGCTTCAGTTCGTCGGGGTATTGGTCGTCTTTGACTGTGGGCAACAGGTGCTGGATCATGGCCATACTACTTCCGAGCACACGGTAGTACTTGGCCTCCATATCCTCCTTGGATGTCGTCCTCTCGTCACTAAGAGAGTCGGCTGTTTCTCGGATGGCCTCGTTGGCATATTCGAGGAGCTTGCCCTGGAACGCGATCCAGAACTTTGCCTTCTTTTGGTCTGAGTCGAGAATGTGAGCCGAGACGGCGAGGGCAGCGCGGGCGACGCCCTTGTCCTTGTCGAAAGTGCCAGCAACCCATGGGCCGACCAGCTTCGGTAGGGTCTTTTCAATGCGCTTCTTGGCTGACTTGACGAGCTCGAGGAGGAGGTTGTGGGAGAGTTCTCGGACACGGCGGTTGTTGTCGATGGCGACACGGGGGTAGAGTTGAGCCCAGACGTCTATGACGGAGTCGTCGACGGGCTGGTCGGACTTTTTGACGCATGCTAATATCTCTTCGAGAGCCTTGGACTTTGTTGTGCTGTCTCGCTTGAGGAGGTTCTTGAAGGGCACGATGACGTCTTGGGGGACGCTGGAGAGGTCGGGAGGCGGAGCGACGTAGGATAGCGAAGCTGTTGACGACGAGAAGGCGCCAAAGCCGCCGGAACCGAATCCTCCTTTCTTCATGGTGGCCGTGTGTCGTTGGCTATAAATACGTTGGACTTGAGTGATTCAGAGGCCAGATTCGACTATAAAGGCGAGGAAGCAATAAAAAAGAAGTCGTACAAAAGGCACGGCGAAGAGATGCCAAAGCTGGAGAAACACTAGACCTAGCTTAGAGCTGTGGATGAAAAATAATGACACTCTGTTCCAAGCTCAGTCGCGCTCATAATCCGAGATGTCTATCAGAGGAGCGAGTACAAAGTTGCTAGGTGTTTAGTGCAAAACTTCATGCCACCATCGCGATATACTCTTGGCTGTTACGACCGCTGTGGTTACGGCGATGAGCCTGCCCGGTATGATGATGCTCGGCTTCAATGACGGCCTTCTCGGTCTACCTTTCCTGGTTCCTGCATCGGTCATAGGTAGTGGGGTAGCTGCCCGCTTGGAGTGTAAAATCGCGGTGCACGTGATGAGGGGCACATTTTGACGTGTAATGTTAGTGCTCACATTGGCCTCAGTATACAGAGCACTAACAGCATAAACCAACTTGGCCAGTTTTGGCATCGTCAAACATAGGGCAAGTAGGTTTGGTTTTCAGACTCTGAGACCCTACACTATGTAACATCTCGAACAGTGTCGCTTTGCTGGAATCCGATCCAGCAGGCCCGGGTTGCCCACTTTGATCTTTGCCTGCCGAATGTCTCACTGCTCTGGGTCACAAATGATGGGAGAGGAAAACATGGACGCTCCGGAAAAACCGAAGCTCCTCAAATCCCAAGACGAGCCGGAAGGTGATCGGCGGGTCGGATAACCTCTTTGAGTCTTCCACTTTGCACAGCCCAAAGCGGATGGACGCCCAGATAGCAAATGACAAACAGGCGGCAGAGCCAACAGTCGATCTTGAGCATCTGTCAGACAGCAGTTTCTTGGGATGTTGGCTTGTTGTCGAGCAACAATTATTGTCCCTCTCCCCTAAGAAGCTCTTGTTGTATTACTCATACATATTAGGTCCACACTGTCGTTGCCGGGACAATGACTCATGCTGTTGGCTCGTGCATTATACTGTGAAGTAAACAAAGCATTGATAGATGAAGCCATCACAGCCAGCCAAGGAGGTCTTGCCTTGCCATGTCTCTGTGTAAAAGTTACCAAGGCCGAAGCCATCGTCGAATGAAGAAGTGGGTGAGATGGCCGGTTGACCAGGTGGTTGGGCGTGAGTGTTCATCATTCATCAGTCACCCTCCATTTCATGGAATGTTGTCCTCCTCCAGTGCCTCCAATCACTCTCTCACACTGACCGATCATCACCAACTTCCTTCAAACAACTGTTGCTCCTGTCTTGGCGTCGACCCAGTCTGGTGGCGAGAGGGCGGGTTAGCAGGGTGACCTTGTCCCTTAGCGCTCTCCCCTTCACATCGACACCAATGCATGTTCCAATGCATGCCCTGTGGACCCTGTCAGCCCCCCGGCGCTCCCCGGATGCCACGGGTTTGCTCCACCAAGACTAACATCGTGGGAGCTGGGAATAAGAGAACCCACAGTGAACGTCAGCGTTCCAAACCGGTTCTTGGATTTTGTTTGGGGACCCTCCCTCTCATCGAGATTCGAGATGGTCCTTGTGTCGTCGCAGGTGTCTGTCGGCCCGTCTCCCTCCTCAGCTCAACACTATGCAGAGCAGCAGGAGATCGCTTGGCTCGACTGACTTTTCTGGCCACAATGCCACACACCTCCACTGTACATCAAACAGTTCTTGGATACGCCGAAAGGGTCCAAATCTGGGTGAACATTACCTTGCGTAGCGTACACTACACAGTAGTGTATTGGCGTATGAATGCAATGGTGCAAGGGTACTGCTGCCGTCAGCCATTCAGACGCTCGAGAGCCACGGAAGAGGCTTCGGATTGAGTAACTGTCGGGCCATATCTTGTGACAAAGGCGGAGGACAATGCCATCTCTGTTTGGCTCAAAGAACAAGAAAGGGGTCCACCCCATCAGCCCCTGGCCATGTCCAAAAGAAGTCAATGTTGGGGTGTTGGGGTCTCCAATGTCCCCCCTCGTTTTTACTGTGTACGCTAGTACTACGTAACCCCCTCTCTTAAGATGATCATCCCCAGATACTAGTGTACCCCCCCTCCCCCGGTTTCTCACCTTGTGTCCTTTGTTTCCGTCCAACAGATTGGCTGACTTTCCAAACCTCTTGATGCCGAATCCCGTCTCCCCTCTCACACAGTCTGCAAAAGTCAGACCTTGCTGCACTTCTACCTCCTGCTGCCAAGCCGTCGTGGAGCTCGTGGCCGCCATGGCTGCAACAATGTTTGGTTCCGTGAGCGGATCGTCTTCTTGATCTCCGTGTGCCGCTTCCGAGTTTGGTAAGCGGATGTAGGCACCGGGGACAACAAGACTGCACGTCCCATGCACAAGTCCCCTCACTGTGAGGAGCGAGGACTGTTGCCCTTGGCATGGGATTGAAACCGGGGAGCGGTTGAAGGAATGGATGAACTTATTAAAACCCACCATGGCTCCCCATCGTTGTGTGTCCATCGTGTACTTTTTCTCTCTTGGTTCAGTTTCCAGTCTCATATCCTCTTCTGGTTGTTCTTCCTCTACTTGGCTTTTCACGTTCCTACACTACCTACATAGTGTGGTGGCACCGCGCAACCATCCCACCCTGACAACAACCTCTTTCTCCAAATCAGTTCGTGACTGAAACTTGGAAACACGGGTGCCCTGTGTTTACTAATTAGTCCATCGTCATCGTCATCATTTGACGTCCAATCCGTAGCATTGGCCACTTCCGTCTTTGTCGTGTAAGTGCCCCGCCATCCGGATTAGTGCCGCATACCTGCCTTTTTTTCTTAGACTGCCGTCATGCATGGCAGTCAGTGCGTTGCATTGCATTCTTCTCCCTCTACCTACTCTTTTTCCTCTTGAGTTTTGAAACTGACAATAAACTAACTATCGCTTCGGCTACCTTTAAGCCAAGAAATGCCACTTCAGTTTCAACCCTCATAACACTGCAGTATTCGCCATGTCGTTGACTTCCGCTTCCACTCCCTCTTACCGTGCTGGTTGGGCCAAGGCCTCCTCTCTGGCTTCTGGCGCCGCTGTAGTTCGCCACCACCATCATCAACAACAGCAAACACGAGGCTTTCGCTTCGGTCGTACGTGGTCCTCCTACCTCGACCCCGAGTACACTCAAGATGTCTGCCATCGCCAACGCAGAATTCGCTACAAATACTTCCAGACCTTGAACCGCCGACTCTCGTGGGAGCAGCACCCCCTGGCTGAGAATGCCAAGTCAACCATCAAGCGCATGTCCAAGGACTATTGGTACCCCGTTGAGCAGGAAAACGCAGGGCGGCGACATCTCGACGAGGAAATTGCTGCCAACACCATCAACAACCCAACCGGCATCCGGCCAGGTCAAAACATCGAAGATGCAGAGCGTGCACCCCTGGAGGACTTGCTATTCGGAGACGCCAAGACACAGATCAAGACAAAGGCAGAGACGCCTCTTGAGAAGTCAAAGCGCAGTCGGGGCAACAAGAACAAGTCCAAGTCGGTGAAGGCGGACTCCGAATACGTGATTGACCCCATCACCAACCGCAAGGTCCTCAAATCGGCCACATTCGGCCTCAATAGCAAGGCCCCGCTATCCAGTCCCTATACATCTCAGTTTACCAACCTCAACCCTCCAGAGCTAGATGCCTCCAAACCCATTTTCTATGACGGCCCTCCTCCAGAGGCGGAGCTCAAGGTCTACAGCCAGGTCAAGGTCGACGACGCCCCATGGAACCCGATTGATCCAGCATCTGCCCCGTCTCTTTCGGATGTGCTCCTCAAGGACACACCTGCTCCTGACCTGTTGAACGCCCTGTCATCGGATCAAGCTAAAGTGTCTTGGCACCCTAACGCGGGAATTGCCGCGACCACAGCCGTGCCGCCTTTGGGTTCCCAACCGCAACCGGTAGCTAATGAAGTATCTGAGGCTATCAACAAGCAAGAAGCGACATATGAGGACCTTAACAAGTACGGACCTATCAAGGCACACGAACCTGATGGCAAGTACAAAGACACTCCTGAAGTGCCTGCCGACGAGACAGAATTGGGCAAGTATGGCGCAGTACGCAGCCATGAACCCGATGGCAAGTACAAGAACGTCGCCGCCGAGGACAAGTACGATCCGACTGAGCTTGCCGAATATGGCGCAGTCCGCGCCCACGAGCCCGATGGCAAGTACAAGGAGCAGAAAGAATTTACCAACACTCAAGAATACGACCCGGCTGAACTGGCCGAATACGATTCCGTCCGGGTTCACGAGCCTGACGGTAAATATAAGAAGGAAAAGGGAGTCAACAACTACGACGAATATGATCCAGCGGAGCTGGCCGAGTACGACGCAGTCCGTACTCATGAGCCTGACGGCATGTACAAGAAGGAAAAGGGAGTCAATAACTACGACGAATATGATCCAGCGGAGCTGGCCGAGTACGACGCAGTCCGTGTTCACGAGCCTGACGGCATGTACAAGAAGGAAAAGGGAGTCAATAACTACGACGAATATGATCCAGCGGAGCTGGCCGAGTACGACGCAGTCCGTGTTCACGAGCCGGACGGTATGTACAAGAAAGAAAAGGGAGTCAACAACTATGACGAATATGATCCAGCGGAGCTGGCCGAGTACGATGCAGTCCGTGTTCACGAGCCGGACGGTATGTACAAGAAGCAGAAGTCATTCAGCAATACCCAGGAATACGACCCTGCCGAACTAGCCCAGTATGACGCAGTTCGCGCCCACGAGCCCGATGGCATGTACAAGAAGGAGAAGGAGTTTGTCAATTATTCCGAGTATGATCCTGCCGAGCTGGCTGAGTATGGTGCCTTCCGCGCCCACGAACCTGATGGCATGTACAAAACGGAGAAGGAATATACCAACTACTCCGAGTACGAAGATCTAGATGCGTACGGTAAACCATTCCTCAGCCATGAGCCCGATGGGAAGTACGCTGCGGAGATGGCGCGCGCTGAGCCTAGGTCAGAACCTTCGGTACTAAAGGAGCTCCGCGAGCGCCAGCAGCCTGCCATTGGTGCGGGACTGGAAGGAGATGCAGTCGACGCGGCCAAGCTTTCCGAGGAACTGTCTCAGTATGGTGCATTCAGGAGCCATGAGCCCGATGGCAAGTACGCCGCTTCTGCTCAAGGGCAGAGGCAGGCCCACGCCGCAGAGGAAGACACTCTCAGCGAAGAGAACCCCTTGGAAGCCTTCACCTACGAAGATGCCCAGACCACCAAATCGTCTGCGGTCTCGAAGCCACAACCAGTCAAGCCCACCACCACCAACCCAACTGTTTACAAAATCCTCGCCTTCAACCCCGACACTCAATTCGTCGAAGAGGCTGAGACCACCTCCAGCATCCTCCCCTCCAACTCCAACACCCCTACCTCTCCCGCCGACGTGCTAACCCGCCTCACCAACATCTCCAAGTTTCTCCCACACTTTGCCCGCATCGAGTCTCAAGGGTTTGAGATCGTTGCCGGCTCCGGGGACGTTCTTGTTTTCCGCAAGGTCCGGGAAGGCGTCACTTCCCCTCTTCAATCCCAGACCGTTCATGAGCCCGCCGGCGCGAGACAAGCGGTGGCGCAGGCGGATGGTACCCTCGCAACAAGCAGCAGCGGCGGCTCCATCAACCCCGTTGACATGACGGGCGGAAGCCTGAGCGGCGGGAAGAGAGATTACCACGTTGCTACGGGCCGGTTCGCTAGCCCGACGGGATTTGTAAACTATAACTTGCCTAGCTCTACTACTGCGGCCAATCCCAGTCCCAGTCAGAGTCCGTCCTCTGCGAGTGAAAAGGTTCATTATGAACAGGCTGCTGCTGAGACCCAGCAGCAGCAGGAACAGAAACAGCAGCAGCAGGAGGAGGAGGTGGGGCAGCAGCAGAGAAAGAAGGCAAGCCTTACCAAGCGCGCAGTAATGGGCGCGGCCTGGATTGCTGGGGGGGCCTACTCGGTTGGTGTAGTGAGGGACTTCTTCAAGACTGGTGGTGTGGATGGAAAGGGATCGAAGGGTCTCTAAGTTCTTTTAAACTTTTTTCCTTTTCTTTTTCTTTTGTTGGAGTAAATGATCATGACACGACATGAGTGGCGTTTTCTTTTAGGGGAATCTGATGGAGGGAGGACAGGGCGTATACACACGACTGACGGAGGGAAAGCCCCCAAACTTGCATGCGAAGGGATCGGTTTCTTTATTTTGGCATTTCCTTGCCGATTCTCTTTCTTAACACGGCTTTTTAGCAGTCGCTTATGCCCCTTTTCGTAACGGGCAACTTTTATCAACATCATCATCATTATAGATGGGGTCACTGAATACCCATAGATGAATTAAGATTATGGATCGCGGATCATGCATACTACACATACTTGATGTAGAATAGTCTCTCGTTGATAGCGAACCGTGGTAAAATATGAATCAATTGCGATGCATCTTCTGGTTGTCATTGGTGGGTAATCAAGTGTTGTAGAGAATGCTTAATCTTACAATAACTATACAGACAGGCGCCTCCTAAAGCCGTTAGAGCTGATGATAGTAGGACAAAGTACGTCATTTCAAGACCCCCACTCCCCTGTTTTCCCCTCTTCAACTCACCATTCGGGTTCGTTCGTGTGACTAGTGCTTCCCAACTTCTGTCGCCATTTTGTAAAAGTGAAGGAAAAAAAGGGAGAAAGAAAGTACGACCAATGGCATATGTTAACAGATTTCGATTCATCGCTCGCAATCTGCTTCCCATGCGCCAACATGCTGAATCCAATGCCATTTCCATCCCACGAACTTCCGTTGCGTTGTGTCTTGTTGTGTCGTGCCGTACTGTGACGCGTGCCGAGAACTTAGATCATCTTGTCATGAAGTTTGTTGTCCAATTTCGATATCGAAGTCAAAGAGAGAGAGAGAGGTATGTCGGAGATCATGTTCCCCCCCTCAATCGTGACGGACTCCGTTTTCCACCCTCAATCATCATCATCATCATCATCATCATCATCACCATCCTCAATTTCTCTCGGTCTCAATACCCATGTCCCCCCTCAGTAAACCCCTCTTCCCCAACCTTCCTCACACTCCCGCCTGTTGATCCGCTCCTCAGCTGCATCTCATGCTTGTACTGCTCCTGCGACCAGCTCTGTCGGCGGTCGAGCTTGGGTTGCCAGGTCGAGGTGTGGTCCATGGCTCTTTGGGCGTAGGCGTCTGAGGAGGAGGAGGAGGTTGAGCTTTGCGAGTGCGATTTGCTTCTGGTGGTGGCGGGGGAGGTAGAAGACGTGGGTGATTTGGTTAGGGTTTCGGTGAGGTCCGAGTAGGGAGCGGAGGTGATGATGCTGGAAGGGGCGGCGGTTTTTGTTGAAGACATGTTGTTTGTAGGTTTTTTAGGGTGTTGTGTTGTTACTAGGTTGGTTGGTTGGTTCTGATATGGTAGAGGTGGTTTGAGGCGTGTTGATGATTCGTTGTGTGTTGTACAACTGAAGGTAGGTTGGTGGTGAAAGTTGAGGTTTTTGGTGTGTGTTGTTTGGAAGTGGTCAAAGTAGGTCTCGAGGTTTTCGTCGTGTTGGGTATCAAGAAATGGCAGGAAAAAGAACTATCGTCGCTACCCAATGTTTTCGCTTCAACGTCGCAGTTGCAGTTAACAGTAACTTCCAGATTGGAATGTGGAGGGAGGGGGGAACGGAACACAGCCGGATGCGACACACACTCACCTAATTTATCTTCTTCGTTTGAAAACACAGGAATGGTTTGACGTAGACAGCTGTTGCTTTCGAAGGCTAAATAAAGTTGGAAAGCCACACAAGTGGTGGTCGATCAATTCTGCCTTCCTCACCTCATTGTGCATCTGTGCTCGCCACTCGTTCGCCAACAAAAATCCAATCAATCGACAGCATTCATGTCATTGCATAATGGGTGGTGATGCAAATGAGGGGAGTTTCTCAACTGAAGCCGCAAGTTGTATCACGTTACGTAACGTAGCCGGAGGACTGTGACTTATCGGTCCACTCACTGTAAGGCTGTCGATTGTGGCCCCACCCTTCCCGCCTTCGGCCGCTAAAAGATCGTCTAGGGGTCCCCTTTCAATGGTGGCTTCAGTGGAACTGGCGACCCTAACAGCGGAGTTCTGTGACGTTGTTGTTGTGTGTTTGTCACACTCATTTTTATTACAAACCGACCTCATTGATATCATTGTTGACGAATAACGATGCTATAACGTGTAATTGGTGAATGAATACGAGCAAGCAACGTAACAAACACCCCGCGGGTTTGTCCTTCTAACACGTTGGTTAAAATCGAGATCCGACAAACCCATGGCCCCGACGCTGATGACGGTTCCCGTCCCTTTCCCGGTCAACCTCACCATGTCTGATCATGATTGCAATTACGGAACGACCCCTAAACTCCTCGCGCTTGCCTTTCCACTCTTCAATGACCCCGAAAGCATTGCGTGATGCAATCCCTCTCAATGCCTTCGTGGACTACCAAGTCTAAGCGGCACGATTTCCTCCGCCTCGGGGATTTCCGGAAGAGGCTTTTCTGAAATAGCCCTCGAATACCGTGAAAGCGTCTTCTTCGGCTCCCGAATTAACACGGCTACCCCAGGGTCATTAATCTTCTCGCCAAACGACTCACGGATAGATCGTGTCGCTCTGAGCGATGAATCCATCTGACCATATCCAAGCCCTTTTCCTTCCCTCTCCGTGACCAAGAAGCTCGATATTCGCGAGACCCAGTTGGGTCGGATCGGCGAGTCTCCGATGCCCTGACCGTCAAGTTCGACTGGAGGAGGGTGCGCCCAAGTCACGACGGCTGTCTGTCCCTGTCCCACACCGCGTCCATTACCCCGAGAAATTACTTGGTATCCCAGCTCTGCCCCGGCGGCGAGGCGATCGCATGGAAGCAGCGACGTTCGGCTGTCTGAGCGCTTGGTTTGGAAGGTGAAATGGGCCCTACCTTTTCGTGAAAAGGCGAACATGGAGAAGGAGGGCCATAGTCGGGGAACACTTCTACCGGCTCTGCATCGTCGGCTGATCAGGATGTAAAACAGAACCCACGTAATGACAGCGACGGACAGGCTGAGCAGCGGAATCAGGCTTATGCTGGTTCCGTGGTTGAGGGACGCGGTATTGTGAGTGCTTGATACTGCGCTGCTGGACGTGGAAGACAGGGGTACGATGGCCGTGGGGAGGCCGGAGATCTTGGTGGTCCATGACTCTTGAGTCAATACCGATGGATTGAATGAGGTGGGGCTTGGTGGAGGTCTGCTGTCTGTAAGCAGAACCTCTGGAGAGCCTCTATGAGCTATTGTTAAGAGTGTTTCGATGGCTCGGAGAGTGCTTGTTGTCGTTGTTGGATACTGAGGGCTCATAAACGATGAGCTTGCCGTCGTTGTTGGATGTTGAAGTATGAAGGACAATGAGTTTGCGGAAGCGGCCATGTTGAGTTCGTTGCTGGTCAAGTTGACAACTGCCCGACCCTGCGTGGTAGTTCACAAATCAAGTGTTTCGTCGTCAAGGCCTGGTTGTTATTTCACCTGTTTATCGACACTGCATCTGCTCGTGTGAAGATGAAGAACGGTAAGAAGGTGTCCTTCGAGGTGTCGATATAGGGAGGCTCATGTGAGCAGAAAGATAAAGATGCTGGGCGAGCTGAACATGGCGCCAGGCACCTGGGACTCCGTAAGGCCACGGAGTATTGTTGCAATGGATGTTACGGCGGAACTCGATCATGGTGTATTGGGTGAGTGATGGACTTCCATCTATCGAAGCGTATGGTGTTGTTGTCTCCTCATCTTTGCTTCAGATATGAGTGAGCAAGGCTGTGGCACCGCTTACTACACTCAGACTTCAAACCCCCAATGACATGACCTAGGAGGCGCAAGTGGCCCCCAACCACGCACTTGCAGTCTTACACGGCGCCGGTCAGCCTTGAATCTTGGCAGGGGCATCGAGGCGCAAGCATCATTCCACATGTTCTAAACCATGTTTTTCTGATCTGCGCCGCAAAGAGGAAGTTCATGGAGAATTGGTCCTGACAGGCAGACGCATTTATCAGGTGAGGCGAACTCAGCTGTCGCGGTGCATTGAGTATGCCGCACGATCCGAGATAAACGACGTCTTCTTGACCATCACCCCTGACTGGCTATTCGCTATATCAAGAGCTGAGCTCGCGTAGCATACATGACGAAAACAACGTTCAGAGAAGGTTCGAAGAGATTTGGAAAGCCTGAAGACTTGAAAAATTGCTTGTCCTTGCCTAAAACAACATTGGCCTCAAGGTTCGCTATTTATGATGAGTCACAATTACCTCTAGAAGGACGTCAAAAACTGAGACCATCACCTACGTATTCCTCAAAGAGAAGTACAACGTGTCTGCCGGGAACACTAATATCCAAAGTTACGTTCAAGTGAGTCTCGATGTCTAAACCTGACATACTACCGGATGGGAGAACAAAGGGACGCCCAAGATCGTGAGCACTACCTGTGAGGCACTCAGGAGAGTAAATGATCTCCTGTACCTTCCGTTCATCAGATGTGGGATATTGCGAGACAAGCGCTCCTCGTGATGGACAACAGGAAGGAGTAGGGGAAGCATAGGAGGAGGAAAGAAGTGTGGTGGCGGCTTTCGGTGACCATCAGGGACCAGGGGTTTGAGGCCACACCCATCTTCTTTCCTATCATTACATTTTCTGTTCTCGCAACTAACCATTCGTTATATGTTGATGGTGAGTGGAGAAAAGGGTTGAAACAAGTTCATAAGTGTGTATAGAAGAGATAATGCACATCTTTCTCATTTTTCGTCCCTCACTTTTTTTCCTTTTTTTCTTTTCCTTTTTTTTCTATATTTCTTTTGCCTCTGTGGCTTTTCTCTTCTTTTCTTTTTCTTTTTTATCTCATCACCGTCCAACTTGGAAATTCTGCGATTCTGGTCCAAAGATATGCTGCATACACTGAGTAAAAAAAAGAAGCCCCCCAAAAAATTGGTACCAAAAAGGTGTTTGTCAAATAGAACCGTCTCAAGTGTGAACAAGAAGAGTTAAGGGAGGGAAAGAAGTGAGATAGATACTTACATACTTGCAAAAGCTGAAACTTTCAGACACGATTCCCATCTTTCCGAGAGCAGCGCGCCTTCCTTCCACTGCACGACAAGTGACACTTGCCGAAATAAGGTTTATTTATTTACGCCAACAACTTCCATAGAATGCCACAACTGCATTTAGTTTCAGCTTATCTGAACAGCAACCCAGGAATGAGCTACCATTTGAGTCTGGAGAGGCACGGTACACAATCGTAGAACTCACTTCTAGCTCATGAAGTCAACCAAACCCGAAGGGAGAACATGTGGGTTGCGTGAAGACGAGTGTTTCGCTAAGCTAGGGGAGGTGTGGAAGAGCTATTTCTTAGGTGTCGTTGAATGACAGTCTGTCTGTCTTTGTAATGCTTTTCTCGTTAGGTGAGAGGTGAAGCATACCTAGGTAATTAGAAAGGAAACGAACGGATCTATCTGATCAAAGGAATTGATTATTGAAATACTGATGTCGTTGTTGATGTCCCATTGGAACCACCTCCCTCATACACAGGATTAATTCTCACCAAAACATGGAGGTGGCTATTTCCACTCGAGTTGAAGTGCCGTGCCATGTTACAGGAAAGAAAAAAAATGCTTCGGTGTTATCCTTCATTACTTGTTCCTCGACTTCTCATTATGATATATGTACAATACACACCTTGAATATATACAATTCGCCTCGACAAGCGCAGCTGGTGTCCATATGCCTCAGTCATTACGCTGCGGAATTGTAGCGGTCGGTCTTGACTTCATGTACCGAACCAGCATCACTCTGTCCATGCGCACAACAACCCTTGAGGTTTGTCGTGCTATCCACGTCCTCCTCTCGATACAGCGCAGACACAGAAGTCGTATCGCTATTCGCTTTGATCGAATCTGCCGAGGTTGTCGTAACGTTATAGTTGGTCATTATTGTCATCGTCGTCGTCGTCGTTGTTGTGGTTTTCATTTCAAATGACGGCCTGCTATCAGTCGGTGTCCTCCCAGCCGCCGGAAGAAAAGGAGAATTCAAAAACTGTTGGTATCGCCCCCTCCCGCTCACTGGTATCTCGCTTAGCGCAGCATCCCCAACCGCCGCCGCCGTCGTTGTTGTTAGCCCTGGGCCTGATTGCTGCTGCTGTCCACTAGTATCGGGGACTTCGATCCATGAGAGACGCTGCCCAAACGCGTTGCGACATGGTCTTCTGCCTACCGTCAGAGGGGGGTCGCTACTGGTGGCGGTTGGCTCGTCTGTGGCGCCTTGTTCACCGCTACTGTTGTTGTTGGCGCGCGGGTCGAGGAAGCCGGGGAAGAAGCGGACGATGAGAGGCTTCAGGGTCATAACGCAGGCGATGACGATGGCAGTATGGACTTCAATTGCGGTCCAATAGGTGAGTTTGCCGGTGCTGAAGGTGATATCATGAACAGCTGTGTATTGGGAAGCGTAGAGATAGGAGACGCGGACGAGTGAGACGATGCAGATACTGTAGGGTAGGGAAAGATTGTGTGGTGAGTACATGATGTCTCCGAGGGGACATGAGTGTGTGGTGGTTGGGATGCTTATACTTACACAAAGCCCACGGCGAAGATGCCGACAACGAAAACCTTTTGTCGCGCGGGTAACTTCAAAGGACCGACGATTGGGATGGGTAGAAGAAAGATGAGAAAATCCGTGGTGATTGTCAAACTGGGGAAGCCAAAAGGCAAGAAACGTTAGCTTATCAGTTTGAGGAGTCTGGACTAGTTTAAGGTCAAGAATCAGCCTAACCCTGTGCAGCTCCAGTACCAATGGTTTGTATGACAAGTTGGTTTGGGTAATCCAACGCCCCAAGGTTGAGCCGGATCCCAGAAATCTCGCAGTGGTACACAAGCTGTGCAGATTACTATAATCGTGTAGACACTGGTAATACAAACAATGACGAGGACAGCATATGTAGCCCTCCGTGCCGATTCCACGGTGAAGATGGTGAGATATAACAGGCAGATGGAGATTTTGGTCATCGCCAGCGAAAGGAAATAAGTCAAGGAGGAAGCCCAGAATCCCTATCATGAAGATTATAACATCTAGGTCAGTGTGATCCACTGACAATGCGGCGGCAATGAGTAACTGAGTGATATGGGGTTAGGACAACTACACTTACCGCCATTAAAAACACGTAATTGGCTTCATAATCGACGTTCCATATGTGTTTGCCCATTCCATGTGCGATTTCTGTGAGTTCGTTAGGCTTTGCGATCTTGATATCATATTAGAGAGTGTTTGACAGACCAATGCTTTGGCTGCTGGACATTGCCGCTGCCATCATCTGTCGACATATGTCAGAACGCAGGTAAGAAAGTTGTTGGCAAAATCTTTAGCCTCTAACCAACCAGAGAAAACAGAATGCACCAATCCGATGCCCCAAGCCCGTTAACAGCCCTGGACCGCGCCCAAAACCTCAGGGCGACAAAAATGACAGCAATAGACCATGTCGTCCAGATTGCTCCAAGCATAGAAGGGCCATAATCTTCATCCACACGGTATCCGCGGGGTGGTGGCGTTGCCGCGTTCTCATCTTCAGACCTGTACAGCACATAGGCCTCAGAACCGTACCTGCTCCCATGCATGCCGGGGACGACGGGTGCATCGAGCAAAAGTGAGACTCTGTAACAGCTGTAGGTAAAGGCGAAGGATACACACCTCTCGCCACGGTCACCCTAACAGGTCGGTAGAAGGGTCGAACTCGAGGTTTGTATTAAAGGGGTACCCTACCCTGCCCCTGAAACCTGGCTTCACCCCGGCAGCGATCTCTGTATGTGGCCGAGGTAATCCCAAGATCAGAGGGTGGGGCGAGCAAGTGGTGTTAACTTGGGCCTGACGAGATGACGATGATGTATTGGCTTTTTAGCGGGCGAGCTCCCAGTGTTCCCGATTAGGAGAGCACACGAACCGGAATTTGGTCCGCTCAATGTGGTTGACCTGATCGAGGTTATCACAAATGGAAAACTGGGCCTCGAGGGATCGGTAGCGTTTGTAGGTGTGTTATTGCTGAGGTAAAGCGAGAATGTTGAATGCTGACCGCCTTTCTGAAATTGGTTTTCCGCGGAGTAGTGGTATGATACTTAACTGCCTCTTCCGGTTAAGGTAACAAGAAACCTGACACGTTGTGAGTTCTACATAATAGGGTCACCGGTGGTCGGCAAACAAATGTGACTGAATCAAGAGGGTCATCAGGCTTTGCTATTGGGATGACCAGAACTCTCGGATGAGGACAATTCCGGTTGGTGGTCTCGACCTAAAAGTGGGAGAAAGGTCGAGTCCGGGCAACTAACTTTGGGATTCGGTCATTTGTTAGTTTGTATTCCTGTACCTCATTTTCTCCCCCGGCATGATATTATCATTGCAAGATGACAGAGTAGAATCTCTGGGACTCTCACCTTGCTCAAGGATTTTTGCCTGACAAGCTCCCTCGGCCAAGCGAATGATGCTACACTGCTTGTGGGCAACTGACGACGACGTCTAATCCGACCTGGCCGTATTCGGAGTTGTTGAAACGAGATCGGTTCCAGCCAGACGGTACGCGATGGGTCCAATTGGGCTGGTTTGGTTGGGCATAAGTGCCGGGCCGCTGGGTCCCAGTGACTGCCGAGAGTATAGTGTCTTTTCAGTCTTTGGAACTGTCTGAAGACCACGCCCTCTGGTGTCCTTGGTTGATTCTGCGTAAAGTAAAACAATTGAAGGGCACAAATATAGGCGGATAAAACTTGGAACTGCTCGAGGTGAACAGGGCAAGGAGTGGTATTAGTGTAGAGGAAGTAGTGGGAGATCAAGGAGGAGAAGAGATCATCATCTGATTTCCGCAGGGCCATGGCAAATAGTGTAGGATAGAACACAGTGTCGTGGATGATATAAGAACGTGCACGGCTAGTTGAACGGTTGTGGTCAATAACGCGGAGCTTAGGACCTTGCCCGGATCGACATAGGCTGGATATCTGAGATATCCTCCTCGAACCCCCCTGGCCTGATGCCAGTGTGAAGACGGAGATTGCCTTGAGAGGAACATCACGTCGTCCTGGTCTCCATAAACAAAGGGCTCTCAGTGGCTGGGCGGACTGGATATGAATTGTTGCGCACAGGGGATCCCCGCGGATATACAATTAACCCAGCCCTGAAGGGAAAACAACGAGCAGATAGGTTTGCTTGCATTTACTCCATTGTGGAAGCCCATAGACGCAATCCGAGTCAGACTCTGAACTTGGACATTGTCTGTGGGTTGGAGATAGCACGCTGATGAAGAGCGGCGAGCTGAGCAGTAAAGTGAGTTGATGATAAGATCGTGCCAAGATAAAAACAAAAGGGGGGGAGGGCTTCTTTTGATGAGCCTGTCTTCCCTCATCGTGCCGCCAGATGACTGGACCGAGATCGACTTTTCTGGTCATCCCCCCACCACACTACCCACGGAGAAAAGTCCGTAGTGTCCTGTCAAAATTTGATCAAAGTCGTTTCACCGCCTGTTGTGACGACGTCTCAACGTTCACAAGGAGCCACGGCTTCGAAATGAGCTTCTCGAAGAGGACCATCGAGATTGCGAGTGTTTTGTTTATATTTTTGCTCGACTTGGTGGAGTAAGACCGCAGATCCACTGCGCTATCGGAGGGTTATTATGAGGGATCTCGAATATAACTCAATGGGGTGAATGTGATGGCTTCTCGGTAACACAGTCTCCCGCGTCCATTCTCATTCGAGTGGCCACTGGCCGCTATTGAGTGTTCGGAGTGGAAAGGTACCGAAATGTAATATCACTTGAGATCGTCCCAGAACCATGTGACAGATTTAAATCCCCAAGAAAAGAGGTGTATAAGATGAACAATAAAAAGCAACGGGCGACGATGATCGCGGATCGGGATGATGACCTGGTGGGAGATCCAATGCCACCCAACTAACCCGCCGACATGATGTTTACAGGTAAGGATTGGTGGACGACGGGAGGGGAGCGACCTAGTTAAGGTGCAACGCGCCAGGGGCACCTTCCAGGTACCAGCAGCCAAATCCTGGGGTGCATCAGCCCGCTCACACCAGGGCGTTCCACAGAACGGAATGGATGGAACGGTCCTGCGCGAATCGTGAACAGGGCGTCTCCAGGTGGGTTGGGGACGAACGCCCAGTGGGTGGGTGAGGTGGTGCAGGTGCTCGGGCCAGTGAACTTGCTGCGGGGGCTTTGAGGCTAATTGGGGCGTCGGGGGCTCGGGGCACGCCAGTAGCCCCTGCTCCTGTGAAGTCGTGCCTGCCGGGATCCTGGCCGTTATCAATGGCCTCTAACTGGAAATTTTCCAGCAGCCGTCGCGGGGCAGGCAAAGAAGCCGTGTAGGTAAAGAGGGTGCTTGCATCTTTTGGATCTCGGAGAGTCACGAGATAGACTTTCACGGAACACTTTGAACACCAATCATCGAGGCAAAGATTATCCAGTATCACTATTGCACCGACTGTACATCTGGACTCGACACCGACCATTACTATCGCAACAGCAATCATTAGCGCGACCGTCTCCAAAGAACTTCAACCACTCTGAAGGAATCACCTCTTCCTCACCTCGCCGAGCAGACGGCGACAAAGCTCCAACTTTTTTTTTCCACACCAGCCAGGAAGCCCGCCATGGCACCTCCCCAACCAACAACCACAAAACCCGACGTAGAAGACGACCCCATCGTCGCCACCTACAACGTCTTCATCAAGCCTCCCCTCCCCCAAGACCGCAAGCTCGTCGTCCTCCGCTACGTCACCAAGACCGCCCAAGACCCGTCCTCCATTAAGCCGCCACGGATCAACGGCTTCCGCGTGAAGCCCGAAACAGGCATCTACGAGGTCGACATCCCTCTCGAGACGAGCGATGGCTACAACAAGGACAAGGGTATTGCGTGGGGTGTGGCGCTAGCCAAGTCGATGGAGTCCAAGAAGGGCGGCAGTCTTGGTCTGGCCGGTGGTTTCAACATTGGTGGACAAGGAGGATCGGCACGTGGTGGTCCTGGAGCTGGTGGTGGTGCGGGTGGACGGCGTGGCGGTAATTCTGGAGGAGGAGACGATGATGAGGCGCAAAATCTGAGCTGGCCTGAGGCTGTGGCGCAAGGCAAGGCCGTTATCGACCAGAAGTTGACGGGTAGTCGTAGTGCAGGCGAGGATTACGTGAAGCACATGGTTGGTGTGTTTCAAGGAAGTGAGTCCAGTTTAACTTCCCTCCTCTTCTCCATTCCCATTACCAGTTCATCCTCACTAACACTCCACCTTTTCCTCCAACAGACAACCTCCATCTGACCCCAGTAACCTCCCTCGTCCAACTCCGACCTGTAGCCCCCTACCTTGACGCCGCCACCGAGCAAGAACGGCTTGCTCGTCTTGGCCCCTCCGCCGCGGGCGGCGCCGGTGGTCCCGCCGACAAGCAGGCCGCGGGGCGTGCTATCCACATGTCCATCAAGTCGTCTGATTCGGGAGCGGCGGGAGCGGCAGCCGAGACCATGGCGGACCGTTTGCGCGCTGTGCAGACAGAACCCTGGCACAACCTCAAGTGGTACCACGACGAGCACGGCGAGGCGTGGGACACGTATAATGAGTGTATGCTTTTGCGGTCGAGCGAGGCTGCTAATGCTGCGCCGGTTGCAGAGGATGAGGTGGATGAAGAGAAGAAGAAGGAGATGAAGGAAGAGAAGGATGGGGAGGAGGCGGCGGCAGAGCCAATAGATGATAGCGGAGCGCCTGATTTGGTTGAGAAAGTGAATAGGCTGCAGTCGGATTGGGGCGAGGAGCAAATCCTGCGGTCGATCAACGGATTGGGGCCGGATGATAAGAAGCCGGGTGAGGAGGCGGTTTCGGTGCCCTCGGTTTTTGGCACGAAAAAGGCCACCGTCACGGCTGCGGCGAACAAGGTTGTTAACAGCAAGGGAAAGGGAAAGGTGGTAGCAGCGGCAACATCTTCTTCGTCGAATGCCATGCAGCTTGACTAGGAGTCAGAGACTGTCGGCGCTAAGAGAAGGACCTCACGCTTGAAGCGGTAAAGGCAAAGGGAGTGGGAGCGAAAGCTGAGCACATATCATATGTGAGCCTTTCCGAAGCGGGAGCCCCATTATAGAGGGTCAGCGGCTACTACCCTTTGGTTAACTGATAGATTCCCTTCTCATCTTTAAGAAAAATACGATACCCTACGACTGACTCCCATTCTTTCCCGCCTTCTTCCTCACAGGCTTGCCCCTGAAAACAGATCGTTATGGTGACAGGTGTGGCGAACAATGATCAATGATGTTTGACCTCGCAAAACCCAACCTGACCGACCGCTCTTTTGGTCCCTATTCTACAGGTGTCTCCATCCATCCATCCATCCATCCATACAGCAATGCCGAGTTATATAGAAACCAACCGCCAAGTTCTTTTCTTTTCCCCAGCGATGCAATGTAGGTAAGAAGAAACTCCTCCTGCTTCCCGCCCAAGGAGTTTACCTTCCAGTAGTAGGTAAGCCAAAATGTTTATTAAGGTAAACAATTCCTTGTGAAATGGCCCATACACATGGTTCCTGTTCCTCCACCAAGCTGCTTTTTTGATCCGCCTCAAAAGTATGAGCGAGTCTCTCGATATATGCGAGGGACTCTTCAAGAACAATCGCTGACCAAATGCGATGCAATCTACGCAACTTTTCCGTTTTTTCGATAATGATAATAATGATCGTCGTTGCTTAAACCACCCGCCCAGATAGTTTTTGCAACGGACTTTCAAAGTCAATGTGTGTAGGGTTATTGCCGAGTTGCTTACTGGAGCAGCTCAACGTCGAGGCCGATCGACCGCATGAAGAGGTTGACGTTCTGCAGACGGTCGGCTGCGAGTGCTGGAGGCAAGGTCTTGGCGAGGCTGACGGTGTCCATGACACGATCCTTGACAGCAATGACAAGTCTTTGCTGCTGGTCAGGGCTGGCACCAATACCGATAGCGGCGAGAAGCTGCCAGACGTAGGTATCCTGATCGGTGGCAATGCTACCAGGGAAAATGTACGGAAGAGTGGGCTCGAGGATGTTGAAGAACTGAGTGTAGGTCATGTCCCTGTGGAAATGATTAGCATCTGATTCATCTCTCATGAAACCATGAATATAGAGGAACTTACCAAGAACGCCAATCCTGTTCACTGCCTCCGCCATTATGCTTGATAAGCTCCGCCCGACTGAGAATCATGGTAAGCATCGACGCGCCAATTCTGCTCTTGGCGATGACGTCCACGTTGCGCGTGCACACAAGACCAAGGATGGCGGCAACAAGATCAAGGCCGAGTTCGTTCATAAACGTAAACAACGTGGTTACTATAGCAGCCGAGAACAGCTCGATGTTCTCACGCATAGCGGCGTTGAACTGGATGTCATCAGTTGTAACCTGAGCTTCTCGGACAACGTCGAGTTGGTCGAGATTCACGACAATGCGCGTGAAAATGGTAATCCTTTGCTCGTGGTTCGTGTGACGGAAGATGCGCGGTATGGCTTTCTTGCCCTTGCTGTAACTAAGAAGGGCCATGAAGGGGTGGATACGGCCTGGCTGGTCGTGATCCTGCACCCTCAGAGCCTTCCAAAGCTGCTCATTCAATGCTTGTCCCTCGTTACTCCATGCAAAGACCTTGGCAAGCGCTTCTTGATCGTCCTCGGCAGGCGCCATAGGCATGTTGCGTTCGTGGTCTTCCATCTTCATAAGTGTAGTGTATACCAGCTCGAGGGCCCTCAGTTCGTCCTTCTTGTCCCGGCCATTAACAGGATGCGGTGCCTTCTTCACATCGTTGGCGCTGTCGTTACGCTTGATGTTGAGAAGCGGCTTCGGGGTCTTGGCGTTGCTGAAGGATATCTTGCCCAAGCTACCTTCAATAACAAGCTGCTTATTCTTGGGCTTGTTCTTGGCCGCCTCAACAGCACGCTGGACCTGTTGTTCCATCCTCTGCATATGGTTTTCAGGACCCCTGTTATGGCGGCGCATACCTCCTTGGCGGCTTCCTGTCTGAAACAGATAGGTCTGAGCGAACTGGTTCAGAGGCTGGCTGGGGTGCTGACGATGGCCAGCCTGGATCTGACTATGAACTTGATAGTAAAAGTCCTCGGCGAGTGACTCGTCTGTGCCGTGTTCATTGGGATTTCCAGTGGCTGCAACAAGCTGCTGAAGCTGGATCCGGGTGATGAAGTTCTTGTCCTGTGGCGTCATGATACCATTGTCGCGAGACATTTGGAAGATCTTGTGGTTGCGCTTGGCGCGCTTAGCTTCCTGTTCAAGATACGCAGCCTTTTCCTCCTCCGAGAGCTGAGCCAGCTGGGCAGGATGAAGAATCATAGGGGGCTGTCGCGGAAGAGAGCCTTGTTGCCTGTGGCCCTGGTGAGCGGACTGAGGACCGGACGGAGGCGTAGGGTGAACAGGCAGCCCGATCTTAGCCGCGTCGCCTGAAAGACGGTTGGGGTTCTGCAGGATCTGAGTAGGCTGCTGAGGAACAGCGGGTTGCTGATGCTGTTGGATAGCGGGCGGTTGGGAAGAGGGTTGAGCTGGCGTAGGAGGTTTCGAGTGAGGCCGCTGGAGAATTGTCATGGGATGTCCTTGCGGTTGATGGTACAGAGGTTCAACGACACCGGCTTGGAAGTGGGCCTGCGGCTGGTTCTGAGCTTGGTGCTGGTAGAGGTAAGCCTGTTCATGTGGAATTTGATGGGGCTGATGCTGAGGAGCGGGAGATGGGGTGGCCGCCTTAGCCTGGGCGCGCATCTGAGCCTCAACCTCCTCGAGACTCAGCATCTTGCGGCCCCCAGACGGCGCGCTAGGAACGGCAGGTTGAGCAGGCGGCGGCGGTTGCTTCTTGGGTGCGACACCCCAGAGAGCAGCGTCAACCTGAAGATCCTCAATCGGCTGCTCGTGGTATTTTTCATAGCCGGTCCTGGCAGGTCTACCTGGAGCCTGCGCGAAATAGTTGTACGAGGGTCCGGCGATGGACGTATAGGCCGATGGCTGCGCGACAGGCTGGGGAGCCTTGGCAGCTGGTTGTTGGCGGTTGAAACGAACATTTTCCTCTTCAATGACGTTCGCGACCTTGGCGGTCTGGCCAAAGAAGTCAAAGTCTTTGCCTACAGGACCCGGCTCGCCAGTATCGCCACCAAAAGTATCATCATTGAAGGCATCGTCGGTCTCATCCAGCTGGTCACCCAAGCCGTCATAAGTATCCTCGAAATCGATCTCTTCGGCTTCCTCGTCCCGGTTGGCTAGGCTGGCAAAGGGATCGTGAGCCTGGGAGAAGCCGGGAGCGGCGGTATTATGGCGAGATTGGTCGAAGTTGAAGAAGGACATGTTGGCGATGCTTGTTGGGTTTATGGGGAAATTCTATGGAGGTATCACTATTGTAGGGTCAGTATACGTTGAACGAAGAAAGATCGTTGCGGCGCAAATCGGGGCGCGATGTTGAGCTTTGGCTGATTGGCAAGGGCACAGAGGAAAATGAGGGGCAAAGAAAGCAAGGGAAAAGACAAGACCCTGGTTGGTGAGAGGGACGAAAAGTATAGAGAAGGAACAGCCGTGACGCAGGTTCACGAAGTTCTGGGTGAAAGGGGGAACAGGCAGGGCTTGAAGGTCTACACTAGTCTTCAAACATCCCGAGCCAAGCAGAGGGGCGACTCGATGGATGTTCCACTAGCTGAGGGTGGTGAGCTGTCTCTTGAAGCGCGGGGCAACAACAACAACAAGATCGAGAATTGGGACATGGGAGCCCAACTTTCATCCCATGACCTTGCCAACCTGAGGCTGCAAGCACGCTGTAGAGGAAAGAAAGAACAACATACAGAACGATATGTAAAGATGTTGGTATGATCGGTTTGGTCAAGCACCATGATGCTGCGATGCGCGACGTGAAGGGAAAGGAGACGTGTCGACGGCGGTGCGACTCGTGCAAAGGAGCGGAGCAGAGCTTGTCAGGGCGGCAACAAACACTCAGCGCTCAGGCTGGAAATATTAAAACAGAGAAGCAAAGAAGGTTGTGAACTAACGACCGAAAGCGCAACTGGGTGCGCCGCGGTGAAGAGGTGGATGCGGTTGCTCGGAGTGGTAGCTTGATGGCAGCGCAAAAGGCGACAAGAGACCAACGGAGATGGATGAAGTCAGGCCAACTCCAACTCAGAACTGAAGCCAGATTAGGGAGCTGTGGGCCAATCGCCCCCGAGGGCCAATGGAGCCAACAGCCCGAGGTGGGCGGGCGGCGGTAGGCCTGACGCTTTGACACACCACCCTCCTGCCTTGCCGGTGCCTGTTGACTGACGATGGGACTCCCAAGGCCGCGGCCGGGGGAGTGATTGCCACGGTTGGGCGGCAACCAGAGGCCCATTGCCTGCCGGGCTGTGGGATCCTCAACCGCAAGAATGCCCGTCCATTCCATCCTTCCAGTCTTGCAAGTCGTTTATCCGATGAGCCAATCGGCGATACCCGCCCGCTAATTGGATTTGAAGACCTGGGTGATGCGTAACAGTGATCGATAGAAGGCTACAACATGAGACCCGGACGGGACGGCAACCTCATGGTCAACATCATAATTTAACGCCAAGCCGACAACCAAATTTCAAGCTCGAGATATCGATTTTGGCAAGAAAGCTGAAGGACAAGGACAGTAGCTCAGGCATCCATTCTTCTGCCGTGACATCCGCGACTAAACGCAGCTGTTCAGACAGTGCTTCTACCTATGCGAATTCGCCATTCCGATGCAGGTCAAGCGGAAGCGCGGACATGGACGGAGGCAAACATGGCATGGCTATCTTGAGGCTGTTTTCTTGACAGGTGACTGTACTGTACATAGTATGCAGTCGAATTGTATCAGGGGCCTAGTATTTCCCTGTTGTTCCTTTTGAGAGGGAGGTATCATGCCCGGCCACGACTCAAGTGTTCTTCGCCATCTTGAAGAACTACTCCGATCGGAGGAGCAATGCGGAAGGAGCAGGCCGGCAGCAGATCATATTAACCAAAATGTCATGGTAAGAGCTAATCGGCCACTTCTCAGCATGGTAAAAAGATCAAGCAGCTCAAGACATACCCCTCCGTTGACGGATGCGACATGTGAACTGAAGTGGTTGTGGGCAGTGCCCCTGGAAGTTGACGACTCCCGTCTCAAGGGGGTTTTTGTCCCTTACTAACAAGGCCACGCTAGAACCGTCACGGCCCGCAATAATGGGGTACCTGCGGATACAGGTGACGACGAAGCTGTGGGGGCACCGAGGGCACCCTAATGTCTTTCCCTGCCGCCTACCCCCGCGGCCAATCTTTTGGTCCTGGCCGGACGGAAACATTGAGGTGCTCAGGGGAATGCACCGCAAGCGACCATCAGGAACGGGGATGGAATGCGATAGCTTCCGGTATGTAGACATTATTCAGGCCACTTGCGGACGTTGCTGAAGATGTTGTAGATACCGACATTTTTGGAATGTTTTCATTACAGGCTGGTTCGTACCTAACTAGAGAGGCCGAAACATGAACAACACTTGAGATACCAGCATCTCCATGCTAGACATTCCTCTAATATCCAAGTCCCCAAGTATCAGAAAAAAGTATCCAGGGGTATTGAAAGTCTAGAAAAGTGCCAGACTCTTCTCAACCAACGGCCCGGGTACCCCTTTGCATACGCGGACGTGGCACCCCTCTAGGTACCTCTACCAATTAGTGTGCCTGCAAACCTCCGCATTATATCCATACAATACCAGGCAATACGAAGCTGCAGTGGGCTGCCCTAGCAGGACTGCGCCCGAGCCTTCGAACCCTGACAGCTAACAACACTTGGCTCCCGTCCCGCCTCCAAGGGAACTTCTTCCTCCTTCAACTGCACTTCTTTTTCAGGATCCAGGTCTGGCCATCTTCTCTCCTGGTTGATTTGTCTCTTTCAACCACCGAGGCCGTATACGCCATCTGCAGTTCCATCTCGGACATCTCCCCGGGATCCGGACATTTCAAGACTTGTCGTGCAGCAGCGATTCACGAGGGATTCGGGTCGCTTCCTTCCGTGGCTCGCCTTCAGCCGTTGTCCATCCTGTCCCACAGGACCTGTGAACACGAACGTTCGGAAACACAATCACCACTGCACTCGACAAACTTTAACTTTGGGCTCGTTTTAGTCCATATTCCTTCAACATGGCGGCGGGCAGCGCACGCTACGTGCGCTACATCCTCCTTGCCTTTTTTGTAAGTCTGATCATCTCTGGTACTCTTCTTGGCTCAATGCTCTGCACTTAACAGTACCTGTTCGCTTTCCCGGTACCCCACTAACCATGACGTTAGGTTATCGCCGTTCTTTACTTCATCTCTACCCCGACATCCGTCGTGACCCCCCTAAAAGATAACTTTGGCAAATTCCAACAATCCACCGGAAACTCGAAGCCATCGACTGGAAGTACTACCGGAAGTACCACCGGAGGCACCACCGAAGTTGCCCACGATGAGAAGACACCCACTAAGAGCAATGGCGCCGACTACGATCCTGCCCAGTACCCGTTGGCCATGACTCCGAATGACCCGGGCTGGAACGACTTATCTGGCGTTAAGGGCGGCCCTCGCATGAACGCGACCTTTGTCACCTTGGCTCGCAACGCCGATGTATGGGAAATTGCAAAGTCGATCCGCTCAGTCGAGGACCGTTTCAACCGCCGCTACAACTACGACTGGGTCTTCCTCAACGACAAGCCGTTTGACGAAACCTTCAAGAAGGTTACCTCCTCGCTTGTCTCCGGCAAGACGTACTATGGCGAGATTCCGACCGAGCACTGGTCGTTCCCGCCTCACATCGACCAGGAGAAGGCCAAAAAGGTTCGCGAGGACATGAGACAGCGCAAGATCATTTACGGTGACAGTATCAGCTACCGCCACATGTGCCGTTTTGAGTCCGGCTTCTTCTTCCGCCAGCCCCTCATGATGAACTACGACTACTACTGGCGCGTCGAGCCGAGCGTCGAGTTCCACTGCGACATCCACTACGATCCTTTCCGCTTCATGCACGAGAACAACAAGAAGTACAGCTTCGTGCTCAGCCTTTACGAGTACTTCGAGACTATCCCGACCCTCTGGGACAGCGTTACCAAGTTCATCAAGAACCACCCCGAACACATTGCTGAGGGCAACTCCATGGCTTTCCTCAGTGACGATGGTGGCAAGACCTACAACAAGTGCCACTTTGTAAGTATTCTCCGTGAGGATTCACAGCTTGTGACAAGTTTAGTCTAACAACATTATAGTGGTCCAACTTCGAGATTGGTAGCCTCAACTGGCTTCGCTCCAAGGCCTACACCGACTACTTCGAGTCTCTGGATCAGGATGGTGGTTTCTTTTATGAGCGCTGGGGTGATGCTCCGGTCCACTCTATTGCCGCCGGCTTGATGTTGAAGAAGGAGGAGATTCACTTCTTCAATGACATTGCCTACTATCACGTTCCCTTCACTCACTGCCCCACTGGAGAGCAGTTCCGTCTCGACCGCAAGTGTCACTGCAACCCCAAGGAGAACTTTGACTGGAAGGGGTATTCTTGTAAGCCTTACCCGGAAGTTCCCTTCTCTTACTGAGCCGTCGACTGACCCCAATCACTTATCAGGCACTTCGAGGTACTACGAGCTTAATGGTCTTCCGAAGCCAGAGGGCTGGCAAGACCAGTCAGATTAGAAGGAGGCGAAGAAGAAACAGTTCTGAGGGTGTGGGGATTAAGGCTTTATGTTGGGGAAACAGGTCTGCAAATAAAAACAAAAGCGGACATTCCCTAGAATGTATTATCGTTATAATGACTTTTTCGTTCTCAATTGGTGGTACAACCCAATTGCCTAGAAACATGGACCTATAAATGGGAAAGGCTGGGCAAAAACGAAGCTGCGTTTTCTGTGCGTTTTGATGGACAGGGAAGGGCTATAAGGGGCGTTAAGGAAATCATAACACAATCACTTAGTGTTAGGTTGTTACTGCTGAGATAACCCTGGTATTGCCAGGTGTGAAAAGGCAAGTTGACAGCAAAACGGTTGGTCTAGTGTCTCCGTCCTTCCCCGAAGCTGCCAGTCGATCCATTATTTTGTCTTCGGTGTTGTAACAAGTTGAATATGGGCAGTCTTCGACAGTCGTAATACAAGGAATATGGAAGCCGATATCCTGTCATGCACCTTTTATTTCCTTATAGTACACGGACACATAGTTTAGGATGCGGAATGATGAACTACATGGATGAAGCTTAACCACCTCCACCACGCTCACATCACATCATCTCCATCCTATTGCCATGTAACCAGGGGGGTATCATCTCAATTGTGCTCTGTTGTGCTAGCTGCTTAACCAACAGAGGCCTTCTTGGGCTTCTTGGTACCGTACTTGCTACGACTAGACATACGAGTAGCAACACCGGCCTGTTTTATCACCATCCTTTGTCAGCACATCATTTTCACCAACTAAACACCCATCTTCCCCTTTTCTTTCCTCCTTCTCTCCCTCCCTCCATCCAGGGGTCTCCATACTAGGGATTTTTCTTCTCAGGGAAAGACTTACCAAATCCAAAGCACCTCTAACAAGATGATACCTCACACCAGGACAATCCTGGGCTCTACCGCCACGCACGAGCACGACACTGTGCTGCGAGATGTTGTGGCCCTCGCCGGGGATGTAGGCCGTGATGACCTTACCCGTGGAAAGACGGACACGGGCAGTCTTGCGTTCGCCCGAGTTGGGCTTCTTGGGACGCGTGATGCCGACTTTGACACACACACCCTTGAGCGCGGGAGATTTGATGGAGGACAGGGCAGGGGAGACGGCGTGGCGGGCACGTTGGGGCTTACGGCAACCCTGGAGAAATGAAGATAAGAGTGGTTAGCTTTTGATCGGATTGAATTGGACACAGGACGTAGGGCTGTGGTAGTAGCATGGGAACCAAAGTGGTGATAGGTACATAGGTAGGTAGGTAGGTAGGTAGGCGGGTTGGGGATAGCCTCATCATCACTTACCCTCATGACCTGGTTAAGAGTGGCATTCTGCGCCGGAGTGCTGGAGAACAACCGCGCAGCAGCAGGAAGGATGGAAGAGGACGATGGCATCAGCGGCCGCCGTAGCAGCGACGGCTGCGCCTGCGAAAACAAGTTCCGCAAGAAAGTCGTCGCCATCTTGTGATCTTGTGGATCTTGCTGATGGCGGGATGAACAACGAACCCGGCTCCGAAATCGTCAAGTTCGGTCGGTCGCGGCGCGCAACAGGACGCGGTACAGTACGGGATAGCGGTTCCCCAGGCCCGGCAGGCGCACGCAGGGCCGGCGGCGGCGGGCGGTACCAGTGTGGGAACTTTTTTGCGTCACGGGATGAGGCACGTGGAGATAAGCTGGACCAAGAAGGTACGTACCTAGAGGTAAGCACTGCTCGAGGGAGGGACGGAAGCCATTGGGTAAAGCTCGTGTGCGGCAATCATCGGTTAGCTGTGAGCCTGCGACAAACTGACAGTCACATGGCATTTGTTTTCCATTCCCGTTCGTTTCATTGAACTCGTTCGTTGGCACCTCGTCATTCCATTTGTATCGCTCGTCTGGCTCTGTTTTCCCTTCTCGTTCACGATCCATGATTTGCGATTCACGATCCACGATCCACGATCCAGCAACAATGGTCACCGCTCGCCGCGCCCCGTGCCCGGCCATCATCAAGGTCCATTCGAGAGAGAGAGTGCCCCTCCTCCGATGTCCCGTCTCTACCGTGTCTCCCCCAAATGCATCCCTGTCGTGGCCACCGTTTACCCCGGCCAAGAAAATCTTTGTGGGGAAAATGACCTCTGAGCAGGACCGGTTCGGAGCTTTGTGAATGGTGGAGAACTTACCTCGGCAGAGGGGAGACACTTGACCCAGCTGTTCACAGCATATCGGCCGTGTGCCGGCCAATGCCATTGACCTTTGTTACCCGCTGGCTTGGCTTTTGAATTACACTACTGAGAGAGAGAGGGATGGAGAGAGCTAACAGCAGAGCTCTTGTCCCGGTTGCCCGTAGGTATCCTGCTATCAAGGTGTACGCACCTATCTCCTCGAATACCGCGTGGGCTTCTGCGATAATGATCTGTTCTGTATATTGAATGCATAGTGACAGGTTTGACACATCGAAGGTGTAGGAGATGCATACGATGCAAAGGTCAAGAGAAGTCGGGACTCTCTTCACCTTATTTTGAGCCCACGCTGTCATTGTTGCCTTCCATCCAATACTCCACGGATCATCGTTACGGAGCTACATAAGTACATCTTTCATCTGGTCGTTAGTGTTAGCTCCGCTGTACCGTGTCCCGCGACTTATAAGTACCCGAAGCTCGTTCCATCACACCTCCAGTTCTCCTTCCCCAAGCATTTGATACCCTTTCCGCCTTCTATTCTTCCATTATTTCTATCCTCTTCGTTCTTCTTAGACAGCACTCGCGCCAGGTTTCCGATCGGTTCTTTAATCAAAACACACACGCACCAGCCACAATGAAGTCGTTCACTAGGGTTTTGCGTCCCGCCGTCCGCAGGGCTCAGGCTGTTTCCGCTCCCAGACTTTCCAGAACTCCTGTCGTCCAATGGTAAGTTTTGCCATCTCGTCTCATGCCTGGTCTGGTCTCGAAAGAGATGGGCTGGAAGAGGGAGAAGGCGATATGCTAATACTTGGTTTCCCGATACAGCGCTCGCACTCTTTCCACCACCTCCCCTCGCCGGGACATGACCGATCTGCCGCCAACCCCCATCACCCACTTCTCCGAGGTTGAGACCGCCATGGCCGAGACTGTCCAGAAGTTTGCCAACGATGTCATTCTCCCCAAGGTTCGCGATATGGATGAGGCCGAGGCTATGGACCCCGCCATTGTCGAGCAGCTTTTCGAGCAGGGTATTATGGGTGTCGAGATTCCCGAGGAATACGGCGGTGCCGGCATGAACTTCACCGCCGCCATTGTTTGTATTGAGGAGCTCGCCCGCATCGACCCCTCGGTATCCGTCATGGTTGACGTCCACAACACCCTTGTCAATACCGCCGTCATTCGCTGGGGTAGCGAGGCGCTCAAGAAGAAGTACCTCCCCAAGCTGGCCACCAACACCGTCGGTTCCTTCTGCTTGTCCGAGCCCGTCTCCGGCTCTGATGCCTTTGCCCTCGCCACCCGCGCCGTCGAGACCGAGAACGGCTACAAGATCAACGGCAGCAAGATGTGGATCACCAACAGTATGGAGGCCGACTTCTTTATTGTCTTCGCCAATGTCGACCCCAGCAAGGGCTACCGCGGTATTACCGCCTTCATCGTCGAGAAGGGCATGAAGGGCTTCAGCATCGCCAAGAAGGAGAAGAAGCTCGGCATCAAGGCCTCCAGCACGTGCGTGCTCAACTTTGACGACGTCGAGGTCCCCAAGGAGAACATTCTCGGCAAGGTCGGCGAGGGCTACAAGTACGCCATTGGCATCCTCAACGAGGGCCGCATCGGCATCGGCGCCCAGATGACCGGTCTCGCGCTCGGTGCGTGGGAGAACGCGGTCAAGTACGTGTGGAACGACCGCAAGCAGTTCGGCCAGCTCGTCGGCGAGTTCCAGGGCATGCAGCACCAGATCGCCCAGTCCTACACCGAGATCGCCGCCGCGCGCGCGCTCGTCTACAACGCCGCCCGAAAGAAGGAGGCCGGCGAGGATTTCGTCATGGATGCCGCTATGGCCAAGCTCTACGCTTCCCAGGTTGCCGGCCGCGTCTCCGGTCTCGCTGTCGAGTGGATGGGTGGCATGGGCTTCGTCCGTGAGGGTCTTGCTGAAAAGTTCTTCCGTGACAGCAAGATCGGTGCCATTTACGAGGGTACCAGCAACATCCAGCTCAACACTATTGCCAAGACCCTCCAGAAGCAGTACACTGCTTAAGATAGCGGGTTGACTGTCGATGTGTGTTTTGATGGTAGTGTTATATAAGGGTGTGCATGTACATATTGGTTATGATATCATGGAGTTAAGGGGATGCCGAATTTCAAAAGGGGCAGGAAGCACCTTGTCATGATCTAGAATATTCAGCAAGCCATTTTTTTTCGGTCACTCATTCCGGTTTCTTTCTGATTTTCTTGATTTTTCGGTTTTCTTTACATGACCTGGGAGCCGTGCGAGATGCGATGGTCCGTCGTACATTGATCTGGCTGGCAATGTCCATGAGACATGGGACTTTGATCGAACCCAACATCCACAATGCTGTTATCACCCGTCAACACATGCAACAAGTACTTACCTGACGCTCGTTTGCTGTCATCCATCCTGCGATATGTGCCTACGGACACTGACATGCCTTTGGCGCGCGCAACTAGTCTTCAAAGTGATTCCACTCGAGGATAACCGAGGACGAAGCCGATGGAAAGTTGACGGGACTCTTGATATTCGAACTCCTCGTCTACAACTCTTTCCGGTTTATAAACCGGCTGGTTGGCCCAACCCTAGGGTCCTACATCCCTGCATTCTCAGACCTGACTTCAGTCATGATTTTCCAAAGCTTCGTTCACTACAAGTATCGAATCTCTACTGTGTCATTCGGGTAGGAAACCAGTCGGGTCTTGGGACGAAAATCCAGCTTCTTCGGCTTAGACAATTTCCAGCTTATTTATCCCTAACCCGCAACCCATCACATTAGTGTAGTGTAGGTATGCATCCTAAGACATGGATGGGCACACCGTGACCGCCTTTCCTGTCGAGACTCCAAATGGGGTTTGTCTCCTCTGTCTCAAGTCGCCGTCATCATTGCCTAAATACTTGCACATCAGGACTTTTCGGGTGATGGTGTTTTCAAAAGTCAGGCGGTTAACATGTGAGGCCTATATACAGACCAACCTTTGAGAGTTGTTAGTGCGAAACTTACAACGTCTTCTGACAAGGCAGAAAGAGGACATGATTTTCCGGCGGTTCTATTGGTCCAAACCGAGCTAGAGTCAGGTAGCTATGAACAACAATCAATGGTGTCCCATACATATCGAACGAAAACTGTACTTGTAGCGAGCAATAAGCAGGAATGGCGCCTGCCTCTAGCCATCTTGAAAGTGGTGAAAGACTTTGAAATTGCCATGCTAACAAACCTTTCGAGGGTGAACTGTTAACAGCATGTTCGTTCACTTAAATGACTGTGGTGAAAGAAAGTCGACTGCGTGATCAAGGTCCCCAAAGTGTGATTCGGTATGCCCAATCACAGCCCTCCAAACTCAAGCGGTTCAAGGTGCGCCACCAACTGAACTCTTGTGCACGCACCCGTTTCGATACTGCGCCCACTGACACCCCTCGGTCTCCGGGCTTCCAATCCCATGTCCCAAGTGCGGAAGGGAAGTCCTACCAGCGCCCTGCACCACCAGTTCAACAGTCCTACGGTACGGTATCGGCGCACCAGGCAGACCAGGCCATCCACTCCCGTCGTGACGGTGTCGTATAGGTATCGATGTGTGGAGGTGCCCATCTCCTGTTCGGGTAGTCATTGCCTGTGGCTGCCCAACAGTCTGTCTGTGTGAGCTGTGCGTGACATGCAAACAAAAGGGTTCCATTCCAAGAGGGTCGTCGCTGTTAGTGTTGTTGACTGTTGGAAAATGCGCCGATTCGGAACCATCTGATGCCAAGACGAGGCTATGGTAGATTTTTGTTAGTTCCCAAGAACCACCCCCCTTTGGATGGGATGGTGAAGAACACTGCATGGAATGGGCTCGTTGCGCGTAAATTCAAAGAACAAACGGTGACCTGATAATGGAAATACTGAAGAATGAAAGACGCCTAGCGGGCGAGGTACCTGACTGGGAACCGGAAGTCCAGTCGACAAATTGAAGTGTTGGACCAAAACCACGCGATCCCCGCCTCTTCAAGGGGAAAAGTGGACGTTGCTAACAAGGAAGTGACCTGCCCGCCTTTGCCCCGAACTGCCTGTGCGTACTTCGACCGCTCAGCGTGCAGTACCAGGCATCGTCGTCTGCCATCTGGATGCCCACTGGCTGTTTGGCTCGTCGAATCGACAAGGGCCGCCGCCGCCAAACCTATGCGAAACACACAAAACCCCGCCATCGTTAGCATCATACCTCTCTCTGCAGTACCTGCTAATCTGAGCCTTCTTTGCACGTTGAAGCCTCCTCGTTCAGTCGAAAAAGGCAAAACCCGCCTTTTCTCTCTGTTAATGCTAATTGCTGCCCCGCCGCCACTCTCTCCTCCATTACCTGCCTACCTACCCGAGGTCCGGGCCAGCAGCGTAGCACTCCAATCAGTGTCTGCCTTATAAAGTGTCCATAGCACCTAGAGGTACCCTCGACCTCCATCCATCCCTCCTGGCTGGACCTCCTTATCCGTCCTCGCTGCCAAGTTGCCTTCCTGGCTCGCCTCGCCTTCCACCCGGGAAGTGCTCAACCGTCCATCAACAACCACCACGACGCATCCGTTGCATGTCATACTGGCATGCCAGCAGCATTTTAGTCGTCCGGATCACATCCCGTCGTCCTCCCTCTCCCTCCTCCCCCCCTCCCCCGCTCTCCCACAGCCGACACCGACTCCGACACCGTCACCGTCGGACATTAGTATTGCCAGGAGCATCTTTACCTTTCATCCTCTCCAAGTGATCCATCTCCCACCGTCGCCATCGGTCCGCCGGGCCCAATACCGCCACCATGAACGACGAAGACAAGGTCCACGACATCTCCAAGAAGATCGAGCGCGAAAAGGCTCTGATCAATGCTGCGCAGGCCATGCGCCAGCAGACAAACAATGAGCAGGTCCGCTCCAAGCTCGACACCCAGATGCGCGAAGGGAGGAGGAATCTCGAGTTTTTCGAGGAGAAGCTGCGCGAACTGCAGATGAGGAGACTCGGCCATGGCGTCGACAACATGTCGCTCGGTGCCAGCCCAATGTCCGGCTCCCACCGACAGTCCGTCGACGACTTCGAGGGCTACGGCGCCCCCTCTCCTCCTCCCAAGGAGGACGTACGCGGCCACAGCTCTCACCAGAGTCAGGGCAGCGGTCCTCTGATGCCCACCTCTGCTCCTTATCCCGGTGGTCCTCCTGATTCTACTGTTCCGCGGGCGCGTCCTAATTACACGAGGCTCGGTAAGTTGAACATCTTCCTTGGACCAGTCTCCTTTTTAGATATATTCCGTGTAACTGACGTTGAGGGAACTACAGATCTAATCAAGTTCGATACCCCACATCTTGGACCTCGCATCCAGCTGATGTTGTCCCAAATTCAGTTCAAGCTCAACGTGGAAGAACAGTACCTAAAGGGCATTGAGAAGATGGTGCAGCTCTATCAGATGGAAGGTGATAAGAAGAGCAAGCTTGACGCTGCCGCCAAACGGGTCGAAAGTAAACAAAAGATTGTCCTCTTGAAGCAGGCACTCAAGAGATATGAAGAGTTGCACATCGACATTGATGTTGATGGTCCAGATGGTAGAATCCTTCCCCCCATGCTGCTTTCACCAGTACTCCTTTTACTAATTTTTATTTCAACTATAGACGACAGCATCAACCTGCCAGCCCTTAGGAAACCCCTGAGCGGTACTCTTTCTATTCGTATTCTGGCTGTAAAGGATGTCGACCATGCGCCCCTCGGTCGTTTCGCTCGCTCCCCCGAAACATTCATCGCCGTTAAGGCCGAAGATATAGTTGTTGCGCGCACGAAGCCTTCGCGAAACGACAAGTGGGAAGCCGAATTCCACACTTTCCCGGTCGATAAGACGAACGAAATCGAGTTTACGGTTTATGATAAGCCCGCCGAGCATCCCGTGCCTATCGCCATGCTCTGGGTCCGAATTTCGGACATCGTTGAGGAACTTCGCCGAAAGAAGATCGAAGCCGAAATGACGTCCGCAGGTTGGGTTTCGGCAGACCGCGTTGGCTCCAGAGCTCCTCCGCCGCAATTCCCAATGGGCGCCCAGAGTCCTCAGTTTGCGGCACCGCCAACATCCCCTGGATCACAGGAGCAAAACACCATGATTCCACCCCAGGCGCCTCCGCCATCCCAAGTTGTTTCACAGCCTGTAGACGGTTGGTTCAACCTGGAGCCTTATGGCCAGATCCACCTCAGTTTCAACTTCATCAAGGGGGCTCGTCCTCAGGGCATGGACAGGCTGGGTCGCAAGGGTGCCGTCCGCCAGCGCAAGGAGGAAGTCCACGAGATGTATGGACACAAGTTTGTCCAGAAGCAGTTCTACAACATTATGCGCTGTGCGCTATGCGGCGATTTCCTCAAGTACTCCGCTGGTATGCAGTGCGAGGATTGCAAGTACACTTGCCACACCAAGTGCTACACCAGCGTTGTCACCAAGTGTATCAGCAAGAGTAATGCCGAGACTGATCCTGACGAGGAAAAGATCAATCACCGCATCCCCCATCGCTTCATTCCTTTCTCCAACCTTACCGCCAACTGGTGCTGCCATTGCGGTTACATGCTACCAATTGGATCCAAGAAGAACTCGAGGAAATGCTCAGGTATGTTTAGTTCGCCCCTGTGTTGGAGGCTGATATGCTGACAATTATGACAGAATGTGCTCTTACAGCCCACGCGCAATGCGTGCATCTTGTTCCTGACTTCTGTGGCATGTCCATGGCTGTCGCCAACCAGATCTTGGAGGGTATGCGAACGCAGAAGAAGACTCATAAGGATAAGGCGTCCTCGATGAGTGAGCGTACTCTTAGGCCGGGAAGCAAAACTTCCATCTCGTCCGGATCGATCGCTCAGACATCGACGTATAGCGGTTCGACTGCGTATACGTCAATCGCTTCGCCTGAGGCAACTGAGGCTGCCAAGCTCATGTACAGCCAGACAACGCCCAGGCCAGGTGGCCCCGACAGGACCTCTACCAGCTCAACAACCGCCTCGGCGGCTGCGGCTGCGGCCATGGCACCAAAGCATAGCTCTCAGCCTTCGCAAGCCGGTTCGATACCCGACTTTGGTGGTTCCCCGGGCTATGGACGACCGGATTCTCGGGACGACGAGTACTCCGCCCAGCAGCAGCAGGGATATGGCTCGCCGCAGCAACGGAAGTATAACCCGGCGGACTATGCCAACATCGACGCCTACTCAAGCCCACCTCAGGCTCGTCCCCAACAGCAACAGCAGCAGCAACAACAGACATCTCAGCAGGTCTCACCAATGTATCAGCAGAATCCTCAGACGCCTATTAGCAAGCCTCAGCCTGTGGCGCCATCCTATGATAACCAGGTGGTACCGTCCGCCTCCGGAGTGCCAGTTCCGACTAAGAAGCCGCTACCATCGGCCACTGACCCCGGCACGGGTATGAGAATCGGTCTCGACCATTTCAACTTCCTCGCTGTGCTTGGTAAGGGTAACTTCGGCAAGGTCATGCTTGCGGAGACCAAGAAGAGCCGGAAGTTGTATGCCATCAAGGTGTTGAAGAAGGAGTTTATCATCGAGAATGACGAAGTGGAAAGCATCAGGTCGGAGAAGCGCGTCTTCCTGATTGCCAACCGCGAGCGTCACCCCTTCCTGACAAACCTCCATGCCTGCTTCCAGACTGAGACAAGGGTCTACTTTGTCATGGAGTATATCAGCGGTGGTGATTTGATGTTGCACATTCAGCGTGGAATGTTTGGCACCAAGCGTGCTCAGTAAGTTCTTCTGTATATCTTTTGGAGTTACAGCAGTGACTAACTCGTTCCAGATTCTACGCCGCTGAGGTCTGCTTGGCACTCAAGTATTTCCACGAGAACGGTGTCATCTATCGTGATCTGAAGCTCGACAACATTCTCTTGACTCTTGACGGACACATCAAGATTGCCGACTACGGTCTGTGCAAGGAGGACATGTGGTACGGTTCGACCACGAGCACCTTCTGCGGTACTCCCGAATTTATGGCGCCCGAGATTCTCCTGGACAAGAAGTACGGCAGGGCGGTTGACTGGTGGGCATTTGGCGTTCTGATCTATCAGATGCTTCTCCAGCAGTCCCCATTCCGTGGTGAAGACGAGGACGAAATCTACGATGCCATTCTGGCCGACGAGCCGCTTTACCCTATTCACATGCCCAGAGACAGCGTGTCGATTCTGCAGAAGCTCCTCACGCGCGAGCCTGACCAGCGTCTGGGTAGCGGCCCAACCGACGCCCAGGAGATCATGTCGCAGCCCTTCTTCAGGAACATCAACTGGGACGACATCTACCACAAGCGGGTGCAGCCGCCCTTCCTGCCCCAGATCAAGAGCGCGACGGATACGAGCAACTTCGATAGCGAGTTTACTAGTGTCACTCCGGTGCTCACACCCGTTCAGTCAGGTAAGTTTGATCACATCTGAACCCAACTAGGCAACTTTCTCGTAACTAACCCTGTCCGTTTGTATAGTCCTCTCTCAAGCCATGCAAGAAGAGTTCAGAGGCTTCTCGTACACGGCCGACTTTGAGTAAACAACCTAGCATTGGCTCGTTTGTTCAAGTCGATTGGCGGTGTGCTAGTATTGTTGGAGGATGATGAACACGTACCAAAGTCGGGTGCGTGGCGAGCAACGTAGTGTGGTGATGCTATAAAAAGGAGAAGAATTGAAACCACAAGGCGACACCATGGTTGTGGTGTGGGTTGAAGGCTGGAAAGATCTAATAGTTATTGAACAATACTTAACCTATAGAAAGAGAAAGAAGAACAAGCGAAATGATAAAGCCTTTCGATTCGGGGGGGGTGTTTGGAAGTTTAGACTCGAGGGTGCACGAAAGAGAAGGTTTAGTTGCTTTTCACTTTGGTTGAACACTGGTTCGGGCTTTTATTTAGATCTTGAAGTCAGCGTTGTTTGAGATACCATGATGGAAGAGTTTGCTATTAAGGGGTTGTTCGGTGTGTATTGTACACTAGAAGAGTAGGTAGTGGTAGCTTTGCTTGTCTTCCTCTTCAGTCTAAACCCTCACCACTTTTTTTTTTTCGTTTCTTTGTCTTCTCAAAATTGCCGTCGATTAAATACGATGTGAGGATCAATGTATACAAGAAGAAACGTATGTCTATATACATCATCATTCATCATATGACATATAGATATAAAACAAATAAAAGAAGAAGTCATGCTGCAACAACAACACCAGCTTACAACATCATACAACAACATACAACCGCAATCAGCAACCAGCGTTCTAGTAAAAAGCCCGCTCCCTTGCTTCCCTTCCAATGCAGCTAAAATCTCTTTTTTGAGACACACACACGACAACACGAAAACCCCCCCAAAAGCTCTAATCTATTCGTTAAAGGGTGACATAAAAAAATAGAAAACCAAGACACATCAAATCAAGCCTTCCCGCTACCACTGCTGCGCAAAACAAGAAACGCAACGCTGGCAACCACGGCCGCACCCGTCGCCGCGCTCTCCAGGGCCAGCAGCGACACGTCCCGCATCTTGAGATCTATCCTCCTGTCGCTGTAGAGGTCGACGACGGCAGCCTTGATTTGTTGAGGGTCCGAGAGCGTTTGTTGCCATTTTTGGGCGGTTTGCTTCCATGTGAATGGTGGTTGTTGCGGTTCTTGTGTCTCTGGTGTTTGGTGTTGTTGTTGTTGGGCGGTGGCGGCCTCTTCCGCAGCCTCCTCGGCGGCGGCGGCCATGAACTCTGCGCCAATGTCCATCTCAGTTTCTCCTTCACTTCCTCCTCCTCTCTGGGGGTCCCCAGAAGACGAAGTAGATGCCAACGCCTGAATCTCCCTCTCCTGCTCCATCAACCTCGCCAAATGCGCCGTCTCTCTCAACCCACTCGCCTCCAGCGCCTGCCTTACTTGGCCCAACTCATGTCTGACCTCGTCAATCACCCCTTTTTCGTTCTCGGCAATGCCCTTCATCAACCTCTTCCTTCGCCACGGCTCGGCAACGAACTGCAGCACCAGGAAAAGCAAAACGTTGACCCCCATCAGTCCCCACGTGCCCCACGTCGACTGCCGCCTGATTCGATCGCTCCAGATCTGTTCCTCGTGGTACCGCTTGAGTATCCCGGCGTTCAAGTCGGCGGACAACCGCGACTCTTCGGTTTCGGCTTCGGTCAACTCCTGCGCTGCTTGTGCCACTTGCGCTTCCAGCTCGTGGTCGAGGCGGTACAGGCTCGTGAAGCGTTCCAGGTCGAGTGGGTTCCACGTATCCTTCCGAGCCAAAAGAGTGGTCACCTCGCGCTGCGTCGATGCGCGATGCATGGTCAAGCTCTTGTAATTGTGTCGGGCGTCGCGCAAGCGAGACTGAGCCTGCCCGTGGGCGACTTCGAGCTCGGCGTTCTTCCGCTTGATTTGCTCAATGGCTGAGTACCCCGTGAGATCGTTGAGGGTTTGGGTGGCGGTTAGGAGACGGGTCTGGAAGTTGTCCATTATGGTGGAGAAGCGGGCGGAGAGGCGGGCGCGGTGGGCTTCGGTACGGGAGGGGAGCTCGGGTTGGGCTGTGTCATTGTTGCCGTTTTCTGTGGTGGCCTCTGATGTAGTAGTAGTCTCGGACGAGTTGGCGCTGTCGCTGGTGGAAGCGCTGGACACGTCGGACTCGGAAGACTTGGAGGTTTCGGACTCGGAAGCAGCTGTGGGTGTTTCTGTTTCGGACTTGTTGGTGGCATCGGTGGTGTCTTCTTTGGCTGACCCTGACGACGGGGCCTCGGTCTGCGCCGGGGGAGGTGGTGGCATGAAGATGACATTGGAGGATTCGGTCTCCTTATTGTTCCTATTCTCGGGGGAGTCTTTGGGAGGTTGGGTCGAGAAGAACAGACGGCCGTCGTGGATGGATAGGCGAAGCGTGCCCTGGCGCATACCGCTTATCGAGGGGTTTATCGATCTTCGTGGTAGGGAAGCGAGTTGGGAGAGAGGACGACCGGATGACAATGCGCTGGTGCCCCTCCAAGAGGAAGGGCGCGCAGCTAGTCGGATAGCTGTAGTGGAGGACATTGTCTATCGTATGTGTTTGAGAGAGTCAGAGAGAGAGAGAGAGAGAGAGAGAGAGAGAGAGAGAGTCGGTTGCCCAACCCAGACCAGACGGGGCGGAGAGAGATGGAGATCTGGGTCAGTTGCAACGATGTTTGGCGGTTGATTGCGGTTGAGTGGTGCCAACAATCGCGCGACTTGGGGGACTTGGGGGGGATTGCCGGCAACTTGAGGAGGAACCGGCAGCCGGAGGAGAGCTGTCGAGCCAATTCCAACTGGTCAATCCCACTTTCTCCCAATTCCATCCCAATTCCACCCAATCGGCCCCACCACGCCGGCTATTCTGCCGTTCGATATCCCCTCAAGACCCCCTCACCGCCTTGCACATTGAGAGTCTTGGAATAACGTCATTAGACAACCCTAACCCTTTTTCTTGTTGTTCCCCTTAGCACCCAGGGACTATCCCCGTTTGGGCATCACGACCAAAACAAAACCCCTGAATCCCTCGTCGTTGACAATGACCAAGGGGCCCAAGTCGACGTGATACACTCGTCCGCCGGAAGGGTCCGGCATCACCAGCATGCGGACATTGCACTCCAAGGCGACTCGCAATGACATTTTCCGTTCTATGTCTGATGCACTCGTTCAAATTCTCCAAGGGTCCGTCGCCCGGTAGTCCGGGAGTTGTCGCCCGTCCCTCTCTGCCTTGACTCCCCGGTTGTTGAGGTCTTCATCATGGCTTTTCTCTTCCTTTCAATATTGCTGCGTGAGAGACCCAAAGCTCATGGATTTTCCCTTGGCTTGAAAGAAAAAAAAATTCTCTTTCGGCAACTTCCATCCGGTTTTCCTTTCCGTCTCTTTGCGGACATCATTGAACTCTCAACCTCTCCTTTGATATTTGCTCATACTTCCACATAGGGAATGCAGTTCACCCGTTTCTTCATGCTGCAAGCCGCGTTGGCCGCAGCTCAGCTTCCAGCGTCTGGAGATGATGACACATCAAGCAGAGGCACTGGCAATGCCTTGGCTGGAAGAGCGGAAGGAGAACCTGCAGTGACAACGCCTTCGAGTCTGCGCACCCACCACAGCTCGTTGCACACAATTTCAAAAACAGATCCCACCGCTACCGTCTACCAGCGCACAGCAGCAGGAACGGCTATGTCGAACACATCTAGCCCACCCGATCCAGAAGCCGACCTTCCCGTAGGATCTACAGGGGTAGGTGATGAAGGGTTTGAAGGAGGATCACCACAGTTTCTGGAGTCAAATCAACCGGTTCCAGAGACAGCACCTGCGGAAGTTCTTGTTCAGTCTCTGGAGCAGGCTGCGTCACCTCCAATGGAGGCGACCGGAGTCTTCACCTCGGTTTCCCCGAGCAGCACTATCGGTACAACAACCGTCGTTGTTTCTAATCTGCCCACGTTTTACGAAAATTTCGCTCCCATCCCCGTCGAGGACCCGGCACAAACACCTACAGTAACTCCATCTCCAACTGAGGCCACCGAAGCAGCTCTTCTCGCCGTGGCAGAGTCCTCGTCTCAGGTCTCAGACATACAATCACTATCTACGTCAACATCCGACGCCAACCCTAGCTCTACAAGCACCTCACCATCCGATACGGCAGTAACCGAAACCGCCATCCCAGCATCTTCAATTACCTTTTCCTCAGTCATCACATCATCGACCGACCCTGCTCGCGGATTTGTCGTATTAGCCACGGACTCCTCCTCCTCCTCCTCCTCCTCCTCCTCCTCCTCATCAGCATCTTCTTCTCTCACCTCCTCAATCACAACCTCATCACCAACCCCCTCCTCATCTCTTTCCTCCACTACTTCTACCACCACCACCGATCAACCTGCAATGGCCTCCAACGCCGATATTGACGCCTCATTGCAAGAAAAGACTGCATCCTACCCCCCTTCCTCCAACGAGTACCTCTCCTCCCAAGCAAAAGTTGCCATCATACTCGTCTCAGTAGTCGGGGTGTTAGCCGTCATGACAGTGATTGGCTATGTACTTTGGCACGTGAGGATGCGGAATGCGCGGTTGGAGCGGCAGAATCGAGCGGCATTGGCGCGGGGGATTCAGGGTGGTGGTGCAGGGAAGGAAGAAAACGGAGCACAGGGGCATAAGAGAAACCTGAGCGTGGAAGAAAAGATGAAGCAAGCATTGGAGAGGGAACATGACGTCCCGCTGGATGTTGGGAAAATCCAGGCTGAGGAGCATGGAAACCCCATGGATGGAAGAGCTGTGAATCTGTTCAGTACCATTAGCACCATTAGCGAGAGCAGTGAGGAGAGCGAAGACAGCCAGGGGAGCGGAAGTCAGCGTTCCTACGGGAACAATGGGCATTTGGCTGTTGTGGCGGCGCCCATGGTTCTGGACGAGAGCGGTATGGCTACCTCTGTGGCAACTCGGAAAGAGGTTAGTGAGGGTTACGGACTCGGGAGGAGCGACAGCCAGGACAGCGAGGAAAGTTACTATAGTGAGGGCGGTCAAGATGGATTTGGGAGGAGCGAGACTTTGGATGCACAGCGACGCCGGTATGTGCATGAAAGAAGCGAAAGCCTGTGCAGCCAATGGAGCAATGTCGAAGACTACTATAGGATAGAGAGGTTGGAGACGGAGGCACAGGGCGATGCCGAAACATTGGAGTCAGAGGAGACGTTTGGGAGGACGGAGTCGAATGCCTCGACGTCGTCGGGACGGACAATTGGGAAGGCAATCTGAATAGTCCACTTCAAATCGGTAACCACTTCGCCGTCGTGGATGTTGCATGTCAGAACTCATGATTCTTGTCACGTCCCTGATCTTCCACCACTCGACCTCTCGCATGCAAAGTGTTTGAAGACAGGTTGGAATCCGCGTCCCAGTCACTTAGCCGTCGTGGAGAGGCGTGGTCAAGCCGTGGTGGTCCAGGTTTCGTTTGCATTGTTATCGGCAAACGGCCCCGAGCGGAACATTGCCGGCATTTCATGGATTGCTGCAGGAAGACACGATGAAGACAAGGCAAGATGACCTATTATGAAAACGAAATCAAAATTATGATGGACTTGGTGAAAACGCGACTTTGGTCTTCTCATCGCTGTCTTGAGGTACATTGACTCAGCCTGGCACATGAAGCCAAGCTAGCTCAAGGCAAGACATTGTACCCCGACTTGCCCTACTTGCCTACTTAGCTTGTGTGCCACGCTGCGTTAACTTGTAGATATACCAATTCTCTCGTCAGATAGCAGAAACGGTCAGGTACCTACCAGTAACGGTTGATGGCATGATGGTATCCGTCTCTCCAAGATGGGAAGTGACTACCGAATTGGGGGGGATGTGGGATAGGTACCTTCGTGTTGTGACGGTTGTTTTCTTGGAAGGTTGTAGGAACTGAACCTTCCTCTTAGTTTTATAAAGGCTGTGCAACTCCCAAGGAAAGAAGTGCCTCGATACAGTCTCTACTGACACATTTCATCACATCCTGCCTGCCGACTTCTACTCGAAACCTACCTACTACTTCCATTAATCTCGTTCACACCATCCTTTCCATCTCCACCACGGCTAAGATGACCTCGCCCGTGGTGTCACGTCCAGCTCTGGGCTTCGAGGTTGCCCTGGGAACACTCTACGACTCCCGCAGCGATACCTTCCTCTCTCATTCGCTCTTCAAAGAGACACCAGCCAATGCAGTTGACTCTAAGGCAAAGGCCAGTTCAACTGCCAAACTCAGCAAAGCGACCACGTTCCGCCAGAAGCTTGCTGATCTGGGTGTTGGAACCGAACTCGGAGCCAGCATTCTTGCGGGGCTTTCTTCCATTGACGGCTGTGGCCTTTACTTGGCCGACCATCACAAAACCCCCGGCGATGTTGCCCAGTCTTCCTTGCACTATACAGTCACGACGGTTGAGGAGGAGCTCAACCTCACTGCTAGTGGTGTGAAAGACCTCATCATACCCGACGTTCTTGATAGCACCAGCGCAACCCACGTGGTCACCGGCATCACCTGGGGTGCTCAATTCATCGTCACAGCCCGCACCAAAGCCGACGACCCTACCCATGTCGCTCGTCTCCAGCAATGCCTCGACAAGGAGCTTGAAAGTCTGCTACAGGCTGCTCTCGAAGCCTCCCATGCCATCGAGTTTTCTTCCACGGAGCTAGTTCAATACGGCCCATCGAAGGAAATAGCCCTTGAGTATGATGACGGTAACAGCGTCCTTCATGACAGTATTTTGTCAGTTCTGGACAATGGTCTCGCTGGTGATCCACGGCCGCCAGCCGCCCCATCTTCAACTAGCTTCATCCACGGCCTTCGCAGTCGCCTCTACGCTACCAATGATGCCCAGGGAAAGCCTATTCAGTACATTCTTATGCCCGTGTCGCTGCTCTCTATGCTTCGCCTCGTCGACATCCAACATCAGCCCGTCATTCACCAACCCAACATTGATTACCTAACGTACTTTATTCAGTTCCTTGACGACTGGGCAGATGCACAACAGAAGTTCAACAATTACGTTGTCCGATGCAAGAATTGCCCCACGGCTATTCCACCCGATCATCTACGTCTTATTGTGCGTAAGCTCCGCCCTGTCAAGACTGATGAGTTTGCCTTTAAAGCAAGCTTTGCAGAAGCCCTGAAAGATGTTCGTTACGGCAAAGCAAACGAAGACAGGCTTCACAATCTGCTTGTAGAGGCAGAGGGCAGTGAGCTGTCACCTGAGAAACTCCGCTCCATGGCAAACCATCGTGGCACGCTTGATTTCAAGGACCAGATGAGCAGTCTGGGAGCGACCTATATTGGCTACGGCTCCACTTCCCTAACCACGATTCTCTCACGCGGGAGTTACGACGACGCTTTTGTTCTCAATTTCAACAGTAGTCTGCGAAACTCACGCGAGTGGGACGAGACAATCCACCTTTTCGAGGAACTTTCTGCCTGTAAAGGTCACCAGACAATACTGATTGCTGTCGACGCCGATGCTGTCGGGCACCTTTTGGACAAGGTCTACATCTGCCAATATCGGAGCGGGCGTGTTTTCATCGAAGATCTACTGGAGCATCGCAAGATTCTGGCATCCAACTGTATCATGCAATATGACCAAGAGTGGCTGGACAGCTCCATCAACACTAAGCCAGTTCAACGACGTCCTGTCAAGGTCCCCTGTCCCCACCAAGATTGTGACCAGACCTTGCATTGCCAGTGGATTTGCGCTTTATGCCGTTCACTTGTTGAGTACGGCCATGTTGATGACCGCCTTTACTGTGACTGCGGAGCTACTCCTTTCGATCATTGGGACTTCAAGTGTCAGGATCAAAGACATGGGCCAAGATGGACACGGTATGAGCGTCCTGTGCTATCTCAGCTTCTCACCAACCTCAAGCCCTTCAACGAACTGAACATATTGATTCTGGGGGAGACAGGCGTGGGAAAATCGACATGGATCAACGCCTTTGTCAATTACCTGAGCTACGACACTCTCGAGGATGCGCTGCAAGCGGATGACTTGAAGTGGGTGATACCTTGCTCCTTCAGTACCCAGCTCAAAGACGACTCAGACGGAAGAGGCAAGTTTGTTCAGAAGGATATAAAGATTGGGTCAAGCAAAAGTGAACATGACGGAGCTCGCGGGCAGTCAGCCACCCAGTCAACTGCTGTCTACACGGTTGATATTGACAACACAAGAGTTCGGCTCATCGACACGCCTGGTATCGGCGATACCAGAGGCTTGGAACAGGACAACAAGAACATGGCTGACATTCTTCATGTCCTTCGCACATACAAGAAACTTCACGGAATCTTGATTCTTCTCAAGCCAAATGCCTCGCGACTAACGGTTATGTTCCGATTCTGCATCAAACAACTCTTAACCCAGCTGCATCGTAACGCAGCCACCAACATTGTCTTCGGATTCACCAACACCCGTGGCTCCAACTACAAGCCAGGCGACACTTTCAAGCCTTTGGAAGCCCTTCTAAGCAGCTACACCACGGTTCAGCTGGGTCTGTATGAACAAAACGTGTACTGTTTCGACTCGGAGAGTTTTCGCTACCTCGCTGCTCAGAAGAAAGGCATTGACATGGGTCTCCTCGAGGACAACATGCGAAGCTGGGAATACTCCGTCGCCGAGTGTAAGCGACTCGTCAAATACGTCGGGGAACTTGCGCCTCACAACGTCCGCAGCACCATCAATCTTAATGAGACCCGTGACTTGATCATCAAGTTGACAGAGCCAATGGCGCTCATTGCACAAAAGATTGCAAGTAGCATTGCGGTCAATAATGATCAAATAAAACAACTCCAGTCAGCGAAGCTTTCCAGAGACGAACTCGAGAAAAGTCTCTATATCCAACGAGAGAGCGTCGAGTCTTACGAGGTGGATGCGCCTCGTACAATTTGTGCCCATCACGACTGCGTTGAGGTACGAAGCGACTTCCAAGGACGTGATGAGACAGTGGTTGTCTATAAGCAAATGTGCCACAAGCCTTGTGGCCTTGGGAACAGCGTCAAGAGAAACACAAAGGGTGATCCTGCGCTCAAGCAGTGCTGGGCCATGCAGAATGATTTTTGCAAGATGTGCGGTCACAACTACATGGATCACATGCACATTTACTACGACTATCGATCAATGACTTACAAGTACAAGGACAAAAACATCGCACAGGATCTGATTGAGAGGGCCACGAGACTTGAGCTTCAGCAAAAGGCCATCGACATGCGCAAGGAGGCAGTGGCAGAGTTCAAGCTTGAGTATGCTCAAGTTCAAGAGGCAGCCATTCAGTTCGGCTTCTTTCTCAAGCGCCACGCCATTGAACCCTACAACGATGCCACCATTGAGTATGTCGATCATCTGATCAACCAGGAACGCCTCAAGATCAAGAGCGGAGGCAAGAAGGACACTCTGGAGATGCTCGAAAAGTACAAGGCAGAACACATCCAGAAAGTCAAAGTTCTCACCGAAGCCATGGACAGGGGCGATTCGGACCGCGTAGTGGACGACCAAGGTGTTCGGCAGCTCGTCGACAGCTTGTACGGCCTGCCACACTTTGGCGAAGACCTTCGGAGAATTGTCACTGTCAATGAGAAAGCTGCCGAGGGTTCATTTCGGGAGCGGTCATACAATGTATCAGCTGGATCACACTGGAAAGGGACAAGCAAGAAGTTGACAGTACGCCGAAAGAAGAATGAAAGCAGGCTGATGGCCATGTCCAACCGGTTCGCGCCCCTGGCCTCGATGTCCGGACATGGTCCTATGAGTGGCGGCTATTCGCATGAACTTATTCATGTTCCCAATGAAGGGAGACTTGGGCGTGAGGGAAGTCCGGTGCTGCATCACGAAGTTGTCCATGTCTCGCATGAGGGAAGGCTCAGAGGGGAGGGGGGCCCGACGGCGATGGAGATGGATTCTCACTGGGATCCCACCGTTACAATACGTCTACAAGCTTCGAGGCTTGCTCGCTTTCTTGGATTCGGTGGAAATGCTTCTGGGTAATGAGTTTCCTGGTAAATGATGTTGAAGTTGTAGTGTTTTTCTTTGGATGATGAAAATTTGGAAATGAATTTATGTGTCGTTGGTTCGAGCGAGTTTCGTCTAATAGTGTGTGTTGTATCTTATCAGAGCCGGATGTCGCAATATTAGAACTGCATTTACTTTACATCAATGTGTGAACTGTCAGTGGTCGAAAGATGGTGTGTTGCTGTAGTCAAGATGATGTGCGCGGACATGTGAAGCGGTGTAACAGGCAAGTCCGCGGTCTGTCTTCCCTTCATTGACTGTGGGTTCTGGATTTAACGCTGCCATGTCGAGTTCATGATGTAGATCCTCCTGGTGTAGTTTTCTTTCGGCTCTACACAAACCATTGCAGAGCAGTTCAACTTTCCAACCGCGACCTCCAAAGTCGCGATAGGATGTCATTTCAACCTTATGCACCCAGCTCACCCACGTCGAAAGTCCGACCCTATTAAGACTGAGCCTGGACATCCCTTCCCCCTGACTTCAGCCCCTCAACAACTTGCTTCAACCACCAAGTATGTATCCTGACATCATCCGTAAGTTCGGGGTGGAAACTCGTTCCGAAAACGTTCCCCTGCCGCACGGCGACAATGTCTTCGCCTTCTCCTGTCCCTTGTGGCTTTGGGTAAGTCCCCATTACCTCCACCTGTTTTCCCTTTAGCTTGGTAACCTCATCATCCCCAGCGGTGGTGATAATCTCCTCCACAACCGGTGCGCGGATAAACACTCCCCTGAAGGGCTCCCCTTCTTCCAGAAAAGGCAACCGCAAATCTCCCACAAAACTCTGGAGCTGTGTGCCGTAGCGGTTTCTGAGGACTTTGACGTCCAGCCCACCGATGAGTTCTTGTCCGCCTTGTTTGGTTGCTGAGGCAGCGGAGGCGAGCATGACTAGGCCGGCGCAGGTGCCCCATGTTGGTTTGTGTTGGACTCTGTGGTGGTAGTGGGAGAGGTTAGCGATTTTACCCTTTTTTTCCCCCTATGGTTTGTTTGTTTGTTTGTTTGTTTGTTTTCCATTGGGGGAGTCAGGGGATGGGAATTGGGAAAGACGGGTTAGGAAAAGAGAAAAAAAAAAGAAGGGAGCGAGTAGAGAAGACTTACTTGACGAATTCCCGGAGCGGATCAAGCAATCCCAGGCGTCTGGCCACGATAGCCATGGTTGTGCTTTCTCCTCCCGGGATAATGAGAGCGTCGCATTGCGAGAGTTGGGCGGCGGTACGGACTTGGATGAAGCTGAATTGTGGTGTTGGTGTCGATGATCGTGACGATAGTTGGGCAGCTGCCTTTTGGAGGAGGGAAATGTGCTCGATCACGCCGCCTTGGAGGGCTAGGACGCCGACTGTTATTTGTTGGGGGTTTACGGCGTCGACGGTCATTGTGTCTGTGTGCCGAAGTAATGTGGTGTTTGGTCCGAAGTGATGTTCTGTTCTGGGCCAATGGGATGAGTGACGACTGAGAGATGTCGATAGGTCTTTTGGTTACACCAGGTGAACGAGTGTACAAGACGGGCGATATCGGAAGTTCCTTGTCAGTGAAGTCTGAAATTTGTGTGGACTTCCTGATGATGACTCTTCTTCGTTCCTGGGTCGGCTACTGTAACTTTGTCGCTAATGAACTTAAGAACAAAAAGAGAAGCCACGAGGGAATGTTGATATCACCGAGGTGTACCAAACCTATGGGCCCCGGTTGACAAAGCCGAATGTAGGCGGCGATGGTCGTATCGTTGGGATAATGGAATTGGTGTTGCCACTCGGGGGGGGTCTGTGCAATGATCGGGGGCCTGTTTGGCATCCGCACCAGGGGAAGCGGGACGAGCGAGAATCTCCTGGTCTGTTGGTGGGGAGTCACGGCAGTCACAGTCGTACACACACGGATCCCCGATCAATCATTGTCCGCGATCTCCCGTCCTCCTTCTCCAAACCTTCCGCGTAAACGCGAAACCCGACCCGGAAGTTTTCTGGGGGAGTCTGATCGGCACGGGAGGAGGTCCGTAAACCGGGACTGACTCGTTGCGTGAGAGCGTAGATCGGTATTGATTGCAAATTTTGGACTTGCCTCAGCGAATGTATACCGCTGAATCACGTTCATGTCGGGGATTTATCTTCAACTTTACAAGCCACGGGAATTGTATTGTTCGATGTGTCTGGATGCTACGTTGAGTGCCGGCCTAGTAGTTCTTCTGTGGTGTAATTGGCTGTAAAGCATGGGGATAAATCGGACTTGAGTGTGAAAGTCTGTGGTATCCTGGTTCTCATGTGGTGGTTGCACTTGCCCCTCCAAGGCGAGCTCTTTTCTTGCCATTGCCAAGCTTCCAAGCAAGGAATAAGCGACGGAACCTGGAATGTTCGAGGGAAATATCCATTCAGCATCGAGGAAGAGCAAGCGAGGTTGAAGATAAGCGCGGGGTTACAGAAAATTTTCTAATCATGCAGGAACGATGCTTATTCAAACGTTTGTGCCTTCACTTTGCGTCTTCTATCCCAATTGCCAGTCAGTCAGAGCTGAGACGACAGAAGATGTGAGGCCGACAGATACCCAAAGCGGATATCCCGTTCGCTTTGATTGGCTTCCAACAAGCTCAAAATGAAACAGAAATCGATCGACGCTGGAAGGTTGACTGCCAAAACAAATGCAAAAAAGAGAATCGGGTTTGTCGAGTGTTGGGCCAGAGAAATGACTAATACTTGTATACCACACAGTATGACTCCTATATGGATCCGAAGCGAAATACTATGTACTCGCGGGCAACACCGGGATCAACGGCTCTCAGACGTCCTCCTCTCGATCGAATCCACACCATTTTTTTTATTCCATACTGCAACGCTGTTTTCTCGTAGTGTACAACGGGACTTGCCATGTCGCCCACACTACTGCAGTGCCCGTGGGGAAACAATGTGGGATGTCTTTCCTGGGCGAGGAAACTGCGAGGGTGTCGAAGGTCCAGATCGTCCGATTTCGCCGCACATGGGTAGACCTTCCTTTCTCATTCAGTGGATCGTATGTACGTACGTACCGAGGTACCTTTTTTTCCCTCTCGAGCCCCTCCCTACACTCTCCGGTATGATCTGAGTCATCACGTAATGTCATTGCGCTTCAAAAAGTCTATTTCCACGACCTGTGCCCGTGATCCGTTGTTGTGATAGAAACAAAAGTATCCAAGCACAAAACAAACCTAAGCTCTCAATTGTGGTTCTGGTTGAATCTATTCCACGAACCTCCTCCCCTCTTCCCCTTACCACTCTCTCACGTTACGAGCCTTTTATCCACACATCCATCTCACCTCACAGAGAAACCATTACCACCCTCAAAATGGCCTCCACATCCACCACCAACGGCGACTCCTTCACCGTCAAGGCCGGTCTCGCCCAGATGCTTAAGGGCGGTGTCATCATGGACGTCACCACCCCCGCCGAGGCTCGCATCGCCGAAGAGGCCGGCGCCTGCGCCGTCATGGCTCTCGAGCGCATCCCCTCCGACATTCGCGCCGCCGGCGGCGTAGCGCGCATGTCCAACCCGTCCATGATCAAGGAGATCCAGGCCGCGGTCACCATCCCCGTCATGGCCAAGGCGCGTATCGGCCACGTGGTCGAGTGCCGCATCCTGGAGCAGCTGGGCGTCGACTACATCGATGAGAGCGAAGTCTTGACCCCGGCCGATGACACGTACCACGTGCAAAAGGACCAGTTCAAGGCCCCCTTTGTCTGCGGATGCAGGAACTTGGGTGAGGCGCTCAGGAGAATCAAGGAGGGCGCGGCTATGATCAGGACCAAGGGTGAGGCCGGCACGGGAGATGTCGTCGAGGCGGTGAAGCACATCAGGACCGTCAACGCCGAGATTGCCCAGGCTAAGGCGGCGTTGGCCAGTGGTGGTGAGCTGGCGGTGGCCAAGATGGCGAGGGAGATCGGTGCCGATGTTGAGCTCCTCAAGAAGACTGCTGAGCTCGGAAGGCTGCCGGTGGTCAACTTTGCTGCCGGAGGTGTGGCGACGCCGGCGGACGCGGCGCTCATGATGGAGTTTGGGTGCGATGGTGTGTTTGTGGGTAGCGGTATCTTCAAGGATGCCAAGACGCCTGAGCACGCGTTGCAGAGGGCGAGGGCGGTTGTCAAGGCTGTGGCTAACTGGAATGACTACGGTGCGTTGGTTGAGGCGTGCATTGAGCACGGTGAGGCTATGAAGGGTATCAGCAATGCGGGTATGAAGCCCGAGGAGAGAATGGCTGGAAGGGGTTGGTAGAGCGTGTAAGGATGTGGTGATGTTGATGGCATGTTTGATTTATATAAAAGCACAGTTAGAACTAAAAGGGGGCTCGGAACGGCACCCATGAGATGGCTGAGTTGCAACTCCGAGGAGCTTCTGCCGTTAGTTACACGCTATGAATATGATGAGAGAATTGTTGAAGCCATGGCTTTGTTACCCAAGTTGATACCAAGAAGTGCTGGCAGAAGAATCTAGTGACCGCCTTGTAACAGTCTATACCGACTCAAGATGAGAGACGTCTGACTCCCCTTTGACCTCTTTTCTTATTTGATTATCCGTTTCTTTTCCCTGTTCCCTCCCTTATGTAAAATGCCATTGAGAATGGTCTTCCGCTGCCATGGATAGTCTTCGAGGCTTTATTACCCACCTCAACTGTGAAATATTATTTGCAACCTGAATGTCCTCGTAACTAGTAGAGAACAAGACAAACAAACCCTGATTATAGTACCGCTCGACCCTGGTGCAGGGTCACCGGACAACATCAAAACAGGTAAATCATAAGCGCTCATACATATGTGTCATGTACCATTAGTCAGACCGCACACGTCTCAACTGTCAAAACTGAAGGTTGCAGTCCTTGCTTCTGCACAAGCTCGATCAACACAGCATCAAACCGCGAATCGATCAGAATTGCCAACTCATGTAGCTCTGCCTTGGCTGCTTGAACATCAACCCAAAGCTCTTTCCTCAGTTCTCCGCACCAGGCCTCGGTATACTAAGGCTCTGCATCATCGTCATCATCATCCGACTCCAAGTCCGGGTCCGGCACCTGCAAGTCTAACGGCAACGGCGGCTTCAACTAAGGCTCTGCATCATCATCATCCGACTCCAAGTCCGGGTCCGGCACCTGTAAGTCCGACGGCAACGGCGGCATCATTTCCACATTGGTCGGCTGAAGCGGCGGTGGCTGATGTTCAGGCGGGATAAGCGTATACGGCAAGTTGGTTGGGAGACCCTGAGCAGCCGCATCGGCCGCCGCCTTCCTCTCATCCTCCCTCTTGATCTTGGCTAACATATTGCGCACATCGCTCTTCTTGACATACTGGTACTTGTCCCCGAACGAGATGCGAATCCCAATCGTCAGCTGCCTAAGGGTGCACTGGGCGTCGCGGTGCATGATCTTGAGCCAACGGGCGCCATCCTGCTCGATCTTGCGGAACTGGGCAGGGACGTTGACGCCGGGCTGCTCGCCCGTGAAGGGTTCGTGGTTGTGCTCGGCGCACTGGACGACCACGCGCCACTTGTCGTCGTACGGCCACGCTTTCTCCTGAACGGCCTTCATCTTCATCGGACACCCTGTCTTGGTCGACCGCGATTGTCGAATCCCCCGGCTGTGGGAGGTGTACGTCTTGCCGCCCTTGGAACAGCAGAGGTTGTACCTCCGGTAGTGGCCGTCCGGGTCCCGGTTGAGTGAGGACACAATCACACAGGCGTAGCCCTGCGACCGCGTGAAGGCTTTGAGGTCCGTCTGGAGCGCTTCAAAGGTGGGATACAAGCGGTCCTGGGGAGGGGGCAGGAGGGCCATCTGGAAGTTGGGCCGGGCCGGCTGTGGTTGCCCTTGGCCGCCGGACGGACCGGGCTGGCCCTGCTGAGCTTGCTGATCATGAAGTTGTTGCTGCTGCTGCTGCTGGGACTGTGGTTGCTGCTGTTGGCCCTGCTGAGTGCCAGTAGCACTTTGGTTCGGGATAGGTTGGAGTTGTTGCTGAGTGTATCCAGCCTGCTGGTGTTGATGGATAGCTGAACTGGCCGCTTGGCCCTGGGGCGGGTTTTGCGGTTGGAAATTGTGGAACTGGTGTAATTGTTGCTGTTGTTGCTGCATTTGCTGTTGCATTTGAGGTTGGGCCGGCTGAGGAGTCATCTGCAGCTGATGCTGCCCGTGCTGGCCCATGGCCGCCGTCTTGGGCTGTCCTCTAGGCATCGTGTGAGATGGGACAATTCGATGAAGACAATTCGATGCTCTGGATGATCACACAACACTGAACATGCGTCTTTAGACCGTGAACGCGCCTCGGCTCGTATGTGACTAGATGCATTACCGCTATTTGCACTTTCGGCTGCGGGTAAATTTCCATATCGTCAGCTGGAGTGGTATCTTATCGGTTTTGTTGCAGCTGTTTGCGGGCCGGCGCACCTTCCACTTCCGCTTTTGTACCCCTGAACGGGGTCCAATGGTTTTCGACTTCAGTTGTTCTCACGTTTGTTTATTCCTACTTCATCCATCCGACCATATCGAAAACCAGAGAGGCTGCCCATTGAATAAAATACCCGTGAAGCTACTAAGTATGTAATGGATTCGATTATTCATCACTGCAGGACCAGCATTGCGCTTTGTCATGGGATCTCATCTGTTTTGCAGATGTGATCTGACAGCTGCGTGCAGTGCTGCAATGTAAAATGTACTCAGGCACCTCGACTGTACCCATCTTCATCTGCTGGAAGCTGCTGCATTTGTTGCATCTCGGAGATGGCGACCGCTCTTTTCTCGCGAGCAGACCTTTCATTCAGCATTTCGGGGATTTCAGGACCAAAGAGGCACTGTTTTCCCTGTCTTGACGAGGTACTTTTCACGATGGAGCCGACAAGACTGGACGGTTGGTTGCCACCCTGCATTAAAAGGGTTACACAACCAAGCGGGCATACACGCGACTCTGTCCGTCACAATGCTTTTATACCTGCGACTGAAAGAGGGGATTTGTTCCAAGCTTTGTATCTTGCATTCTCCCTCATCTTTGCAGTATCAGCCAGCTTGACTCTTACATATCTCTTTCTGCAGATACTATCGGTCGGCCAAAGACGGAGCCCAGGACTCCATCTGGATTGATATCACCTGTTTCCGTTTGGTCCAACTTCCGCCCAACACCAAAAAGCCCAAAAAATAGGTGCCGAACTGGCTAAAATTCCGGAAAAACTTGAGCCAACTTCTCGAGTCGATCTGATTAAAGCTACTCGCTTCCAATGATGCTGACACCAAAGATGTGAAAGAAATGTTGCGGGCACTCGTTTTTTTTTTTTTTTTTTTTTTTTTTTTTTTTTTTTTTTTTTTCTTTCTTTTTTCCAAGGAGCCTGTCACTCTGGGTGAGTTGCCAATTCTCACAGGATTAACCATCGATGACGTCCAGCAGTCACTTAATAAGTGCAGTCTTTTGGTCAGGATCCAGGACAGAAAGGTTGCTTTTATCCTTGAAAATCAAGTCAAGGAATACCTGTTGAAGAGTTCTGAAAGAGATTACTCTAGGTCCGAGGAGAAGAGGAGCTGAAATGGCAACACGGCTCTTGCCATCTAGATGCTTTGTCTATCTCGTCAAGAAACTTCAGTCCATAGAACACGACGGAGCACATCAAGTGGATAGCCTTTCTGACAGTGAAAACAACTTGTCAGCCGAGGCTTCGGTTTTGGAGAAGAGCAACCCGTACGAGCTGGATCTTACAACATTCCTCCGTTATCTGATCATATACTGGCTCTGCCATTACAGTGAGCTTAGCCACCAAGAAATTCGCAGAACGATTGCGTAGCGAAGATAGTAAGGAAGATGAGGAAGGCTAGGAAACTTATAAAGTAGACGACAACGACATGGAGGGTAACGGGACGGATGACGATGAAGACGGGTACTGATAGGTCGGTGTTTTCCATTTCTTGGGTACCGGTTTCTGGATAGGGAATCTCCCGGTATGAAAAGTTCCATTGACCATTTATCACATGTTAGCCTTTAGAGAAAAAACAACTTTGGATATCAAGTTCAAGCTGGATGCCCTCGCTGCCCCTTCCCTAGTCTTATAGTAACTCATCAGGGTTGTGTGTGCTTAGGAGAAACAAATAAACCTGCACAGTCAACCCTCCAACTGGGGCAGTGTAGCGGCTCCACTATCATCCCCCTGTAATCGTAGGTATCATTAGTGCACTGCTGCCCCTGTCTAATGACGACTGTTGGCACATGAAATTGGATGGAAGTCATCGCAACGCGTCCTCTTTTGCGACTTAGCAGCTTCCTTTCCACCAAACAAAGGTGTAGAGGTATCTTCACCGAGCACCCCCCCCTGGACAAGATGGCCGATTCGTCAAGTAGGCCAGAATCAAATCCGCCCCTCTACAAGCAAGCCCTTGATTTCGCCCTAGATGTCGCCAACGGTCGCCATGCTCTGTCGAAGCTCATCCCGCCCGCCCTCTTCCTGGTCGATGCGCTCCTCTGCGGGCTGATCATCTGGAAAGTGCCTTGTACGTAACAGGTACCGCGGAATAGAGTACGGTTACCCGTATGCTCACGATCCCAAACTATAGACACCGAAATCGACTGGACGGCCTACATGGAGCAAGTCTCCCAAATCCTCTCGGGCGAGCGCAACTACACCAAGATCCGCGGCGGCACTGGTCCGCTCGTGTACCCGGCTGCGCACGTCTACATCTACACCGGACTATACCACTTGACGGATGAGGGGAGGAACATATTGCTTGCGCAACAGCTATTTGCGGGTCTTTATATGGTTACGCTGGCGGTTGTTATGGGGTGTTACTGGCAGGCCAAGGTATCTTTCTACAAGTGGCTTTGCGACAATGCTGGATGGGGGAGAAGCTGACAGGGTGAAACCAAAAACAGGCACCACCATACCTCTTCCCGCTCCTGGTCCTCTCGAAACGGCTACACAGCATCTTCGTCCTGCGCTGCTTCAACGACTGCTTCGCCGTCCTGTTCCTCTGGCTTGCCATCTTCTTCTTCCAGCGGCGCAACTGGCAAGCCGGCGCATTACTCTACACCCTCGGCCTCGGCGTCAAAATGACGCTACTACTCTCCTTACCAGCCGTAGGCGTTGTCCTCTTCCTCGGCAGTGGCAGTTTTGTCACCACTCTGCAGCTCGCAGCAACAATGGGTCTGGTCCAGGTCCTCATCGGCGTCCCCTTCCTGGCGCACCACCCCACGGAATACCTCTCCCGGGCCTTCGAGCTCTCCCGGCAGTTCTTCTTTAAATGGACCGTCAACTGGCGCTTCGTCGGCGAGGAAATCTTTCTCAGCAAGGGGTTCGCGCTCACACTGCTCGCTTTGCACCTTCTCGTTTTGGGAATCTTCGTCACCACCCGTTGGATCAAACCTGCGCGCAAGTCTCTTGTTCAGCTAATCTCTCCTGTCCTCTTGGCGGGTAAACCGCCTCTAACTGTCCCCGAGCACCGCGCTGCGGCGCGGGATGTGACGCCGAGGTACATCATGACCACGATCCTGTCTGCCAATGCTGTGGGCCTCCTCTTTGCTAGGTCCCTCCACTACCAGTTCTATGCCTATGTCGCATGGTCGACTCCGTTCCTCCTCTGGCGCGCGGGGTTGCACCCTGTCTTGGTGTACCTGCTATGGGCGGTGCAGGAGTGGGCGTGGAACGTGTTTCCTAGCACGCCGGCGAGCTCGGCGGTGGTGGTGGGCGTATTAGCCGTTACGGTCGCAGGAGTGTGGTTCGGCGCACGGGAGGAGTGGGAGCCTGGGATGAAGTCGTCGTCGAAAAAGGAGGAGGCGGCGATGTTGTGATGTAGTTGCTTTGCTGTCTGTAATATTTCTGGCTGGCAATAAAATATGATTTTTGGGTATCTCTGTTCTCCGAATGTCTCGTCAAGGTCCGTACTCTTCGTCTTCCGAGTCGCTAGGCGGCAGCTTTCCAACAGTCGATTCCTCGTCTTCGGACTCGTCGTAAGTTTGTCTGACGAACTGCTTGGGCCTGTGTTTTCGTCCGTCTGTCAGTTTCGTCCGTTCAATCCACTGAAGTAACAATATGACATACCAATAAGCCTCCTTCCTCCATGCCTTCTCGTCCCTTACGATATTGATGATCTCTCCTACAACCTTGCTACCAGTCTTGCTGCGCTCCTCCATGGAACCCAAGTCAACCAAGACGTAACCGCCGCGCTTGATCCAGATGGTGTTGCGGAAACGAGACTCGAGCTCGACTAAAATGGTCTTCTTGTTGGGCAGCTCGCAGATATAGTTGCTGTTGCCCTCGGCCTTGACAACGCGCGCAATGGATTGCGAATCAGTAAGTTGGTCGGGAGGGGTCAGCGACTCCTGGTCGGCGGCGTGAACGTGGCGTTTTGGCTTGCCCATGGTTGCGGATAGTTTGGATTGTTTGTTGTTTTTGGTATTGCGCAATACTCTAAAGAAAAAATGATTGCAGGCGTAGGAAAGGGGAGCACAGAAATCTAAAGGAAACAACGGTTGATGAAATCATGGATGGAACTTTTGGGACTTTTGGAATTTGGAGAAAAGTGGGGTAATCTCGGTAGATGCATATTTTGTCCATTGGAAAATTATCATGTCTAGGTACCTTAGATCTCCATATCCTCCCACAGCATTTACACGTTGACGAGACATCTGTAAAGTCTCAAGATGCCAACGGCTATGAGAGACACCTCTCTTGTAAATAGCCCTCTTCAATACTCTATATATATTCACTTAACTTTCCCCTAGCACAACGTCAACAGTTGTAGAATTTCTCTATGACGGCCAAGAATGCCCATCGCCTCCGGCGGTTCACTAAGCCGCGGATCGGCGCCTTAGCACTCAACAGTGGGTAGCACCCGCCAGAATTGGTCCACTAACATCGGCGATGCGGTGGCCGAGACAAGCCAAAGTTTGAACTCTTTCGGGGTCTCAGGCACCGTGCCGATGGGGGTCCAACCCTGTGGGATTCAGTCCACTGCCGCGCCGCTTGCTGTGCCGTTGGGCCGCCGCGGGCCCGGTACCGGGGGAGGGGCGTTTCTGTTGGGACCCCCCCGCGCCGACTCATTCCTTTGTTGCCCGTCGACCTCGGACTTCCTCCGGTCTTCACTTGACTTTTTCACTTCACCTCTTTCTTTAGTACCTTTCATTGTACACTTCTCACCTAAATCACCTTCAACACAACCCCAAAACACTAAACACAGTCAAGATGGGATCCAACGACTCCCCCTCCCTCCCCGCCTTGGCCACCAACCCCAAGTTCATCTTCTTCACCGACTTCGACGGCACCATCACCCAACAAGACAGCAATGACTTCATGACCGACACTCTAGGGTTCGGCCCGGCACTCCGCAAGAAGGGAAACGAGAGCGTCCTCTTCGGCCACCGCGACTTCCGCGACAGCTTCTCGGAGATGCTGGACAGCATCAGCACGCCCTTTGACCAGTGCATCGAGACTCTGCTCAAAAACATCACCCTCGACCCTGGATTCAAGGAGTTCTTCCACTGGGCCAAGGAGATCAACATGCCGATTGTGATTCTTAGTGGCGGCATGGAGCCTGTCATCAGGGCGTTGTTGGCCCATTTCTTGGGTAAGGAGGAGGCGGATAGCTTGCAGATTGTTAGCAACCAGGTGGCTGTTAGGCCGGGAAAGCAGAGTTTGAATGAGGAGGGAGGGTGGATGATCACTTACCACGATGACAGGTTTGTCACCCCTTTCTTTTTTTCTGTTTTTGGCGATACAGGACAAACGCTCACATCATGGAAACCAAAGTGGATTCGGCCACGACAAGTCCCTCGAAATCCGCCCCTACGCCAACCTGCCTGCCGACCAAAGGCCAGTCCTCTTCTACGCCGGCGATGGCGTCTCGGATCTCTCAGCTGCCAAGGAGACGGACCTTCTCTTTGCAAAGGCTGGAAAGGGTATGTTTTGCAATTCGAATGAATTACCATTCCCACTGCCATTGCCATTGCCATAGTATTTGCTGACTTTGACACACCACACACACAGATCTAATCACCTACTGCGAAAAGGAGAACGTGCCCTTCACCACGTTCCACGACTTTACCGAGATCCTCGCTGTGGTCAAGGACATTGTTGCGGGCAAGGTGACCGTCAAGGAGGCTGCTGTTGGCAGGAAATGAGCTAGCCACCCCTCCACCGAGCGTCTGTCGGTCTGTTCAGTCTGGTTTCTATTTCTTTCCGCTCAGGGTTTTTTTTTTTTTTCTGGACACTATTCTAGACGGCGCACAGGAGTGATTGGTTGGTTGGTTAGTAGCAGGCTACTTATGCCACTTTTCCTCCTGATAGAACTCTTAGAAGAAGACAAAAGAAGGAAGCGGTTGTTCTTCTGAATGTTATAGACAATAGATGTATGGGTCATAACTGTCCTCCCACTCCATAATTAGAAGGCGTTGTGTTGCTAGGCAGTCCGCAAGGCTCTCTGTCGGTCTCGGAACCTTGACTGAGGCTGAGGAAATCTTGCATAAGGCAACATATGTTGTATCACGGACGTCGTTGCCTGTTGTTTCTCATGGACAGATAAGAGAGGGCGGCGATTGATGGGTCCTCGGCTTTTGGCTCTCCAAATCCATGAATTGGAGTAGATTGGTCGGACTGGAGAAGGCTTAGGTAGATATCGTCCGCATAGGGGCAGGTGACCTTATTAGAGCGAGAAATTTGCAATTGATCGGACACGTTAGTTCTCTTGGATATGGCGGAAGGAGCTTTACGAACCAATGCTCGTTACTCCGCATGTCTAGCTGGTGACACATGATAGAAAACATCCCAGTGGCTAGGCTAGGCGTGATATAAAAACACTAGTGCTGTGATCACCCGACTCCCGAAAGCTGACCTTCACTTCCGTTTTACCGGTCAACACCTCAATTTCTGCAGAGCTAGTCATCTGCCAACATTTGATAGCATCATGTTGTGCCATCTTCTCGTCCATATTCCTCCATCAGCTAGATCTGCAACTTCGGAAATCCTCCAAGAGGGTGTAACAGACGCAGACCGAACTACTAGTTTCCCAATACTACTACCGCACTTCTCGCCCAGTGTCCAATCGAGACTTGACAAGGCTATCGCTTACATAGACCAAGCATAATTTCCATGCATGTATACGAGACCTGAAAAAGCGACTGGTGCGCTTCTGGCTCTTGAATTATCGCTCTGGAGTCGAACAGGACGAGCGATGTTGACAAGCCAAACAGAACAAGATAGCCAGGAAAGAAAATCTTGTTTTCTTATCCGAGGCAAAACAAAGGTACCCCGGAATTATCTTGGGTTGTTTTGTCTGCATCGCCGGGGCGGGATCACTAAAGTCATGCTGCTGACGATTGGCATATCGCTTTTGTGTTCCCCATGGGAAACACACAGAGTAAGGGGGTAGATTGGCAAACATGCTCACCCGTTGTAGAAAACCTCTATAAAACGACACCCGGCCATCCGACCGCCTAGGTACTGTGATGTTGGGCCTGAGTACCTTCCTTGCTCGTTTCGTTCCTGTCTTCAGTTACCCAGCTTCAAAATGAGGCTTTTGCTCAGCCTTACGGCCCTCATTGCGGTCGCAACAGCTTGCACAATCCCAAGCACACCACTGTCCAACAATATCACCAGCCACTTCCGTGTCCAAGTCCAAAATGCCTCCTATCCTCAAATCCACAACAAGTACATGAACCTGATGGTCTCCGGAGGTGGTGACCGGCACTTGTACGTCGGAGGATCACCCCAAGTGGGCGACACTACTACCAACCTGCTTCTCATCAAGGGTTCGATCAACTGGGTCTCCATCAATGCTGTCATTGGCGGCGAGGTGAGTTTGCCGCAATTCCTATGCAGAAGTCGTCCGTCCAAGTAAGAGTTCGAGTTGACGTCTCCGGACACAGGAATCCAATGTCGACGACACTGTCAAGATGTTCATGACGGAACGCGGCGATCCGAGAGCTCTCTTCCAGCCGACGTACGCTTGCAATCCGGACACCGACAGCTTGCAGGTTGAGTTGCGATTTGTGGGAAAGCAGAATGCGCCGGCCGGAGGCTGGATTTGTGTGCGGCCATCGTTCGATAACAGTCATGAGTTCCGGTACTATCCTCCGGGAAACACAAGTAAGTTCCGGCCTGTCCAATTGCCGTTCTGTCTCGGATATTCTGTGACATGGCTGATCGATTAACCCATGATGAACGACAGAGTCCGATCCGAACCGATTCTGCATCAAAGTGACACTGGTTGCCGTTCCCACATAGAAATGGCTATCGTAAAGATCATCGGAGAGGACGGAAAAATATATCCTGAGGGAAGTTCAGTTGATGGTGCGCAAGGCTGGATAAAAATGGATCAGAGGAAGTGGTTGCCCTGGCGATGGGTCGCGATGTTTTGTTTACCCCTGAAGGGATCCACACCCAGCAACTCAAGGTACAGCCACACTGGCCATGGTGTTGTTGAAGTTCAATGTTGTCTCAATTGACTTGTTGCTGCCACGAGTTGGTATAAATTAACACGATTTCCGCGCGGCCGATCTATAATACGTATTTGTTAAAGATCACCAACTAACAACGAAATGAGCAATGAGAAGGCTCTTTGAATACACGTGTGTGATTGAAGCGCAAGTATCCAAGACACCAGAACCTCAGCCCTGAAGCGGAGTGGATGGTGTTCTGGTGACTGCGCCACAGAATGCAAGTAAGCAGCTAGAACGAACAGCGGACAGTGCTTATGGCGTGTAATGACGTGCGCTGGTGTTGGGCTGACAAGATGCACAAGTCCAAGACACTGTTGTTGTAGCCTTGTCGATTAATGGAAGGGCTGAGACACGTTGGAAGCGCATCAACCTGATTGTTGTTGGCGACAACGATTTGTAAGAAGAGTACCAGGAGGATATGGGATTGACATTGGGGATTGTCATACGATCAGACGCAAGTCTCCAGAGTCTCTGAACAAAAGGGAAAAGGATCTTGCGAGAGGTCACCATATCCATTCAGCTGAATGGTGGTGGATGGCGGGGTCAATAGGACCCCTAGTCGCCGTTCGCGTCATCGGCGGGACCTGACAAATGGAGACTTTTCTTACATCATCAAAAACGGGACGACGGGGAACATCGAGAAGGCTCCACCACTGCTGATTTGCTCCCGTAAGCTTTTGCGCAGTGGACGGACGGGACAAGGGCAGCAGCGGCAGCCAAGGGAAGCTTCAGTTCAGTTCCCATGTGCCGCCGTTGCGTGATTGTACCGTACCGTTTCTTTTGGCAGCCATCGGCTCTCGGTGCAGTCACAGTGCTTTGGGTGGTCTCGTAAAAAAAGAGGCTCAGCCTTCCATCTGTTGGAATTTACCGTAAAAAACCCCTCTTCCCCTCAACTCTCCTACACCATGTTCTCCTCCAGATTCATTAGACCTGCCGCCAGCACTTTTACCAGAGCTACTCCTCGCCCCATCATCGCCAATACCCCTTCAATTGCTTCCCGCTTTTTCACCACTTCGTCGCCCAAGATGACTGTCCACAACATTGCTACGTGAGTTCTATCTGTCGCTTTACCTTCCCGAGGCTGTGTGATACATAAAATCGCCAGCCAGCTTAGCCAGCCTTGATGGGTTCCCGTCGACCAATATGACCCAATGAACTGACAATATGTCGATACAACAGCGTCGCCGAGTTCAAGGAGGCCATTGCCAAGAACCCCATTGTTGTCCTTGACGCTTTCGCTACCTGGTGCGGTCCTTGCAAGGCCATCGCTCCCACTGTCGCCAAGTACGTTCCCGTTCCCGATTTCAATAGTTCCAGCCCCAGCCCCAGCCTTGTGCTCTTTCAGCATACACACACATATATACTCCCTTTCTACCCTACCGTGATCTACGACGCGCAAGCGCGAGCGAAACATTCCCGCCTAGCCTGAAAACAACACAACGCACTTACTGACTAATTCTCTTTTGCTTGAAAAGGTGGTCCGAGGAGCCTCAGTTCAAGGACACCGTCTATTTCGCCAAGTTCGACGTCGACGCCCTTCCCGACCTCGCTCAGGAGCTCGGCATCCGCGCCATGCCCACTTTCGTCATCTTCAAGAACGGCGACAAGGCTGACGAGTTCGTCGGTGCCAACCCCCCTGCTCTCCTGGCCACCATCACCAAGCAACTTTGAATAAAGAGCGGAGATATGGGATAGATACAACAGGATGATACCTAGAAATAGATAGGGAATGCAAAGTTTAAGCAATTCGGAACAGCACTTTGTGTGAGCGCCTACCTACATGCGCGCATGTGAGTGAGCAGGGCTGGGAAGGGAGGCTGTCTGGCTAGGTATGCTGTGGTTAGAGTGTCATGGTTACATACATGACTGCAACTTACCATTGCAGCACGACCACGATGGAGACTGCTGCCGGTACCCAACCCCGATTCATGGCCCGATACGAGAAAAACGAAAGACTAGAAACGGTACTGGAAACACTTGCGTACCTATCAAGCCTACTTCCCCAACGTCGTCAACTGTACTAAACTCGGCGTCCTCCTCAACTGCCTCACATCCCCTTCAAACCCAAACCCATACACCGTCCGTCCCCCTCCCGCTCCGTCTCCCACCTCCAGCCGACCATCACCAGCTCCAGCATCAACAACCCCATACCCCATCCTCCACCCTCTAACCTCCTCTGGCACCGTATCACCCCCACCCGAAGCACCGCCATTGATACTATCAGTCCATCTCACCCTCCCCAACCCGCTCCCCCTCGTCGCCGCCACGATGCTCGAAAACTTGGTATCTCTCACCACCCCTCCATTTTCCCTCAGCGCCAGCGCCCCCACCACCACGCCCATCACCGCCAGGGCAATCGAGATGCTATACACGATCCACAACAACCTTGCATTAAACTTGTACACGAGCGCCATGCGAAACTTGGTGCAAGGGTACAAATAAGCTCTCTGCTGGTCTGTCAACAGCGACGGCTGGTTGGCGTCCGGCGCATTAAACGTCACGCCAGACTGTTCCCCGGGCTTCGCCGCCCAGACCACGCTGGCAAACTGGGGATGTCCCAATACCGAAAGGATAATATCCTCGTAAAACTTTTGGATCCGCTGTTGGATGTCCGGGTACGGGAAGTAGTTGTTTCCGAAATCGAGGAGGCGCATTGTCTGGATGGCCTTGGTGTTGGCGATGGGGTTGACGAGGTCGCGGTCGTCGCCGATGCCCACCGTGCCGTTGATCTGGTCGCGGAGCATGAACCCCAACGAGTGGTAGGCGGCTGTGCGCCGGTATTGCGGGATCGAAGTGGGGAGGATGTAGTTGTCGGTGGGCGTAGCGGTGACGTTGTCGGCGGTGCCGTCGTTGGCGTCGATGTGCGGGGTGTAAGTTGTGTTGATGACGGGGCGGAGGTAGGTCACGTTGGTCACGGTGGTGGTTTGGGCGGCACCGGTGTAGTTGATACGCACCGTGTAGTTGGATTCGTAGTTCTCGCAGGCGAAGATGTGCGGGACGAAGGACGTGTTCCAGGCTGGGTCGGAGGGGTTGGAAGGCACCGACGGAAGGTTGCCCCTGGTGTCGTTGGCCTTGGCCAGCGCGTCGGCGAGGGTGACGTAGCCGAGCCAGATGATGGGCTCGGTGCGGAAGGCGCCGAGGTGCTTGGGAAAGGGGGGATTCATTGTTGGTCGGCCGCCAATGCCGGCTTCTTTCATTTGCGTGGTGGAGTATTCGCCGCCGCTGGTGAAGGCGTAGTAGGTGAATTTGCCCCTGGGGAGGAGGACGTCCATGTTGAAGGGCGGCGCAATACTTCCGGACTCTTGAGTTAGGTTGTTGACAATGGAATCAACCCCATTGCCCAGTTCGGTACACTTGTAGGCTGGGGCAATGAATTGGATCTCGAAAGAGCAGTTCCAACCAGTCCCGCAAGTTTCAATAGGTGCGTTCCTTCTCATGACAGCCTCTTCGAGAAAGGAGCCAATAGTGGCTGTATTCTGGAAACTAGGGCTGGGTGCGGTGTAGTAGTCGAACCATCCGGGAGTGTCTTTCTCTGGTTCCTTGGTGGTATTCCATAGAGACAGGGGAATCTCAAATAGCCGGTCAATCTTTGGAGGTTGCCGCCACTCGTAGGTCTCTTCGAATGTAAGGTTCAGCGTCCGCACCTCTGGACACGAGGTTGAGATTGTCATCTTCCTGGGAACGACAAGAAGCGTGTTGGAAGTAAGGACTACCACGAGTGGTGCCAGCCTTGCACACGTGTAAGAATATATTCGGACGCTGTCACAAAGGTAAAGGAAAAGGGGGTAAGCTTACCAAGCATATGCCGCTAGCAACGCCGCCACTTTTGCGCTTTGGACCATCTCCCAACTCGTCACAGCCTGTAAGTCCTCCGTAGCCGAGAACAAGGCATCCAAGGCGCCCACAGTCATAAACCGTTTTCGAACCGTTGTCCATACCCGCTGTCTGAAAGCCACGATGACCGCGGCGCTTAGGCCTGCTTTTGCTCCGAAGGCTAACATCGTTCCATAGCGCATCATCTTGTTTTGGTCCGTGGCTGGCCGCCCGTCGAGAGACCAGTAATAAAAGTGATGGGAAGAAGCACATGCAACGCCGAAGAGTAGGCATAGGTACATGTTCCATGATTTCCTCCATCGCCATAGCCAGCAGGCGCAACTGGAGGGCCTTTGTCGGGACTGTCGCGCTGTTGAACTCCTGATGACAGGAGGGGAACCCAGGCTCTGTGAAGTCAAAAGAACAGTTGATAAATTAACTGGCTTGGATGTGCCTTTGGCCTGCTGTTGCCATTGATTTTCCTGTAGGAGTTTGGTCTCATCATCATGCCGCTGATAGATCAAATCAGGAGGGACAACTGAGGCATCCGGGTGCGGAGAAACGTCGTAGATGCTGTATGGTGTAGCGAGTCCATCACCGTATCCGGCGTGATATTGGGTATTCCCGTAAGCAGTCGGCCCGCTATCTGGTCGGTGCTCGTGGTGTTGGGAGAAGTGATTCCCGGTTTCGTTGGGAACGGGACTGCCTCGTGTGGGTGTGTGAGGATTAGAAGCCCAATCCCTGAAGGAATGGACCTCTTCCTGGCCGGGTGTGTTCGGCATTTCAGAGGATTGATCGGTTGAAGACGAGGGCCACTGGTGAAAATCTCATCGTAGTCTAGTCTGCATGGTGTTAATCCACATTAAACGTTGGGCAAGGACAGGATAGACACTCGAAGAGTCGACCGTGATCACCCGTGTATAGTATGATGACCCGTCGATCATTGAAGCGATGAAAACATCGGAATGTATGTAAGCACTGGCTTTTTCCATGTCAACGAAGCGCAATGGAACTGAGTGAGACGAGAGAGACCCAGTGCTTGGTCACGTCAGCCTTCGGGAGCGTGGTTGTGCTGGGGCACACAACTGTTCCCAGCTGAACGGCGGGGCGTTACGCGGCTTGTCCGCTGTGGCCTGCCACTCATTGATAGAATATCTACATAGGTAGTATGTCAGATATTAGGATGAGACCATTGGCCCCCTTTGAGAGATAGTTGCGCCGCCCCGTTTCGGCCGGGTCTCTATAGTTGGACTTCGAGCCGTTGGGTGGGCATATCGATCATCGTTGTCACTGTGGCTGTGTGACACAGAGAGGAAGAGGAGGATGGTGTAGAGCCAGTCTTCTTGTTGGAGGGTGGCTGGTCAGGAGAATGTCCGACGATCTCGCTCATGAGCCAATCCCAGAGATGGTGAACGCCGCAAGTTCAAGCTTTTGGTTGTCAAATGGAAGATGGCTATCATTTCGACATGTGTGTTCGTCGGGACGAGAGCTTGTATCGAAGCTGGGCAACCGAATAAGCGATGGATAAATAAGTACCATCTGGGGAAACAGTCCCACATGCCAACGTGTTCAGCCCTACGCCGTGAGAGTCACACCGTCGAGGCACCGATGTCGCCCATGCAGGTGATGACATGGGTATCTTACGGTGTCTCGTCGTCCGTCTGTGTCCCTCATAGTATTCGAAGTTGAGCAGGGTTAAGACTTCGAGAGATGATGTATCACCAAGCTGGCCAAGAACGTAAAGGAGTGAGGTTGAAGTTTAGCGGGGTTCACGCTCGGAGTGCGGGTACATTGGCGTTGAGACGAGCCGTACCTAAACGGGAGGGAGCGTTCCGTAAGCGATAGGTATGGAACCCGAGCGCTGCGGTTAGAGTTGCCCGTAGCGGCGTGGGAGAACTACCTCTATCTGCTAGACTAAGGGCGCGCCTTTTAGACAACGGCCCACGGGGGGCTAGACCCCTAACGGTACAGTGAATGCTACAGTATGCGGGGACATACCTACTGAACCGCGCCGTTAACAAAAAGGTTGAGATCTTGAGCCGAGTGTCATGTCGGCGAACAGGTCTCAACTTTTCTATCATGACGATGAAGCTAGAGGTACCTAAGGTTGGAACCGGGCCTATGGAACTTCTGGTACCCTGGTCGTCCGGTCGCTGTGGTAAATCCCACCTTGAAAAGATAAGAGACCAAGATCGGGATCCCATTGCTGGTTTAGGTGAGGATTGATCATGTTATGATTCATCCCCCAAAGGAACATAAAGAGTCGGTACATATAAAGGCTGATTAGACCCGAGGATTTCCTTTTCGTTCGACTCTGTAAACATTTCATGCTCCCCGTTGACCTCAGGATTTGTCTTCGCCTCTGGTTACATTATCCACAATGTCCACGATTGTTGTTGTAGGGTATGTCTGACACAATCCCCGGTATCGGCTTGAAAAGCTTCAAGTACCCGAGACATCACACACACAATAGTTTCACTACCACTTGTCGTCGTGATCACCCTCACTAACCCAATGACGTCCATCGCAGCGCCGGCGTGAGCGGCCTCACTTGCGCCCTCCAACTAGCCAAGCAAGGAGGAAACACCATCACCGTAGTAGCCAAGCACATGCCCGGCGACTATGACCCGGAGTACACCTCTCCCTTCGCGGGCGCCAACGTCCTGCCCATGGCCCCCGAATACAACCGCTGGGAAGGCGAAACCTGGCCCGAACTGAAAAAACTCGCCGAGACCTGTCCCGAAGCCGGCATCCACTTCCAAAAGGCCGTCCTCTACCGACGCGCCCAAGACGAAGCCGCCGGCTTCGCGGGCCCCTTGTCCGACGGCCTCTTCGTGCGCAACCCGTGGTACAAAGACCTGGTGCCCGACTACGTCGACTTACCAGCCTCCGAGGTGCCAGAGGGCATGTCCTCCGCCTCCTCGTTTACTTCGGTCTGCATCAACACGGCCATCTACCTGCCCTGGCTGCTGGGCCAGTGCCGGGCACGCGGCGTGGTGTTTAAGCGGGCCGTACTCAAGCATATCTCCGACGCCGCCAAGTTGAGCCACACGGGGCGCAAGCCGGATATCATCATCAACGCCACGGGCTTGCTGAGTTGTCGGCTGGGCGGCGTCATGGACCAAAAAGTGATGCCCGCGCGCGGACAGGTGGTGCTAGTCCGCAACGAGGCGACGCCGAACATGGTGTGCACGAGCGGCACGGACGACGGGAACGACGACGAGTTGTGCTACATCATGCAGCGAGCTGCAGGTGGGGGCACGATTCTTGGAGGTACGTACATGAAGGGTAACTGGGACGGCGTGCCGGATCCGAACATTGCGACGAGGATCATGAAGCGCGCCGTGGAGGCGTGTCCGGCGTTGACGGGTGGAAAAGGCATCGAGGCGCTGGATGTCATTAGGCATGCGGTGGGGCTGAGGCCGTATAGAGAGGGCGGCGTGAGGATCGAGAAGGAGAACATCAATGGGACGTGGGTGGTGCATAACTATGGACATGGCGGATGGGGATATCAGGGCAGCTGGGGGTGTGCGTTTAGGGTGCAGGAGCTGGTGGATGAGATTAAGAGTGAGTTGAAGCTTGGCTCTAAGCTCTAGTCTAGAGCGTTGGAATTACTGGATGAATAATGAAGGTCTTGGAAAATAGTGTGGTAGTAACTATTTCTGGTTCAAGGTCAATGAATGTACCTCCGTGACATCTGCTCTTAAGAAGTTTTGGCCGTCACCACCTTCACAGACAATCTTGACTTATAAACACGAACAAACCACAAGCAAGGATAGATCACGGCTAATGATGACTAGTCCGCGAGGGCAGATCAGTTTGCATAGGATAACTGGTAGGCTTTGGGGGGAAAAAACAAAAGCAGCAAATCACGGAGGTTGATCGAAGACCAAGTAAAGTAGAGTCAGACGGTATTAGTATTCTCTAGTATCTACTCCTTTCCGCCCAACCACCGGTAGACAACCGAAAAGTCTCTGCCCTTGCATCGCTCTTCAGACTCGGCAGTCTCGTACACTTCCGAGGCCTTGTCTGCTAGCACAAGCTTAGCATCGGCTTCCTTGGCTGCCAGGATGGCCAGCCTCAGGTCCTTGCGCATCAGTCCTATTCCAAAACCGCCTTGGTAGTCGCGATTCGCCGGGGCAGTCTTTACGACGCCTGGCACAGGGTTGTTGACTTCACTAGGCCAGCACTTTCCAGTACTGACATTTATTACGCTGGCGAGCACCTTCGGATCAAGGCCCCATCGGGCACCGAGGTTCATAGCCTCCGCAGTAGCAATATTCTCAATTGCTAGCAGGTAATTGTTGGCAAGCTTCGCCGCCAGACCCGCTCCCTGAGGACCGCAGTGCAACACCCGCTTGCCCATGCGCTGCAGGACGATTTCAGACCTCGCGACAAGGGAGTCAGGGGCACCAAGCATAAACGTCAATGTACCAGCGGTAGCTCCGACGACACCGCCTGACATGGGGGCATCGACAAAGTGACCCTGTCCGTTAGGGAGAGCCTTGTCTACCGCGGCCGCAACCTCACGCGAGGACGTGGGGTCGATGGTCGAGCAGTCAATGAACAGACGAGGACCAGGACGGGGAGGTAGCTCATCCTTAAGGATCGACTCGTATGTTGCCTTGACATGCTGAGGTTCGGGCAAGCATGTTACAACCGTGTCCTATGTCAAGATCCCAGTTAGTCTTGGGTCGCCATTGACATTGAATGATGACAAAGAATTGGGTGATGGCTTTTTTCAGAGGATTGGCTTATGTTGTATAACGATAATCACTTCAAAGCCCAGCAAAACGCCGGGCCCAACTTAGAAAAACTCATGAATTGGAACAAACTCATCATAAAAGCTTTTGGGAAGAGGGAATGAAGGCTAAGGACAAGAGTGTGACGTACCGCTTCTCTCGACGCATCGGCTGCACTGTCCGCCACGTGAGTGGAAGCTCCTCCGGCTTGCTGTACTGACATCTCCTGGGCGAGCTTTTCAGCCGCACCCCGGTTGATGTCGTACAGGCGAATAGTATCGCTTGGTGGAAGCTTGGATTGTAGGTTTCTAGCCATCTGATAGCCCTATAATCCGAGTGTTAGCAACCAATTCCGAGTGGAAGCACGGGTGTAGGAGACGTACCATCTGGCCTAGGCCAATGAAGGCGTAGTTATCCAACCGGCGCACGGTGGACGAGAAAGTTCGGCGTTGAGCAAGCAGCTGCTTGCACAACCGCGTGTTTGCCTTCATGGTAATTTGTAAAAAAGAGTGCGTATTGCGCTTCGATGAAGAACGGTTGTGCGCAGAAACACGATCGTTGAAGGATTGACCATACGATCGTAGTCTTGTTCGGCGGCGTAGGTAGGCATGTTCACCGTGACCAGCCAGGCGCGCAGGTGATGCTGGCGGACGACAGGAAGGTGGTTGTGATTACCCGGAGGTAAAGCCGACCATTGCCGCCTTTGGCCAAGACCTGGAGCAGCAGGTCATGGGATCGCCAGGCGAAACCCAATGGAAGCTAACTCCTCGGAACAAACGATGGAAGAAGAGGGGTCGAGGGGTAACGGCCGACGCTGCATGAGCGTCAAGGTCGCGTTCCCTTTTGGCAAGTTCCCAATCAAGGACTGCCGGAATGAAGCCCGCAAAACATCATTGTGGTGTTGAAGTGTGGTGGGAAAGGGAAAGGGAAAGGGAAAAGAAAAAAAAAATGAGAGAGAGAGAGCGAGAGGAAAAAAAAAAGAAAAGATATGCGATACGTTGAGCGGAACAAAATGACTCGTGCGCTTCCAAAATTGGAGTCTGCTCGTTTACGACGATAATAGCCCCCATAGCTTCATATCAGCCATATCCCCCCACCTGAAGCAGGCGATAAGCCGAAAACGTGCAAACACTCAACGATATGGTACCTCTCCACCATCTGGCCCGTTCAAGTCGAGTTTATGACATTTGGAAGTGGTTGTTGTCAACGGATGATGCCGAACGATGAGGAACTGCCAATGTGACTATGGCGTTGCACTCATCGAGACTCCAGCCTCACAAACTTGCATGACAAAGAATATCCGACACCCGAAGACAGACACTGGAAAATCCCTTGCCGAAAGATCTGCTTTGTTCACTACATGACACAGTCCACTAGAATAGGCTCTACTATCTACAAAAGGAGCTTCCCAGCCCGGCACGAACTTGGGAGTCTTCCTCCGCTGTTTACACTTTCATTTCCCATCCCAGCGAGTTTGAGTAGCATGCCGCCTGCCCTTGTGTTCAGAGATTGTATATACCTATGTTGTTCCTACATGAGAACCAGATTCCATCCAAACGACCGGTCCACCTCCATTCAAAGCCACGGCCCTTCATGCCATGGACTCTCAATCATTGATTGACAGGCGACAGACGCCGAAGTGGGGGGGTATGTGCAACGTAAAACAAACCGAAAATGAAACCAACCTTGAATTCAAGAAAATCCTATTTCCGTCCAAGTCCTGGTGTCCAACCATGCTGCACACCGAAGCTAACCACAAAGTTCGAGTTGACCCAAGGTTAACCAGTTACAAGAGCAAAACGACCATTATCCCTAGTACACAGAAGACTCCTTGAACGAACTCGGCCTGCGCCCCATGTCTCCTTCAATATCGCGTCATGTGCCGACTCGGCTTAAACAGAACAAAGAAATTTGGTGTCTACGTCCCCACATGGGTTTATAGTACGTTGGCCACATACGGTGTGATTATGGGAAGAAGGGCACTGCGCAGAACGGGTTAGCACACGCTCAATACATCACTCGGAAAAAAGCAGCACGTACCCAAGAGCTCCTACGGCAAACGTGGCAGTGAGGCCGAGGTAGGCGCGCTTCCGGATTCTATCCTTGCGCAACTCTGCCTCGGTCTTCACCCTCTTGGCTTGCCGAGGTTGTTCAGCCTCATCTGCAGCCTTTTCATCCCCATCGACGCTAATCTTCTCCGCCTTGCGCTTGCCCTTGCTATCGGCCTCCTCTTCCTTGGTAGCCTCGGTCTCGGCCTTGGCCTCGCCTTCAGCCTTTTCATCCTCAGCACCAGCCTTGGAGGCCTCAACAAGGGCAGCTGCGGCCTCAGCATCAGCCTTGACGGCAGCCTCGACCATCGCCTTGGCCTCCTCGATCATCTTTCTTGCCTCTTCCTTGGACGGAGGCTCACCCGCCATTAGAGGCACCTCAAGCTCAACCTTGGTATGCTTCACCTCCTCGCCATCCTTATCCAGCTTGACGTCTTCATCGACTCGCACCTTGATCTTGGGCTCCTCCTCAATAGGTTCCAGCACGACGACAGGCTCCTTCTCGATCGATTCCACCTTGAGCTCTGCTTCGGTAGTTTGGATCTTGGTAACTGGAACTGTGTTGATCGGGGTAGAGGTAGGAATCTCGCCATTGATGAGCGTGGGGGCCTGGGAGTCGGCGAAGCTGGTGGCGGGGGTTTCAGCGGAAGGGACAGCGGTAGCGGTGGCGGTAGTAGTAACTGTAGTGGCAGAAGCTTCCGTGGTAACCGTGCGCTTGGTATTGCGGGGGGTGGTGCCGCGTTTGCTGGTGGTTGTAGACTTGGCGGGGCTGGAGGAACGGCGACTGCTAGGACGGCTGCGCGTGCTGCGAGTCGTAGGCGGTGTGGGAGCAACAAGAGGAGGCTGGGCTCCGAAAAACTTGGGAGGGGGAGCAATCTGCTTGGGCGCACTGCTGTCGGTGGCTGTGACGGCGATATCTGAGGGATCGAGAAGGGCTCGGATCCAGGGAGTGATCTGATACTCCTCGGCGAGGATCAAAGCCTGCTCAGGGGGAATCCAGACATTGCCGGCGGTTTCCTCGGAGCTCGTGGTGGGAATGGACTTGATGTATTTGCGCTCCGCTTCCTCCTCTTCTTGCGACGCATATGGGAACGTGGCCTTGAACATGCCGGTAGCCGAGATGTAACCATCCTGGCTGCGGCGCATGAGGAAGTAGCTGGGAGGAGAGGACTTGAAGATGCCCGAGACGATACCCTTGGGCAAAGGGGCTCTGAGGTGGGCGTAGTCGAACGCCAGGAGAGACGACGGATCAACCTCAGCGCCCGGAACAGCAGTGACCATGCGAGGGGTCAGTTGAGTCTGCCCCAAGCGGCGACGGCTTGCAAGATCTGTGTCTGTAGTTGCGCAAGTCAGCTTGTGGTTCTCGTTCACGCACTTGTGAACGGTGGCTTACGGGACGGCACATCCTCGAGCATCAGAGGATTGCGACGGGCCGGAAGATGCCTAGCTACTTGCGCCATGATGTCGCGGGGGAATGGCTGGGCCGCTATACAAATGTTGTGGGATGAATTGGGGGAAGGCGGCGATGGCCACAATGGGTGGTCTCCTGTTGGTGTCGTGAACGGCGAAGACTTTTGCGCGCAGCTCGCAGTGTGTCCTTTTGGTCGGAATGGTCGGTGGGACAACGCAACCAAAACGAGCCAAAACACAAAATTAAAATTGCTACTAGCAAAGCGATTTGAGCCAAAGAGGATTCTGGCTAGAATTGATGCTGATTCAATGGATGCTCCCGTGCGCTGGAATCCCGTGGAGAGCACGGCGGAGGATGGGATTGAAGGTGTGTGTGTGTGTGTGTGTGTGATGAAGGATGATGACGATCAAGACCGCTCGGGGGTGCGAAAAGTGCGGTCGGTCGCGCGCAATCTGGCAGATTGGACTCTGGGGAATCACTGGAAGCTTAACGGGGAGAGGCAGGATGAGACAAATGACGGGTTGATGGGGGCAACGGGGAGACCGGGGTCAGAGCTTCGGTGCAGCAGTGCAGAGCAGAGTGCAGAGGATAGCGCGACGTCGTCCGCTGAGGAGGGTTTAGCGTGTCGCGGGATCATGGGACACGGGCCACGCAGCTTGGGTGGGATTCGATTTGATTGTGGGCACTATTTCAGGGCTAGCTTCCCTTGGGCGGAGAAGGCGGCCACTGCACCACCTCACTGCAGACGACTCCCGTTGGAGTGACGGCAGTCACAACTGAACTCTGGGAGGGTGTTTGGCGTGGGGTGGCCCAAGCGCCCGTCCAGCACCTCAACTGTGAGTGGCAGCACATCACTTCGATCAGTGTGCTCAACAAGCCGATTGGATTCCCAACATCCCCACCAATAAAATACCACCAGAAACAGAGACGGCTGTCCGCAGCTCGACGACGCATCCTTTTGCAGGAGTAGCGGCGGGCGGTGCAGCAGAACAGAAAGCGGAGAGACAGGGTCCTCCACGGATGCAATGTGAGCAATGTTCCACACGCAGTGAGACTCTCTTCACGTCTCTGCTGCAGATGATGTCTTGTGGTGTTTGGAGCAGCCAAGGGACACAATCAACATGCGGCGACGAATGGATGTCAACGAAGTCGACACAAGGCCTCCTGATAAGATACCATACGGGTCTGCTGGACTGACGCTGGCCTCGACGTGAGCGAGTGGGGAGGGGATTTGGTGATGCATAGGTACGCACACAGAACTGTCAACCCGTCATCCCGTCCCAGGAACCCGTCAACCCGTCAATCTGGGGTAGCCAAGACCTCTACACCACCAGAACCATCATGCTCACCAGCGATCACCAAGCAGAGCAGAGGCGTCCTCAAGCGTTTCACACCGGGATGCTTCAACGGCTTGTCTCATGTTGGATCAAGCTCCATTCCGTGCTAACAGTTGTAAGACAACCGGCAGAGAACGGGTCTCAGCCGCTGAGGAGAAGGAAACGAACGACAAGAAGGCTGAAGGGCGGTGATATCGCGCTCTTCCTAGCTAGCCGAAGGTGCCTACGTATAAATCAAAATAACCGGAAGGCTGGCCGTTCCGTGATCTGACATGCCGGGACTCAACGGTGAAGAGAGCCCCCCAGTATCTCGAGCGGACGGGTCCCTGGCGGGGAAAGAAGGAGCGGTGAACGACCCAAAAAAAGGCCCCCAATGATCGGAATCGGCCCTCTCAGGTCTTGGCACCATCGCTCACCACCATCGCTACACTCTCTCCAAGCTCTGAACCCCTTTTTTCCTTTTCTCTCCAGGGGCGGTGACAACAGAGACACTTGTTGTTCACATCGCCAGTTTCGTGCAACCACTCGACTTGTCCAAGTCCATCAGATCACCGCCGTAGCTTGAACACTAGAGGTAATCCACCAGGCAGCTCCCTATTGCCATGTACTGTACGTAGGTAGGTACGTTTAGTCTCCAGGCTCGAGGAGAGAAGTTGGGGAGCTACCGCAAGGCCCGTGTATTTCACAGCATCAACGGGCAAGGCAGTCAAGAGGCACAGAAGAAGGAAACATCAACAGCCAGCAGCCCAATAGATGAGGGGGATTCCAGACTTGATATGTTCTGCACGCGGGAACCAGGGAGGACAAATTCGAGGTCGACGGCGTTCCAGATGGCCCATGGTTATCCAATGATGGGCCCGTCTTGGTGTTGCTCTCGCATCGAGACCCCCAACCGCCAGATGCAGCTCCCCCTTGGCCCCACCAGCTTTAAGAGCTGTGGCCAAAGAGAAGACATGCTGAAAGAGTGCCGAGCCCCTCCATTCAGAATTGCTGCCAGTCAGTTCCATCGCCGTCTCTCTTCAGTTGACTCTGGGCTCAGCCGCTCTCCATTGTGAGTGGTTCCTGGCGACTCGCAGTGAACGTGGGTGGACAATCTGGAACTGTGTGGGTGTCGATTGGGTGTGCACAGTGCTCCCGTCGCCCAAATAAATAAGCTCCGGCCTCGCTTTGTCCCGTCACCCCTCCAAAACCTTCCATCAGATCGGCGCCGTAAATACCATCATAGCTTCCGTCGTCGTCGACTTCTTCTCTTCTCCCGTCCTGTCTTTCTTGACTCTTCATTGCAACTTTATATCCTCCATATCCCGACGGATTTTCATCTATTTTAATCAACAACCACTACCCCAATAATTCACAATGGCCGGCGGACACGACGAAGATCTGATGCCCGAGGACAACTCGGGCTACAAGCTCTCTCAGCCCAAGCAGTCCTTGGCTGAGTACCACAAGATGGGTATGTTCCAACCTTTGTCTTTACTGTTTGTTTTCTTTTCAGCATCGCATGCATCTTATTTCACCCGCATCTTCTCTGCGGCATCGTGCGGATCGTGGGACTTTTTGGAAAAAGGGGGAACTGCGGGTGCGGTGACGACATGATGGTGACCCCTTTCACCGCCCATGCTTCACGGCGCAAAGGACTATGGCAACACCTCACAACATCGCAACCTTTCATGCCAAATCTTTGGGAAGATCACGACCACTATAAGCGCAAAGTAAAGCTTGTGTGGGTTTCCCTGTGGCAGAAACCTACCTCTGCAATTGTTGACTTGGCGGCCAAGTAAGCCAAAGGTCGTCGCAGACGTTCACAACTTCCAACAGGGCATGCCCCTGGTTTGAACACGAGGGGCGCGAGAGCTGTCGCAGACCGGAAGACCACAGCACCGTCATCCACACAACACCCAACCGCATTCAACCACACACACACACACACACATATATATCATGATGCCAAAGAAAAAGAGATACCATTCATGAAAAGAAGAACCACCATGACTAACCCCCTCCCCTAGACGAGAACGACGAGTCCCTCAAGCGCTACAAGGAGTCCCTCGGCCTCGGCGGCGGCAACGACCTGTCCGACCCCAACGACCCGCGCGTGTGCATCATCCACTCGCTCTCCATGGAGTCTCCCGGCCGGGAGCCCGTCGTGATCGACCTGTCCACACCCGGGTCGTTGGAGGACCTTAAGAAGAAGCCCTTCACCATCAAGGAGGGTGCCAAGTTCACCATGAAGGCCCAATTCAAGGTGCAGCACGAGATTTTGAGCGGCTTGCACTACGTCCAGACGGTCAAGCGCGGCAAGATCAGGATCCCCGGTGGCAAGACGAGTGAGATGATTGGCAGTTATGCGCCCAACACGGATAAGAATCCCATGTACACCAAGACTTGTGAGTTTTTTTTCCTGTTTTCTTTTCTTCTTTTTGACAGACATCCTGTCCGCTTGTTTGTCCTTGTGAATAGGGGCGGAAAATAGCTGACCGAGTTTACGCAACGATTAGTCGCCGAGGAGGAGGCCCCCACTGGTATGCTCGCCCGTGGCAACTACAACGCCGTCTCTCGCTTCGTCGACGACGATGGCAAGACCCATCTCGAGTTCGAGTGGAGCTTCGATATTGCCAAGGACTGGTAAACTACTTTCGGGTTTAGATCGCCGTCATCGTCGTCTAGTTTCTCGCCCTAAGCTAGCCGGTCACTCGGTCCAGCTAGTCAGCCGCATCGGATACACACATACACTTCGCTGTTGGCATACTGTGACGAACTGCTGTGCCCTCGGTTGATTTCGTGGGCAAAGAGGGATGCGCCATTCGCGAACGAGGAGCGAACTCGATAGAGGATGAAGATGGAATCAATCATACTGAGGAAAGAAGACTAAACACGCGCTTCCTCTCTGTTTCGGAAGTGAAGAAACAGGGAGAAAGATACACTACACTACCGGGACTCGACAAGGGAAAGGCAGGTAGAAACACACCGACGTCTGTTTCACCTTATCTAGGTATGGGACTGGAAAGGCAAGCGAACGGAACGGAATGGAATCTGAGCCACAGGATGGTTTGGTCTTTTTAGGGTATACGCCCCCCTTTCCGGGCAGGAGGGAAGGGGAAGAGGAGAAAACTTCCTTATATTTATCTACATACATACATATCTTATCTTAGTAGTATAAACACACATAACTCTCACATACGCAATTCAGGTGTTGCGGTTTCTCTTGTCTGCTATGAAAAAGTTCGGAGGGCTTGCTGTTGGTAGAGAAAAAAAAAAAAAAAAACTGTCCCGAGTACCTCTATCATTCATGCCTGCTTCTAATCTATGACATTGCGGTCGCTAGCGTGGGTATATGCAGTGTATTCACACTCTTTGGTGCGAACAAGTTCAAGCCAAGACCATCCGCAACGCTCATGCTCTCTGTTCCAGTCCTCTATCCCCATTCGCCCTGAATGCGTACTATGTAGGGGGGGTTCCCGTCTCTCGCCGACTACTACAAAAAGTAATCCGGCAATGCGCCCCCCTCCGCCGACTTGTCCTGATTCATCTGCTGATCCTTAACGGCGTCGTTCTCAGGAGCGGCCGCAAACACATTGAAGAAGCGCTCTCCGGTATCGCTGACCTCCAAGACACTTGCCATGTTTCCGCACCGGTAGCAGTAGTTGGGCGCGCTCCATACCGTGCTCAGCCGGTCGTCGTATAGCACCTGATACCCTTCCTGACAGAGCTGGTGCGCGCGCAGAATGTGGTTCATGTTGTTCACCGCCAGGAACTTCTTGACCACCTGCGCTCCGAAAGTGTAGCCGGCGCCGCGGGGTGATAAACTGAACTCGTCGCGGTCGGGATCGGGATCAGACCATACTAGGTCGGCCATGGGGCCTTCGTGAGGAATCTCTCGGAAGCGGTCGATTACTTTGATTTGGTCGATAGAGTGGATCGAAGGGGAGAGACCTGGCGCGGAAAAAAAGAGGTTTAGCAACTGGCTTGTACACCTAGCGCCCAGAAAGGGGGTATCGCACCTCCGTGTACACAGAATATTTGGTCGTTGATGACCACACTTAATGTGAGGAAATCAAACATGTCGGTAAAGTAATGCCAGACATTGGCATTGCCGTACTTGCGCGAGCACTCGGTATAAAAGCCGTAAGACTGCGTTACGCCGCGGGACTCGTGGTTTCCTCGAATCAAATGGACGCGGTTGGGGTATCTCAGTTTTAAACAAACAAGAAGAGAAATGGTTTCGACGCTGAACATGCCTCGGTCGACATAGTCGCCTGTTGTTTTTCTCCCAAGGTTAGCCAAACATGATCATTTCAGCAGCAATCGCATGGGGGGCACGCGCCGCCCGCGTCTTGCTTCCACCACTACTACCAAGATCATCACCCACCTAGAAATAGATAATTCGTGTCTGGACAGTAGCCACCGATCCTGAATATCTCTATCAGATCATAGAACTGGCCGTGGATGTCACCGACAACAGTAACGGGGGCGCGAACATGCACGACATTGCTCTCGCGCATTAGCAGCTCTTTTGTTTTGGCGCATATCGCCTCGATAACCGATTCAGCGAGTAGTTCCTTTTTGTAAAGGCGCGAGATACACTCGTCGAGGTCGACCGAAGCTATACGGTACGTCACATATCAGCGGTTGTCGTATGCCTTCGCCGTTGGATGTATGTTGGGTGTTTGTCGGTGTCTTTTTTTTCTTGGCGGGGCGTGGGATGGGCAAGAAGAGGAGGGGCATGGACCTGTCCGCTGTTTTCGACGTTGGTGGCGCAAAGGGTGCAATGGACCAACTTACGGGGAAGGCCAGGCATGACGGGCAGAGATGATGCTCTCGTGTAGTAGGATCAATGGAACGGCGCTAGAAACACAACTTGGACACGTTTGCAGTTGGTAGGTAAAGGCTGGTGCTTCTCCCAGCGCGAGCGATGTCAGTGGTGGTGGTGGTTGGATAGATGCGAATCAACATGTTCGGAGAGATGGTTATTGTCACATCGAACGGGGCAAAAGAGCTTCAGCAGACGACGGAGCGCAATCCTCCAGTCACTTGATGATGGGACAGCTCAGCTTCAGTTTGCTTAAAAAAAATAAAAAATTCAAAATTGAAAGTTGGGAGGGAAGAAATGTGGTATACGGATTCTGAGAGAACAGTCGCAAGCGGCCTAACAGGAATACACCTTTCCGTCTGAAATTGGTACTGTAGCAGTACAGTCTGTACTGAGGTGGAAATGAAGGCGACGGGTGTTTTTGTTGCTGAGGAAGCCGAGGGAGAAGCGCAATCCTGAGTGCTGAAGCCTTTCCTGGCGAATCCAAGGAGGCTCGACGCGCTGCACCTGCCTCCCAGCTGCAGTGGAGGTGCCCCTGGGCTGCTGCTGACGATGTGACGTGCCCTCATTCGGGCCAGCTGCGCTGAGTGTTGACGGTTCCTTGACACTCAGCTGGGCAACATGGAAGTGGAAAGCAGACAGCTGGGAACCTGGAAACCGCCCGTCATCCCGGCCCGTCACTGAAAAGGCCCGTGCGGCAGCTCACCCGGCGGCCCAGGCTCTTGACGCCCTGAATCCCCGGCTCTCCATCACTCACGGCCTCACACGTGCTGGAAGGGACTGGGTGCTTGTGCCCCACTTGGTAGCCGGTTCATACAAAAGCCAGCGGTCTCCCTCCTCTCTTCCAACTTGGACCCTCACAAATTCCTTTCCCTGTTCCTCTCTCTTGCACCTCTGCTGCTTTGCTGCGTCCACGGCCACCTCTGAAGATATCTCGGCGAACTCATTTCCCCATCATTCAGCTGTGTCAACGGACGCATTGGTTTGATTCGGTGCTCTTCTGCCAATAGTTCCGGGCTTTTCGGTCCACACTTTGTATCTGATGGCTTTTTCTGCTTTTTCTGTTCATTCTGTCTATTGATTGCTGGCCAGATTCCCAGGACCAAGACGCAAAAGTCCAGTGTTGCTCTCTGGCGTCGTCTGAGGCTTCACTGCCTTTGAAAGCGTTGTTTCTGCCCTCTCTGGCGAGGCCTCTGTTGGACTGAGCCCGAGGTTATTTCTTTTTTTATGCTTCATATGCCTACTCTTTCACTGGCGTTTAAGCTCGATTGAAGCTTATCGAGCTCCATAGTTGGCTGCCTTGGATCGCAGTTCAGGAGTTGATCAACGAGTAGTATCTGGTCACAGGGAGGAAGGCATTCATGGTCTTGCTGTCCACCATGACAGCCAACGATGGGACGGTGTATGGGGATCATGACGGGGCATCCTGCGTGATATCATCGCAACATGTCTTTGTCATGTCCTCTATGGGCTTTTATCGAGGACGCAGTGGAGGGCTTTCGATGCGATCATCTTTATTGAGGTCGATCACAGTCAACATTGGCAGCCCCTTACTCGGACCAACTTCTCTGTCACCGGGGAGATTAGGGACGGGAAGATTCAAAAGGTAACACGTTTCATTTCCTCATTCTAGCTCTCAGAATTGGCCCCTTGTCCTCCATGTTTACTATATGACCCCCTCTGAGGTGGATGTAATTGTCGAATTACATAGATGGCCAGCCCTGTGCTTCTGCCTCTTGCAGGCGTCGTCCTATTCTCTATACCTCTAGTTCTCCTAGAACCTATCAATCTCCAAACCAAATCATGAAAGCAAGAAAGGAGCCAACATCAACCATATCAAAGCGATGGGACGCAAACGCAGCTTGCCGAGTCGGAGCCGGGCCAGAACCCCAATTCCCGATGCAGTAAGGGGCTGTTTCTCACGTGATTCGTGCGTGTCAGCCCCCGCTCACTTGCGCCCAGAGGGTGGCGGCTGAACTTCTGACGGCGGCGCTCTTCAACCTCCAAAAATGCGACTTGCATCGGAAGTCAGTAGGGCAACCGAAGTCAGCTGGTTCGCAATTTGAACCTCACAGAGTCGAGCCACGACCGATTCCACAACACCACAACCACACGCCGGCAGACAGGCCACTTGTCGCAGCCTTGCCTCTAGACTTTTCGTTGCATTCTGATCTTCAATCCGGCATCTCTTGACGCCGCGGCTTTGTTAGTTTTTGGCGGCTTCCTCGACACCCTACAAAGAGTGACTGCCACAGCAGTATATCCCAAACCATTCAAGTGTCCCGCTGCCGGTCAATCGGATCGTGTGGCACAGACGCGCAACTGGCATACGTCGGGCCTGGATATACATCGCTCTCGAGGCGCCCGTTGATATACATGTCCAAAAGGTTGCGACATTCCCAGTGCTCACATCTGCATCTGCTCTCTGTTAGAGACCCTCTCTTTGCTTCCCGGTGGTCGCTCGCCAGGCTAATGTCCTCGCAGCGAACCTGATCCATCATAGGCATTCGCCATCCATCAGCGAAGCTACAAGTCATCATCGCCTACAAGGTCCTCTTTATATTTACACCCACGGGACTACAAGGCTACTCCTGAAATACCTACTCCATTCAGCAGTTATACGCAGCCTAAGTGGCTTTTCCTCCTCGCCTTCAGCCCATCGCCGGGGATTCTTTTTTTCTTTTCCATCTTTCCTCTTCATCATAGTGACCCAACACTATTTCTCTTTGCTCACCCCCCGGTCAACCCGTATATACCATGTCTTCCGCCGCAGCGGTCGACTCCGCTCCGGGACAGTCCTCCTCCCAACAAGAACCAATATGTTATAACTGCGGCACTCGGGGCCATTGGGTTGTCGCTTGTCCAGAGCCTACTAGGGATGTGCCTGCGTGAGTAACCTTGGGTCTCTTTGGCCCATCTGTCTTTGTAACAAACGGGTACGCACTTGCTACACCTTGTGACTAACAGTCCTTCCAGCGGGCTTCAACGATGGCAGTCTCAGCACCAGGAAGGTCATTCGTCGGATCGCAACGCTGCCTCCCATGATAAAAAGGGGCCCGTTGTCACTCGGTATCCGTTGCCTCCTAGCCAAGGCCCTACCATCACAAGATACGGTCCTCCGCAACCACCGGCGTATCCCCCTGGTGCACCACCGCCGCCGTCGATCCAAGCTTATCCTCCGGCCTCTTTTCCACCACCACCACCACCGCCGCTACCAACATATTCCGGGAGTTACCATCCCCCGCCGCCGGCTGTGTATGGCCAGTTTCCGCCGGCTGTACCACCGCCTCCGTCGCAGTACGCACCGCAGCCTCCTTACGGACAGCCGCAATATCCTCCTCCGTATCCCCCATCCAACTACTACCCGAACGGCGTTCCCCCTCCCCCGCCTGGGGCTTATCCTCCGCAACCCTATTCTCAACCAGGTCCACCGCTTCCCGTGCCGCCGCCTCCTGTACCACCTCCCTATCCTAGTAGCTACAGTGGGCCACCGCAGCCGGAATACCATTACTCACCAGGTCAGAACCCTACGTATCCTCCTCCTACCGGGTGGGTACCACCGCCATTTGCTCCTCCCCACTTACCGCCCCCTCCGCCATCCAATTCTGGCGCAAACAAGCATCGTGGCAAGAGACAGAATCAAGGCCTGAAGCATTCGAATGCGCAAAGAGATAGACACGACAGGCACAACAGAGATGAAGGGAAAGACAGAGTCGACAGGTTTGACCGCCATGACCGGTATGATAGGTCGGACAGGTTTGACAAACGTGATCGAGATGACGGTTTTGAAAGGGGCGAACGGCTCGACAGAATCGATCGCTTTGAGCGAAATGATAGGAACCAAAGTCCTGAGAGGCACGACCGGCCCGCGAGGTTCGAGAGAGCCGAGAGGAACGACAGGAATGACAGGCGTCGAAATGTGAATGATTCAGAGGGCCGAGCCGGACCTGGGCGACAAGAACGCCGAAAGGAGCCACGAACAGTCCAGCCTGAGCGAACTTCCAAGCCCACCAATTCCAAGACAGCGGTTCCCGAGCCCAAGGAGGATGTAGGAAACGGTGAATGGGATCCAGCATCTGAAAAGGATTTGCAGCGCATTTTTCCTGAACTTGACTTCAAGCCGGCGGATCCGGTCGGAATTCCTCTACCTGCGACTTACACGGATGATCCCACGATTCCGCCTGCATACAATGCCAAATGCGTCAAGTCTCTTTATTTCAACGATCAAAATGAAAAGGAGTTTGCCTTCTCGGTCCGGGAGACATCTTTCTGGTCTGTTCTTAAGCTAGACCCTGTCTTTAAGTTCTACCCGGGGATGATCAGGAAGCGCATCGGCGAGCATGAGTACACGACTCATATAATATCTGCGCCTCCTCATCCAGAAGCCAAGTTGAAGCTTCCACCGAAATTCACAATCTCTCGGAACCAACCAAAAGAGACGCCGGAAATTGACCGATACCGCCCACGACCTGACCAGCACCGTAATTTCTCGCCCAAACGTTCCGCCCCTCGTGACCAACCACCATCCGGATTTGACCGAGCACATCGATGTTATCAGCAACACCCAAAGCGGCCTCTGGACGACACTTTTGACGGACGTGATCGTGATCCCAGGGATGCAAAGCGGCTCAGACAGAGTCTGGACACTCCTGACCGGGGTCGTGGCCGTGATGCCAATCCACCACCTCCTCGCAGACCCTCTCCAAATCCCAGGTATAGTTTCAGTGCCGATCCCTGGTCGCCACAGGCTGGTGAGACGAAGGTCCCATCAACCGACCATCGCTATAATAGGGACACATACTACGACCATAGGTCTTCGTCGTCCAGAGACGACAGAGACAAGGAGAGAGGGAGAGAGCGACCATCCCAGTATGCGGACATGCGCCACGACAGCGGCTACCACAGCAGTCGTAGCCGCTCGCAGGAGCGCAAACCCCGGAGATCCTCGTATCGCGATGATTACAGGGATCGGGACAGAGACAGAGACAACCGACCGCTTTCAGGGCCATACCAGCAGAGGAAAAGGACGCGGTCACGTAGCCGCAGTCCCAGCCGCAGCCGTAGTCCGGCTTCGTCCTATCTCTCGCCAGCAAGAAGCATTGCAAAGCGCAGTCGCTCTGCTAGCCGTGGTCGTAGCTTGACTCGTAGTAGGAGCCGTAGTCGCAGCAGAAGCGAACGCAGCGAATCCCCCCTTACGGCGCTGGATAAAGAGCTGCTGGGTTTGACTGACGAGCCTAATGAGCCCGTGAAGTCAAAGGTGGTTCCCAAGAAGGTTGCGCCGAGGGTCAAGGTTGCTGCGGCTTTTGGGTGAGTAACTCCAGTCATATCTTTCGATATAAGGGAATGAACGCTAACATGCTTGATAGTCGCCGTTGGTGAACCTCACAAAACATCTACTTTTTCTTATTCTTTGCTTTTTCTTCACAATTTGAACGAAATCGGATGTTTATCTTTTGATCCGTCATATCCCGGCGTTGAGGGAATGCAGGGCCTCTTTGTTGTGTTTACATTAGGGCTTGTTGTTACCAGGCGTTTCTCATCCATGGAGTTTATGTGGCTGTCGGATGGTAGGCGAATGGGTGGGCGGGTGTTATGGAGTGACATATTTCCTCTAAGCTGAGTTCATGCAGCACCATCGTCCAAAACATTTTTTCTTCTTTTTCATAATACAATATTGCATCTGCCGGGCACGGGAATATCTTGCTTCCAATCGTGGACACAAATGTCCAAACTGTGATGCCCAAGATGCCTATCGTACGATATCCTCACAAACCAGATGCGCAATTTCAAATTTGAAAGCTCATAGACTTTCCAAACCTTGAGAAAGGAAGGAAGGTAGCAAGGAAGAAAATGAAGGAAGGAGCTACCACGAAAACGTGAGATCTCCAGCCGCCACAGGAAGGAACACCTACCTGTCTCAAGACAAGAATACCTCCAGGTACACCTAGTGATGGTCAAAAAATACTGTCCCCCCTTACCCATATTGGATATGTGGGTGAGAGGGACAGTTATTTTTTTTTTTTTTTTTACCACGAGTTTACCTCTAATCACACCGATGAACCCTCGGAGACAACAAATATGATCACATCAGGCTACAGACCGACGCACGACCTACCTCTATAGAGAGAGGTTTATCTAGGTACCCTTCAAATACCAACCCGTCACAAATCAATTATCGAAGTCCGCATGAACTGAACCAACAAATGCAAATGTCCTCACAATGATGACTTACATTTTTACACCAATCAACTCATGTCAAGAAACCTCTAACGTCGTGGACTTTAGGTTCTCAAGACCGCTTCTGTACGCATTATGCACTAAGTAACATCGAAAAGAAATTTAAAAGAAGTTTTAAAAGAGGAAGAAGAAGAAGAAGAAAAAAAAAAAAGAGAGAAAATTGGAGACTAAAAAGGAAGAACAATAAACTGGTTGAAGAAAGCAACTTACCATACACAGTAGGGTAGGTCGTCGTCGTTACGGTATTTTTATTACATTCCATCAAACTTGTGTAGATACAGGTTGAACAGCGAACCGAACGCCCCGTTGTGTGTCTAGTGTAGTCTAAGCAAGGCATCAACGCTTATTAACCCGCCCTTTCTTTCTTTCGTTCTTTCAATTTTTTTCAGGTCTGTTTGTTTTCTTTCTGTACCATGGTATCATCGTACCACAGAAACATGAACATAGCAAGCGCTCACTCACTGGTGACTTAATGGTTGTTTGGGTTTCCTTGGGCTAAAGGTAACCTTCGTATTGAGGATGTTTGTGTCCTGTCCTCATGTGGTAGCGTAACGTGACGGACTGGCGGGCAGAGGGCAGAATAATAGTAGAGGAATGTATTGTTATTGCAGACATACTAGTACCACGATACGAAAGGTTCAGTAAAGGAGAGCATCTATCACATCAATTTGTGAGCAGGGAATGGGAGTAAAGCATCATTCGCTTCTTCTTTTGACCGTCTATTATTTATCTAGCCAAGCTCTCTCTTGTACCGTGGAGGAGTAGAGCCAAGGAAAGCAATCGATAGATGATTATTCATCCATCCATCCATCCATCTATCTGTCTTTCCTTACCATATCCCCTGGATATACAACGCTCCTAGATGGTTCTGTTTTGCCATATATCCTCCCTTCATGGTCTCCCTCCTTGCTTGCCTGACTTCCATGCGCTTCCTTGGGGGTATCCTATCTGGTATCAAAGTAAAACAAAAAACAAAGCATTCCGTGAAATAAAAGTATTTGAGAAGAAACATAAGCAATGCCCAATATTAAAAAGCGACTATTCCAACACATCCATGGTTGGGGAGCAATGGCATACATGACCACGCGCAGGCGTGATTGAGTGACCACGACCTTAATTTTGTCTCAGAAACCACCATGGTGACCGAAGCATTGCAAGCCAGAGCCAAGCAAGAAAAGAGTGAGCGAAACGTAGGGTTGAGGATGGCTGATCTGTGCGAGAATATGTTTGGGATTTTTGTGATTCCTCTGTCAATGACAGAAAGGTAATGGGGTACTTTTTATGATGTGGTGTGGTGTGGTGCGAAGAACAAAGGAAAAGCGCCTCCAACGAGTGAAAGGTAATCAGTAAGTTAGAAGATGGCGCCTTCACAAAATGTTATGAACAAGACAAAACAAATCGAAACGAGCGTGGGGTATCTCGCGGGATCAGCCAGTCATAACCACTACATATCGCCCACTCACTGCTTCTCGACTCTAGCTGCTTGCGCTGCCGAGTCATCCAAGGGTTTCGGCGGTAGACTCCTCCGTTTATCGGTGGAAGAACGCGGGGACAGGGACAGTAGCCGAGCGCTGCCGGCGCTGATGTGTCGTGCGTGTCCCTTGCCCAGATTCACGCTGGTCGCTCGCCGAATTTCCTCGTATTTCACATCCCCCAAGGTATCCGAGTGTTCAGGGCTTGCCTCGGGAGTATGCGTATCGCCCAAGAAATTGAGATAACCTTCAAAGCTTTTCGTTCGGACATTGGCAGGATGACCGTGAATGACAACGGGCTGCCCTTCCCTGACAGATCCCCAATGAGGTTCATCCTCCCAATCACTTGATGCGCGAGCCTCCCCACTGGACTGCCGGTTCCATCCAGGACGTTCTCCACTAGGACGTGCAACACGGGATAGATAATCATCATCCACGATGGATGATTCCTCATTTAGGTGTTCATGCTCAGGTGAATGTCCATCCTGAATCTCGTTATCGGGCTCTAATGTCCGAGGAAGCTGCCTATATGGTGTTGATGACCTCATGAGACTTGACGACTTTCGCCTCTTCGCCGAAAAGCGTCCGGATAGCCATGATGCCTCAGAATCTATGGAGGCAAGCGACATGGTTTGCGGTTCGGGTGTCATATTACGCTCATCGGGGTGGCCGAAGGAGGAGGGCGTATGACGGAGTGCGTCCACAGATCTCTGTTCTGATGACGTTGGTGTCTCGTATCTAGGGCCATTCTCCGATGTCGTTACTCCTAGAGGATCGATATCGTTGTTTGGGTTAGGAGACGCCTCGGCGATCGTGGGGGGAATCGAATCACCCTCATTTAAGTGTATCCTAGATCCCGGTGGCGTGATTGGAAGCTCGGGAAGATCTTCACGGAAGCGCGATTTCGTGCGCTTCGGTACTCCCGAGCTAACCCGTCGCGGGGTGAAATTGGATGGTGGTGTTGGCACCTGTAGTTGCGGCGTTTGCATCGAGTCGCGCGACGTGTTGGAGAACGAAGACGGCCCACCGGAGCTTCGTCTGTTTCTGTTCCCCCACCTGAAGATGGATGCCCATGATATAGGTCCTCTGGAGCCGCTGGTCTCCGACCCTCTTCGCATCTGTTCCGAGTGTTCCGTTTTGGCCGAGGAGGCTTGTCGAGATGATCGACCATTCGGGTTAAAGAAGAAACCCCTTGAATGCGAATTGGCTAAACCAGGGGCTTCTGGCCCGAGGGGGGAAGTGGGAGTCTCGATCGGGATGCTTTCCGTGCGATGGAAAGATCTCAGTGGGTGTGGTCGCATATTTTCCTCATCTTTTCCTTCGTTGAATTCTTCCCTCGATCGCTTTTTTGCTGATCTTGAAAGCTCGTCCGATTTACGAATCCTTGATGACGTTACCACCGCAGACGCAGGGTCGATCCCCAAACCCACGGCCTCACGGCCAAGAACGCCTCTCTCCAGGTTTGGAGGAGACTCCCTGCCTTCCTTCTGCGCGTCATTCTCATCAGCGCGCTGCTTTTCGACCCGTTCGGCTAGTTTCGTTTGCGCCTTTTCCTGTTCTCGCTGCTGTCTCCGTTCGCGCCGTCGCCGATCTCGCTCCATCAACTCGCGAAGATCACTCGCGCTTAGATCATTAGCGAGGTCGTCAACACGTTTATGTGCCTTCAGTGTCGCCTCTGGTATGGGTTCTACGAGCCTCTTCTGGCGTTGTGAAGGTTTCTTGGCAAGCCCTGATGCGTCAACCTCGCCATGTGAAGAGCCCTGTCGCGGATGTGTAGCATATCGAAGGGTTGGCCTGGGAGCGAGTGCTTCGAGTGCCGAGACTTTGTATGATATCTGTTCGGAGTCGGATGAAAAGGCCGAGTTGAGGGATTCGCGTACGGGTAAGGACACGTCGGAGGATCTCTGACCCCGAAATCCGAGACCGTTCTTGATTTTCTTGCTGTCCTTCTTCATGGGGCGTCCTGCCATCCAGTCATCGGTTGCTGCTCGAATAGGCACATATGTGCTCATCGCCTTGATCTCTGCCTCCCGCGCACGATCTTCCCTCCGCCTCTTCTTGGTCGATTTTTTTCGTAGTAGGTCATCGCCGTCGCGTTGGTTGTGGAGAGTGGGCACGCGAAAGAAAACGTTCCGACCTAGTTCAGTGTTGGTGGGCCCCTGGGAGTTGGCTGCTAATCCCGTGACTCTCCATTTTCCTTCAACGCTCGTCTTCCGCCCAAGTTTAATCGAATCGTGGCGACCGGGGGAGAAGCTGTAGGTGCGTGCTCTTCGTTGAAGCTTGTGAGGATCCGCTCGATCCTGCCCTGTCTTTGCCTGTTCCGCTGTCAAAGCTTGGCCTATTTGGGTAGCATCTCGGTGCCCATCGAAATCCGTCGTGGCGGGGCGAGAACGCCTCTTACGGCTTTTCCGCCGAAACGGCCAGATTGCCATGATGACTCGGACGGACGTTTGGCAAGAAACCGTCGGGGTGCAACCGGAAAAGCTGTGTGGTTGTGTGCAACTAGCTGTAAGATGGCACGTATGGCTGGTTTCTAGTATTGTCTGTGTTTTGTAGTAGAAGCGACCGGTTCATTATGACCATGATTCCAAGGTGTGGTAGACCAAAAGAAGGCAAAATGAGTACCCAGACGGCCTACGAATCTGATGTGGGGGCCAATATTTTCAAACCATGCTTGATATATGCCAATGTGAGAGGCGCGGTGATATGTCGCAGGATTGAGTGAGTAGAAAGCCAGAGGAAGGGGCGGCTGAGGACGGTTTGCGAGGTGGCGATTCTTTTGTCGCGACGACCTGGGGTGGCAGTGTGGTGGTATCTCCAAGGATCGAGGTAGTCAGGTACTGATTCAGATATCCATGCAGGGTCTGGCTTGGATTCGTTTGGAGGTATGCCAAGGAGATTGTGTTCTACCAGTAGAATTGTCAATGAGTGTCTTTGCTTTGTTGAAGAAGAGAGTGCACGAGAGTGAAGCAGTCCCGGTGTTTCCTCTTTGTTCCGCGGACACACTTCCACCACGCAACCAAGCGACGTAGCATTCGGCTCTTGAGGGAACTCGGAGGCAAAACCAGGAGGTTTGAGCGCAACGTGGAAGCAGGTCCCAAGCAACAAATAAGGGGGATGTTGGCTGGAGTGGTGGGCAAGGGAAAGTGAGAGCGAGGGCAGAGGTAGAAGTGATCGACACCCAGTTTTTCCCTGTTGCTGGATTGAAATAAAAAGGGCAGGATATAAGGTGGGGTGGGATCAACTTGGAGGAAGGTGTGACGAAGGGAGCAATGAGAGAAGTATTATCGACTGTCCTGCGCCTTGCTGGCAGCTCGAGTGGTAGAGGGGATCTGGGGATAGCTTGCGTATTCGAGAGGCACAGCTCCAACTTGAAGGTGCACTGCGTGTATTGGGTTGGACAGGTAGAGAACGGTTAGGGAAAGGAATAGAATGGGTTTTTACCTTTGTGAACTGTGACTGCGGGCCGGACGGGGAGACGGGGCGGTCCCCTAGAAAAGAGGAAAACGATGGATGGAGATTGGAGGTGAGGTGCAGGTGAGATGATTATGAATGGCAGCAAATGGAAAAGAAGAATGAAGAAATCAATCAACAGCCGACGAACGAGGGGAGGAGGAGACGGCAAGTGCCGCTTTTGCAAGGTGACTTCCATCTGAGGAACCTGAAGCATGGAGAGGAAAGGATGGAAGGAACCGCAGTGGGGAGCAATGAGTGCCCTGGGAGGCAAGTACCACTAGAGTAATGTAGAGCTTAGCTAAAGTAAAATAGTGTAACGCAGAAAATTACCTGTACGTAAGGTAGGTAGGTACCTACCTTGGGAGCAGCCGGGGGGTGAAGTAATGAACTGGAAGGTACGGAACCGTTCAGTTATTGTCGTCCAGGATTCAACCTCGCACTTTGTTCGTGTTTGAATTGAACTTAGTACGGAGCAGCTCTGGAGTGAGGTCACGCATTGCCTCTTCAAGTGGAGGGCATCGCGTCCCTGTGTATCTGATAGTGATAGCTGGTTCACTCCCTCAACCGAAGCCATGACGTTCTTACCTGGGCTGGACATCACATCTAGCTGAAAAATAAAATTGAAAAAAAGGGGACCTGAGCTTCCCCGGCGTTCCTGCCGTGGGTGGACGGTAAGCTGGAAACCATCGATAGAGGTATGCCCTGCCGTTGAAAATGCGTGCTTGCCCTGCTGCCCGCCCTCTGTCCTGCCCGGGCCTGCGACTTGCGAGGTCCAGTTGCAACCCTCTTACGCTAGTTGACAGCGGGCGTCGGTGCGTGTGTGCGTCTGAAGTCTGAAGTGGAGCTCTACCGACTGCGCTAAACTATTAGGGCATGCAGCCAGGGCACTGGAACTCCGTACTCCGTATTTCGCAAGCGTATCATTGGCGTATCGTAATGTGCTGGCGCTATAGGAAGCTTGAATGTTGCACATGAAGTGGATCACGGGCGTCACTGGGCGATGCAACTACATAATCATTCCCGTCCTCCCTCAAATTTAGGTCTTCCCCGCCATCAATAATCTCCCTCCTTTTCCACACTGCTCCTGTTAAATTCGACTTGTCTTTTGCGCATTGCGTCTGGCGCAACCCATCTCCGCACTTTTCTCCTCTCATCTCACGTAGGCTCTCACGAGATAGCTTGGACGACGACCTACTGGACGCCGCAAGTGACGGACATATGCATCACGACCGATATGCTACCAATGAAAACATGGAAAACGGAAAATGTTCAACGGTCGAGCACGCCCACCGGCCATTGCCATGAAAATGGCAGGTGCTCCAAGCAGTGGCGGCAACCATTGGACTGCCCCGAAAACGTGGTGGTGTAAAGCCCATCTAAAGGTCCCCTCATGATAAGGGTTGCCGTTCGAAACGGGCATCTCTCGGATTGCCAGGACCAGGACGTCGAGACAGCCCGACGGAACCCAGTCCGGAGTCGGATCGATGTTCTGTGTCCCCCCGCTTGCATCGGGCATCTTGAACGCCATATTGGCAAACTGAACATCAGCTGGACATGCTGACCTTGAAGATGCGCTTGGTCATTTTTGAAAATGGCCTCTCTGTAGAACAAGACTCCATCACCAAAGCTCAATGACCCTACCTACTTGGCTTTTGTATGGGCTTTTTTGGTCGGCATCGAGATTCACAACGAAGGCCAGCCGGTTGCAACGAGTTCTTGGCGCTCCGGATATCGACCCGTCAGTACCTATCTTTCGTGTCCAAGAAGCTTTGACAATTCTCCATCAATCATTTCTGCACTTGAAAGCTTCCATTGCATAAATGTCTGCTGCCAATATTTGCACCCAACATACATCTGTCGTCGGCGCGCATTGCAGACCACGCCTTTTATAGCCACTGATAGGCGCAAAAGTCTCGGCCACTCCCTACTGCGTACTAACAGTAGTCTGGGGTTGCCGTGGCCGTCTGCAAACAGTGCCCGAAACGCTCGTATCCGTCTTCATCACAATAATCGCAGCCCCCCCGGTGAGCACTGAGATGTTCAAGGTATTTTCGGTTTTTTTGTGTTTTTTTTTACCATCCTCATCAGGTCTTGCAATGAGTGGCCAACAGTTTACTCTTACTTATAGTGTACCATGCTGGTATTGTATTTTTTTGTATCGGTAACAAACCCCAAACATCAGACCCACCTCTCGCGATGGCGGGAAGCTGCCCGTGGCTTGCAGGAAATGGAGTTCCGTATGTTCTTTCGCCAAAACGACGATACAATGTATCGACATGCGTTGCGGACCCCGAAAACTCCAATTTTCCCTCCTCCAATCTGGCTGAACTGGGGTGCGCTGGAGCCAATTATGTCATAGTAACCCCCTCTTCTCCCAAACTTCAGCCCATCGGAGTCCATCTGAATTGGCGTTATCCTGTCTTTCGGTAAAAGTCTTTCTTGTGTAACATAGTAGAAGCGAGCCCCGACAAACCCAGCTTCGCTCAAAAACGACATACGATGCATTCAATTATCAGTGCTTCCCTTGGAAGATACCAAAGGAATCCAACTTTCGGTGGTAACGCCGCCATCATCATCGTCGCTGTCGCCGTCGCCACGCTTGGTTCGTGTTCAGTGCAATGGACCCAAAGATTTGCGGCCTTTAGTTCCACTGTTCCACACGCAGTCCCCATGCAGTAGCGCCGGCCCAATCCTGGGAATAGTAACTAGTGCACAAAGCCGCCGATAGTTTCTGCAGGGCAAGGCGTCGTTCAACTACACTACGCTATGTACAGCGCGGCCCGGTGTCTGTCAGCTTGACACGTGTGTCGGCTGCACTTGAGATGTCCAGAGTGCCCAGAGTCACGGCAGCATCCATATGTCCGAGCACAAAGGTCGTGGGAAACTGTCTCTCTCTTCGAAAAGCCTCCCTTCTCCTCAAGGGACAGCGATAAGGGTCAGAAGCAGCAAGCGGCTACAAGTATCACCAAAAGCGAGCGTGGAGTTGTTGTTGTAGGTTGCGCAGCAGCGGGTCACCCCGTGCGCTAACTGGCTGTCTTGGACGACTCTTGGGGGTGGTCTTTACCGTATGTATACGAGATGGATACTCAGTCTGAATGCCTGATTCTGCAGGTGATGCCGTGCTTGGCCATCTCCCGTCGGTAGGACAGTGGGACTTGGAATCCACCAGCGCGAACGAGCTGACAAACCAGGCACAAGAGACACTGCATCTCAGAGAGAGATCCAGGAAATGGGCAGGATGCGTGATGATGGAGCAGACAGCATAGACACGTGAACGGCGCTTGCTGGATTTCAACCGAGAACCGCAATTGCACTTCCCGTTCACACCCGCGGCTTCAACATCGCACATGCTCGACCCAAACAAGCACCCACCAAGTCCCACAGCATGCCAAATTGAGAGCACAAGAGACTCCCCGGGAGCTTGCGGCGACTGCGCACAAGATTACGGGCGTAGTTGACTTGTAAAATAAGGTCTATGTCTGTGTTGGGAACAGAGATAAAGACGCTACAGTGAAAGACACACACGACTTTTTAAGATTTCATGATGTGTGGCAGGAGGAAGAAAACTCAATCAGTCACACAAAGGATCCCAATTCCGGGCAAGCACCCTAGCTTCATTGGCTGACAACACACCAAAATTGTTGCGTGCCTGAATGGATATTGATGCAGGCCAGGTTCGGGGAATGGATAAGGCGCATCAGCCGTGGGCCGTGGTCGCAATGGAACGAAGACAACGGTGAGCGCCGTTTGATTGTTCGCCGTTCGACTTCGCGCGAAGAAAAAGAAAAGAAGAAAGGCAAAAGCAAAGTGACAATGGATCACTAGACTAATGAGCCACCAACTTCATGCTCATGCACGAGGTACCTATCTCATGGCAACCCGCTCGAGTCATCGTCTAGGAGAGAAGGAGAAAAAAAAGTGAGATCGCGCCCATTTTCCCCAGAGCGGGCTGCCGTCTGCCGCGGGAAGCAGGAGATGATGCCATTTCACCAGCTTCACAACCCACGACAGTACGACGGATGGGTCCTTACCTTTGGCGGCTATGTACCGCATATCTCATCTTATAAACCGCAGGAATCAGGAATTCCAATATACAAGTTGATGTAAGATCCCGCCGTTATGGTGAAGAGATCTTTTCTTTCAACAACCATGCCATGGCCTTTGGCCCTATCACATTCCAACACGGGATTAATGACACCACAAACAAATCACGGGGCTCTGGGAAGAGAAGGGTGTTCCTAGGTTCCTTTGGGTGTCACCATCCAGTCATGTTACTAGTCAGGGGTAAAGGGAAAAAAAAAACTTCCATGGGCTGATCCGGTACCTGGAAATGAATTTGAATGAACGAATGATTACTTGCAAGTGCAGACATTCAGGGTCCAGGTCATCCTCGCCTTTTGTCTTCGACTCTTACAGCCCTTTTCTGTTATTCTTTGATTCTTGTTATCAGTCCGAGCTGAGGGCCAGGCTCAACCTGAAGCATTAGGCGACATTACTGCTAAAGCGAGAGAGAAAAGGAAGAGCCCGAAGGACAGCCGTGTGTTATCAGTCTGAGCTGAGGGCCAGGCTCAACCTGAAGCATTAGGCGACATTACTGCTAAAGCGAGAGAGAAAAGGAAGAGCCCGAAGGACAGCCGTGTATTAAAAAGTTTAAAACATTGCCTGGGATGGATGCTTCCGAAAATCGAATGCCAAGAGACCATATTCTAGGGGTCTTTTGCTCCACTCTGAACTGCTGCTGTTCACCTCGGTGATCCCCAGGGCCGTCGGCCGCCGTCTCAAATCTCTCTTCAACACCTCACGTTGAACGATCCTTTCTCTCGTTTGTACATACAGTACTCAACTTTCCAACTTTATATGTCATGGCAAATGCCTGCGTCGCTATCATATCGATTCAACGACTAATCAACAGCAAACAATTACCAGAGACAGGAGCCAAGACGAAAACCCCACTCCCCCCATTCCATTATTAAATGAATACTTCTACCTATTTACTTGCAGAACGCCATACACAGCTCCCGCAACTCTGCAGACGCCTCCCCCGGAACTATTTGGTGTCGTGACCACCGAGGCACGCTTCTTGCTTCCTTCTTCTTTTTCGTTTCGCAGCCCGGAACCCTGGTGGTCCACGCCACGTCCGCCATCCATTCCGCCTCACATTCAGGTCAATACGGTGCTCAGCTCCTTGGACGCCTCCTACATCCGTCCACGCACAAGTATACAGTCAATGCCGGAGATATCTTTTTACGCATTACGGACGAATTCTTCCGAGTGTGGATGAGATTTCATACCTAACCGCCCGAAGAACAGGAAGAAAAAAACGAGTTTCTTCTTTTGTCGTGTGGGCTGGCTTGCACTGCCGTTACCCGTGTCCCCAAACTTTCAGAGGGCGCCTAGAAGACGCTCTTCTGGGCTTGAAATGGCGTATCGCCTGGCCTCAGCGTTGTTCATGGTAGCCTACCTGGATACCTCCCTTCGTCGGTGTCGGAAGAAAAGTGGCTGATCCTTCTTCATCCTTTTTCCATGTTTGACGCCATCTCGCGTATTCCCTCCTCTCTTCTCTTTTTCGCCTTCTTGACTGAAAGTCTCAGCATTTCTCGTGCTCATGGTCTGGTAACAGACTGTATGCAGTGGCCAGAAAGGGACAGAAAAAAGAAAAAACAAAGAAAGGGGAGACCAGAAGGAACTAACAAGAGGAGCAGGAGAATAGCAAAAGAATGGAAAGAGACGAAAAGACATATAACACCTGGGATTCGCTGGTCGTCACGGACCCAATACCAGGGTAGATCGGCCAGGCATGCCGGTCGGTGCGTGAGCCAGTGGAGCTCCGGGTCCGCTTCAAAAGGGAGGGTCCACATTTTCCGGCGTCGGGGTGGTAGAGGTACTGCTGAGTCGGAGGCGAGCCATCTCCGGAGGCCGGGGAGGCGGGGGAGCAACGTTTCCTCCGGTATGTTTTCATCCGGGAGGGGGGGTGGGGTTTCGGTAAGGGAGTGGAAACGGGACCAGCCGTGCGGTGGGGGCGTGCGTAAGCGTTGGGTGAGCGGATGGGAATGACTGGATATTCCGAGCCCACCACAATTCAGCCGACTACAGGAGCCTTGCGGTTCGCATGTTTGTCGATTCGGACCCCCCTAGACCGAGCTGTCAGCGGGCATCCGGTTGGTAGGTACTGCAGCCGTTTTGGGACTGCTGGCTACGTCCTCCAAGTCTAAAGTGGTAATTGCCTGGGGGAATTGGGCTATTCCTAGTGACAAATCGTCTAAGAACTAGGAGACTGTCTACAAAACCAAGGGGGAGAATATCCACGTCATCGCCCTTCGCCGTCATCGATGAGGGAGCAAGGGCAAGTGGAAGCAGGGTGGTGCTGGTGTGCCACTCTCCTCTCTTGTGGCTGAAAGAGGGGAGCTTGCCGCACCTGTGCGCTTGGGAGCTCAGAGCTATCCCGGAGATGAAGAAGATCCCATCTGCCCTGAAGGCAGCGATTATTCTGTCGTACCGTACCTTGTTGACCGGGAATGGATGATCAGTAAACAATTATTCCTCGGACTTCCCGAATATGATTATCACGGCGACCAACGCGTCGGTGTGATCTTGTTTTCCGGGCTGTGTCCCTACCTTTTGCCAACATGTGCAGTCTTCTGATGTGCAATATATATCTGCGGACCTGTCACAATACGCTGAGGGTGCCATCTCATAGCCGTGCTTTAGCCATTTTCTCCGCCGCCATGCCGTCCACTCCCAACTTGACCGCCGTCGAGCACTTCAACAAGAGTGCCGACAACTACGAGGCCACCACTGGCGGAGCCCCCCGCGAACTGGCGCAGCATGCCATCTCCCTTATCGCGGGCCTGAAGCCCCTGACGTCCGAGTCCAAGATCCTCGACAACGCATGCGGCACCGGCATCGTGACTGACATCATCATCCAGTCCGGCATCCAGCCCGAGATTCACGCCGTCGACTGCGCGGAGAACATGGTCAGCATCGCCAGGGGCCGGTTCTCCTCCCACCCCAACGTCCACCCGGCCGTCATGACCGGCGAGGAACTCGCCTTCCCCGACGACACCTTCACCCACTCCATCACGAACCTCGGGCTCATGTTCTTCACCGACGCTGACAAGGGCGCCAAAGAGATCGCGCGCACACTTCACCCCGACGGAGTGGCCGTCGTCACCGGCTGGGCGATGCGGGCGCCCTTCAAGATCGTTCAGGAGGTCCAGGCGCAGATCCGCCCCGACGATACGCCGTTCAAGCGGCCCGTCGCGGACATCTGGCTCGACCCCGAGCATACCAAAGCCGTGCTGTCGGGTGCCGGGCTCGACGTGCACGCCAGCACTACGGTTGACGTGCACATGGGCGGCGAGACAGCCGACGGGGTTGCTGATCTTCTGACCAAGTTTGCTTTGAAGACATTTGCGTCTTGGAGCGAGGAGGAAAAGGAGAAGGTCGCTGGGGTGATGAAGAAGATTGTGCAAGAGCGGGCCGTTCCGTTTACCAGACCCTCCCTCGGGCTCTGGCGTCGGTCTCAAGCTGACGGGGACTATCTTTGTTGCGCGTAGGGAATCTGGACGTGTACTAGCTAACTGAGTCTCTTCCTGATTCGAGAGGTTCTCCTTGAGATCGCCACAACTCGATTTGAAAGTTCGTATGACGCATTATAAGCCCGGCCGGTGTCCATGTTGTTACGTGGTGCTCAGAAACCCAATTTTAGGCTTCAGAAAATATGATCCCTGATGTTTTACGTAGTCACTCATGACAGACGTTCAACCTTAGTAGTCAGCCCCCATCCACTTCCCCGCCACCCCGTGGCGCAGTCGTTTTGGACCAAGGTTGAACGTCTGTCCTGAAAGACTAAAGTACTGGCTGCTGCTACTGCACAGAGATGCAGGAACCGGATAGACTCCACTTGGTCGTTGGTTATTGTATCCTGGAGTTGTCTGTCTAGACCTCGGAAGTAAGATGGTCTTGCATGCTGACTGCGTATTGTGTTGTACAAGGTATTCGTCCTCGGAGCTCTTTAGCATTTGTCACGAAAATAGTTGAGCTCAGTATGCATGAAGAAAACGGAGTGAACCAGAGAACCAGATATGTGGGCATGGTACCTAACACTCGGACAACGAGCTGTGATCACCACCAAAAGCCATTGTAAGGGTCAAACCCAGACCCGCTCGAACGGTTCTCCGATCAGCACCTTACATGAACTTCCGAGCCTCTCCCCAGTGTCCCCTTTCAGATCCTTCCGTACATGACGGACCCACCAAGAAACATCCAACGATTCGGTCGGGAGCATCCGTATTTCCTACATGCGTGAATGCAATATGTAGATCATCGTGCCTATTATGCATACGGTGAGATGGGTATGTAAGTAAAACCCGTGGGAGGCCAGGTTGCTGACGATCGCTGACCACACAGCGTCCTATACAAAGCCACGAAGCTTCCATTGCCTGTGGTGGTTCGTGCTTGGTACTTGACAAGGGGGCATTTTACTTTGGTTCGCAACCACAGTACTGTAATATCCCGATGTTCATCCTGTCCCATGCCCGGAGTCGGTCGGTATAAATTCTCAGGTTTTCTAATCTATCAGATCAAACCAACCGAGCTGCGAAGAGCACATGCCATCTGTCACCTGATGGATGATAGTGTTCGGTTCGTCTCGGTCTAATATCCTATAGGGCCGATGAGGGTGCCCAATAGGCTGGGGGAGTGTAGGTTTGGGTAGGCGGTTGGCTTTATAGTCGGCTTCAATTTCGAGTCTGAATGAAAGATTCTGGTAACTGTTGCGTGGGATATGTTTTCCCATCGTCTGGTATTGTAAGATCTGGTTCAAATAGCAGATTCGTGACATGAAGCTGTGAAGTCGATGTTCGAGCCTGATTCGGTAAATGCATGGTCGACTTATGTTGTATTGCACACGAACTTTGAGTTTTGGTACGACAATTCCAGGGAGTAATATATGACAATGCGTAAGGTCATCTGGGAAGTCAGAAAACGGCACTTCATCATTAACCGGAGTTGTGAAGGAAAAGGGAAAAGAAGAGATGCAAAGAGACGATCGTCGTGACCAAGTGTCAGAGCATTGCGGGGTTACCGCCATAAGACAGATATGCAATTAGACGGTAAGTGCCGCACAGTAGCGTCTCCGGAGCAACCACCCCCACCATGACATGGGGTTCAATCAACACCTCCAACGGTCCATCCAAAAGTTGCGACAGAGATCAACGCGTCTGGACACGCGCCAACGAACCACCCTTCTTGGAACAGCTTACGCGATACCGATTTTCATCATCCACGCGACAGTCACGACGACAAAGGAAACCCGCGAAATCATCGAGCGAACCACGAACCACGAACCCATCCGAGTCCGTTTTGGTGCCCCAGCACACCACACCACAGCCAAACATGGCCTTCAACCCACGAATGTCCATCCTACCTCCGCAGCCGCAACAATCGCGGCAGCGCAAAAAGGAAGAAGAAGCCGCCTATGCCAACATGCGCCTGCCCGACCGCGAAATCGTCGGCTGCATCAACGAGCTCGGCATCCCTTTCACGCTGGCCGACCTGCAGAAGCCCAATCCGATCCAGGTGCAGATGATCTTCGAGTGGTTCGGCGAGCTGCTGATGAACAAGACGCGTCAGACGGTCGACCCGGCGATGCGCGCGGCCGCCGAGGATGTTTGCGGGCCCGAACTGGGTGAGGCCATGATGCCTTCGGATACGCGAAATCTGCTGGGGTTTTACGTGTCGCTACGCAGGCTGATGCTGGATTGCGGAGTGAATGATTTCAGCTTCAATGACCTCTACAAACCGACGCATGACCGGTTGGTTAGGATGTTGAGTTATGTCATCAACTTTGTCAGGTTTCGCGAGAGCCAGACAAGCGTCATTGATGAGCATTGCAACAAGGCTGAGCAGACAAAGGCGCGCATCGAGCAGCTGTATGTTGAGAACCAGGATATGGAGGCGCAGTTGGAGGAGATGAGACACAATCGTAGGGCAATGGAAGTGCTGGTTCAGGAGAAGACGGTGCGCAATGAGGAGCTCAAGAAACGGCTGCTGGAGCTCAGGCGAAGCCAGGAGAAGGTGGCCGCGAGGTTGGAGGAGGCCAAGACCAAGAAGGGCGAGTTGGCGGCAGAGTTGGAGGAAAAGACGGCTACCAAGATTGCGCTCAAGCAGGAGAGTGCAAAACTCCGGCCTTATGTGCTCCAGAGCCCGTCGGCGCTGCAGGCTAGTTTGGCGGAGCTGAGCAACACGTTGAACAACGACAAGGCACACATTGATGCGCTGGACAGGCGGTCAAGAGCTCTCCAGACGTCAACGGACTCGTTCAGCGTGGTGGCATCGGACGTGGCATCATGCATCAAGCTGTTAGAAGAGATCGCGATCGAGCTGGCCAAGGAAGAAGAGGAGAACGTTAAGAACGCAAGGCAGAGAGACGCGCTTACGGAGCGGGGACACAATGTTAGGGAGGTGGAGCGTACCGAGGCGCTGCTCAAGAGGCAATTGGCCAAGTGGGTTGATCGCACGGCGCAGTTGCGAACGCAGAGCGAGGAGAAGGCGCAAAAGGCCATGGAGAAGATGGAGGAGTTGAGGGCGGTGCATAGGAAGTTGACCGAGGAGAGGTCGGAGAAGGGTAAGGATATTGAGAGAAGGAGGGTGAGGATCGAGCAGACGGAGAAGAAGGTACGTTTAAGCTGGACTGAAAGAAAAGAAATGAGGAGAGATGCTAACCAGTTGTGCCCTCAACTAGATGCTCGACTTGAAAGAGAACATTGAAAACGAAGTCCACGCTGCCCACGACGAGTACCTCAAGATGGAGGCACACATCAAGCTGTACATTACCGAGATGGAGCAGGCCATCTGAGCGAGCGTTTGTTGGTGGATATGTTTTATACCCTTTTGTTCGCACACTTGTTCTTGTTTAACGTACAGTGTACTGCACCGCATTGGCTCACGGGTAAAGCATCGAGGTTTTGTTTGGCATAAGAGGTTTCTGGAGCATGCATGGATACCATGGAGTGGCGTTTTGGTTTAGTTCCCAGCAGGCTGGAAAGGTTGGGTGTGGTAATCTTTGCCTTTCATACCCTTTTAGGAGGCATCAAAAGTTGTAACACTGAATGAGACCACGAATTCTTACGATTACAAACTCCTTTCTGCCGTGCTCTGAGTCCTGAACACTATACCACCCTTATATTCCCTTTCCTGCAATGACTAACCATCCTCAACTGCACAAACGATCTCTTTGCCTTTCCGTTTCCCACTTCCCAACCCCAAACTGGAACCATCGACCCAATACCCTCCTAACATCCACCGTCCTCCCAATCAACCCACCACCAACACTTCTCTCAAGATCCCCTCCTGCGCCTCTCAAAGCACTCCCGCTCACAACTGGCATCTTCTCCCCAAGCAAATCATCCAGGCTCCTCAGACTCTCATCATCCTCAACAGGCTCAACAACCACAACCCCCAACCCAGTCCTCCTCCCCGTCTCCAGCAATACAGCAGCCGTGGTGTTCAGCCCTTGCACACTCCACTCGCTTGAATCACGATGTGAGGCTAGAAAGCCGTAGACTAATAATAGTCGTTGAGATTGTGGATGTTTTTGCAGGTTTGGTAAGGGGTCATAAGTCGACGGATGAGGAGGAGGAGGGGTGGGAACCTTGTTGGTGTTGGTACTGTTATTATTGGTATTAAAGACAGAGAGAAAGGCGCGCAGGTGGGACACGGTGGGGATGAAGACTATGCGGATGTGTCGTGCTACGGCGACTTGGTAGAGGGGGGAGGCGAGGAGTTGGCAGGCCCAGGGGCCAGGGGTGATCTTGGCCGGGGTGGTGCTTGTTGTTTTGGTGGGTTCGTCTTGTGTTGACTGAGCTGTTGCTGCCGGTTGTTGTTGATGACTGGGCCACAGGAGTTGTTGCGACTCGTGGGCTTCCTTTTGGTCTTTTTTTGTATCTGTCGGTACCTTGTCTTGGTCTGGTTGGGGTGAATTTTGCCGCTCTTCTTGCTCTTGATCTTGTGACTTCTCATCTTCTTCTTGGCTTTGCCTAATATCCCTAGCCAAAGCCGTGAGAAAAGCGACCCGGCTGGAGCAGACGATCAAGGTGGTGGGATGAGTGCAGTGGTGGATGATGTACCAGAGCAGCTCAGAGGGAAGTGCCGGGGAGCAGAAGAGAGGCTGAAATTGAGCTTGAGACTGAAAAGAGTCCATCACATTCCACGACAGGGAAAAGGGAAAAAAAGAGGCGTTGGCCACGACTTGCGGTTGCGCAACCAGCAGATATGTGCGTGTGGTGGGAGTGAGCTCCGTTTGAGGTTTTGGTATTCGAGGATTGAAAATGCATAGGCTGTCGTCTCTCATGCACGCTGCAAAAGGCGTTCCACTTGTGAGGTTTGTGTCTAACTTTAAGGTATCACATCGCGAGTCCCGGGTAGGGCTGAGTTCCACTTGTATCGCGGTGGTGGCCGTCCCGGTCCATATGGTCAAGGTGTTCGTTCGGACCCGGGATGATAGGGGTCCTCCCGCGGACGGCAGAAGCTAAAACCTGGGGAGATTCGATTGGAAAGAATACACCCCTATATGCATATGCTTGGAACCTGCATAGCGACTAATAATTAAAGCAGCTCGAGCACTGTTAGTCCACTCCCCCCAACTTTATCTTATAACTCGCAGACTGAAGTCGGCCTCATTCATACGGTGAACTTTCTCGACGTGGAAGACACCACTTGAATGCTCCCGTTATCCTGTCTTATTACCGGAGAAAAACACTGCAATGGGGAATGAAGATTTTTCGGATGCTGGTCAAATATGGAAAGGGGCGGATCAAACATCTTCTATGGTAAGAAAGAAATGTTTCGGTCGAGAGTTTTCAGCTGGCTCAACGACGGTTGGGTGACCGTCGCCGTGTCGGAAGCCTGGGTCGATGAATGTGAGTCTGTCAGGTAATGTTCCACTTTGGATTGCATTGTGTTGTGAGGCCGTAGAGGTAGATGATGTTTGTCCCGCTCGTGGTGTATAAGTGGAGGGTAGGTGAGAGATATGGTGGTCAGCAAGGTACCTAGGTAGCTGCGAGGTAGGCCTGCTACGAATTCCCCACTATTCCCCAATCCACCACAGCTCCAGGCCGTCCGTGCATCACGTCACAGGAGCTCACCACTGCTGGGCGCTCAGCGCGGCACCGGGATCCTACCTAACTTTGTCCATTCCAACTGATCATCGCAACACTCAAGCGCGCTCCCCGAAACAGCGAGCCCAGTGCGCTGGATAACAGTCACTGACCCAACATGGAATCGATAGCCAGGATTTCGTCGCTGCTAGAAAGTGGTAAGCTTAAGTCCCTCTTCAGCTTATCGCCGTGTCCTCCTGCTGACCACGGCGCCTGTCTTGATTCCAGCCCGAGAGCTCACCCTCGATGCCGCCTCGGCCGCCCGCAGCGCCCGCAGCTCGTCCAAGCCTCTCGATCGCGTTCAGGTTAAGAAACTCCTCGACAGTCGCAATGAACGAGAAGTGCTGGACGGTCTGCGTCGGGTCATCTCGGTATGTTTTCACCCCATACATATGCTTTGGTGGCCATGGGACCAAGTGCTAACAGCTCGCCTAGATGATGTACCGCTCGCAAAGGACACACCCTCTGTTCTCCTCCGTCGTCAAGAACGTCGCCTCCCCGAATATCGAGATCAAGAAACTGGTCTACATCTACCTGATCCACCATGCCGAGGAGGACCCCGACCTTGCCTTGCTCTCCATCAACACCATCCAGAAGTCGCTTTCCGATTCCAACCCCCAAGTGCGCGCCTTGGCTCTACGAACAATGTCCAACATACGGGTTCCCGTCATCAGCCAGATTGTGTCGTTGGCCATCAAGAAGGGCGCCGGAGACATCAACCCCTATGTGCGCCGAGCCGCTGCCTTGGCAATCCCCAAGTGTTACCGACTCGACCCATCCCAAATGCCCTCACTGCTCGAATATCTCTCGACTCTCTTGGGCGACAAGCAATATTATGTGGCAGGTGCCGCCGTTACAGCCTTTCTGGAGATCTGCCCGGACAGACTGGACTTGATACACAAGCATTACAGGCAGTTGGTCAAGATGGTGGTGGATATGGACGAATGGAGCCAGCTCTCGACACTGCGACTTATGACGGTTTATGCGCGAAAATGCTTCCCTCGACGAACCCGGATTGTGAAAGCCCAGGACAAGGCGGCCGATCTTCAAGACTTTTACGGTGATAACGCCGCCGCCAGCTCGAATGATGACGCCGAGGGCCAGGAGGTGATTGTTCTCGACCCTGATCTTGAGCTGCTCCTCAACAGCATCAAACCCCTCCTCCAATCACGAAACTCAGGCGTTGTGGTTTCGGTAGCACGCTGTTACGATGCGGTAGGCACGCCCGAGTATGTCAAGACAGCCATTGGGCCATTGATAGCCTTGCTACGAGGCGCTCAGGATATCCAACAGGTTGCACTCTACAACATCGTATCCATTTGCCTTACCCGGCCTGCCGATTTCGTGCGCTATGCCTCGCATTTCCTAGTGCGTGCAACGGATACACAACCCATTTGGGAACTTAAGCTGGAGCTTTTGACTCTCATCTTCCCACATGCTCCTCTGCATGTCAAGAGCCTTATTCTCAACGAGCTTGAGCACTTCAGCCGAGGAACCGATAAGGCGCTGGTTAGGGAGGCAGTTAGGGCTATTGGCCGCTGCGCGGTAACAGACACAGCAGCTGCACCTAGGTGTCTGCGGTTGCTTCTCAGTCAAATCACTAGCTTGGACGGCACGCTGGCCGCAGAGAGCTTGACAGTGATACGACATCTAATCCAGCAGGACCCGACTGCACACGTCGCTACCGTCGTAAGGCTGGCAAAGAACTTGGACTCGGCCACCGACCCACACGCTCGTGCCACCATTATCTGGCTAGTAGGCGAGTTCTCTGGTCTCAACGGAGAAGAGAACATCGCCCCTGATGTGCTTCGGATCCTGCTCAAGGACTTTCCCTCCGAGTGCGAAATCGCCAAACGACAAATCATCCTTCTCGGCGCCAAAGTCTACCTACACTACCTCAACCGACAGATTGAAGCATCACAAAATGCCGATGGCGAACCGGGTCCTCCACCCAAGCTTCTCGAAGACGACGACCATCCAATTGCAAAGCTATGGAGTTATGTGCTCCTCCTGGCTCGATACGATACCTCTTATGATCTCCGTGATCGCACTCGTCTCTACAAAGCCTTGCTCGGCGTACCCCAGCTCGCAACCCTCATGCTGCTCGCGCCTAAGCCTGCGCCCCAAGCGCAAAGTCCCTCGGAGATGAGGCGTGGGTATACCCTTGGCTCTTCAGCCCTGGTCCTCGCCGATGCCGCCGGTGTTCACGGCGTCAGGGGCTACGAGGACTTGCCCGATTGGGTCGAGGAGGGCAAGCAGCCGGATCCGAGACTGAGAGAGACAGGCGTGCCACCAACCGCAACGTACGGCAAGAAGAGAGTCGTGCCAGCTTTGGAGATTTTGGACGGTGGGTCGTCTAGATCAGTGCCTACGAAGGCTAATGGTCTGGGTGAGGGAGTAGGCACCAAGACACTTGATGATTGGCTTGCGGAGGAGGAGGATATCAGTAAGAAGGCGGTGCCAGTGTCAGCACCTGTGCAACGGCAGGTTGTGGAGGAAAGTGAAGAGGAGGATGAGGAAGAGGAAACCACTGAGGAAGAAGAAGATGATGAAGAAGAAGAGGAGGAGGAGGAGGAGGAGGAAGACGATGAAGAAGAGGAAGAGAGTTCATCGGAAGAGGAGTCTGATGATGACGAGGCTGAAGATGCGAGGCTGATGGGGGCTTGACATTCAACTACTTAATGCCAATATGGAAGGAATGGTCGACTGACACAGATGAATTCCTGATAATTCACGATATGCAAGCCATGCTGCTTCTGTTCATCCTGGTCCTCCCCATAGTCACGAGTCCATAATTCCCTTCCGAATTTTCCGACACATCCTCTTTTCTGTCCAGAAGAAGAAGAAGGGCATCAAGTTGTATTCTTCCCCTGTACAAGAAAACATCCAATCTGAACGTTGTGCTATGCAATGTTACAAATAATACCGCTTAGTTCCACTCGATACCGACCAGCCTCAGGGAAATGGAAACAACAAGATACACATCAAGTACGACGAGCACAAAGAGCGTCTTTCGCGATACGCTTTATTCACAATTTAGAAAAGGAGTCGCCATGTATTACTTAATACGGCCCTCCTGTCGCTGTCCCGTTTTTGTTCATCCCCGAATTTGGGACGCGGTTAATGGGGACACGTTCGGACACGTCCCGGTTTCCCTGTCCTGGGTTTTGGAGGCCAGAGTTCGGGACTAAGCTTATGGGGTAAATACATTGGTTACTTCCGCGTTAAACACCTTCACCTTCCTCAGATGAAGATGGATGTCATACCCCGTAGCGGTCACCTATCCTTTTGGCTGGCCACTGCCTCAATCCCTGCCCACATTCGTTTGGTTGACGCTGTCGTCCCAACAACAATTATGTATGGATTGGGAATAACTTCACGAACGATTGGATTGTGAGAGGTGATCAATTTTGTTCCTGATCTATCCAATCCATCATCTCTCCCGGGTCGAGGAAGAACGATGATGTTCCAGTTCAGTTTCCACTCCTTCCTACATAAAGAAGCATTCAAGTTGAGACGCATGATACAACCAACCGCACAGTCCCTCGTATGTATTGCCTTGCCTTCTTTCTGAATGCCGGTAATCCGTCTTCCTTTCCCTCCGCCGCAATTGCCATCCTAGCCTCATTGTTGCTTTCCATTCCCTAAATCCGGTCAAGTAGGTAACTCCGCAGACCCACCACCACCAGCAGGTCGGTCTGCTAGATTGTGGGAGGTTTGCAAAATCCCCAGTCCTCCGCCTCCGGCATGTACCACCCGTCTCACCCCTCCCACACCCAGGTCATGAAGAAGAAAGCGGACAAGAATGATGAGACTGACGGGGAGAGGAATAACCAGAGGAGAAGAATAATCAGGCGAGAGAAAGAGTACGACTGGACGCTCGTGACGAAGACGGGGTCGGCGCGTTACTTCTGCGCCGCCGTTCCGCCATCTCCTCATCATCCTCTTGCTGTTGCAAATACTTTTGCTGCTGCTGCTCCTCCATGTTTTCTACCGAGTTGATCGCCGAACGCCAGTCGAGGGCGTCAATGAGTTCGTAGTCGTTGCCGCCGCCAGCCGCCACCACCCCGCGCCCACGCACGTATTCACGCACGCTGGAAAAGATGGAGACGATCCCATACCCAATCATGCCTATACCTCCAAAGACGATGAACATGATGAGGCAACTAAGGATCATTACCACGACTATAGCCGCCGGGCTTATGGCGACGAAGAGCAAATCGAGGAAGAATGAATCTGAATCCATCGTGACTTGGGCGTGGACAGAGGCTTGACCGCGGACTGGAGGTTCTGGTGTCGGTAATGTGGTTGGGTTTTCTTCGCTTGGATGTAACGAAGACGAAGCCTTTTCGATGGAGAAAGTTAGCTAGAGTCAAAAATAAACTGGCTATGAGACGGAGATTGGAGGGTGTGGTACTTGGGCTTGATTCCGTCAGCTTAGACGATCTGTTGGCTTAAGGGTATGGTTGTTGCCTGATGTTTCTTGAGGTAGATGAAGAATGATAATAGGAGAGGACAGAGGACTGGGGGATTAAGTATTATTTATATCGGTCCCTGGAATTGGGAAATTCCTGGGCCATACTTCAAGAGTTCTCCTCTTGACGCAGGTTGTCAATAATAAGTGCATCTTCGGGTCAAATATGTGTTCATATATTCCGGAGTTCCTGATGCATGACTACAGTTTTCATGCCCGTCGAAATGAAACCCCCTTTTTGACCCAAGTCCAAAAACATGATGGCATGAGGTGAAGCCGAATCAGGGCTCGTATGTGTTTTTGTAAGCACTTTTTGGAGTCCAAAGTATAAAAAAATGTTAATTACATATGCTAGACGCACTGGCGGTAGCGCTACAGATATTAGAGATCATCATAAAATGGAGGGGAAAAAAAAAATGTACGTCCGTCCCGGAGATCCGGGCTAGGATATTTCGATGAACATACATAAACAGATGGTTGGTCTGTCTGTGTGACGGGAAGCCAGAACGCAACGTCGTCTGCAACATTGGAAGTTCTTCTAGATGACAGACATACGAATACGCAGCAGTGATGCAGACAACTGTTGCGATATATCTGTGAGTGTCGGGTTTCGAGAATGTATCGGAATATTTTGGCCAGTTTACCAACGTTCATGAATGCAGGTAGAAAGTTGGAGGCGGAACGGACATTTGAGTATACCTTCCTATACTTATATCTGCCAGAATGGTGGTGGAAACGTAAATCAAGATCACTAAATCATGGCATCATGCTATCCGTAACGTGTCATGTCTTCTTTGGCAATTCTGGTGGACTATTAAGTGTGAAGAAGTCCGAAATTGTGAATTTGAACGTACATCCTACTTTATCAAAAGTACAGATTAAGCTGTAATGCTATGTATGGTATCGAGAATGGACTCGGTGTTTGGGTATGGCGAAATCCGGAGCCAAAAGCACGTCCAATATATGGAAAAAAAAAAAATTAAAAATAAGAAGAAGGAATTAAAATGGAGACGGCGGAGGACGATCAGAAGATGACGATATGGCATGTGAATTGACCCCAGAAACCGCAGTTGAGGTGAGTCCGTCTGGAACACTGAGTCTGGAACAGGCTTCCCAGGTCTTGCTGGTGTCAACATACTCCCGGCTGCGCGAGGGATTTCGAATCAGTTGCGTGGGTTTATCGGCATATGGAAGTTTTTAACAGTTGGTGAAACTATAACGTAGCTCTGAGCACGGAGAGGCTTAGGATTGTTGGAGAGGTAGTTGCGCACGAGGGACGAGACTGGACAATCCAGAACTCGGGCATCTCGTCCCCAGTGCTAGTAACAGGAATGGCGACGAATGATAGTTCAAAGCATGGGTATAGGGTTGCTTGTCTCCTTGTTTAACCAACTAAAAGCAGCTGAACTTTAAGAGTCGGCTATGTTCCTCCGCATAGAGGGCCTAGTTGATGATGAGAAGAGAAAGTGAGTGGGTTGTTCTACAGCGCCAGGACTGCCTGGGTGGCGTCGACGGAATGAATGTAGAGGTAAGCACGTTGGGTGATGACATATTTAAAGACATTGGTTGACCGAAACCGATTAATAAACGGCGGCAGGAGGCAGATGGTTCAGGGAGACGGCTGAGCAGACGCAGATTCTGGAAACTGGAAAGAACGCTCGGTAGTGAAATGGCCGAACTGTGGCCCGTCTCGACGTCGTCGGTATTTGTATCATAGTAGTCCATTCCATGTATCCGCTTCGCTACTGACAGTACCGCCGATGGTGGTTGAAATGAAAACATTGCCTGGAATTTCTCTTGTGCGATAAGTGGCCACTGAGGCATGGTAGTGTAGTTTATCCGTCGCTCTTGAGTCTGGCTTCCGCTGCAAATCAGGACATCAATTTCAACCCGGTTTTTATGCCTTCATGGCTTTCTTTTTTTTCCAGCAAGACAACCAAGTCACCCTCGTCCTTTCCTCTCCATATAGATATGCCGTCTTGTCGGGATTCAAGGCCGCCTCAAGATTGGAACGCGATTGAAGGAGCGCGCTGAAGCGGGGTGCTTGAGGGAAAGGGCGAAGGATCGATAATTGACAAAGTGTATCTTGGGTAGGTAGAGGTACCTAGGCGTAGGTTGGATCATCGCCGCCGACATTCGGTGTGATCAGGATAACCTTCCTTGATGTGTTGTGATATTTCGAGTATTACATGCAAGGATGATGGAAATGGTTTGAAGTGACTGTTGGAAAATGAAAATGGGCTCGGATATTGGCTGCCGAGATGCATTGCCGTACAGACAGAGAGCTTGCCGATAGCGACTTGATGAGTATTTCCTGTACCTGGAGTTAGCAGAACCCAACGACATGAGCTGCATCATGCATGACGGAGATTGTTTACTTTAGTCATATGACAATGTAGCGATTTTGCCGTAAGGTTGACTAGGGCGGAAGCATTTGTAGAATCCTCATCGAGACATCATGAACAATCGCCGGGACATCAGTATGACTACTCCTGGTCAAGAAACTTGTCTTCGGTCCATGGGTGGAGGTGTGTAAGCAAAAGACACCAAAGACACAAAAAGCACAAAGGAAACGCATCGAGAATTTTGTTCAGAGCTCCATGAAGTAATGCCAATGGGTTTAAGTTGCATTGTGTATACCTTCCATGAATTTTCCTTTCCTGGATACCCCTATCCTTCCTTGGCCAGCCTCTATTTTACTTTCCTCAAGACAACGTTGATGCCCAGCAATGGCTTCTTACCTGTGGCACCACGTCTCGGTACGGTTACCTTGGCGCTGGTGTTGACCATCGACGGAAGAACCGCGTCCAAAACCATTCCTTGTTCTCAGGCACCGGCTTGCTCTTCTCGCTCTTCTGTACGGTGGTCCATCTATCCCAAAGGTAATCCCCTTCCAACCACAGTGCTCTTGCAAAGTAATCTGTCACGAGGTCATTCGGCGACAAGGCATCATAACAGTCCAAGAAGTTTGTTCGGAGCCCCATGTCAATCCACCTAACATCACCCACTTCTGCCAGGTGTCCAGAGAGGATGTATGTCACATCGGCAAGCTCTCGCTCGGTGGAAGAGCTCTTGATCATGCAAAGCTTGTCATGCAAGAGGTATCCAAGCTTCAGGCAGTTGTACTGCTTCTCGGATGAGAGGGGCGAGGAAACGAGATCCCTTTCCTGTTCAAACTCCTCGGGTACTGGCAGAAGGCTTTGATCAAGGTTCGTGTCGGGTGAGTGCTCATGGCCGACAAACCGGAGATCGACTCGTACCCAATGCGCAGCGTTGTCGTCGTTATCGAGATCACCGACTTGCACAAAAAGGGTCTTGCGTGTCATATCTTTGACACCTGACAGAAACACCGATGGCCGAAGGATCCTGTCAGGAGGCAGTGAGCGGCAAACCCAAATCAGAAAAAAAAATAAGAAGAAAAAAGGGGAAAAAAAGAGGAGTGGGCGTGAATCGAACGTAGGACGTGAGACAACTGGAAAGGAGTAGGAGAGCCTTATTTGCGTAGCCGGAAGACGCCAGCTGTAACACTAGCTGTCAGACGAGCCTCCTAGTACCATGTCCTAGTCCACATGGTACTAGAAGGCAGTTCACCCGCTCGTGACAGGTGGCAACTCCCCAGAACCCAGGCATTGCCCGGGCGGGGGGACGTCTGACAGCCCCTACGGTCGGGTTGAGAGGTGTGATGCGTCCACCACGCCGCTCGACCACGAGCCCACTGAATTGTTGAGAACCTGGTCCGAACCCATGACTTATCAACCAGCCTTGGCAGCAAAGATGAGATGAAAAGGGGTAGCTGATGCCTACCTCAGCTCGTCCTTGAAGACGGCGAGCCATGCGCTCTCGTCAATGTTGAGCAAGGATAACGGGACTGCCAAGTCAACATTCTGACGAACACCCTGCATTCCCCGAAGTTGGAGAGAGAAACCTCCCATGACAGCGGAAGGGATGTTTTCCTTATCGAGTATGTCTGTGACGATGTCTAGCGCAGCGACTAGCTGGCTTGTTCTTGCACCTTTGCTGGATGAGTTGAGTATCTCCCACTCACGGCTGCCACAGTACTCCCCTGGTCTCAAGGGGGGCGGTCGGTCAAAGTAGTCTTCGATAATGACAAGACTGCTTTCGGTGGACGGACTAGCATCATTGTCCTCCGGAGATTCAATGAAAAGGCTGTTCATACCAAGACTACGTTCGGTAGACTTCGTCTTTCTTCCAAATTGCCAGAGAGTCGTCTCAAATCCTGTGGTAGTGTTCCGTTCAAGGTGTTTGTGATAACGTCGCCGCACGCAGATGTCCACTCCTTCGGGGACAGGAACAAGAAAAACCTAGAGTATCAGCATATTCTTATGCTAGATAGTTGGTCGTATTTGGGATAGTCATCCTCGACCTCGTCACTATCATGAGTAGGCCTCTCGACTAACAGGTGCTGAACGAGAACACATGGTTCGATGCTCTTGATGAACCATTGACGCTGTCCACCATGGATGGTATTTATGCATGTGATAGGATGAGACATCAAACTGTCTAGATCCTCTCCACGGCTTGAAAAGGTTCAATCATCCACTGCATAGATGTCTTCCGTTGTCCAAGTCGTGTTTACCTTCCTATTCCTCATCCTGTTAGTAGCTCAGGGGTTCCTTCAAAGAGTGTCCGGCAGAGCTGCACTAACACTTACACCAGAAAGAAGCTGCCAGGTGCCGGTGGATCTTGCACCAGGTAGACGCTGGAAAAGGCCCCACTATAATGAAGCGATTGGCCAATCACAAATATCGGATTCCTGTCCGCTCAATCGTTGCCGAAAAAAAGGACGTTCCCAGCACGCCGCCAATTCCAACGTCGACTCGTCGACCAACCTCCATCAACTTCCACTTTATGAGGTTTGCCACGAGCATCACCAACCTCGACGGTACTTAGTCATCCCGACCCATCTACATGCGTAGTATTGAAGAAGCCCATCTTCCTTTTCATTGTCTCACAAGGAAAAACCATAGCTGTCCGTCTCCTTATCTACTCCAGGCCATTGCCACTGACGTACACCGGCGCACATCAAGCTCGCTCCCGGTTGGCAATTCCATATCGTCCATTTTACAAGCCATTTCATTCAAGGAGGGAGAAAAAAATACTGCCGTCTGCAAGCACACCATGGCCGAAGCTGCCGAAGACCCACAGGACTTTGCCAAATCCCCGACTGCACCGAGCAGTCACCTGCATGAAATATCCTCCGGACCTCAAAGCAAAAAACGCAATGCCTTTGCTGAGCTGATGGCGCCCAAGCCCAAGGCAGCCAGGCCAGACGCTTCCTCGAGCCGGTCACCAGCCGGCATTCCTTCCCCTGCGCACAAGAGAACCAAGAATTCGGGAGGTAAAACAACAAGGTCAAAATGGAGCGGTGCCTTGCTCGAGTACATAGACCATCCCGACCGCTTTCCCCAGCAGGTTATTCGCGTGACGGACAAGACGGTGCTAATCCGTGACGGCTTCCCCAAGGCCACCGTCCATCTTCTGCTCATCCCCCGGTCCCCTGATCATTACGATCTGCATCCGCTCCAAGCTTTCCAAGATAAGGACTTTCTTGCCATGATGCGAGACGAAGCTGCCAGCGCCGCCCGCCTCGCTGCTGCCGAGCTCCAACGCAATATATCAACCTTTTCTGTATCGAGCAAAGCACGCAATGAAGCCATGGACAAAGGAGTTCCTTTCGACCAACTTCCGCAAGGCCGGGATTACCTGTCAGACATCCGTATCGGCGTGCATGCTCATCCTTCCATGGACCATCTTCACGTGCACATCATATCGCGCGACATGCATTCAGACAAGCTCAAGCATCGGAAACACTACAACAGCTTCAACACGCCCTTTTTCATTCCTCTCGAGGATTGCCCGCTCGCCGAGGATGACGAACGACGCAATACATCCTTCCAGAATGGAAACCTGGCCAAGGGATTTGTTTGTTGGCGCTGTGGACAGGAATTCGGCAACAAATTTGCCGAGCTCAAGAGGCACCTTGAGACCGAATTTGCGCACTGGAAATCAGAGTAACCTCTAGGCTGGGATGGGAAACCTAGATTTATGTGGTTCTGACCGCACCAAAACGGGAGCTCTGCGTATTCTGCGTCGATACGAAGCACTTCGAGCATGCAAGGTATGCAGTGGTGCAGTACCTCGGCTGGCCATGCGTCACCACTGCTTGTTTCTTTTCGCCCGAGAGAGTTGGAGTCACGCAGTTGGAGGACATGTCCCCACAACAAGAACGAGAGAAGACACTGACAAAAACCTCCATCATCGACTGTTCCCCGCATCGGGTAGTTACGCCAACCCAACTAATTGTGATGTGTTAAAACACCAAAAGAAGGAGTTGGGGCCACCAATGGGCACTTTACTGTTTCCAGTTCCTGAAAGCCGACAGCAAGCGAGGCACTTACCCTTGTTCCCGATTGAGATGTCCAAGGTCCCTACTTACCCGCTTGCTCGGTGTTCGGGGATTTCTCTACTAGTAATGCTGCTTGTTTACGTTCATGTTTACACTGTTGGACCTTCAGCGATGATGTCGACTTGATGTAGAACAGTGGGCAGCAATAGATATCTATACAAGAATGGCCAGGATGCCACTCAAGACCTTGGCCCTGTTATGGAGGCTTCCCTGCAACAGTCATACTCCGCGCACCACACCAACACTTCGACAAGAAACCGAGAAGTTGGCCTTTCTTGGCCAGAACCGTATTCGTATTCCTGTTATCCGCCTGCGCAGAGGCGTCAAGAAGTGTCTGATCTTGGAAGTTGACGCAGATTGGGGATCGCCGACACTCGACAACAAGGACGGTGCTGGCATCATCAAGTTATTTGTGGGAAACAAGTGAGCACCCCTCCCTAACATGTGGCCGCTACTCTTCAGCTTGCAGTCCGAAACTGCCTCACGCTACCCGTATGGCCCCCTTTGGCCTTGGATCTCACGATGTACGTACTCGCATGACGCGGCTCGAGCAAGGAGTAAGAGGGAAGCAGTGAAGCTGATGATAAAATGTCAGACTTCGCCAGTATGCCTGTTCTACAGGAGTTTGGTTCTGGCCTCTTTGCCAACACCACATTTACTCATTTCACCTCATCGGCACCGCACTTTTATGCCACGTCAAACTGTGATCCAGGAATCATGAGAGTGGCTTGCTTATCCTACGTCTGGTTAGCGTCCATATTGGGCCTTGGTTTTCGAGGAGGAGTGGCACCTGCGATAGCGTCGTTGGCTCCTTGCATGGGCCAGTCTGACCTATCAGTGACAGTCCTGGGAGGCGTAGTTCACGGAATTGTCAACGAGACCGAAGATCCGTGTGTACGCCAGTTTCTGGGTATCCCTTTTGCTCAACCCCCTGTAGGAGACCTTCGCTTTGCCCCGCCACAGCCTGCTGAGCCGTTTGGTGAACTCGATGCCAAGAAGCTTCCCCCAAGCTGCATCCAATACCTTTCCACAAGCCCGCCCTCCATCTATACTCAGTACCTGAACGAATTCAACGTCCAGGGTCTCAATACCACCAGCCCTGATATCAGCGAGGACTGCTTAACTCTCAGCATCTGGGCCCCACCAACTACCACCGACGACAGTCTCCCCGTCATCGTCTTCGTCTACGGCGGCGCCTTTAGCACAGGAGGTCAAGACGTCCCCGTCCAGATCCCCACGGACTGGGTACAGCGCACCAAAAGCCACATCGTCGTCACCTTCAACTACCGCCTCAACATTTTTGGCTTCCCCAATGCCCTGGGCATTCCCCTGGACGAGCAAAATGTCGGCCTCCTCGACCAAAGACTCGCCGTAGAATGGGTCCAAGACAACATCGAGGCCTTTGGCGGTGACCCGACACGCATCACCCTTTGGGGCCAAAGTGCCGGTGCCGTGTCCGCGGGTTACTTCCAATATGCCTACCCTATGGACCCAATCGTGAACGCGGTCATCATGGACTCCGGCAGCGAGCTGACACCGGTTGCTCAAAACCTCGACTTTGCCCATTTCGGTTTCACTCGTATCGCTGGCCAGTTGGGTTGCGGCAACCTCTCGGCGGCAGAGGAGCTGGCGTGTATGCGCTCTGACAGTGTCACGGCAGAAGCCATCAACAAGGCTGTGCAGACTACCAATGAGGCGGCGGGGACGGACATCACCAAGTACGTCTTTTTTACGCCGGTGGTGAATAATAGAACGGTATTCCCGGATTATACGGCCAAGTCCTTGGCAGGGGAGGTTGCCAATGTTGTAAGTTGTTCCCTCCCTGTTGAAAGATCATGTTTCCAGACAAGTAAATAGACGATGGATAAGAGACTAAGAACTGGACTTGTTTCAGCCCACAATCCTCGGCAGTAACGCCCAGGACGGCCTCGCCTTCGTCATCCTCAGCACTGCCGTCAACCAAACCGAAGTTTTCGAAGCGACATTAGATCTCTTCTTTTGCCCAGCCTTCAAAGCGGCCACGTAAGCTAACCATGGCACATCATTTCTCACCCCTTTACCTCAGTATCCATCACCCAGCCCAGCCCAGAACCTACTCTAACCTCTCACCACACACAGTAACCGCCTCCTAGCCTCCGTCCCCGTCTTCCGCTACGAATACTTTGGCAACTTCACCGATGTTTCGCCCCTCCCCTTCCTAGGTGCCTACCACGGCGCCGAACTCCCCCTTATCTTTGGCACCTACGATATCTTTCCCGAAACTTCGACCCAGTCGCCGCCGCCGGACAAAAAACTGGAAGTTGCCACGAGCCGTACGATTCAGAATGATTGGGTGGCTATTGCAGCTAACGGGGCTGACGGGCTAGAGGCGAGAGGATGGCCTCTATATTCGAGTGTAGAGGAGGGGTTAATTAGGACCTATGGGGTCGCTGCGCCGGTTGAGTCGACGGGGGATGAATGGGGTTCAGGGGGCGCAGGGAGTATAGGGGGTGTACCGGCTGGGGTGGCGGATGCGAGGAGGATTGAGGCGTTGTGTCCTGCGATTTGGCAGCCGGCGGAGGTGTCGGAGTGAGGGGGTGGGAGGGATGAGGAATATTTAATGGAATTGGGACAATTAGACTAAGGGATGGGTTGGAGGGCATAATTCGAATGATTCGGGAGCAAATAATCAAGAAAGGGTTACGGACACGGTTGAAAATAGGTCCGTTCAAAGCATCTCCATTATAGGGCATTTTGTGTTTCACACTGCTACAGACTCAGAGCAGATACATGACACAGCGATAAAACAGATATTCATACTCAGGATACTCTCCAAGCCCTCCACGTCCTCCCATCTTCGCCGGATCATACAACCCTTTAGGACCCGCCCTGTATACAAACCCGTCGACCAACACGCGAACACGGGTCCAACCACCTTAAAATGCCCACTTTCACTTCCCTTCTCTTTCAAAACCATCGGCTGCCCAACCCCTCGTAAATTAGAGTAACCACAACCCCTTGCCTCATCCCACGTTTTGCACAAACCCATCATCTTGTGGAAAAGCAGCCTCGTATCACCAGAAATGCGTTCACGGACATTATAAGTAATCTTTATTTTATTTCATTTTCTTTGAAAGGAAAAGTCTTCGGGGCCGCAAAACCTCGTTGACGAGTTCTTCTCGCGCGTTAGGGTTGTACATGCACGCGGACTGACCACCGTTGGGAATCTCGTTCCAGAGGTGGAAGTCATCGTTAACTATGACGTGACCTTTTTCATGTTGATGACGGATTTGGGGGTTAAAGTTTAGTTGTGGGGGGCTGCTGCTGATCGAACGGGTAGAGCGTCTTGAAGATGACAGTGAGTTGAATTGATGGAATTGAACTGATAGGGAGAATTGGAAGGCGCGTAGAGCTTGATGGCTGATACTAGCTAGGCAGGCGTCGATGGTTAAACCAGCGGAGGAGATGAACATCATGATGCTGGGAGGAAGGAAGCAAATCTGGCCGGAAAGGGGGGATGGAGAGATTGGAAGGGAAACACACCTAAATCTTAGCATTCTAAATGTCAGTCGCGCCTGCCGGCCAATTCACATTCACCCAATCAAAACAGTTGCGCGGTGTTTCAAACTGCCTGCCCTGTGTCCTTAGGTACTTACCTAGGTATGTAACACAGAAGGATCATTTAGGCGTTGTTTGCTTAGTGACATATTGATGCCCAATTGGAAGAAGGGAGGCCTGACGGTGTTGTAGGAAGGAGCATCTTTCTCTTGAACTCCGACCGCGCTCTTGCAACGTCAGTCTTTTGTCAAGGTACTTTCCTTCTTCCTGAACTCAGACATGAAGACAACCGCCGACTCCCTCCACCGACAGCTCCAACTGACCACGCCCAGAATTACGAGTCTCATCCAGAACGTCCACCATGAGATCTCGTGTCTTGACTCATTCTCCGAGATCCGCCAACGTTTCACCCACACCGTCTTTGTGCGCCTCTCCGACCTGGACCGCTACCTCGTCCAGGCCGTCCTCCTCACTCCCAGCCCCTACATTGACTTGTCCAAAGACAACGAACAAGAAATTGATGAGGTCAGCCGTCTTTTGTTTCTCAGGTGGTCATGGGCCGATGCGGTTCTCCGCAATGTCCTTGCCTGCCTGATTGAGTTCGTTGACCACAACACTCCAGGATGTGTTATCGCCGATACTGGACAAGTTGATGCTCTTGCTGAAGAACTTAGCATACGCCATGATGAGAGGTTCCCTGGTGATAGACGCGAGAGGAGAGTGGAGCAGCTGATCCATGATGAGCTCAACGAGGACTTTTTCGAAGGAATGAGAAAAGGTCCATGGAAACTCAGTCGAGAGTTGGCCGACATTACTATCGCTCCGCATCCGGACGATGTCCCGATATGGAGGCTGGTGGCGCGCCAAGTGACAGACAGATACCGTCCTTGCCTTCGTTGGCCAGGCGTACACTTTGCAGCAGCCAAGGCCGGGTTCTACGAGGACGTTCGACGAGATCTGTTCGAACATCCTTTCTACGAAGAATGGTGGAGTGAAGCCTTCTCCGCCATTCCATGTGCAACACCCTCAGAAGAATCGAGTACAGAATCACCCAAAAATGACCGAACTGAGCTGGAAAGGGACCTTCGCGCTGTCTTTGATGCTGCAGATGTTTGGGACGTCTGGACTCTGTGCCGTGTGTGGCTATGCGAGGAGGCCCTTTGGGGTGTTGATCAGGAGCCAGGCACAGCAAGAGACTTTGCGTACTTGGAAAGTCTGGAAATGTTCAACAAGCACTGGATACGCAAAACACAACAGGTGGCAGCGCCTGCGAGAAATATGTGGGATTCCGACAACGAGTTTCTGCAGCGAAGACACATTCAAGGCTCTCTAGAGGTATGTACTGTGGAACCCTCAACCGGGAGAAAAGTACCCCATGGTCAGTGTGATGGCAATGCTAATTTAGTCCTTCTGAGAAGAACGATCCAGGGTACAGAGAGGTGAGGACCCCCCTTATGCTGCCATGTCTCACTTTCGTCGCTTTCTTTAGCTCACCATAGCACCTCAGCATGAGCAGCTCCTAACCACCTACCTTGCTCTAAGATGCTCTGCGCCAATTCCAGAGCCTAAAGAGTGGTTCTTCTTTGCATCCTTTGGCAATTATCACTTTTGGGACATCACTGACCAGAACATCGTATCAGGGCTTCTGGAAAGTGCGAATTTCGACCCCCAAAGCCAAACCTGGGACCTCGTCTGCATGTCAGAGTCAAGAAGAGACCAGGAGTACAGGATATCCAACCTCACTCATATCATGCACACCATCTACCTGACCGACGACATGCAGGCACAATGTTTCGATGGATATCACCCCTCTGGACTTTGCCATCCATGCAGCTGCCAAGCAGCTGTCGAAGAAGGTGAAAGATCAGAAGAGAACACGAAGCAAGGGAAAAGGTACCAGCCAGAACATTACAAGTGGAATCACCGGGGTGGAAATCTCGTATTCAATCGGCGCAAGCTGAAGGACACGGATGTGTGTAAGAACCTGGACAAGGCCTGGTCTGATTGGGTATGCTGTCTTCCTCGTTCTTGCTGTCTTCGCCTACGCTCTCTGCTATGTGGCTCATAATAACACCCAACAGAACGACTGCTTCCTCATCCGCGGTCTTGACCACGACGATGACTTGAACCTCATCGACCGAGATACTATATACGTCCTTGAAACACTTCCAGGCATTAGGGCGCGACTGCTCAAAGCAGTAGAGCAGGAAGGTGAACACGATGGTCTTGAGACAGCAGACGGCCCCCATCCGAATCAGCCAACAAGGGTCTCAGAGAGGAGAAGTCAAGTCAAGGGCTCCAGGAGATGTCATAACCCGTCTTAACCTTCGTATTGTCCAAGTCCCGGCAGGCAGGCAGGCAAGCAGGCAGGCCAGCAGGCAAGATAAAAGGTTAAGTTGACTGGTCCCACAAATACACCACCACGACCACTTAGCCTTCTGGAACTAGCAGCAAAACCACAAATTGGCCGAACGGTGGATGCTGGGCCCCCTTCCTCCCATGGACCACTGCAACCCATTTACCTACAAGTATGCATGTGTCAAACATGTACGACCAATTTGTATGTGGAACACAAAACACATTACATGCATGGCCAAACTGCCGTGTCTCCAAGACCACCGTCTTCAATAGGTTACCGAATCGAGGTTTGGAGGGCAGGTGGTTAGGGACGTTTACATGGTGCCACAGGCAACGTTCGTTGTACACACCTCAACAACAAACGGGACAATTGATAACGGGGAAAATAGTCAACAGTGTATGACAGACACTCAAGTTCTCTCCCTCCTTGGTGCGACGGTTACACGGGTACCAACAGATGCGCCTTCGGTACTGGATTGTGGAACATCATGACCTGGGGGCTGTTGGGTTCAAGGCCAGGGGCTCATGGGTCATGGAGAGGGAAAAGGAAACACTGTGGATGATAACATGATTTTTTATGCCCACGGTGGTAGTACGGGAGGTAAACGACGGATACCTCGCTGGATATGCCGGAAGCCATGACCTGGAGTTGGGGTTGGGACAAGGCTGTTGCTTCTGGAGCCGAAGAAGAGGTGAAGCCCAAGGCGAAGGAAAGGGAGGATACCCTTGGGAAAGCTCTTGAGGACCGGTGATTCAACCAAAGCTTGCAAGGGCTCATAAGCCTAAATATGTTCGTCAGACTCGACATTGAAGAGGAAGTTCATACAGGGTTCATGGGGGAATAACATGTTTGATCGAGATCCCTGGCTTTACTCTCAGTAATTGTTCATGGGAGGGTAGGAGATGGAAAAAAAGTATAAGTATGGAAAGGATTGGACATTTTCCCCACGAGCCTCATCAGTACACAAGGACCAGTAGAAGCTGCAGTACTAGCTGCTAGTCTCGTTGGTCTATTGCTGTGGGAACACTCATTTGGAAACGTTGATTTGTTTTTGTTTGTTAGCCGAGTCTGTTTGTTGACATATATACATTTCCCTTTTACCAATCAGCACTCGCTTCTTTCTTTCCACATGCAGAGTATCATCATCATTTTTCACTTACCTTTTCTGACGACCCCCTGAATAAAAGGCATCACCATGTCCAGCGACAGCGAAGACTCGTGAGTCCTGGTTTTTGATCCTTTGAAAACCGCCAAGCAACCACAGTGATGCTAACACCTCATCAACACAGCTCAAGCTCTCTGTCCAGCGAGGACCGCTCCCTCATCGTCTACAACGAGTTCCTCAAAATCCAACACTCGCCTCTCCTCCAAGAGTATTCCATTTCCCGCAAGATCGCCCGCATCCTCCCGCTCCTCCCGCCACTCTCCACATGGGGCGTTATCGAAATCGTCTGTTACAAGCTCGGTTCCTTCTGGGACGTCTCGCCCACAGACCCCTCCTCGCCCACCACCACCTCCACCCTCCGGCGTGACCATGACAAGCGCGCCATGCTCCGGCACGAAATCGCTTTCGATCTCGTCCATTTTCTGACCTCCCCCCAGCTCAACCTCGGCCACCGCCTCAACCATGGCTACGGTCATGAAAGCAACAACGGCAACCCACCCCCCGAGCATGAAGTCCCCATCTACCCCGGCTGGGGCTTCCCTATCCCCTCCATGCCCGGTGTCTCGCAAGTGCATCTTGTCTTCCACGACACGCCCAATTACTCGGATGACGAGAAGCGGTACCTAGTCAGCCGGTCGGATTTTTTCCACGACGAGACCGTTTTTGTGGCTGTGTTTGACAGCGACACTCCCAATGAGGAAAGGGATATCGAGGGGATTGATCGCCATCAGATGCTCTGGATCGCGCCGAATCAGATGATTCCGATCATGCAGGTCAGGATTGATGGAAAGCAGCCGGCTGCGATACTGTGGAGGGATCAGGTTACAGATGGGTGGCATGATGTGGGGTGTCGGTTTGGTGAGGGGAACATCAATGGGGGAGGAGGAGGAAGAAGGAGGGGGTCGAGGGACGGGGGTCATGGACATGGTCGGCAGAGAGGAGGGGGTGGTGATGATGGACTGTGAGTTTTTTCCAGTCTCTCTTCCGCGATTTAGTCAAGTTTGTTGGTCGTCGTGGAGCTAACATTCAGTCACTATTGATAGCAGAAACCACCAACACCAGCACCAGCACCAACATCAACACCAGCATCAGCAGCAACCTATTCCGGTCCCACCTCACGAACGACCTATGAGCACTGCCTTCCCCGGTTACAAAAAGTTCTGCTTGGATCGCCATCCGGAGGACTCAAAGTATGCATTAAACTCGTCGGCTTTGTACATTCGGGCGGATATCGTGGATCAGAACTGGCCTATGGGGTATTATAATCATCACCATGGTCGTCAATGATCCTGTTGATGCCGAGTGGTTTAAAAGGGTGTCGGTCGATGACGACAGAAATACTCTTATGTAACGGTACAAGAGGGCGATGGGTGATGGGCCGAGTATGCCTGTGTAAATGATTTATGACTGTTTTTTATGACGCAGTAAAATTGGGTGTTTTGGTGCGGATTTAATTGCATAATTGAGGAGTGTCTTGAAAAGGACAACGGACCATTAACAGATCCGGTTACTGAGGAGGTGCGATAAGATAACGAAGTGCCACGACCCTAGTGCTGATCGTCACCTCCACCGTTGTAGGGCTGAAAGGGGGAAGTGGCGTCATAAATTACAGGACATTTACATTGACCAATACTGAACATCAACGACTTTCCACCTCTCCTCACTGTACCACCTCGGTTTAGGCATCATTTTAGCGAGAGGAGGCCTACCTACCTATTTTCCTCTCATCAAATTACGCGACAAAAGGTTGATAATTACCCAGGAGTGTCACATTGACGTTGCGTCTTGCTTGCCTAAAGGTTGGTGTGGGGTAACTCGGGGTACATGAACTGAGCTCCCTCCCCGCTGGATGACGTGAACCCCAGCAGCTAAATCCCCAACCTCACTTCTGCAAACCACATCGACAGAATCCGTCGCAAATTTCAACGCCATCAACATCCAGTGTAACTGCTCAAGGACCTCACGTATCAACTTAATCGAAACAAACCACGCCAACCACCACGATGGCGCCCCCATTAAGCCCCGCCGCCATCCTAGACGGCATGGCCGCCGCCCTCCCCACGCACGCCAAAGACGACACTACCTCGGACCTAAGCAGCTCCCTCGATGCCGTCGCCCTCTTTGTGCACGCAGCCATGACCTCCGTCGGCTTCCGCCTGATTGGCTTTTCCGAGGACAGCAAGCCCGAAGAACAAGCCGAATGCCAATCTCTCGCCCCGCGCCTGCCCAGCACATGGAACCGCAGCCTGTCTTCGCACTGCTTCGTCTACGCACACGAACAATCATCGATGCGCTACGTCATTCGCGTCGACCGCATGGGCTCCAAGATTGAGATCCGCGGGCTTGGTGTGGGCGACGAGCGGATTGCGCGGTTTGAGATCACGACTAGGGATTATGTGTCGGCTGCTGCTCTGCCCATTCGGATTCCTATTTCTGAAGAGACTGGCGAAGAGGACCGGAGTGACCTCCCTGAGAAGCTTAAAAAGGTGTTCATCTCGGACGAACGCATCGCTGACCTGGCGTCGCTGCTCAAGATTAACATCATCCAGCGCCTCGTCCCCAGTCTGCAGAAGGAAGGGTACGAGGAGAGTCCCGACCACCGTGCTGCAAGGCAAGATGCGGATGAAGCTGGTCGTCGCGCAGGCGGCTCTCGTCAACCTCCTCCCGGACCTCAACAGCCTTTGCATCCGCTCATGCCTGAGCCTGCTCAACCGTACCCTTACCCAGACGACCTCGAGCCGCCTGCCCGTCGCCCGATTCCGACTGGAGACTTCCCGCCTCCGGGCTTTGAGGACGAATACGAGATTAACCGCCACCCTCGCGGCGGCGGCCTGCCGGGCTTGGTGGGCGGACCGAATCAAGGAGGAAGAAGTGATTACGGGAGAAGTGATCTCTACCCAGCCGGTCTGGGACCGGATGATCCCATCAGGGGAACGTTTGCGCCGCCGCTTGGTGGACTACCGAGACCCGGAGGGAGAGGACCTGGTGGGTTCGGGACGGGTGGTATGCACCCGACTTTTGACGATCCGCTTTTCCAAGGTCCGCGAGGAGGAAGTGGAGAGGGAGAAGGAGGCTATGATGACCAAGCGCCGCCGGGGGCCAGGTGGGATCCAGTGGGTCCTGGAGGTTTACCGAGGTTTGGGGGGGATAGACCTGGACGCGGAGGAGGGAGGGGCTTTGGTGGAGGGGGCTTTGGTGGTTTCGGAGGGGATATCATTTGATTGAAGAGTGGCCATGGGAGTTCAAGGAAATCTTTCAGGGCTGAATCCATCCTGTGCTGCTACCTTTTCCTTACGAAAGATGAGTAGACGGTTATGAGACACACAAGGTACAGTGAGGCCTGACAAAAGAGAAGCTCAAGCTGTTGATAATGGGCGGTAATATGGAGGGTCGTATGATGCAGGACCACTGATAAGCATTTGTATTATATCAAAATGAAAATGGTTCAGTTGGTAATTTTCAAACACTAGACGTGATCTCGCTATGGGTGTACACATGCATTTCCAGTTTTGCGAAGGTTATTGAGGATATGGAACTATGCAAGCCGTACATCTTGATGAATTGTTATTATCATCAGATCTCACTGCCTCTCTCTGTTCACAGTCTTTTCTTTTGGTTTCCTCACTGTCATACTGATTGTCATCCATCCATCTTCAAGACCACTTCAGTCGCTCTCCAAATCAATTAGCCTTCACCAGAAAACTCCAGCCTTCCAAGACCACCCCCCAAGCCATCGACTTGCGCGCCTCAGCATTGTTCTCGACCTCACCGCCACCACCCTCACCTCCGGAGCCGTTATCCCCAAGGACGCTGCAACCACTGCTAGGCCGCGGTCGAGACCGAATCTTGTATCGAGGGCACCATCACCAACGCCGATGGAACCTCCTACACTGTCCTCACCCATCCCGCACTCAAGCGCTCCATTGGTCAACACGGCACATGTCTCAGCCAACAAAAGTAGGCGTCTCTGCTACTCCTACAGGACCTTGAACACGTGCGACGACACCATCAAGTCAATAAGATCAGCGTCGCCTCCCCTATAGAGAGACAGTGACTATCTCTCGGCCAGCGTTTTTGAGGCAGGATGCGATCCATGGTGTAGGCTCGTTATCACGCGTTCATGCGTATCCGGTATCGAGGCCACAAACGGTCAAGGCACCAAGGTCGGTAATAGCAATATCGCAGACCTAGTCAACCTCCCCATCAACACGTACCAGTCGGGCAGCAGGATTGGTGCTGAGAGAGTAACAAGTGGCGCCAGCTGGGGGGCCAGGACCCAGTGGGCTATTTCCTGCCTTCTGTATGCGCCAAGCCATGCTCATACACACTTGGACTGACACGCAATCCTCAGTGTGATGGCCAGATGCGCGCCTACAGCGTGAGGGCTTGAAATCAGCTGCGGCCATGGGTTTCTTCCCTCTTTCTATTTTCTTTTGTGGGGACCAGCTGTGCCAGTCTCATGCCGTAACAAAAAAATGGCGCTTCCACAGCCTCCGTGATGTTCATTGAATGTGTCTGAAAAAAGGTGGCTTTTGTGAGGTTCGGGGAGGTCGGTCTTCTCTTGAGCGCAAAACGGTGGTCATACAGGCGTTTCTGTTGGTTTCTCCCCCTTGCGCGGTGCCTGGCCAGAACACCGCCGAGGATCATATTTACGACAGATAAAGTCACCTGCGTTCAGATTGTGCTGGCCTACTTCTTCAACATTTCTTTCGCCTTGCCTTCTTCGAGCCAACACTCGAAGAACAAGGCCCCTGCCTCGACAGACCGGATTGGAGTTGTCTTGACACCTCCAACATCTGCGCCTGGTTCCGGCTTTGAGCGAGAGGCAGGCTGAAGGTTAGGTTCGGAGGGAATCCACGCTTGGGGATGCTGAATTTCATAAGCAGATGTCAGCGTAAACCGCTCAGTCGGTCAAGTCAAGGGAGACAATCAACCTACCCCAATGGGAGCAAGGGCCTCATCTCTTAACTCCACGGCCACGGTAAAAGTACATCCCTCTGGCAGGGCATCCATCTTCTCGGCAGCATGCGCCATCCTTCGCAGTGCACCACGTAACTGCTCGTCGAGATCGGGCAAGCTCACTGTGTGAGCGGTGGGGAAATAGTATTCGTCGTCTCGACTGTCTTCGTTTCTGTGCTCTTTCGCTAAAGCTTTTTCAAAGGCTCGCATTGGCTTGGCACCACCAGGCCACGCGGGGAATCGGCTGACGTCAAACATCCAGCGTTCAAGAACCGAACCTGGTGGGATGGTCTGAGAGGATGCTGATTGTGTGGGATCAGACGACACTTCTGCTTCGAGAGGGGAGTGAATGACGACGGCAATGCGTGATACACGGCCCTCTGCAATCTGAGCGGCCACGGCTTTGACAGCATCGCGTATCCAGGAGCAGACCTTGGGATGGCGGTTCTGGTGCACCGGGAGGTTATAGGCGCGAGCAGAGAGAAAGGTAGGTTTCGGGTAGATTCCCCGGTAGTAGAGGATGTTGTGAATGGCGACAACGAAGAAGTTGTTGAAGGATTGTAACAGGACGATACTTGAATCATAGGGCAGTGGCTGAGAGGGCGGTTCTTCGTAGATTTCCTGACGGCGATATTGGTGTCGCTGACTAGACCGAGACTGAAGGGGAGAGGTAGGAGAGGAAGGGACCGGAGAAGACATGATTATCAGTGGTAGTTAATATCCAACTGGTACGGACAAGATGTTTCGTCACTTGACTTTGATGACTTGAACAAAAAATCATGGAAGATTAGATTAGTTCGAGTAGGTTGCTTTGAGTAGGCCAACGGAAGGGGCGAAAGAAAAGGGACTTTGTGAAAAGAGAATCCTGTGTGAAACAGGAATGATGGTCATCTGTTGTCATCACATCTCTCTCCACTTGCACCTACCCAAAGTCAAGATATTTCTTTGGACAGCGTGATGAGACGCGCAAGATTTGCGGAGAACAATGACCGCGTTTGGCAGGAACTGGAACCTTTTCAACGCCAAAGCAGGTGACGAGCCCCACCAATGCCCCGCCCTCTGAGATGACTGTACAGAATATGTGCATTCGCTCTTGTTAGTGTCGTCAGCGATGCCGATATTTCTGTAACATTTTCGCAAAGAAGCTCGACCCTTGGAAGTCCAGCTGCTTCTCCCCTCCTGCCACTCTTTTCGTCCATGATCTTCAGATAGCTTCCGCTCGCGTCCCGGACTATCACGACCTCCACCACCAGAGCCGTATCTCAGCAGGCGTGCCTGACCGCATCCTGTTGTTCACTCTGCCGACAAACTAAAGGCACCCGTCTCAGCAGCTTCGCCTTTTATATTTTCTTGAAGGACAACACTTCTCCCTTCTCTCGACTTGTGTAGTCCTTTGGGCACCTCGACATTTTTCCCGATTTCGATCCCATCCCGTCGCATACCATATACCCCCCCCGACCGGACCACCAAGGCTCATACTGACCTCGACTGAATTTTTGGAACTTCGACTTGATCATACAGCCTTGATCTCGTTATCGATACTCACAACTTTACGCGACCATCTCTTCCTTATACCCCATCTTGTAACGCCGTCACAATGGATCAAATGGAGCAACAACTGGCGCAGCTGCTTGCCAACACGCAGCTTCCCGACGAGGGCCCTCGCAAGCAGGCCGAGCTCGATCTCTCTCATGCCAAGGCGAACCCCGATTTCCCAATTGCGATTGCCCGCGTTGGTATCAACGCCTCGTTCCCCGTCAGCATTCGCCAGTCTGCCTTGACCTACCTGCGTCAGTTTATCGAGGACAACTGGAGCCCAGACGATGGCGAAGCCCCTCGCTATCCTATCTCCGATCACTACAAGCACGAACTCAGAGAAGTGCTGCTGGCCCTCTGCCTGGGAAGCGAGGGCGACAGAAAGGTCAAGGTCGCCACCAGTCTGGTCGTCAGCAAGATTGCTCAGGCCGACTTCCCCGACAGATGGCCTACCTTGCTACCCAGTGTTTTGGGTGTCATGCCCACCGGGACCGACGACCAGCTGCACGGCGCCTTGCGCATTCTTCAAGACCTCGTCGAGGAAAGTCTGACTGACGAGCAATTCTTCGGCACCGCGCGCGAAATCATCAAGGCATGCTACGATGTCGCCCTCAACAACGACCGCAAAAAGAACCACCGTGCCCTGGCCGTCGTGGTGTTCCGCAGCTGTTTCGATCTGATGGATATGGCCAAGGATGATCACAAGAAGGAAGTCACCAGCTTCGCCCAGGAAATCTTGGCCGGCTGGCTCCCCTTCATGGAGCTTGTCATCAACTCACCACTTCCTGACCGCGAAGAGGCCGGTTCCCAGCCCCAAAGCTGGTACGGTCCCATCACACTGAAGGTCCAGGTTGTCAAGACCCTGATCAAGATCAAGACCGTCTTCCCCTCTTTGCTTCTTCCCCACAGTCCCACCTTCTTCAGTGCCGTCTGGCAAGAGCTGTCGAGACTCCAGGACGCTTACCAGGACTTGTTCATCAACAACGAAGTTCAGAGCCGCCTGGAAGACAGCGATGGCCTACCCTATACCCTCGACTTCCTAGTGCTGGACGAGCTTGACTTCCTCAACCAGTGCTTGCGTGCCAGCCCTGTACAAAAGCACCTCGAGGCCGACATCAAGGCCCAACCTGACATGTCCAAGATCGATTGGGTCATGAAGCTCAACCAATTGCTGGTCTCGTACTCCCAGGTCACCCAAGAGGAGGAGGGCCTGTGGGACATTGATGTTTCCTTGTTCCTTGCCGAAGAGACGAGTGTCAGTGCTAACTACACTGCCAGGACGGCATGCGGCGACGTGGTTGTCAAGCTCGGCGAATGGCTCGGACCCAAGGTTTTCCAAGGCCTTTATGAGGTTGCCAAGACTCTCTTTGGTAACAATACCAACAACTGGCGGGAGCAAGAGGCTTCGCTCTACCTGTTTAACTGCGCCCTGAACGACTTTTTGGACTGCGAGAAGACCGTTCCTGTCGAGGTTACCGCACCCTATGGAGAAATCATTCAGTACGCCGTCAACAGGCAAGATATGCCCGTCTTGTGTGCCCGGGGATTTCTTGCTGGAGCTACGCTAAGCCAGGCCGCCGGCAGCCCGGCGTATGGTCTTCTTGAACAAACCATCAAGACTGTTGGAAGCTCGGACTCGGAGCTTATCCAAGTCGCCTGCATTAAGGCCATGGATGGCTTCCTCCAGTCCACCCTCGAGCCGCAGTACCAAGGCCATATCCTCCAAGCTATCCAGGGTTACCTGAGTGGACTGGATCTTACCTCGCTAGAGGACTCGGATGACCTTCTGGTAACCATCGTTGAGACACTCAAGGCAGCCATTGCCGTGGACATGCGCACAGTTCTCCAACCTGATAGCACTGCTCTTGACATGCTTCTCACGCTTGGCAAGCACGGTGCCGCCAACTATCATGTAGAAATCAGCGTCTGCGAGGCGTTCGAGGAGATTGCCGAGGCCATGAAGGATGCGACTGCTTATCCAGCCTTCTGCGCCAAGGTCCTGCCATCTATCACTGGTGCTTTTGATGTGGCCAACGTCACTGGAGACGATCCGCTTGTCATTGTATGTTCTGTCTTCTTCACTTTCTTTCGGTCGTGTTGACTGTAGGTACTGACACTTGACAGCTCGCCGTTGAACTTTTATCAATCCTTGTGGAGTTTGGCGTAGAGCCTCTTCCTGCTGGCTTCGTTGAACACACCCTTCCCAAGCTTGCCAGGCTTCTAATGTCGTCGACCGAGGGTGAGGTCCTCCGTCCCGGCACGCAGGCCGTCAAGAACATGCTCATGCATGATCACCAACAAGTGTTTGCATGGAGTGACGAGAGCGGCCGTTCGGGTCTTGAGGTCTGCTTGATGGTTATCGACCGTCTTTTGGATCCTTCTATGGAGGACAATGCTGCTTCAGACGTCGGTGGTCTCGCGGCAGAGCTGGTCGAGAAGGCTGGTCCCCAGCGGCTTGGGCCTTACCTTGCTCAACTCCTAAGGGCGGTTGCCGCACGTCTACACACCGCTCAGGAAGTGGCCATCATCCAGTCGCTCATCCTTGTCTTTGCGCGCCTTTCTCTTACCGTGGAAGGCGCCCGGGATGTCATCAACTTCTTGAGCGAGACTCCTATTGACGGCCAGAACGGACTCCAGATTGTCCTTAGCAAATGGCTCGAGAATTCGGCCATTTTCTCCGGATATGACGAGATTCGCCAAAAGTAAGCTCATCCCTATGCGTGTCGTTTGTTAGTAACTACTGACTTTGCGTTTTCTAGCATCATTGCCCTCTCCAAGCTGTATGAGCTTAATGACGCCCGTGTAAATGAAACCCTGGTCAAGGGTGATCTCATCATCAACAATGATACCAGAATTAGGACTAGATCGAGGGCCAAGCAGAGTAAGTCCCCCCGTTACTGTTTTGGAAACTTTCGCCCACCAGTTTTACTGAGCCATCCATCTTCCAGACCCCGATCAGTACACCCAGGTCCCCGCCCCGCTCAAGATTGTCAAGGTGCTCGTTGACGAGCTCGGCGCCACAGCCGGTTTCCACTCTGATGCGCGGTCTGCGGCCATGGCGCAGAACGTGGAGGTAGAGGAGGAAGACGAGGATGAGGATGACGAGGGCTGGGAGGATGAGCCCGATGTTCTGGATCTCGGCCTCGGCTCCACCAAGGCTGAGCTCATGAGCTGGGCGGAGGGTAACCAGGCCCTGCGCGATCGTGATGACGAAACCCGCCAATACCTGGTTGGGTTCTTTGTCCGCGTCGCAACTGAGAACATTGGCAACTTCAATGACCGCTGGTACCAGCACCTTAACGAGGAAGAGAAGGAGAAGCTGCGGGAACTCAGCGCTCAATAAACGAGAAAAAGGTTGGTCGATGTCCGTCCTCGACGGCAAGGCAGAAGTGTGGCAAAGTGAAGTGTTCAACGGGTCATCGTCTGCCAGCATAAGGTATACAGAGGTTATATGGACGAACGAAATGATGAAACAGATCTTATCGGCGGTTTTGCGTTAGCCTGTCTTTGGCATCAAGCGATATGGCAGCATTGTTCGCAGTGGGGGAAAGTCCGCCTGGACTTTTATCATTCTTATCCAGAGGATTATCGCTTGATCGTTTGGTGCGTGCTGTTAGCGTTGGGATTGCAAAAAAAGAGTTACATACGTGTCGATTCACATATATCACCACTCATCGTTACTTGGTTGAGATAATAAATAAACATGTAAGAGGAGACGTTGCTGTTTCCAGAAGGCGCTCGGAACCACAAAGAGCCCATGGCAAGGTATTTTTATCTTGTACCGAAGAATTTTAGGGGATTCGGAAATGAGGAGGGTCGACAATGCAGATTTGAAGGTCTGTCAGTTATTTCGACAACAACGTGAAGATTATAGACGTAAATGTGGATGCGTCCTAGCGCAGGCCAGAACAACTTTGATGCTTTTTTGTCACCAGAACACCATCAATAATTAATCAATGGAAAATTCGGGCCAGGAACGGAAAAAAAATTATAACATGGCCAGGGAATGCAGCTTAGGACATAACCCTTGTGGAACGTTTAACATCCAACTTCCAAAGGGACAAACATGAATCGTACAAGCGAGATAATTCCTATACACGCTCATTAGACATGGCTCAATACTATCTATGTAGGCACTTCAATATTCTTCAATTTACACTTGCCTTTATTAGGGGGCAATCTTCATAAGGCTTCTTCGACTGGGATAACTTATACAACCAACGGACGACAAGATCGATCGTCGGAGGTGGTTTTTTGCATAAATTGTTCTCCAAGGAAACCGAATGATTATGAATACCACAACATGGTAGTATAGGTGATTTTCATCATGACATGAACAATGCCTCTACTATTCAATGTATATTAGGTACCTACTTCTATCTAGATAATTCAAGGGAATGCTGACTCACACCGTGGTATCATGACGAATAGGGTTGGACCGCTGAGGTGGTCATCCCTCGAGGACTCTCGAGGTGGGAAAAAGAAGAAAAAAGAAAGAAATTTATCCTGAAAAGATTGAGAAAATTCCTATATAAATTGCAGCGCGTAATCAACAAAGGGGAGATGTCTAACAAGATAGTCCAGTCAATTAGGATTTCTGATTTTTGTAACACGTCTCGGTGGTTGAGATTCATTGCTTCATGCACGATGATGGGTCTGATCTTTTACTATGAAGTTTTGGGAAGACGATTTCGGATGTAAGGGGAGAGCAGGCATCTCCGCATTGGATAGCTTAACGACGGTCATGCAAGAGGTCGATAGTCACAAAAGAAGAACATTGATGATGATGAGTTTGAACAAAGTGGTAGTAATTCGACTTGTTAATGAGTCTGTAGCATTGGCTCATCATCTGCTACGTTTGATCTTCCATATGGCTCTGTGCTGTACTTATGCTCGATGCTCGATTCTCCTCTCGCAAACCAGCCATTATTATGCAACCCCAACACAACCACAACATAGGTACCGACCTACTATACCACACTATACCAACATATATGAAGACACAGAGCATACCAATCAAAAGCCAAGTACCCTCAACATGACACCATGCTCCCCTTTTGTTTTCACACATCCAGGACCGAGAATTAAATCAACACGCCAAAGACAAACGGCACTGTCTGAAAATCATGACCCGTCAACCCCGTCAAGACCTTGCACTCTCTCCACCGGCGTACTGCTGACCCCCGCCTTAACCAGCGCCCTCAAACTCGCCATCTCCCTCTTCAACCTGGCATTCTCCTTCTTGACTCTTGCAGCCTCCTCACTCTGCTCCCTCAGTTTCGCCAATAATTCCTCCTTATCCTCCCTCCCCTTACCCTTGAGCGCCTTGAGCATCTTGCCCAATTCGCTATTGAACTTCTCATACAACAACTCGTTCTCCGCCGTCGCCTCCTTGTAAAGCTGATCGATGGCTTTCACTTTGGCTTCTGCGACCCTTAAAGTGGCTTCCATCTCCCGATTAATCTCCGCCTGGCGCTCCTGCAGGTCGAGCATGGCATGCGGGACGCGCTCCTCGAGGGCGCGGACGGCGCTGGAGAGGCGGCGGATTTCCGTGGAGGCGGAGCGCGGAAGCGTGGCGTTGATGCGGGTCATGTCTTCGGAGATGCGGGTGAGCTCGGACTGAAGGGTGGCATCGACTTCTTCGACGGCTTTCAGCTCGGTTTGCAGACGTTCGCGGAGCTTTTGTGGGGAGCGGAGGCCGAGGCGGCCGCTGGAGGAGGTTGGAACTTTCAACCCCCCGTTGTTATAGGGCAGGGTAGGACGGCTCGGGGATCTGGTGAGGCTGCCGCCAGTGTCGGCAGCGCCATTGCTGGTGCTGTTGCTGTTGGATGATGGGCGTTCGGCCGTAGGGAGCCGGGAAGGCTTGAGGGTGGGAATTTGGGGGACCGAAAGGGACTTGGGCCGACTCCGAATTGGGAGGGAGGAGCTAAAGGCCTTTTTATCGGGTGGGGTGCACGGGGATGATGCCAAGGGACTGACAATTGGGCTTTCCTTCTGCCGTGATGAGTACAATGGTGGTACAAATTCAGCGCCAGAGCTGACACTATAGCCCGAACCGGGACTTATGGATATCTTGGTGGGTGAGTTCGGACTGATCGGAATCTTGGTCGGTGCCGGGAGACGGGGCGCCGTGTGAAACTTCTGGGAGGCCTGTTTTCTGTTAATCTGAGCGGGAACAGGGACGGCAGCGCTGTCGACGTCGATGACTAGCGGCGACTCTTTGTCGTCTACCGGGGGCGGGCTCGTAACCGATTCTACCAGGGTCGTGGACGACAATACCGACTTCAGATCCGACAACGAGCTGCGACGTTTCTTCTTTAACCGGTTGGATTCGGTAAACGCTTCTTCATCTTCCGGCTCGCCAATCGTCTCTAATCGTTTTGAACTAGACGGACGGTGCGTGATGTCATCGAAAGCTCCGGCGATTGGAGGCCTGTCTCGCGACCCTGGGCGTCGCGACCTGTTGGGTGTTGGTGGGTTGAAGAAAACGCTTATATCGATTGATTTTGACCTACTCGCTTTGGAAAGGCTCGAACTTTCACCTGGGCTCCTTGTGTGCTTGCTGAGGGACCGCCATACCGAAGAACGATCGGAATCTGTTTTGCTGTTTTGCCGGAGGAGGTTGTCGAACCCAAACTTTCTCCGCAGCGACGAGCTGTTGGACGTCACTGACCCCGTAACGGACTTTTGGCTCCGGTTACTCGCGGTAATATCGTCGTGTGAGCTGTTGAGCTGTAGGGTTGCGGCAAAGCTGTGGTCCTCGAAGATTCGGTCGCAGTCTTCAACAAGGCGGTCTAGGAGATTGATGTAATTGGAACCGGTGCCGTCGTCGACAAGTAATTCTGCGAACGCTAGTGTCAAGGCGCCCCGATCTCCGTCATTCGAGCATCCATCTAGTAAATCTGCCAGTAGTTTGATCAGTGCGGTGAAAGCCCGTCGGTTTTGTGGGGCCAGGTCTCGGAAAATGAATCGAACAAAGTCGCCAAAGTCTCCCACCACTCTCTTGGAAGCCCGGACCTGGAGGGCATCAAGCGCATGCATGGTTATGATGGGTCCTATCTGATCGCGCCATGCGATGCGCACAAACTTCTCGAACGCGGCAAACACTATGTCAGTGCCCACCTCAGCCGAGGCTTCCAAATCGAATGGAAATTCAATCAGTCTGTTGTAGAGGTCATTGACCAACAGTTCGTCTGCCATGGATCTAGTAAGCAGTGTTCGGCCATGATAGTAGCCTTTACGAGCCTGTAGATTGGCAATGAAACCAGTGAAGGTCTGTTCAAGACGGAACAGTGGGTTTTCGGGGCGCATGTCTTCAGCAGTGCCCATCTTGATACTATGTTGTTCCTTAATTTGGGCCGCAAGCAACAGCAATTCGTTGCGGCTGTTTGTCCTGGCCATCTGCGAGGGGAGCAGAGCGGGAGCACTCCCATTAGGATTCCGCTGGTGCCCCCTTATCGAGCCACTGGGCGTACTTTCTGTGAGTGTAACACTGGGCGTGCTGCCACCGAGGAAATTCGACAACAACTTGACGGGGGACGCGCTTTGTGAGCGCTTGTGGCCTTTTTCCATGTCTTTTGATCCCATGTGGAGGCCGCGTAGGATCTTGGTATAGTAGTGAACAAGGGCGGGGGCGAGTCTTAGGTTAGCGACACAGGTTTGGGTACTTAGCAACTGGATAATTCTGCGTGAGAGGGTTGGTAGAAAGTCGTCCAGGGCAACTTCATCGCTGAATTTCTTGCCGTTTAAGCCAAGAGTATTCATCGATATCCTCCTTAGATCCGCGGTACTGATCTCGACCACGACCTCTACGCCGTAATGACCGACTGGGGCGCTCTTGGTACCTAGGTCCATATCTAGGACAACCCGGATAGGTGCTGGTTCTCGTCGGCCTTCGATGAGTTGATCTGCCGCCTCCTGAAAAACGGCTGCGTGTAGCCGGAAATTGTTGTCTTCCATCCTCACCGAACGCAAAGTCCAAGTGGGGTCTTCTCTCTCCTGCTCGGAAAATCGACCCTCGATACGGGCCTTGGCGATTTCTTCACTCCATTTGGAAGCCCTACCCTCATACATTTCTTGCAGTATGAAACACCTCGAGGTAATCGCCTTGCCACCGAAATACTCGCCAGAATGCGACCCCTTCATATCAGCAGTCGAGGCCATCCAGATTAGCCTACCATCAGCAGATTCTGTAAAGCGAACATCGGCAAGGTTATGCCACCCCGTAAGCGCGAACTCCCACATTCCTGGTCCTCCAGCAACATTTGTCATGGATGCGAGCAGGCCGGCGGGTGATGGCTTGTCGATCTCGCGCAGTAGGTCACGACCCGTAAGTCCTGAGTCGGTCTTCTTCTTGAGAATAACGATAATGTCGGAGAACACAAGGAAAATACCGGCATTCTCATGGAGATCTGATTCTTGCAGCTCATCAAAAGGGGGAGACAGCTCGATGAAGTCGGCAGCCACGGCTAACCTTCCCTGTGGCTCCAAGTCTGGAGGCCAGCATTCCACCATTGCGCGTAACCTGTTGATTATGTGGGGCTTGTCTCCCGCGCCCTCGTCTAGAGAGCAGATGTTGGTGATTATGTCCCTTGCACGGAGCATCAGTTGCAGGGCAGGATGCGTAATGGGCAGACAGTTCACAATCTGGTCGATCATAAGACTGTATCGTGGCAATCGCTGGACTGGCTCTATGAGGAGGGATCGGACGGCTTGTTCTCCTTTCTGGGCTACCCGCTGGCGAAAGCTTGATTGTTGCTCTAGAAATAGGTTGAGGAGCCGGGGAAATTCCCGACTGGCCCGGATGTAGTCCTGATAGCACTCGGTAAACTTAGGGAACCACTCCATGAAGAGGCGGGCCATGGCCAGAGCGCCGCTGGGGTCCTTGACCTTGACAGAGCCCTCTCTATGTATTGGGAATGGGGTCTCCATGTCTCTAATCGCATCCTCTTCCGTATCGTCCATAATCCGCCGAAGCTCGTGCATAAATGCCGTGTTGAGCTGCAGTATCTCATCCGCCGATGGCGGGAAGAGCTTATCCAGATCCTCCTCTGACGGGCTGATGCTACCAGTAGCTCGTGCCTTTGCTCCTTGGCGGAATTCGTCGGCCACATGGTTTACCAATTCGTTCACCTTGAGCACATAGCGCTCCTCGGTATCGACCAACTCGCCCAGCTTCATGCGCAATTCCACTTTTTGGTTCCTTGAAAACGACTTGGTCCTGTTTCGCAATGAAGAGGGCCGCGAAGGTGCGCGACGTAACTTGGATGTAGGAAGGAACACAGGCTCTCCAAACAGCTTGACCAAGGGAGTATAGCCGCCGTACTGCCTGAGAGTCGGATCCAAAATATCATCTTCGTCTTCAGGTACCTCCTCAAGTTCCTCGTCATCAAGGGGGATGATGGAACCTGGGGGCAATACCAAGTCGATATCCACGTTATTTATGTGTTGTGTTTGTAGCGCAACCTCGAGAGTCTGAATCACGTCGGCGGTGTTTTCGACGGGAACGGCCGACTGGGCGAGATCGGCGGCATGCTGAGGGCTGAATAACGTAGCTGCCGTGTCGGGAGCCCTCGGGCCTCGTGAGGGATACTGGTGTTTTAGGTAGGTTTTGACGGCTTCTGGTAGCTCGCTGAAGTACTTGTACAGGCCAAAGGCCAGTCCTCTACATATCTCGTCACCTTGAAACTCGCGCGGCAGGTAGTCGACAACATCGTAGAAGGGGGAGTTGGGAGAGATGGTGATACGGTGAAAGGACATGAACCCAGCCGGGCTATAGACATGGACCTGAATGCGCGAGCTGTTGAGGGTGTAGTTTGCTGTCGTCGAAGGGCCGTGGAAGATGAGGACCGGGAGATGGCCCAGCAAAGGGTCGGTGGTGTAGTAGAGTGTGACATGCTCTGGCGAGATGGCCAGTTCCTCCGTGACACGAACCATATTGGCCTCAATTGGTCGCCGTGCTCATGACGCTCTCGCGGCCGATATTGGGGGGGAAAGGTGGAGAGATGGTCGCGCAAGAAGGGGGAGGTAGGCGACAAGGTTTGCGACAGACGACTGATGACTTGCGACTTGGCGGGAGATGTGTTGGGGGTATAGGCGGCGTCGACTCTGTGAGAGGCTGTCGTCGGGACCAGCCCCAGGGAGGTAGGGGGGAAGGCGCAAAGTAAACAGACGGATCGAGTCGTCGGAATCAGGGAGCTATAGGCTTATCGACGGCGGCAGTATGCAGGGAGGGAGGACGACTTGGTGGCAGCTATAGCGAAGCCCTGGGAAGAGCAAATTGTCTCGAAAAGGCTCTCGGTCGCGCTGTCTCTAATCCGTGTGCAGTCGGGTCGGTGCAGGTTGAATCGGTACGTATCCTAAGTGAAGAGGTCGGGACGGTATGTCTTTGGCGGCTCTGGCCTTGGCTGGGTAGGTCAAGGTAGGTAGGCAGGTGGTGGTGGTGGTGGTGGTGGTGGTTGGGATTTGGCGGTGCAGACCTGCAGACACGGTGACTTAGCAGCGGACAAGGTCGAGCTTAAGAGAGTTGCACTGCAGCTGTGGCGCCAAAGTTATTTCCGCCTTTTGGGGACGAAATCGTAAATAAACAACAATAGCGCAGAAGCAGGCCGGGCATGGAGCTGGGATAAGGGCCATGTACCTGGACGTTGAGTGAAGAGAGATTGCGCTGGCGGCGTTGGACCAAAAGCCGCGACAGGGGACCTCTTCTTCCTTTTTTGGGCCTAATATTACGGTGTATGTGGAGGTACTAAGGTATGCGGCTCGTCGATATAGCAGCTGGCGTCTTGGAAATATTTGCCGATTAGATAGAAGGTAATGTATGATGTATGTTGTGGTAATCGTGATTTGTACAACGAACTCAAAGCTGGGTAGAACGTGGTGCTGCTTGGTGCATGGTAATTTGCAAAAGAAGGGAGAAAAGAGAAACGATGGACTAGTTGATTGGTTGGTTGGTTGGTTGGTGGTGAGTGACCGACTGGTGGTAAAGCGAGCGCAAGCTGCAAAAAGAGCAGCAGGCAGTGACGATGGTTCCTCTACAGACGGGAACCCAACATGCAAGAGCGATGGACGGGACTGGTACCACTACCACTGGACTGGACGACGCAGGTCGACGATGCAACGTAGCGTAATCGTGAGCCCGGTTCGTCGGGACTGAGGGAATGTGAGGTTGAAAGTTTGGTTCGTTGAACAGGAAAGACCAAAAGGAAGGAAATTAGAGCGAAACGACACAACAACGAACTGGCCTGAGTGAACGGACGGGGAACGGGGGGCCACGGGCTCGGGGGGGAGGATCATGTCAAGCAATGCGACATGGGGTGCTGCCCTGGAGCTGGAGAGCTGCCGTGGAGTTGGGCTGGAGCTAGACTCCTTGACCGATGGCCGGTGGCCGGGATGTACCGTGTACCGGGGCTCCGGGGGTGCTTGCTTGCCCTGCTTCCTTCGACCGCTACCGCTTCCACTTTGTCGGGGAGATATCGGAGCTACCGGGCGGTGACGCTCTCTATAACTGAATGATGCGGAAAACGGACGTCTGGAAATTAGCAGTAATAGCTTCGTTGTGGTTTTCGCAAATGCACCGCCCAACGCTCGCCGTCAACCTTTTTTCGCCGAACTCTCGCCTTTCTGCTCGTCAACCCACGCGTCCGTGGTTCACCAAAAAGGGATATTACATACATACACCACAAGCCCGTTGGAGTGGATCCCCCTGGTCTCTTGATTTCTTCCGATTCCTTTCTTGGCTCTTGCGTAACTTTGTGGCTTCGCTCTCATGGCGTGCATTTGGCTCTCCCAATGGGTCATTTTACCCCACCGAACAGAGAGAGAAGGAAGCTGAAAGTGTGAACGTTGTTGAACAGTTTGATTGCGCTCCCCGCTGAAAAGGCCTTGGCATTTGTGGTTTGGCGGAGAGAAGGTCGGGCAGGTGGTCCGAGCTCCTTTATATTATAGACATTTAACCCTTCCGTTCCCGGTCCCTGTCGGTCGTTTGTGCCTGAACTCCACCACTCAAAACACCGGGCAGCAGACCTGGGAAGATGGAAGCTTCAGCGAATCCAGGCACACGACACAACTCCGCCGCATGAACGCCAGGGCTTTGAATTGTGTCCTTGTTTTGACGACCATCGCGACCTCCAACCCTTCCTTTCCGGCCATTTTCCGGCCCCTGACTCTCGTTCGGGAATTGTGCAAAAAACACCATCATTCACAAGCACGATAATATCGATGTTAAGGTCAAGAAGTATAGTACTTATATCAACCGATGCGCGGGCTAGTACCAACGACTCAGCCTCCTTCGACTTCTTCTTTGCCATGAATTATTCTTGGATTTCTTGGGTCGCGTCCCGAACCTGAACCCGGATACTTCATGCCATTCCTTATCGATGATCGACATCACACCCGCCATCCGAATATTCGGGAACGTCCGCCTTGGTCAGCCTTGCATTTCTGGCAATCCGACATCCATGGGCCATCCACTAGACCACTACCACATCTGCATCGTTGTCGTGCGATGTGTATTTCTTGCAGTCCATAGTCTTTTTTGGACCTCCTGGCTAGGGGCTACGGAACCGGCTAAGGGGCACTCACATGGTTGATATTTATAACCACCATCAAATATCGGATGAACACCCTACGCGAGACATTTCTCTCCACGATAATGCGCTCGATTTAGTATTTCAACGGTGACCCCTGAGAGCAACGATTTGAATGGCAGAAATGGCTTTGGCGAGCTTCCCGAGCGGTGCCCTGCACGGTGCCAGCCGACATTGGATGACCACAAATCCCCCCCTTTTAAACCCTAACCCTTTTCTCCTCGGAGTGGACCGAAGAACGACATCCCAACTTCAACTCTCCAAGTCCCCAACCTGCAGTGGTCAGTCATTTTGCACCCAACACTCAACCATCAGTACTCAGGACTGGGACCCCTTTTGACCTCTTTCTTTCCTCTGATTTCATTTACCAAAGAAGTTAATCAAAGGACACTCATCACAACCACAAGAACATGTCGCTGCGAACTTGGAACTCCGCTCCTGACTGAACAAAGATAAACCGATCTGTGTCCTGATGCACCGACCTCTACCCACCGACATTTGCTCCTTCTAAATATCGTCATCAATCTACTTACCTACTATTGGATCTCAAGCAGATCACGAGAGGATAAACGTATTCCACATGATTCGGTCCTCGTCTTCACTGTGTCGTTCACACAATGCACAGCTGCTTACCTAACTGTTGGGTACAGAGGCGCGTGAGGGGCCTTACCGCTCCGCTTCAGGGGCAGTAGCAATGCAGGACGCTAAACTCCTAACACATGATTTCTTGTTCATGCAGAACTCATGTTAGTCACTCGGCGTATTAAACGTCATCCTCTTTTTGAAATCGCGCAAAGGAAATTGAGAGTAATGTGAAAATGACCTTTCCTTCTATAACTGTCCTTTTCGAATTGAAATTTGCCACAGAACCTGCCAAATACGATCGCTGTTCGGAAGGCTCAATTCGCCAACTGGCTTCGTTCTTACCTCTAAAATGTATCCCAAGTCTATCTTAGCGTACGACCCGCGCACCTGCCTGGCGTCACCGCATTATGCTCTTTCGATGATTCCTGCGGCAAGCGCATTTGACTGGGATGAACCTTCCATCTCCTCGATCGGCACTCGGGCCGAGAATCTGAATGGATGCCATGGGATGTTAAGCACAAGTCGGTGGCTTCGGTTGAACCTACCGCTTTTACACTCGTTTCCCCCTCATGGTGCGGTGATGTTTTCTTAAGCAGCCAATCAAGCTCACTTCGCTTCTTGACGGCTCACTCCCGACACAATAATGCTCATTGCGCCGCTAGGACAACTACCGTTGTTTCCTTTTTGTTTTGACTAATGCCGATCGCATCTTCTTGTTGTCCTTCACGGAAGGAAGTTACACGTCGAAGGATGGGATGCTCGTGTGGAAAGTTATGTTTTTAGGAGAAGCGTTTGGCTTCTATGGTGTTATCGAAAAGACAGCGATGTCGAAGAAATTCACATATCAGGAAGAATATGTTAATTTGATAGACCTTGGCCGAAGATAAACTGCTCAAGTTTTTGACCTCCCAGACGCTGGGCCCTCGAAGCAATAGGGCGATTCCCTTGTCCGTGATTGTTCGTGGAACAGTCATCCAGCGGAATGCATCTGACGTCGCCTATACCTGCATCACTTTCGATCCTCCGATCCTCCGATCTCGCAGCATATGCTAGACGTTTCACTACTCAAGAGGTTAATATGCCTATTTTACCTGTTCCTATCCTCACTTGACGTGTGTCAATTGACTCAATGAAGAGATAGAAAAGTGCTGTGGTTACTATCTAGTGGCCAGCACCGGTCGCAATCATCATATCCATGCCCAATTCTACAGTCCCTGTGCTTGAAACCGCCGGATACTTGACCCTTCCCTCGAACGAGAATACGAGAGCCTCAACTGACTCTCAGCCTCAGTCCATTATCCCAATTGCTCCGAATTTCCAACAGTCCAACACTGCCACTTGTTCAAAAACCTTCACAAGACAGAACCTCCTCACCCGTCAACGCCCTCGGCGCAGTGACCTTGAAATTCCCATTCTGAAGCACCTTCCCCTCCACTCTCAGATAGCTCTCTCACTCTTTTCTCTCTCCATCTTAGCCACCCCTTTGATCTCCAAAACCTCAGGTCCGGGTAGGTAGGTAGGTAGGTAGGTACTCACCTCAATCTCCCAAACAGGCGGATTTCTTTCCCAAGGATCTCCAAACTCCCTCCTCAAAAGATCTCCAAGACTAGTCGGATTGATGTCGAACATTGCTCTAGGATAAACAATGGTTATTCCAGTGTCAAGACTGGTGGATCCAGCTCGTCCGTCAATGGCAACCGCAGTTTCACGCTCGTTACTACCTCTAGAGTTGGAGGTGATTACACTTGCTGCGACTGTGGATGCGAAAGCTGCTTCCGCTTCGGCTTCATGTTCGTCGACGACAGGAGGTGCAGTTCTCGAGATGGCAGATGTACCGTTCAGGTTGTTGTTGTTGTTGTTGTTGTGAGTTCTGTTGATGGTTGTGCCGCTAGTGCTGATGGGAACCCCATTGATGGTTGTTTGAATGATGTTGGTACCGTTGATTGTGATTTCGCTGATGTGAGTTCCCGAGATGGTGGTCCCGGTTATGTGGGTGCCGTTTATGGTAATGTCTCTGATATGGGTGCCGTTGATGGTTGTTCCAGTGACGTAGGTCTGGTTTGGGGTAGTGACTCCCCCTGTTCCTGTTCCTGTTCCTCCTCCTGCTCCTGGGGTTGTGGTGTGGGTGGAGGGTTGACCAGAACTACTGGTTGCGGCTCTGTGGGCTGGTAAGTGCATTTGCACTATGGTGCCTTCATCGCCATGGTAGCCATTCGTGAGATGGCCGTTGGTTAGAGGGTGATCATCATTGTTGGTGATTAGACCGGGGTGTCTTGATCTTTGAAGGTCTACCTTTACGGTATAAGTGTCTGCGGGGGGACCACTCATGCTGGTGTCGTTTCTGATTGAATCAGACCTGATTCTTTGCGGAGGGATGGCTGTTAAGATGTAAAGGCTCAGATGCAGTTCTGGGGGAAAGTTCGATTGATGATTTATATATCGGACCACTTTTCCGTCCTGGATCTGGTAGGAACTTGGATATTCGAAGATCAAAGACATCTTGGAGCAAAAAGCACATTGTGCTCTTTGTAGACACATCAAATGAAAGGAAGCGTCACTTACGTAGTAATGATCCTTTTTTTCATGTTCTTTTCAACTCTCTTTTGTTTTTTATTTTGGGTATCGTTTGAGGTCAACGTAACCCCAGTAAAGACTGGACAGCCTTCCCCAACTATGCAAGGAGGGCTTGATTGAAAATTCACTCGTCTCGCATGATTACCTATCTTCACCCAAAGATACAAGAATGGTTGTATATGCTTTCACTTTCATCATTATCTTTACCCTTGGTAGGTCTTCATACAGAGACAAAGGTCTTAAGATGAGGAACTGGCCAACGTCCAGTAGAGGTAGCCAAGCATTGACAAGGACATCTCCTTAGAAGATTTACCTCGTGAACTAATTCACGAGTAATCGTTCACATTAGCATCAATCTTTTCATACCTCTATCTATCATCCATTCATGATTGAAAGCAAACCACCCGGTGTTATCGCATCGGCTCTTGTCAGTTCCGGCTCGACTTGCTTTTCCAGGGGCATGGTTCGCATCCGTACTGCTCTGAATTCTTGCAACTTTCCAGCATCTTGGTCAGTTTTACGTGAACTTGCTCACTGGTATACCTGAATTCCTTGCTCCCATTCTCCCTGACTATGAGCAAACCATCCTGAATCATCTCAAGGAATTCGTGGAGAAATCTGGTGCATCTCGGGTCACAGTGGAGTCTTTCGATGAACTAGTGTTATGTTAGCACTACATGTGCACATGGCCTTGTGAAATGATGGGTTGGCGAGAAAATGGAGGGACGGGAAATGAGTGAACTATAGGATGTAGTTACCTTGGTTACTTGTGGCTTTACTCTGGCCGTCATGCGTGCTGGACTTATGCCGAGACCTTCGAATTGGAGCTCGAAAAATGTGGCTGTCTTGATTCCGAGTGAAGTCCAAAAAGGTTGGTGGTCAGTCGCACTTCGGCTGCGTGTGAATTCCTCTAGAAGGCTCCATCCTCCAATCATCCAAGTGACAATCTCGAGGTAAACACAACCCAGTGTCCACATGTCGTATTGTCTCCCAGGAGGACCACAGTTCATGAGGTCAGCTTCGGGAGCAGAATAGTCTCTCGAGCAAGGAAACTCGACCAGGTTTCTCGAGATGGTGCGGTCTGTGTTGATAGCAGCGAGGCCGAAGTCCGTTAGCGTGAGGGTCCCCGCTTGAAAACCCGACGGATCAGGGCTGCTCCCGTGCCCATCTTGAAACCACAAGATGTTCTCGGGTTTGATGTCGCCATGATGACCAAACTGAGCGTTTTTGTAATCCCTTGCCTCAAGGTTGCTCCAGTTACCCGACCGATACTGATGGATTGCCGATACTCCATATGCAATTCCCTGGCATTGCTTGGCAACCCATAATACGGTCGAGCGGTTCATTCGTGGGTTCGGATGTATTTCCTGCCAATAAGTTCTCAGGTTGCCCTTCGCCAGTGGAAAAATCAGGTAATAGTTGCCACTGTGCTCATAAGTGGCCAACAAAGAGATAAGATGCTTGTTCTTTTCATTGCTAAACCTTCTGAGCACATCAACCTCATTTTTAAACTGCTTGAAGACTGCGGGTGAGGAGTGCAGCTTTTTGATTGCAAAGTGGCAGGGGCAGATGTCCATAGAATGGGTGGCGGCGTCGATAGATCTGTTTGCTTCAGGTGTAGAGGCATTAAGAGGACACTAGGGAGCATGTGTTATCAGCCAAAATCCTAGATACGGGGAGACTAGATACCACCTACATATGTGTAATGGAATGAATGATGATCAGGATGAATCCTGACTTTGGAGACACGACCGCCCCCACCCTCAAACTCAAATACACCTTCTCCGTACACACCTTTGATGAACGGCAAGGGAATTTTGCCACTCGATGAAGTGTAATGGGACACAATTTTGTCCTCGTCCGATCTCTTGAAGATAGGGGCCAGTGTTGTCCATTGCTTCTCTTCAAAGTTGATCATCTGACCGGTCGTCCATCCAGCACGGAACAATTTGATCTCAACTCTGCCGTCTTTTGCATTCGATCGTCGAAGCTCAGAAACAAGTTTCTTGGACGGCGGATAGTATGCTTCAAGTGGGAGATCGGAGTCATTGACGTCCTGGTCCAAGAACTTGACGATAGCTGCCGTCTTCTCGATCATAACCAGTATGGCAAATATCTTTCGAAATGATACACCTGGAATGCTGGTAGATGATGTCCCGCAGACCTTCTGTGCCGTTGTCCATATTTCATCTCGATCGTAGATATCGAGGGAAAGGCGACCAAGGAGCTCCATATAAACCGTTTGTTCATTGAGTATGTGTGAGAGTGATTTGGCCGGGAAGAAGCCTCTGGTTATTTGATCATTGCCTTCTAATGCCCTGTATATCCGATCCTGTAGAGTCTCTTCAGGATATCTCATGGGCCAAGCTCGAAGAATACGTGGAATCTCAACAACCGGTTCACAGCCTTGATTGTTGACATCTTTGCCATGTATTGGCAGTCTCTATCAGGCCCAGTGGGATTAGCTTTTGAGCCAGTTCAGGGGGGTGGGAGGTCAATCAATAACTTGACCATGAGAAATTGACACGTGGAAAAGCTTACGAGCTCCTCAAAGGATTCCTCGATTTTTGGCTTCCGTTCCAGGTTTTCCGTTGGGCCAGTAGGCCAGCCATCATTATCAAGTGGATGACAGTGGTTTTCTTCCAAAAGGCTGAGGTTATCGGACGGACTAGAGGTATAAAAGGAGCCGTAATCCTCGGAGTCAATAACGCTGTGTGAACCTTGGCTTTGCACATCCGCCGAGCTGCCTTGCTGGTTTATGACAGGCTGTTCTGCTTGGGAGAGTTTGTTGGCTCGAGTGATACTGATGGTGGGAATTGGGTTTCTGGCTGGTCCGGGATGGGTGCGAGACATGGTAATTGCTTGGATGTCCGTTATTGCGGGCCATAAACCTGTTCCCAGAGCGCGCTGTGACCACTATTCTAGCCAGTTGGATAGAAGTGAGCATCCTTTGGAATGAAGCAAAGCCATACATAAGCAATTCCAACTGAGATGGCACATTATGGCAATTGAAGGTTAGTCGGAGCTTTGTTACCTGATCTATCGTGCTGAGTACGCAGTGCCTCGGAGGCGCAGCCATCACGTTAGTTTAGCACTGTTGCTGAACTCAACACACCAACCCGGGGTAGGGTATGGCAATTGCGGTAAAGGAGGCATAATCTGCCTGGAGTGTATGAGGTGGGTTACATTTTCCAGGTCGGTCAAGAGAGGCCACAACAGGCTGATAGCATTTTCGTCTCGCCACGCCCGTCGCGCGGCCCAACAAGGCGCACCTGTGGGCTTTCCCGACAGCGAAGACATGACATCCAATGAAGACAGCTGTTCATGGACAGGCTGCGGAATGCCTGCGGTAAAAATATGCCCGGTGGAAGTATATGACCAGAGGAGGTAGCCTGTCGGTGACCACGCCCCATTTTCTTGCATGTGAGAGCCTGACGCTTTTCTCAAAATGCCGAAACGCCAATCTTTGGGGGTACAGTACGTGCTCGTCTGTGCACTCAATCAGCTCGTGCTACCCGTGGGTGGCTGTGAGGACGCCCAGCCAGAAGGCGACTGTGTCGATATATAGGGGACAGGGTGCATTGATGAACTTAGCTGTTGGGCTCATCTTGATGTTGAACGATTGAAGAGCATTGGATTATCATTGCAAGTTCGGCTTACTTACCGGCAGTCCGTCCGTTAGGAGGAGCCTTGTCACCCATCCACACGTCCGAGGCACGAGATCCAGACACTAGTCGAAGCAAGCACCACCACCAGCACCAGCACCATATACATCTTCAACAATGACAATTCACGACAATTGCTCGGAGAGATCAGCCACCAACGCGGTGAACGAGTCCGGGGTTCCAGTCGATAGTTCACTTCCCACTCTCGATAACCAAGATCTTGTCTATCAAGAGCTTCCAGCAAGGATAACGAACCCCGTGAAGCTGGTGGCATTGTTGAGAATGGAGTTTGGGATTGGAAGGTTCGACGTCTCGGTAAGTAAGGTACCCCAAGGAGAGGAATGAACACTACACCATGCAATTGGTCTTTGTGAAGGCATGACTGCCTCCTCGGGATTAGTATGGATCATGGTAGCTCACATTAATTAATCAGATGATTCGGAGTGTTTACAGTGTTGGCACTCCCCGAAAACTCTCCGTCGAAGAAATTTCACGCTGTAGGGGCTTATGACCTGCTCGATGCATGAAGCCATGGTCACAGCCTTTGCCTTCCATCCTTACCTCAGCTTACTCTCTCTCGTTTCATCGATGCCTTTTCCCCTCCTCGATGCCTGTTTACGGCTGAGTCCGGACTTGAACTTGGTGGCCAAGACTGAGGATACTTGGACGGAGAGTGATCGTTGCATTTTGCAGGGAGTAGAGGTAGCGCCACGGCTGGGACTGGGTTGCATTTTCGCTTGTCGCATGATTAAATAGACTATGAAGATCGCTAAAAGGGAGCCTCCATCCCATTCATTGCCTCTATCCTTGGTGCGCGCCCTACCAACTGCGGGTTCCTTCCACTTCCTCCTCACCTTCCACTGCCACATTCTCCGCATTCGATACATAGAGGTAGCTATCTGGAGCAAGCAACGCGAGGCTGCCCAAGCGCCGTGGCGTTTATTTCGGAACGAATGGATGTGACAGGAATGCATTGCCAAGAATTGGAGCGACCACCACACGCACCCAGCATGACTTCCGTTGTTGCTATCATTCGGGACAGCCCAGCGTAACCACGGCAGACACTCACTATCATCGCCGAAGCAGGCTGGGAGGTGAGGCTGCGGGCTGCAGCCAACAATGCGCCACTGACACCCAACGCCCCCTCGAGCACCCCTGTCAGACTCCCGGTTGCCTAGCTGCCCTTTTCTTCCTCTATCAGATTGTAATTTCCAGCGAGAGCAACGGGAAGGGGTGGAAGAGGGGAAAGGAGAGGGGGAAGGGGAGGCATAGTCGGCAAAACGGGGTCTCCCAGTCAAGAGTTCACATTTTCACAGTATATATCGGCCCCGAAAGCTTTCGCCATGGTCACGCCTGAGCATGCCGCCGTGTCGTGACAGACGTTCAATTATCATGGCGCCAGACCCACCCCAGCCCGACACTTCAAGCAGTCGCCTGCAAAAGCTCACATCCTTCTTTTCACGGAAGTCTAAAACACCATCTAGCCAGGACTCGCAAGGCTCGCTTCATCCCAATACACAATCCCGCTCGACCAAGAGTCGGCATTCCCTTGATTCACGGCCTAAGATGGAACAACAATCTGATCGCAGCCCAAAGCGGTCATGGACCAGACTCACTCCCCGTTCAAGCAATAAAACCTTTGGCCAGGAATTCTCTCTCTTCAGCATCCCCATTGGATCACCCCCAGAACCTGCGCATAGACAAGACGCAGAGGTCAGAACCAAAGAGGCTGAGGCGGACACCACGGATGAGACCAAGCTTAGAACGGGACGTGACGCACAGATGTCACAATCCGGGGCTAACAATCAGCTGGGACCCAAGACCACACAGAAAGATCAACTGGCGACGGAGAGTGAGGGCGAGGATCTGTCTGACCTAATTTATCTCAACTTGCAGGAAGGAAATCCACTCGACGGTGGTGGCATCCGCAAGTTTTTGCCCGAGGGTCTCTTGGTTAAATACCTTACGGAGAAGTCGATCCGAAAGAAGCTGGAAGAAAACAATCCCTCTGCAAGCAATGTCGATGATTTGGTTACCTTTATTGTCCACCACGCACGGAAGATCTTCGCAACTCTTATTCGCTCGAACTTTGAGGGAGACAAGCTGTGTAAAGCCATCCGGGACTTTCGAGATCACAACATCACCGATGACTTCCTGCCAATTACCGAAACGAAAATGGAGAAAGTCCCTTTCTTCAAGAAAAAAGGACATTGGAGCCTGCAGACGGTAGCAGACTTTTGCGAGAAGCAATGGACCTTTCTGGCACCTGTACTACCACCACCGGAGAGGGACGGTGTACCTCTGCTAAAGGTAGACGCCTTGACAATTCTCCCTTTCATTGAAGCGAAACTCGTCGATCATGGCGCGTTCGGGGAGGTCTACAAAGTTATGCTGTGCCCATCAAACATGCTTACGGAACACCTGCAGGTACGAAGTCTTTGAGATCATGCAACCCCAATCGGGCATTTGACCCATGCATCAGGCTGGAAAGGTACTGACCTTTGACTATACAGAACTCATACATAGCAGTCAAGCGTTTGAAAGATCCAAATCCCGAAGATGAACAGTCGCAGCGAAATCCGGGTCAGCAATGGACAAGGGAAGTGGAAACGCACGCCGAAATCCAACGCACACATCACCCCCACATTATCGATTTCATTGCCGCAATCGAGAGGGGTACGGCTCGCTACCTTCTTTTCAGTTGGGCGGACCAAGGCAATCTCGAGTCACTATGGAAGAAACACAAAAGTCCTTTACTCTCGTCGATGCTCGTTGAAGATGTAATTCGGCAGCTCCAGGGCCTTGCGGATGCACTTGATACATTGCACTACTGTGGGGGAAATAGTGAAGACACCAATAGCTCTTGGAGACACGGCGATGTCAAACCGCAGAATATTCTCTCCCGATCTAAAAAGAAAGTCAACGAATCCACCAAACAGCCCGGATCAGAAGACCAGCTCGACATTGGTCATTTGATGATGTCTGACCTCGGATTAGCCAAGCGTCATTTTGTTGCAACAGAGGTTCGAAACGATCGTACAAGCACTCGATCAACGACGTTTAGATATTCGCCGCCCGAGATATACACGCTGGAAAAGTTTGAACCGATAGCACGGTCCAGACGCTACGATATCTGGTCAATGGGCTGTGTGATTCTGGAGTTTTCCATCTGGTTGTTGTATGGCTGGCACGCACTAGATGATTTCAACAAGAAGATCATCACCGCTGACTGGGGAGAACAATGCCCTTGGTTCACAACAACTATCGAACCTGGCAAGGGTAAAACGGCAAAGCTTCATGGTATTGTCGAACACACAATCAACTTTATTCTGAAGGAAGATCCAGAGTGCCGGGATCAAACAGCGTTACGCGAGTTGGTAGAACTCGTGCGAGACAAATTGCTAGTTGTTGAACTTGGCTCTCCGAAATCTTTGCGAAAGATTCCGAGTTCCTGTAGTGGTCTCAGTGATACTACCCCTAACCCAAGCATACAGGAACAGGTACATGTACCTACCATCCAGGTTCCCGCGTCCGAAGAGAACAAAGTGGATGGCGACAGCACCACGAAAGTACGCGCCGAATCCAAGGATGTTAATGACGCACTCCAACAGATCATCAAGAAAGGCCAACAAAACAAGAAGTATTGGTTCACTGGGAAAGACCGCACCGGTATCAGACTTGACATGATTCGTATCATGACCGCTGCAGGATCGGGCTATCTGTCCCCTAGAGCGGCCGCAAGATCCAAGGCGATCGGTCGCCCGGCTTACTCTGGCGTCGAAGGGACCCCAAGTCCTGGCGTCTTGAACTCCGGATCTCCAAGCTCGTCGACAATGACTGTGACTCTACAGGTAGGCATTCACCCCGTGGCCCTGGACGACAGGACGTGTCAATATGCTAACTTGTACAATGGGGAAGAGTGTTTGTTAGGCCTTTTCTGGACCCCCTAGTAATTTTCATGAGGACAGCAAGCTAACAGGGCCTATGGTAATGTGTTAGGAAGTACGGAATACCATCCTAGTTTAGGGTAGCGGCTATCATGCCCAGTGGCTAACAATAGTGCTGCAGTATGTATGTTTGTAACCTCCTCGCCCTTGAAATATGTGACAAGATGACGACAAAGCAGCTCCTTTGCTAAAAGTTTTTGTAGCGAGTAAGTATCTAAATACCATACACCAATCCCCGATGGATATTCCGAAAAATAAGGCTAACTTAAATATTCGTGGCCAGAATGTGAGTCCATCTATATGATCCTGGCGAGCGTTCATGCGAGTCACAGACACTGATTACCTGTTCTGGGTTGATCTAGGCCGTGAGTTTCCACTCCGCTTGGCTCCTGTGTTTGGCTACATTGCTCATCATTTTCCATCAACAGGCACAAGTAATTAATTCTCTCTTTAATACTGCTTCCTCTCCCGATCTTTTGCGAGACTACTGATGATGGTCGTCAAACTCGGTTTTCAACCAAAGGTTTATTGATCACATACAAGATACTCGCATGTTTTACTACGCCACTCTACTAGTTGGCGAGTACCGCGTACGTCGACTAAATGGCTGCTAATTGTTCCTTTCGTCAGCTCGATCGCACCGAATTCTTCATCGACAACTCCTTTGCCCACAAGACAATTTCAGCAATGGACAGCGCGGGGTTGTTCCCCGAAAGTCATGCTGAAGCAAGACTATGTGTCAAATGTCAGGAACTGGATTTCTTCGCCCCGAAATTCACCATTCAAGATACATGGCAAGATCTTGCGACCAACCAAGCAAGATGTGACTTTTGCGAACTACGATGGCGAGCATGCCTTGATAGAAAACTTGACTCGACAAGTCCCATACGCTTCGGCAGAGTGGATTCGATGCTTCACCTCAACGAACACTCTGAGCCGGCATTGTCGATTTGCCGTGCCCCAGGTAAAAACCGGCTTTACCCAAGTGACAATTGGTTCCTTAGTCTAACAGTGTCTCCAGCAGGGAAATCCACAACTGAAAATCAGCCGAACACCAGCCGTATCAAAATTGGTCTGCCTAACCTGACTGTAACAAGCAATCAGCACTTTGCGCTCATGCGCCGATGGCTTGAGGACTGCGACGACCAACATCAATGTAAACCGCACGCAAAAAGCACGGTGCCAACTCGAGTTTTGGACCTCGGCGCCGGAAGAGAGCACATTGTTCGTCTGTACAGGACCAGGCCAGGGGACTCTTTCAGATATATCGCACTTTCCCACTGTTGGGGAAAAGACCAACATTTCACCACTACCACGTCCAACATTAAAGACCACATGAACAGCATTCCGATGGACAAGCTCCCGAAAACATTCCAAGATGCCATCCGAACAACACGTGAACTGGGTATCCAGTACCTCTGGATAGATTCCATCTGTATCGTCCAAGGCGATCACGGTGATTTCGACAAGGAGGCGAAGAAGATGGAGTATGTCTTCAGTTCCGCCTACTGTGTTCTCGCGGCAAGTAGCGCACGCAGCCAGACGGAAGGCTTTCTCAACCCACGAAAGTCAAGAACTGTTGTCAACCTGGGGAGAAAGAAAAACGACATAGGAGTATACGCAACCCCCTTCTCAGACGACTTCAAGAAGCACGTTGTCAACTCCCCACTTAGTGAGCGTGGTTGGGTATTACAGGAGAGGGCATTGGCGAGGCGAACCATCTACTTCACTGAGTGGCAAACGTACTGGGAATGTGGACATGGGATACGATGTGAGACACTGACCAGCATGGATAAGTTCGTGACCCCCCCCCCCCCCCCCCCCCCCCCCCTTCCTTCCCCGGCCTGTCCGACTTTTGCATATCAAATCAAACTAACAAAAGCCGACAATCAGCAAACTCATCTCTTTCCTTGGCGACCCAAACTTCCCGTCCAAACTCTCAGATGGCACAAGCGATCGCGGCGAAAAGATCCGCTTCTATGAGGGTCTTTACACACAATACTCCCGTCTCACGCTTACTAATAGCAGTGATCGCCCCATCGCCATCGCCGGACTCGAAAGGAGGCTTATTCATGATCTCAACTGCTCTGGCGGATTCGGCGTCTTTGATGACCAACGCAGTCTGCTACAGAGAAGTCTTCTCTGGCAGCGAGGCGAAACGATTCCCACCCTAGAGAGGATCCGGCACCCTCAGGTGCTATTTAGGGTGCCCACCTGGTCCTGGATGGCGTACAAGGGAGGTATCGCCTATCTGGACCCCCCCTTTGGCAGGGTCGATTGGAGAGTTGCAGAGATCAGGGGAAACTGGTATGGGCAAGGCAGCAACAGGGCCGAGCTGAGCGCCAAGACGAGGAAGTTCCGGATGGGCGAAACGGGGACGGAAGACTTCAACATCACTTGGGATATCCCTGGCGAGATTGACATTGAAAAAGCTGTCATCAGGTGTGTCGTGGTCGGGAATCTGAAGCAGAGGGACCCGAAGCCGATGAAGAGCACTCACTACGTCTTGATCGTCAGATTGAGGGAACACGGCGCGGAATTGGCGACGGATGAGACTGATATCTACGAAAGGGTCGGCGTCGGAACGATGCTTGGAAAGTACCTCGACCTGGATAACTCGCTACAGCCAAAATGGGACAAGATCCGGTAAAGGAAAAATTGGCTGATCCTTCAAACACTCATGTTTGGACATTTCCTTTCAACTATAGATTGGCATCAATGTATCTCCTTGTCTTGTCGCTTTCAAGCTTTAAATCTCCTTTTGGCTCGTCTTCTCAGTTTGAACATGAATGGGAAAAGAATCTGTTCTTTCAACTCGTCCCCCCCCCCCCCCCCCCACCCAAAAAAAGAGAAAAAAAAAAAAAAAAAAAAAAAAAAAAAAAAAAAAAAAAAAAAAAAAAAAAAAAAAGCACTGCAATGGTCTACTATCGATTTCTGTCAATGGATTGAGCTTCATGCACTGTTTGGTTCCATCAAAGTTCCCCAAGACACTCCAAAAATTCAACGCTTTTGAGCCGACTACACTAAACGAGACGGAGATTGATATCGTGGATATAGGTATATGAGCAGGTAGAGGTAGTAAAACTTCAAGTTGGGATGACCCATGGCGTCAGAAGCAGACGCGACAAAGAAGACCACAAAACGCATCTTCCATTTAACGGGCAGGCAGGCTGCCCGTGTTCGACGTGCCGCTGTGACACATTGGACACGCGCTAAGATATAGCGGACCGTCCACTGTGCGAGGATTGATGCACCTCCTTACCTGAATATGTTTACTAGGAGCATGCTTTTCCAGACGATTGGAGAGCCTACCTATCGCTGTTTCCCACCCATGGATAGTTGTGGGAAACGAGAACTCATCCAAAATGGCTTGCATTAAACGGGGCTTTTCTCTACTCGAAGCGGCACATGGACACCCGCTCACTTGCGGGTTAGGGTTATCTGCCATCACGTGGATTCGCGAGACACTTTCGCGTCTCTCCAATTTATCAGCATCGTCATCGGCGAACCTCCCGGTGACATCCAGACCACAACCTCCAATACGCGACTCCGGACACGCTCCTTTCCACCACTTTCCACCAACTCTTTCAACCATCAACACCACCGATTGTAGTCGAAACATCACAAGAACCAAAACCGCACCAATGTCCACCCAATTGAACGCGGGAATCCCGCTCTCCCACGCGCCCGACGGCGTAGGCTACAAACTCCTCGAACTTCCCCCAGAGCTAGTTGATCTTTTGGAATCGGAAAATCCGCCCACGTAAGCTTCTCTACTTTTTCTCCTTAATTCTGAACACCTCTCTCGCGCCCACGGCGCCCTTCCGGCTTTAACCGACCAAACTATCCCCCACCCCCATTACCACCAGACCCAAAAATCAAAACCAAACACCCAAACAACAGATAGATACATCAAACTAACAAAACCAAATCCGACAACAAAAGTCTAACCCTCCACCCCTCCCCCACCGCCGCCCTCCTCAAAACCACCATCAACGGGCTTCCCAAGACTTACTCCCTTCGACAAAAGAACACTTCCAACGGGCTCATTCTTTTATCCCCATTTACTACTACTCAAACTGCACCACAACCACAATCACAGCCAGATAATGAACAGACAACAACAGAACCGGGAGACGAGATGGACATAGAACAAGAACAAGAACAACGACACCAACAAGAAGAAGAAAAAGGGATGGAAATACCTATCCCAGGCCTCCGAACATTAACTACCCTCCATGAAACGATCGAGTTAGTCCCTGAAGCGGAAGGCGCTAGTGCGCCGGCTGTGAAGGCGAGGGGGAAGTGGCATGAGAAGTTTGCACGGGGGCGTTAATACAGGTGATGTCCATGGTTTCGTGGATGTTTTTGTAACGTTTGGGAGGAGGCTGTGGTAGTGGTGCGTTTTGAGAAGAACCTGTGATACCCTGGGAGGAAGAAAAAAAAGATTTTGGATTAAAAAAAAGGGCAAGAGCGAGATGTTCTGGTTCGAGTCAAGGGCTGAAAACGGTTGGTTGTTGAAGACGCTGGTTGAATATTAGTAAGTGCCCTTCTTCAGTTGCTCAAGTTGATGGGCATGTCTGTCCGTTACCTCTCTATTATGGGGATTTCGAAATATTGTGAAGGTATGTCTGATGCCTCAATGCCAACACATTATACACTGAAGGCTAACAGAGACCATGATTGCGATGTCAGTGACTTATCTTCGTCCTTTCACCCATGTTCCTCACAAAACAAGACATATCACTGAAATATAGCATACTATATACATGGCTATTTATGTGCGCACAATGATCTTACTCTATTTGGGGTATCATGAGATCTACAATGTTACTGCCAAGTACGCTTCGCCACGCAATGTGCAATGTCTTACAGGGCGAGAAGATGAAAAAGCACAAACTAAATGGCTGGCGATGCTCCCGTCTGGAAATGCAGATCAGATACCAACAAATCCGCTTTATACTCGCTCAAAAAAAAAGAAATAAAACAATAACAATGCAACGACGCTGAATGTAACCAGCGTTTCTCTTTCGGTTTTGCCTCTTTTGAAAGAAGGAAATACCAGATGAACGCTCACGCCACGCCATTGATGCCAACGTGTGTTAGTGAATCGTCATCTTCCTCTCCACCTCTTTAACTTTTTGTTACCTTTCCACAAGCTGGGAAGAAAATTTCGCTTCAACGACTTCACAGAAACCGTAGCATATGAACGACATTGCTGACGTCTGAAAAAGATGGCATGAAACAGGAACCAACAAGTCATCAACGAAGATAACTTGGACCGACAAGATACCTTCTCTCGTCCAGCCCCATCCACCAGATCAGGCTTGCCAAGGCCGATATCTAGTTTCCCATGACTGAAACGCGGCATCATTGGCATGGTGAAGCGTTACGAAGATCGGAGCGAGCATCACATCACCCGATCAAACATCCTCTGCACGGTTGGAATCAGGCTCCATTCCAGGCGGCCTAGGTTCCGCAACCCGGTCAGAAACCGGGTCTATGAGGACCGAACCCGTATTAGGGGGAGGTGGAAGCGGAAGCCAAGGATGCCATGGACTAGATGTACCACCTCCACGAAGTCAACCCCGTTCATGACCCCAGCAGGTACTTGCTGTTCAGGAGGCCGTGCAGCTACCTGACCTTGGTGATCCGGTGTCTCTGGCGCCTATTCATCAGCAGTAAGATCGACAACAGGCACCTGCTGTCTAGAAGGAACTGCTACTACCGGGGCTCGGCCAAGGCTTCGCACGTTGACGCCCGGGTTTGGTATATTGTTGGCGGCCACAGGAGGAGGATGGGCGGCCAGCCTTGGCGCAGCGAGTTGCGCCATTTGGGGCAGACCAAATCCATCGTTCGGGGGAAGGGGGCCAAGGCCGAGGCCGAGGAGACCTGGTCCGCCGGGATTCCAGTGTGGAACATTGGCCGGGAATTGCGCGTTAAGCATGTAGTGATGGTCGTTGTGGTTGTGATGGAGGACCTGGTTTCCAACCCCCGGAAACGCCTGTGGTGCCTGACCTGGATTGGGAGCAGGATTGAGGGCAGGATTAGCATGGGGGTTGGGATGGATACCAAGGGCAGCATGGCCTGCACGTCCTGGGTTCATTCCTTGGTTGGGGTAGCCGTTGGCCACTTGACCCTGTTGTGGCTGAACCGGTCCTCGGTTCCTCTGGGCTGCCAGTTGTGCGTATCGGCGTCCCCACCTCTCCATAACCCGGTCCCGCACTGGTCCCGGCGGCAGTCCTAGTCTTACGTCTATGGCAGAAGCAAAGTCAGTCGAGCATTCGCATGCTGGATGGGAAGCAAGGTCTCGAAGAGGACAAAATACTGACACTGCTGTAGAAGATCGGCTTCGCCTCCCACGGGCTGCACATGTGCATGTGCAGCTCCTGGCATGCCTGGCTGGGCCTGATTTGGTCCACCCACTTGGGGTTGCGCTACTATACCACCCGCAAGCGCATGCCGAAGACGAGCCGGACCCTGACCGGGGTAGGCTACAGCAACACGCACACCGTTAGGATGAGCATGCTGCTGCCGTTTCGGAAAAAGCTTCTCATCAAACTTGATTTCAAGCTCCTTAGCATCAATGCTGGGGTCCGCTTCCAGTAGCTTCTTTCGTTCCCTTTCCTCAGCTTCCCGAGCCTCCTTGTCGTGAATATCATCCAACGACTGCTGTTCAAAGAGAGGGCAGTTGCCCTTTCTACCACCTCTGTTCACATCGTCAAAGTGGTTATAATCACAAGGCTGCCTACAAACGTAGCATTGCATGGCTCTGCATCTGGGACAAGTCATCTTGTTGCAACCGCTTTCTTTGATGAATCGGTTATTGCCTACGCCGGTTAGCCTGAATCAGGTGATTAGAGGAAATTCCAATGAGGACTCACATTTGTAGCACTCCCGTATCATAGCCAATGATCTGGCCTCCTCGAGTTTCCGCTTCGCGTCCTCGCCCTTGTTACGGGCTGCTTCAGCCATGGCCTCCTCGCAAGACTTGCCGATGTGAGTTTCTTGACGGCAACGTCGGCAGCTTTTGACCCCACACTCCGGTTGTTGGCACTCGAACTCCCAGTTGACCTCCACTGGGGGATACTCCGCAGCATAGTTGCAAAATGGACAAGTCTCCAGGCCCTCGATTCCAGCACGTCGAATGCTGTCATTTTGCTCGATCTGGTCCAGGGTACGCTTCAGGCGGTCATCCAGGAATAGGTCTTTTTGATCTCTGGAAAAAGTTGCTTCGCAGCCATCCATAGACATGCAACCTAGATGATACCGCTGCTGTCCAATCTGATTTTCCGCTTGCCGCCGAGCGCAGTCATAGCAGAACCAGTGAGCAGTGTCACCATCGCAGTGCACCATGCGATTGTAGGGAAGTTCGTCAAAACAACACCCGCATTCGGTGATGGCACCTTCCGCCTTTGCGTTTTCGAAGTTTTTCTTGTCTTCCCTCTCCTGAGCTTCTTTGGCGGCGTCCTTGGCTAACTTTGCTGAACATACCTCCTGCGCTGCGAGAAATTCTTGCTGAGCCTCTCTGCCGGGTAGAGTGATATCTTCTTTATCGATTGCTACCTCTTCGATGTTGTTCTTGTGTCTGGGATACAATTTCCTGCGAAAGGTGACACCATGCGGTTTCGAAAAATCCTCATGTAGGGCTGAGTACGTTTGATAGACCGAAGAGTTGTGCGTTAACATTGCTTCCTCGATGTCGCCTACATATGCTTTGGGAAAAGCTTCCCTGAGAAGTAGCCGGCTGGTCCAGGATTAGTTATGGCTTCAACTTTCGGGTGTGAATGGGTAAAATCCAGACTTGTCTCCAGAGTCTAGCGACGATTGAGAGACTCACCAGACGCGGCTATAATTGTGGTCTCTATGGTGTTGGGATACACGGCCCTCATATTTTTCGTGCAATTTTTGCAGCTTCGACTCTTTCGCGTTGTCGCCGACATCCGCATCGTCTCGTTTTCTTTTCTTGACGCGTCTTGGATATTTGGTGCCGTTGCCTTCTTCCTCCAAGATACGATTAAGGAACAGTTCTGAATCCCATCCGCATGCATGACCCTGCTGCTTGGCGTAATCTGGACAAACATCCGGTAGAAGGCTTATAACTGTGGCCAGAAACGTGTCCTGGTCACGTTGTGGCCCTTGTTCTGGCACCGGTAGTACAGCAGGGGGTGGCCAACCGTCGTCGACGAAAACCCTGCCCAGGAAATTAGTATCTTTATATCTCTCGCAACGAAACCATGTCTCTGAATGATGATGTGGAAGAGGTTGTCTCCAGCCTGTCCCGTCTGCTTTTTCCTTGGAACTTTCGCCCTGATTCGAGTGAGTGAGTATAACGGGATTTAAGAATGTGAACATGGCTAAAGGGCACCGAGGTGGTTTACGCCTACGGTGGTGATAACAACGAGGAAAAGAAAAGAAAAAGAAAGCAGAAGGGCGCTTTTGGTAATATTAGTGAGCGGGGGATGGGCGTGTTGACCACTTTGAATAGCGAGACCAGATGTGGAAGTTGTGTTGTATGAATGGTGAGGAGAGAAGATGGTCGTAGTCTTGCCCAAAGATAGTAGACCAGGCGAAAATGATCCAGATACCGACTAAGAACAGGACAACGAGGTGCTTCGTTGGAACCCAATTCTGCATGTAATGGAACGTGAAGCCTGAGAGAGAATCTCCCAATGTGCGCGAAGTGAAGTGTATCTGGTTGAGAAGTCCACCCAACCCGCAAAGAGAATGAAACATCGGGGATGCGGCTCAAAACTTGGTCAGATGCATGGTAGTCGGGAGCGACGTCAGGTCGATCTGGTGGTTCGACATGGCCAAGATCTGAGAGTGGGTAAACCACCGGTACATGATCAAGGCATGAAGAGAGAATGAACACGAACGAGAAAAAGAACAAGGCGTGATGGGGAAAGATCATGGTGGTCCGTGAACACAAATTGGAGTAACTCACGGGTTAGAGGCACTCATGGCTCAGGCTTTGCTTCGCCAGGTAGTTCGATACGTGCTGACGACGAAAAGACGCAAGTTGGCGAAGCTGCAGGAATAGCGAGGCGGAACATGTGCCGGGCAGCTTGCGTGGAGCAGGTTCTATTTTCTCCCCCGAACTCGAGGAACTGAATATGTATTCCAGCCTGTGGCTTGCGAGTGAATCCCGTCGGTGTCGCCTCGGATCGTCCGAGGTGTTCGTGAATGTTGTGATTAGGCGGGTGAGTCGAAGGTTGCAGGTTAGTCTCGTACGATCCGCCCGGTTCGGTGTTTGAGGTTTTGGAAAGCATAAGTTGAACACTTGTATACAGGTTGACGAAGTCCTATCACAGCCCCATGGTCCGATGATGGGCAGGAAAGCAGGATGCAAGCGACTGTTTGGAGATATAATGAAGCGAAGGTTCAGATGGAATGCTCTTGGTTAGCGGGCGCACCAGAGAGGCGACATGGCACTTCGGATTTTTTTGAAAAGCCTGGAAGCGTCGGACGGTGTCGCTCATGAGTTGGGAATTAAACGAGGCCCAAATCAACCATGCGGCGGCAATTGCGTTGGACGCGAGCTGTGTCGCAAATGATGGATGATGAATCTAGCCAGTCGTGGAGAGGAGTAGATGCGCCAGCGGCAGGCGGCCAACAAACCCATACATCGGGTTGAGTGAGGCCTTCCCCAGTCTCCGCCTGCCGAACGTGCTGAGCGTGGACCTTGATGACAGGATCGGACAGTGTGAGCAAGCGACACGTTGCCAGGCCACCGTCACCCGTTCATGCGGCTGCCGAGGCAAACGAGTGACCAACGAGTTAACCTCCCCCGTCCCGTCGGGAAGCGACAAGATTATGAAGCTGAAGTGCCCGACGGTGCTAGCCAAGAAAAGGCAACCTGAATTGACCGAAATCCATACAACGCTGCCGGGTCAAACAAAAAGTAATTGAAGAATGCAACGAAGTGCCTAAAAAAACACAGGCGAAGCTGGAACCTGTGAGGACATGGACTCGGCAACTGAACAGGGCAGGCACATTTTACTTTGAATTGCATTGGTTCCTTCCTTCACTTTGAATGCTCCATCCTGCAGGTGGTTAAACCAACAAAAAAAAAATCGTGAATACGTACCACCCAACTCGTCGTTTCTCCATGCTTGACGCCTCTTATCCCTCAGCTTGAAGAATCAGACCTCCTGTTCTTTCTTAAGTATTTTAGGTAGGGTCCATGTGTGTCAATACCCAGGAAGGAATACCTGGGTCACCTGGCTGCCTGGCCTAGTTTGTGCAGTTGTTGGACGCCAGCGAAACGGGGTCGGCTAGAATCGTCCTCCCACCCCCAATACTCCATTGACTTCGGTCGGAGTCGATCAACCTGGGTTGAGTGTGAGTTAAACTGGCTGTAGCTTCCGGGTAAAAGCTTGCGTAATTGTGATGAAAGCTTAATGACCAAAGACAATTGTTATTATGGTGTAAGATCGATACTTGTATATGTCCTTAGCTTGTAGAACAACACAGTCACAGTTCAAGAGGCCGTACAAAGTGCCGAGATAAAACACCCCAAGCCGGTTAGACTTGAATTTGTGGTGGGGCACCACCCAAATCCACACGTAATGTACAATCCAATACTGGTTTGATTGTTAGCTCGAGACCTTGGGTCAACTTCCCTCTGCGTAATCATGCTGCGGGTATGCTTTTTTCTGAAATCTCAGACACCACATTGTTCCTTGTTAATGCTTTTCGAAATTATACGTAAGTCATTAATTGCGTCCCCAACAATTCGAAAGACTTGTCGTGCAGTGTACCAGGCGCGAGAACCCAGGTACCAAGTTAATATTCAAACCAGCAACTAGATTGCCATATCTTCTGGTCTGGTTCGCTATTGAGAGCCAGGCCGCCCAACCCACCTCTTCATAACACTGCATGCGAACAAAGACCGAGGTCACCATAGTTAAATCATCTGAACCACATTAAATCACTAACCAGTATCATTTCAACTGTGGTCAAAGTCTGACACTACTTGCCTAGGATTAATATGGCAATGTTTTAACAGCTTCGTCACAAGTGGGTATCTACATTAAGGGCAGCTCAGCCACTACCTCTGAACGCTGCCATATCGGTACCTACCTAGGTAGCACGATATGACCTTCCCGCTCAGAAATCCTCTTCATCATCCTCCAAATCTGACAATTCAGAATCTTCATCATCGCCTTCGTCATCGTCCTCACTCGGAGTGACATTGCGCCTGGTTCTCCTTCGCGAACCTGGAATACTCGCCTTCGCCTTGGCAGCAGCCGCCTTGCGCTTGGGTTTCGTACTCATCACCACGGACTCTTTCTTCTTTGGCGGTTGATCCCGGTTGCCCTCTCCCTCGCCGTGATCCACCTCAAGTGTATCCTCCCCATCTTGATCATCCTCATCTACCACCGGGAAGAAAGAGGACCTCAGATGGCTATCCCTTTCTTCATCCTCCACCTCAAAGCCTTCGGGCAAAAACCCACCGCCGCCCATTTCCTCGTCTTCACCTATTTCCGCTTCGGCTTCAGATAACTCCCGAATCTCCGCCCCTCCGCTTCCATGCCTACCAAAGACCTCCACCTCCTCACCCACATGCCCATAATCCTGTTTAATTCTCTCGACAATCCGCATCCCCATCAAAAGCTTCCTCCACATTCCCAACGCCGCCTTCCGTCGCTTCTCATCCTCCTTTCTCTTCTTCTCCGCCTCATCCTTGGCTACCTCCTCCATCACTTGATCATGATGCTCCTCGGCAATAACAACCCCCTGAATCACCGGCACCGCCATCCTGTGCCCAAACTCAAAGTCCACCACCGCCTCCGCGTAGTCGATGCCCAACCGCTTGCACACCCGCATCGCGCCGCGGTATGGGACGTGCACCGCTCCCTGAGGGCACATGTGCTCAGCAAATAAATCAATGTTGCCGTACTCGTTCTTGGGGATGACGCCGTTTTCGATGGGCGGCGGGATGATCCAATCCGTCTGGTCGAAGCTGTATAATCCTTGCAGCACTTTCTGGCCTGTAAGCCGCTCGGCTTCCGCAATCTCTCGTCGACGGTTGTTCGTTGCTGCTCGGTAAGGGACGCGCTTGAGCGGTTGCTCGCCGGGCAGGGGAGCTCGCCCTTGCTTGTGCCAAGTTTCGGCGCTCTTGACGTGGACTACGTCCTTGCGGGAGTAGACGGGCTCGTCTTGGGTGGCGGCCGTTGTGGTCGCCGCTTTTTTGCTGCTGCCGATGCTGCTGCCGCCTTTGTTCCTGAACATCTTGACTGGTCGCGCGTTGGGCAGGAGTGCTTCCTCGCGCTTGAGGTGTCGCTCGAGGACAAACTCTTTGGATTGCTTGTAGTACTGTAGAGTCTCTTGGCCCTCTTTGACTTCCTTCTTCTCGGGCTTGGCTGGTTTCAGGTCCGTCGCGTTTTCATCTAGATCGACGTCGGTCATGGCGGGCTTGCTCCTGCCGCCTCGAGCGTAGCCTTTCATCACGGTCTGGAACCAGTCGTGCATTTCGTACCTTGCTACCTTGCCGTGCTTGTTGTAAACGGGAACTTTCTCCATGGGAATCCTCATGCCTTTTGTGCGCCCAGGCAAGGTTTGTCGCTTGAGGTAGCGCACTGTGACATCCTTTGCTGTGCCGTCTGGCGAGTAACCCACGACGTAAGACATGACCTGCTTGGCCTTGTCCGCTTTGCTACCACGTGGCTCCAGAGACTCGATCAACTCCCTATTCGTTCCAATGATGGATTTCACGATGGGGTCAACTGGTAGGTACTTTTTGGTGACTGGAGAGAGAACCTCGGTCCAGTAATGGGGGAACTCCAGGTCCTTGTCGTAGACTTTATTCTTCATTCGCGGTGCTGGTTCGGGCTCGTGATCACTAATGACTAGATCGTCATCACTGTCTGCTGCTATGAGCTCTGAGTTAGACCTTTGGATCTTCGTTACCTTACGGCTTGCACTTCGTCTTGTAGATCTCCCCGATGCCTGAGTTGTAACGGTCTCTTCAGCCATACTAGTGGCTCCGATCTTCTTTTTTGGGGTCGGTTTGAGATCTTCTTCCTTCTCCGGATCTGCCTCTTCCACTTTAGTCCAGCCGAACCCCAAGGGCTGTAGACTAGCTACCAACCTAGCCTCCAACCCCAGTCCCCTCAACAATGCTGTAAAAAGTTGAGCGCCAACATCACGACTCCCAGCGCATTCCGAAGCACACTCGCGAAAGTCTTCCAAACAGGCAATTCGCTCTCCAAATCGTTCCGGTTGATGTTCCTCCTGACTGAACGCTTTCGTCAGGCGATCCAGCCTTTCCAACGTCATGTACCCCCATTTTCGTAGCCCCGGTGCCGTGATCTGAAACCGCTGCTTCCACCAGGCGCTGAGGACTTTCATCAACCGAAACAGTGGATCGCCATGGCTCATATCCACCGCGCCCTTTTCAAGATGTTTCGCTGCTTGACCCCAGTCGCGCGACCTGTCCGCTTTGGCAGCATCTTTCCCTTTCGCCTGCGCCTTTCCTTTCACTTGCGCCCTCGTCTTCTTCTGGGCGGGCGACTTCTTCTTAGTCGAAGCCTCAGTACCACCTCCATCAGGTACCACCACCTCCAACCCACTACTACGCCTCCATCGATCCACCTCATCCCAAAGTTTCGAAGGAAGATGCGACAGAAGAATTCCTTGCAACTCTGGGTCGCACAGCCAAGTATTACGAACAGCGTTGTGCCAGAGAAGCAACTGCACGTGCACACAATGAGTCGAGACTCGTATCCTCCGCTCTAGCTTGGACGGTCCTTTCTTCCCTAGTGCGTTGGCTAGGGATATGCGCGTGTCGCGGATCAAAGTCAGTTCGAGGTCGCCAGCGGGTACTTCGGGAACGTTTGCTGTGGTTGATTGGGGCTGGTAGGGTTCGACGTCTTCGAATTCAAGATCTTCGTCGTCATCCTCATCTTCGTCCTCGCCTACTTGAACATTGTGTTTTTGTTTCTTGAGGACTGGAACGTCTTCAAAGTCGCCATCGGACAAGGATGAGAGAGCGCTGGAGTCGTCATCGGAGCTCTCGTCAAGCGCCAATGCTGCGAGACTGGTCTTGGAAGATGAAGCGGGACTGGCGGTTGCGTCGAGCGCGTCGAAGAGAGTCGGCTTCCGAGGTGGAGCAGTCAATTTGGCGGCGCTGAGGTTCTCTTTTCCTTTTCTTCGCTTTGCATCGTTCTTCAGGTCGTTGGCTGGAGGGGGAGGTTCATCGCGGACTCGCTTGCGGGGTACATAGGGAGGCATGATGGGCGAGGAGCTGCGTCTCTTGACGACAGATCATATCGAGAGTCACTGGAGTTCGTTTGGGCTGTATTAGAAAGTATTAAACCGCATCCAACGCCTCTATGTCGTCATCACAAGACGCGTTCGGCCTTGCGGATGGCAAACAAAGCTCAAGTACCCTAACCCTGAATTTTGTGTGGATGTGAATTAGGTTCTTGCTTGTTATCGGTCGTTGCTGAGTTGCTTTTGAATACTTCGTATAGTCAAAATTATGATACAGCTTCAACGATGGGGTTCTCGCTATAGAGAGACTATGTTCACCAAAGAAGACGCAAGGCAGGATGATTAAGTCTAGATGGAAGACGGTAAGGAAGTGAAGATGGATTGTTTTGTTTCAGGGCAGGGGAACGACTGACATCACCACCTACATATGACGGGATAGAGGTGCCCGACTTTACCCCACGAATTGCAGGCAGTGGACTCGCAGTGGACTTGGAGCGCTACCAGTGCCTCTGGTCAACAACCGGCAGGCAATCTGGGTTGTTTTTGCCCCTGTTGATTACCAGATCTCTCCACAACATCGGTGCATTCGAGACCCTTCCAGATCCACCGTGCGGCGGCTGAAGGCAGCGGCGGCTGACAGGGCCGCGAGGGCCGCTACGGCGCTGAAAGGCAGGCGATGCATGTGCAATGGACCCCCGAAGGCAACAACAACGTCACGACAGCCACTGTTTACCTGTAAAGGGTACCTCTACCTTCTTGCCCTCGGCATCGTTTTTGGTGTACTTGCTTTGATCTGGTTTGTCATCCATCATCCACGAGCACGTCGCGTGACAGCCAAAGTCTATCACCAGCTTGCGAATCTTCAGACGACAACGACCCCTTTGCCACGCCTAAGCTATCTTTAGCTATTGTGTCACAAGCGAAGGCAGCATCGTCCTTACGACTTGGCAGGGGTGACCATCTACAACCTCGAGGCCTTCACAATCCAGGGGCACTTCATTATTACCAATCCTCCATCGAAAGCCCGTATATAAAACTGCGCGAAGCTCGGCTTCGCCAACCCTCCTTCTCACCATGTCCAACAACGACTCTTCCGATACCAGCTACGTCAAAATGTCTACCGCCGACGTTGCCTCCCCCTCCTCTGGCACCAGCGCCGGCACCGACGCCAGTCTAGTCGGCAAACACTGTCAGCTCGAATATTGCAATCAGCTCGACTTTCTCCCTTTCCTCTGCCAATCCTGTCACAAGACCTTCTGCCTCGACCATCGGTCCGAGTCATCGCACAACTGTGCCTGCGCGGGCGCTTGGGCCGAGCGTCGCCGGCTTGCCCAGCTTGCCCGGCCCTCCGCTGGCGAAGGGAAACGCATGCGCGAGCTCGTTTCGCAAAAACCCTGCGCCGACGACGCCTGCAAGACCATCATTGGCACTTCCCTAGTCCCGGGCGTGCACTGCCCCTCTTGCAACCGGGACTACTGCCTTAAGCACCGGCTGGCTGAAGACCACGACTGTAAATCCAAGGTTCCAATCGGGGCGCGAGCAGCGTCCGCTGCGACGGCTGCGGCGATGCAAGCTAGCGCCAAAAGTGCGCTCGAACGGTTCAAGCTGTGGGGGAAAACGAAGCGCGAGGAGGCGGCAAGATCGCTACCGAAACCGAAACCGAGCACGGCTGCGCAAAGGGTGATTGCGGTCAACACGCTGAAGAAGACGGCCAAGGGCGATGACAAGATCCCCCCGAGAAGAGGATATATCTGTATGTGGAGGCGGAAAGCGAAACGGCCAAGGCGAAGATCCCCAAGGGCGAGTTCTTTTACAACAAGGAGTGGGTGGTGGGGAGGGTGTTGGATGCGGCGGCTAGGAGTCTGCAGGTGCAGAATATCAATAATCAGTCGAGCAAGGAGGAGGATCGGCTAAGGGTGTTTCATGTGGAGGGCGGGAGGATGTTGGAGTTCAATGAGAAGATCGAGAAGGTGTTGGTGAATGGGAATACGATTGTGCTGTTGAGGGGGGTGGGGCCGCCACCGGATTTGATTGAGATGTGAGGGAGGGTGGCTGGTAATTGGAGGATGTGGGATAGTGGGAGTTGGTTCGCATTTTCACTCTATATATTCTGAGAGCATTGCGATGGGCTTTCAGGGGTTTTGATATTTCTCAAGGACACTTCCTGATACCAAGTGCTGGGACTGGGATGTTGTTGGGGCATTTCCAAGATGACTTCGCATGTAATGAAATCTTTTGCAACTTGTCAATCTATCAGTAATTTATTCAATAGTGAGCATATAAATTCAATAGCGAGCATATAAATGTAGAGTACCTATAATACACTTCAAGTGCGCATGGGAACAATCCCTTCATACATATTTGGCCAGCCCATGTCCTCTCCATCATCTCTCTATTTCGCTCACTCGTTCTTCTCCTTGTGAGGAGTAGGCTTCTCACTCAGCGTCTTTTCTCTTCCGATAAGTGGCGCATGCCCAACAGCCTCCTTGCCGCCAAATGTCTCGAAGGCCTTATGGAACACCCATTCGACCGCATTCTCAACTGGCTTGTCGAACAAAGTAGGCAGGAAGGGAACGACCGACAGACCGAGACCAATGGGACCCCAGGTCCGGATCGTCTGGTTCTTGACGTTCTTCATCGCGCGCCCGCTGTACCGCACCACACTGTGAATCGTAAACGCAGGCAGTCCCATACTGGCCACGCTCTGGAAGATGAGGCGCTGCAGCATCACGGTTCGGTAGTCCTCCAGCGGCGTGATTTTGCCGGGCGTCGGTTTGTCGTCTTCCATCTTCTTGGTGCCGTTTTCATCGATCAAGCCGAGAATGCGCTTCTGGCGCGATGTTAGCTCGACATTGGGGTCCAGCACCCGCCGGTTGTGCCAGTATGCCTTGTATCCTTCGTAGCTGACGTCGCCCAGGATGTACGCCCACGAGACGCCGTAGGCACCACGAACGAGCCACGGGTGCGCGACGGGGCGGAAGGACTCCCCAATGTCGGAGGTGTAGGCGACGTAGCGGTGGGCGGAGAGGAGAATGGTGCGGAAGCGGGAGGCGTAGGCGGCGTAACGGACGTTGGACTCGGTCGAGGGAGGCATGCTGTCGTAGAGTACATGACCAATGTTAGCTCCGTGAGACTGTTGGGCCTAAACTCCTTTCTTTTTTTCTTTCGTGTGTTGGTTTTCCGGTGCAAAACACGTACTAGCCCTCGTAGAGATCATCATAGAATTCTTCCTTGTCAGTCTTGTCGACTAACTTCTGTAGACCGTCCGGGAGCTTTCTTCGCGCAGGCAGCTTCTGGGGGTTGAGCTCGTCATGAACGGCATTCTTGACATCGACAACCTTCTTCTCCACCTTGTCTTGTATAGGGCTGGTTTCTGAAGGAGACTGCTTGGGCTGCGCCGGCTTGTCCGGGTTATTGCTGTTGCCAAAGGGCCACATTGTGGTTTATTGTTGCTTCTATCGCGGATTGTAGAATTTGCTCGGATGCGACGGATTGCGCGATGCTGGCGCGGTGATGTATCTTTATGATGAAAATAAAAACAATAAGGTCGTCGTTGTCTTTGATGTCGCGTCAAAGGTAGCTACAAGTAGAAATGAAAACCACCAGGAGATCCGGAGTACACTAGGATGTGGTGATGGCAAGAAGCAGAATGCGCTGGCAAGCTAACATCAATGAGCTTCAGATGAGCTTCCTCCACTTCCGGACCATAAGCCGGGCGCAATTCGAGCAGTGACGTAGCGACGGTCGATAAGTAGTGGATAACCGAGCGATAACACTACCTACTACCTACCTAGTACACTACTTAGCGTGCATGGCGGGGCGACGGGGATGGGGCTGGCGGGCATGTGGGTGGTCCGTGTGTCCTTCCGCGACTGTTGACGTTCTGGACGTGCAGGGCGGCTCGAGGACGGCTACGGGGCAGCGGCTTGGCAGCGGGAGGTCGGGCTTGGCTGGCGGCTGCTGCAACCTCAGGCAGCCAAATTTTCGGCAGGTTGCGCGATGGAGCTTCTCTGGCACCTTTGCGTCGTTTTCCAAACCGTCGAATCCTCCACGCCGGTCCCATCACCACCAAGCTCCGAAAACACCCCGCCAGGACTTCCAACCGCCTCCGTCACAATGGGTCAATACTACAACCTTTTCGGCCAGAAGGTCGCCTCCCAATACGTCAGTGCCCCTCCCAAACAATAGCATAGATAAGAGCCTCCACTAACAATAGCTTCCTACAGCTTGCCATGGGTGTTCTCGGCTCCCTCTTCGGCGGTGTCTACCTCGCTTCCGGCGGCAGCAGCAAGACCCCTGCTACTCCCCCCATCAACGCTTCCAGCTCTGATGAGGCCGACTTCATCAAGTACGAAGCCTTCGACTCTCCTTCATTCTTCGTCCCTCCGGCCGCATCAGCACCCACGTCTTCGTTATTGTCATCACGCATCACCACAAGTGCCCACGATCGCTAACCCCCCGATAGGAAGTTCCTCGAGACCTCCGAGACCACCGAGAAGCAGGCTCCCGCTGCTGCCCCCGCCAAGCACTAAAGTGCCCGAAAACGACAGTTATGATGATCGAAACGGACACGAGGCGTTGCGGACTGGACTTGTCCTGTGTACATATATAGCGACTGGTTAATGGAAAGTTTTCGCCTGGGAGAATCGCGTCAAGGAACCGACATCGTTACATATCGTTAACCTTTACGGATACCACCAGCAACATCCGAATCCCAATCCTTCTGGGCGAAGTTTGAGAGAAAGATGGACCCGAAGCTAGAGCTGGTATCTAAGACGCATTCGGCAGTTCATCTGAAGCGCCGTACAGACCATACTCGATCTTACCAGGATTTCCCTGCCAATTCGCCATTGCCTACCAAACAATGTTTCACTATATGGCTTCGGAGGCAGCATATCTGGGTGGTGGCCACGACGATATTGTCAAACCGTCGCGACAGCACCTTTTCAGGAATTGCCCAATCAAGCGGTTGGCACGGAATCACAAAGACGAAGTCCTGTGACCTGAGATATCACAATCACTGGGCTATCTTTCGTCCTTCTTCCATTCACCAAAATACTGAGTTTCTTATGGTACCTTTGCTTGGAAACTCCTTGCCTTCTTGGACGCCAACATTGCATAGTTCGCGGTTGTCAGGCTTTCCTACGAGGGAGTTACATGGTTTGGTGGTTTTCGTCATACCCCAACAGGCTCTGTTCAATGAAGCGTTGGGACAAAGATGGAACCCGTCTTACTCGAAATTGCGTGTCCCGGACAGTTTTCTGCCATGGAGAGTCTGTCCATTCGGCCCAATGTTGTAACTCTCGTCATTGAGTCATCTCATGGGAAGACCTATGCTATCGGATAGTTCCGATCAGCTAATGAACTTGGGCAGCATCAATAAATACATCGATTCCTACCCATTTCCGCTGTCACGCTTAAATTTGACCATCACATCACTGTCTCATCCAGCTCATTCTCATTGACAACTCCATTACACCCCCTTGTCATCCTGCCCGATGTTTCCCACTCAATATCATTGTTGGTTACTTCAACCCTAACCCTGGAGATGTAAACAAATTCCCTGAACGACGAGCCCCATCGATCACCACATGTGGACACTAATATCCTCCCCGTGCTCCGTCTTCTTCCTGTGTTACATCGCTATAAAAAAAAGATAGATAGAACCTTCACCTTTGCTTTTACCTTTTACCTTACTCACTCAATCCCTTTCTGCCAACACGCAAACTGCACAGCAATGGGCATCATGGTCTTGAAGCTGACGAGCATTGGACAACCCTTTCCTTTTCATTTCTTCACAGTGTTCATCAATGGACGTATATTAAGGATTGAAACAGCCCCAGGGAACTGTATTCTGCCAGCTAGTTCTACGAACTCTGCATCAACAACGACAGAAGTAGTGGGACCTATCAGGCCTAGATACGTCAAGTTGCGCTTTCCTAGCAACCTCGCGCCCCCGATCTCTATACAATCCCAGCATCCCAACCGATCTGACACGACCTAAGTAAACCTGAGCCGCCCAGCCGCTTGGTGATGACAGGCATCTTCAGATTCTCTGGTTACAGCACCAGAGAACAAAGGAGACGAGTTTTGTTCCTTCTTTCTTCAATATCCACCCCTTTTGATAATGTGCACAGCAATCGCCGCAGCATCCGGTGTGATCTCCTTACCTTCTACCGTGTTGTCCGCTCGGGAGCAGGCGTCCATGATTTTACCGCCGGCGCGGGCGACGTTGTTGCTGTTTTGTTGTAAGACATGTGTCTGTCAGCGTGCTTCCTTCTTCTTTTTTATTCCTCTTCCTTGTTGTCCACATTTTGCAGGTTGGGTAGGTAGGAAGGTAGATAGGTGGGTAACTTACCAGATCGTCGAAGCACCATTGGTATCCGGCCTGACGCCAATCATCTCAGCATTGCCACGCACGACGAACGAGACGTGATCCGTGCCCCTGTAGACCTCGCATGTCTGTGTGTTAAGGCGGGCGAGGTAGTTGATGCATTCGACTGCGTCGGGGATCTATTGCTCAAAAAAAAAAAAAAAAGAAAAAAAAAGACATCATATTCGGTTAGACATTGAACGTGTTTTGTGTATGTGGTGAGGAAAAAACTTACCGGTGCTTGTTTGCCAACGACTGTGTTGCACATGGCCCGCTTGTGCATCTTGGACGCTGTTCCGGGGAGAACTGTTGGGTTGAGGTTAGCTCGGTGCTCCGGGGGTTTTTTTTTTTTTTTTTCACTGCCCGCATTCTCTTCTCAAAATGCCTTTGGAGGCGGAGAGACTCAGTACTCACCACTGTCGGTGGAGGTGCTGTTGACATAGGCATAATAAGCGTCGAGAGCCTGCTGAGGAGTGGCTGCCTCTTCGGGTTTGGCGATGATATCGTCTACCCATTTGGCGAAGGAGAAGGGCCCAGGTGCAGAGGCTACATCGCGGGTGGTGGGAACGGCGCCGGCAAGGGGAGTGAGAGCCATCGCGGCGAAGGACAGAGTGAGGAGGTTGACCATCTTGTTGATGAGTGTTATGGGAGGGTGTAAGGGAAATCGAGAGGACTGGCGAGTGTTGGAAGGTGTTGTTCCGATGTTGTGATGTGACAAAAGTAAGAGGATTGTTCACCTCTTTATAGAGACTCCCGCCTCCTCGCTTGGAACAGGCTGCCGTCTACCTCAACCAGCTAATAATGAAACCATAAGACGTGAAGACATCATGAATACGGGAAGGCAAGCCCTTTGCCTGACCTCGCAGTTGCATCAGACTTGATTAGCTTCTCTATGACCTCTTCCTTCACGTGTTCACCGACTTTCGATGTAGCAATTGACCCTCCAGTGCCTCACCATTGTGGCCGCTCTCATGGTTGATTTCTCCTCTCAGATGAAGGATCTGCCATCTCCAAAGAGTAAGCTCAAGGTGTTCAAGGGTATGCGAGTGGTGTTTCCCATGAATTTAAGTCGGAGCGCTAATGTAAGGGTCTTGATGGGTCGAGGCACAGGAGCGGGTACAGTCTCCAACGGCTACGCATTGCGGCTCCAACCGACCATTTTCCACGGCACCATATCGGAGTTAAGAAAGGGAGAGAAGCGAAGGCTTCCAATGGGATTCGGCCAGGCCGGGCTATGCCGTTTCTCTTAGTGTTGATGACCTAACAGGGTGGAGAGCATTTGAATTTCACGTTGTGTTGATGGTTAGCTGACAGTCGTTGGATCTGACAGGACCGACTTGACAGCGCACCAAGGTAGGTTGTAGTCGACCCAGTGGTTCTAACTGTGGTCATGGTAGCATGGAAGCTCCATCGAATCATTTGGGGTGTCATTGTGGGTGGAGAGACAGCACTGAAGGAATTGGTGATGCAACTGGACAAGACGCCGATCCCTGGTCTGTCCTGGAACGTCTTCTTGTGATAAACCTTCTGTGGATCTTCAAAGGACTTTCTTTGCTGCCATAATATCGGACACTCTCGATTTGTGTTGCGACTGTGATAGTGTCACAAACTCACAGTTTTCCATAATCCAAGCTGGTGTGAATCTTCTATTCATGGGCAAAGCGAAGTTGCGTCTTTACCTGGGTAGGTCGAGGAGACATGTCTGATGTATTGAACACTGCCGGGACACTGAAAGGGAACATAAACCAAAAAACATTATAGCAATCGGGAATCTAAAGGGCCAATTTTGTAGTGAAATGACTCATGTTGACCCCAGGTAGCTCGCAAGGACAATGAATGGCATGCGATCTTTGAGCAACATGGGGACATGACAAAAACACACATCAACATCATAACGTCTTCGTGCTTGCAATCGAACAAGACAAATCAAGTCTTTTGTTATGGATCAAGGTAGGTAATGATCAACGCTGAATGACAACAATCACAAAGTGACCACTCCTTTCCTGGAACTCCATGCTGAATCATCCCCCCGGGTATCGCGAAACATAAAAACTCCTTGCGCCCTAGAGAACCCAGCAATTCCACAAGAAAAAGCCCAGTGGTAATCCCCAGTGACCTCAATCACTTGCGAGACAGAATCTCCGCGTCCTCCGCCGCGCACTTTGCCTTATGGGCCTCCTCGAACTCATCGAGCTTCTTGTTGATGGAGACCCGAGTTTCCTCAATAACGGGCATGGCATGCTCCTGCACCAAGATGTCAAGCAGGCCCTCGATCCGGTCCAGGCGTTGCTCGTGTCTGCGGCGAACGCTGTTGTGCCAACCCTCCTGGTTGCGCTGTGCCTCCACAAGAACATTGTTCTCGTAGTTAACATGCTCGACGTTCTGGGCGATAGTGTCGGTATCTTGCTTGGCAGCTCCGGCGTCTTCCTGGAGCTTCAAGATCGCAGCTGCAGTGGCGACCTTGGCTGCCTCGACGTCTTGGATGCGCAGCTGCGTCAAGCCCAGCTCAACGGGGTCAGCGCTGTGAGCCAAATCGCGGACGAGTTGTCTCATATCAGTGTCAACATTGGCGGCAGCGTGCAAGATGACGTCCGTGGCAGCAGTGCTCGAGGAGCGGGTGTCGGCCTGTGTGACATATTTGCAGTGGTTAGTATATGATAGAGATAAGGTAGATAGGTAGATGATGTTTGGTCAATCACAAGGGGGTATTTGGTATGGAAGGTGAAAAGTGAGTGGAAGTTGAGGGAGCAAGGGAAAGAGGCTGGGTGAGATGTCAATGTCGAATGTGTGAGGAAACTTACCGCGACCATGTCTTGGGTTGCGGACCTGTTGCGAATGGCAAGGCTGGGGTAGTGCCTTGAGAGGACTGGTGCACCCGTCAGCAAGTGAACCCACTATGGTAAGTCTCATCACTCGTCATGCGTGAATCTCATATCATTGCGCCATCCTCGACCGTCAACGGGATAAATCTCTTCGAGCTGCGGCTGTCACCACCAGCGCTCGAAGAAGGAACCCACCAGGAGTCGACAACATTGACTGACCCTGATGTCCCCCGGGTTTTTGAGGTAGCTCTCCTTTTAACGGGACCCAAAGAGCCCCAACTACAACGATAGCATCATGGAGGGAGTACCAAGGTGGACCTCGGCTTCCATGGCCGCGGCCTGGCTCTCAACAGTGACAAGGCGCTCAACATGGTTCATCCAGGCGAATGGTTATCCCGGAAAAACAGGAGCAGCTCTTGTGCATAGGACAGCGCAGACATTTTTACTTAGAGAATTCCAGCTCTTGCAGGAATCTGAAACCATTGCTGACAAGTGATGCCGGATGCGAAAGACTTACCGAAGATGTGTTGGACATCTTGACGTCCGTGTCTTGATGGGACTCGACCATCGTTGTTGCCAGGACTGATGTATGCTTGAAGGTGTCTGGCGAGTCGAGAAGACCGAGTGGCTGTGAAGGTGAAATGGAAGAAGGAGAAGGAGCAAAATCAGAGGAGGAGAGGAGTGGGGGAGGGGGTTCTTATAGGGACGAGGAGGGCAGTTTGCTGGTCCGTGCAGGAGTGCAAATTCTGGCTGCAGTTCCACTGGGAATTTCCAGTTGCTATTGTGAATTTCTGTGAATGGAGATTCAAGTTGGGATGAAAGTGTAGGTAGGCATTGTTTGCGCGTCACCTGCAGTTGCGGTCTCACGGACGGGCGGGACGACGACGGGAGTCTTGATGGGCTGTGGTGAAGGTCGGGCCAGCCGGCGGACCCACTCCAACCCGCAACTTCAGCTGTAAAAGGTCTCGTCTGAACTTCAACTGTAGAAAGAAAGATAAGGAATCTTATGGAGAAGGTTCTCGCGTCCTCTGAGTGGTGGACGGGCTGGCTTGAAAAGCAATCTCCCAGGTGGCAGCCTGGCCTTCACCACCCCCCCGAACCGGAGAGGAGCAAACGGATCAACTCGGCAAGAGGGTGGCAGGTGACAAGCCAAAAGGATCAGACGAGCGGGAGATAGTTACAGGAGGCGGTGACGTCGAATCTTGACAAGTCGTCTTTGGGAAATCATGAAGCAGCCGCGAAGTATACTTGATGACTGGAGTCCGCAAACCACGGCCCGTAACCAATCTCACAACGACCTGACCAACGCTGGCAGCAATAAATGAAAGGAAGACCAGGAGATGGAAATCAAACTGTAAACATCGATGTTGAGCTTTCTATCAAGGATGGCTGTCAGTTGTCGAGTGACATATCACTGAGTGACTACTTCAATACGGTAGGTACCTGACTACTTGCCATGATTTTGCCTGCCGGTTCTCGGGTCTCACCTTGGCTGTGTAGGGCGGTGAATGGTGTTTGTTCATGAATTCATCCCATCTTTCTGAGTCAACCTGTGGATATGTTGGTGGGCTACGGAGAGTAGGTGAAGGGGACCTGCGTTGTGGGCGCGTTGCCTTCACTCGGTTGCTCGTGTCGTTCTCCTTTTTTGGCAGGCACGCTGAGTATTTGGTCCGTGCAGGAAAGGTCTAGGCAGCTGCGCAGACACCTTGAAGTCGGGGACCATTCTAGTGAAGGCAGGGCAGGGCAGGTCTAGTTTCTTGTGCTTGGACTTCCGTTTTCCACCTCACGCCAAATCTTACTTTCATTCCGGTGTCACGCGAAGACACTCCAACCCCAGTCTTCTGGCCGACTTGCTCTCCCTCTCCACACTTACTTCCTCCCTTGTCTTGGACGCCTTTACCTGAAGCAAGATGGGGCGCGGTAGCAAATCGAGTGCTGATGGCGTCAAGAAGCGTTGTTTTTGTCGAGGACGCAAAAGACCCAAAACTGTAGATCGGGCCCCAAGCAAGCTCTCGACGGGTGCGGACTCTTCTGCCCCTTCACTGGCAAAAATTCAGGTAAGGACGTTGTCAACAGTGGTTCAAGCCGTTGAGAACATCTCGCTGATCATTCCGTGACTTGACAACAGCCACCTTCCGAGCCTGTTCAGGAGCAGTACACAGCTTCCATGCCTGTTCTAGAGCAAGAGCCTGGTCAGGGACAAGACACAGCTTTAGTGGAGCAACTCAAGGCCCTCGTGAAGCAAAACGGGGATGTCATGAAGCAGAATGAGGATCTCATGAAGCAGAATGCGGATCTCGCGGCTCTTTTGGAAGAGAGCAAAAGGAAATTGGATGTCATGACAAAGAACGCCGAGAGAGCCAAGAAGAATTACATATCCGAAAAGAAGGTGAACAAGAGAAAATACGAGGAGATGAATGAGTTTGGGGGCGGCTTGAAGGTCCAACTCGACGCAACACGTCAGGCAGTCGCCGATCTGAATGCCGCCATGCACTTTGTACTGGAAAGAGGACACGAGGGTAAATTTTTCCACAAGGTATGCCGGCATCCCTCTACCAAATTTAGTGAGATTGCTGATGATTCGTTGGGTGCAGCTTTGGTCACAGACTCGCGAGTGGAAGATCTACTAAGAATGATCTATGGGCAGTATCATGGGACCTTCACAATTGTAACGGGTTGGAGTGCGTGAACTGTCCAAAGATATGGGCGCTTGGCTGGTTAGGGTTCACAAAGTAGAATTGCCTTGCAAAGTCAAGCTGCTTATCTTGTCATTCATGAAGGGTTCGAGGAAGAGGAACCGACTTGGTTTGTAGTTTACCATGAGGCTGGTCTGACCTGGTAGACGTCCACTAAAGCTCTATGAAGGAATGAAAAGGACATATTGACTGTCAAGCACCTTAATTCATGACTGGCGACGTGACTACTAAAACTAATGATTATCGATGTAAAATCGTTCTGTTGAGTCAATCTGGATGAGTTAACTTGCCCATAACTGCTAAATCCTGCATGTTCGCACCCTTTCTTGCCTTAAGGTGTGACAATGACTTCTTGAAACCTGAAAGAACTTGCGAGCAGATTTCTCAGACAGGATACCATATCTGAATTCTGTGACTGGTGATGAAAGTTGGCTTGTTGATGCATATTGATGCAATAGTGTGGGATGCTACAAAGACATCGCCTCAAAGACAACAACAGTAAGGTATGAACATCCGTGACGAATATGATAGGTATGATACTTGCAGTAAAGAAGTTAGAGGTTAAACAGGAAATGGAGTACACTTTTTAGAAAGCGCGATATAAAGAGGAGATATCACGCTTGGTGACAAAAGCGTGTGTACGTAAATGATAGGTGCTTGCGGTCAAGTTCACCCGTTGTGGACACATGCGGTTCACGGGTCAGAAGAAAAAGATAAAAGAATAAAAAAACAAACATTCGGATTTTGCATTGACAGCTAACACAACGCAGCTCTGGTACAACTCATGGAAGTGTGAAGACGGTATTGTGTGGTTGAGCAACAATAGAGGTATTCGGACAAACTTGACAAAAAATATGATTTTTGGAAGTCTCGAGTTGTACGTAGCATCCTCACTTCGTTTGTTGTTGGTCAGATATGCATGCTATGACAGGCAAAGAAACATGACCTGGCTTGCTGCCTCTAGGTCTCAGTTGGGTCAGGCAAGGGGACTTATAAGCGAAGTAAAGTGTTTGACCGGTCAATAGCATAAAGATCTGCGATGACGAGCAAAGAATTCGTCGTTGTGGTGAATATGTAGAGGTATACCTCGGCGATGTTCATTGACGTTACAATGCATTGGAGACAAGTGAGGAGCATGCTCCAAACGCGCATGTCTGACGATGAATCAGCGGGGGTAGCGGGTCGGGTTAGGGTTATGCAACGCAGCACCAGCCTATCAGCATGCACAAGACGACCCAAATCTTCTCCTGAATTGCCAACTCCCCGACTCTCTCAACTCCTCCGCCAACGTTTAGGAACGAATACAGCCACAAACCCTCTTTACAGCGATCACAACACCGTCCGAAACCTCGCTCACTTCCCACACCCGATTACTGTGGATTACACTAAACCCCGAATACTCTCTTGTAGGGGTCATTGACATTCGGGAATCCGGTCCATCCAAAGACAGTCAGGAAGGACAGCAGCCACTCTCGTTCGCCGAGCCCGCCCGCCCGCTTTAATAGAAGAACGTCGGGCCACTGCCTAATTGAGGACCTGACCATGTCGGCCGTCGAAAGCGAGGCTGCCACCAATGCCAACACCACATCTAACCAAAACAACAACAGCAGCCAAAACGGCAGCCTCTCGCCGCCCAAAGAACGCGAACGCAACTCGCTGACGCTCGACCAGCGCCGCGCCCTCCGACGATGGGCCAACTCGCAAACCGTCCGGCCTAGCCACAAGGCCTGCATCGAGTGGTTTCAAACGCAATACAATCAGACCATCTCTCAATCGACCGTCTCTCACTCTCTTTCTCCAAAATACGCCCGTTTGGATGGCGACCCGCAGCTCTCCGGCTCGCGCCTGCGCTTTGGCAACTGGCCCGACGTCGAGAAGCTCGTCCTGCTCTGGCACCAGCAGATGGTAGCCTCGGGCCGGCAACCGTCTAACGAGGAACTCGCCGAAAAGGCCAAGAACATCTTCACCCAATTGCCGCGCTACAAGGACGAAACAGCTCCAGAGTTCAGTCCGGGATGGATCCATCGCTTCAAGAAGCGCTATGGTCTGCTGATCCGCCGCCAGCGGCGCCACGGCACGGCGCCCAACCCAGCCGACGACATACCCTACCTCGTCGACGCCGTGGGCCGGTTCATGAGCATCACAGCCGACGTCTCCCCAACGGTGATCCGTGACACGGTCGTGCGCGTGGTGGGCGTCGAGCCTACGCTAGCCACGTGCGCGCGCGTGAGAGATGAAATCGTCAGGAAGATGGAGGGTCCTTCCCCCGCTCCCCATCACCAGCAACCTAACCCCCACCAGAACCAGCATCAGCAACACCTGGCCGGACTCCAGCAGCCGCAACAGCATCCCGCTCTGAACGCAGTTGGCGACACACCCATGGGCGGCTTTTCCCCCGACGACGACCCGGAGGTAGTCCTGCAAAATGCCCTGCGTGCTCTTCAACAAGAAGAAGCCGACGCTGAAGCCGAAGCCGCTGCTGCCCGCGAGGAACGGGAGCGCGCTGAGCGGGGGCTGCCTCCGTTGGGAACGATTGCCGGACAGGCTTATGCGAATGCCATGTCGACACCTGCTCGTGGTGGTGGTGCTAATGGGACTACTACAGGGGCGAGGTTCGTTCCCGGTTCTACGGGGGTAGAGGACCCGTTGACGCTGACGCCGATTCCGAGTGGAGGACCCGTATCTCTGACGGATCGGCCGGTCAGATGCCCGTTTTGTGTGAATCAGAGGATGTTGAGGACTATCAAGGAGGCGGTCGAGCATATGAGTACTCATGTCGTAGTTTGAGGGAAGATGTGAATGAGACAGAGACCCTTGCTTGGGACTGGCGTTATGCCTGCCTCGCTCCCGATGTCGAGGCGTGTTTCTTCTTCTTCTTCTTTGTTTTTGTAATGGGTTTAGTTTAGAGTTTCTTTCCCGTTCCCCGGTTTTTCTTTTCTTATTTTTTTTCTCCCCTTCTTTTTATTTCTTTTTTTTCGGTTCGTTTGTTGCATCGTTAAATATGTCTGTCTTGTTGGGCAACAGTCAGTCAGCCATGTTTATCCTGGCATTCCAGGTATCGCTATGTCTACTTGGGACTCTGGTGGATTGCAACTGGCGTTTTAGGTGTCAATTTCAATCAGCGGTATACGGTTCGTTGTACGCCCAACTCACTTTTCATAAGAGAAACGTGAGCCTTGGAGTTATTAGTTGGGGACGTGTATTGCATTTCTATGTGCTTTTCCAGAAAGAGTTTGCTAGATCTGGCCTTTGGGCTGGTGGACTTACAAGTGTTACAATGGTAGTGCGAAACGACATCGACTTCGCTACTCCTAACTATGTAAATATGTAACGAACTCTGACTGATTGGTGTGAGGGTGTCATGGCTAATATGGCTTCCTTTACCGAAACAAGTATGCGATGTATGTTTTTGATGGGCTTGGCATTTCCCGTAATAGTGTATGTAGTATTTGTTCAACTCCCAATGACATTGTAAAGCATATCACATATGCAATTATCGAAAGTCGCGATATCTTCAAATGTGGATTTATGCTACTAACTGGCTGCGAGTAGACCACCACTACTCTCTTTTCTCCGGTCATCTTTCGCTCTCATTTTTTTGATTACCAAAAACACCTTGTCTGCACATGGATATACTTGAATCTCACCAACACTGCAGAAACAATACCCCGTGTCACCCGCCATCTCGGTCAACATCTTGAAACACAAAAAGCCTCTGGGTGTAAATTCATTTCATTCATCATCCATTCACAAGGGCCCCTTCTTCTTCTTGTCCCTTGTCATCACCCTCAGCCCTACCACCACCACCACCACCACCACCACCACCTCTTCTTAATCCACCACCCGTCTTCGACCTCCAGTAGCAACGTGGTTTGGTATCAAATTTAATTCTTCCCTCCTCCCCCACGCCTAACCAAGAATCCATCTCCCAACTTGGCCCCACCGCAGCCTTCCAACTGCGCGCAGATCCTCCCCTAACTCTACTTCTTTCCTTTTCTCACCATGGTCACAGACTCCTTTGGCCTGACTCTCTCCTGAGCTGTTCCAAAAAAAAATATCACCGTATCCCAAAGTCCCTGCCGCATCCAAAATGCCCCATGACCATCTGCGTCCCAGATATTTTAATGAGTGGAGAGAGACGAGCCGATCAATTCGAAATGTATTACAACGACTGAACCGCGAAGTCCTATATGATTTACGTATGCGTTTGGGTATATAGCGTGGGGTATAGATATCGCATTGTGTGTTGGATAAAGAGCAAATTGTGGGCAGCCGTCGACGAGAAAGATGGTACGTAACTGAGTGCGCAAATGAGTATTTCCCTCCACGTTGCTCGCCTTGCTCGTGTATGTAGCCATCTGGCGTGGCTTTTGAAGACCGAGCGCTTAGTTTACCCAGTTGCTGCCTTCGAATCAAATGTTCGTGAAACATGGCGCATGTGACCATGGTATCCGAATGCGCTGCGTATCGGGATATGGCCAACAAACGTGTATGGGTTGGGGTTTCAAAGTCCGTCAGTCCATTATTCCACGTAAACGAGCAGCTTTTCGTTCCGTTGCAGTGCAATATCCAGATCTTCGTCGTTCATCAGAGGAGGCTTCTCGCCACTCGCGTCGTCCTTGTAACTTAGCTGAACGTGCTCGCCCTGAGGAATCTTGAGACGATCCAAAATCTTGTCATGGAGAGCTTGGAATGGAATATCAGTGGGTACGCGGATGGCGATGATGTCGCCGTTGAAGTGCAGTTTCACCTTCATCTGTGAACCACCCTGCATAATAGCAGGTGACAATGAGGTCTGTGATGCCTGCCCAGGTCCCGGAATCTGTTGGCCGTTGCCAATGCTCAGCTGCCTCTGAGGAACACCGAGGCCGGCAGAATATCTGTTGCCGGATGTGCTCTGTAGTGAAAGACCGTCGGCTGGTGAGTCAGAGGATGGACCAGAGCCTCCCGAGAATCGGTATTCCTCGCGAGCAACGCTAGGGTCGATCTCGTAATCACCCTCTCTAGGAGAAAAGAACTGCTTGACCAGGTTACAGCGGGAGATGTGTGGCGGTTGTTCCAGTAGACTTTTAACGTAAGAGTCAAGGTTGTGGCGGCGGCCTTCCGTAATCGCATCAGTCACGTAATTAACAGGACCGGGCATGTAGGGTAGCGTCCGCTGCTTGCCGCCTGTAGTTCCAGCTTCAAGAGGGAACTCGGTTAGGAGCGCGATTTGGAAGTCGTAGAAATCCTCGTAGTATCGCGAAAGTTCGAAGCATCGACCATCCTCCAGTTCGGCTTCAATAACAAACCAGTACTTGTCCTCGGCAAAGCAGTACCTCGGCACCCTGGCTGCGATGGGTGCGTATAGTGTCGAGGCTGGCCTCGAATAGGGTTGTCCTTGAGCCTGTATCTGTTGCTGCAGAGACCTGTTAGTACAAACACGCACGCAAGGTATGTGGACAGAATACACGTACCTGGGTATGAGTAGTCTGCTGGCTCAACCGGGCGCTTCCTTGCAAAGTTAAACGGTTCATGGCCTGGTCAAGTGGTTGTTGACCGCCACCGCCACCACCAACATCGAACTTGCCGAGCGTTATGCTCGAGTTCTTATATTCCGCAGCCATCTTCTTCCACTCCTCGACCTTTGGAATCCCAGCTTTTCGTACGGCATCATGGGGGTTCGGGACAGGGGTGTTACTCGCCATGTCCCGGATTTCAACAAAGGATACGGGAATTAGACCCGGGCCGCCAAGTCTTCCAATGGGCTTAGCTACGAACCATTCGGGGTTCGACTGGGCAATGACAATGATGGCCTCGCCCTGCTTGGCTTCCAATTCGTCTGCCCGTTCGGCTTGGAAATCGTACAAAACGACACCATAAACCATGGCTCCATTCTTGCCAGGCGTTTTCGACATCCGATGTGCGGCGTTTGCTCCAGGAGGCGAGGCCGCCGAGCCTTCGCCGTATCCCGAATCACTATCTACGGTCTTCAAACCCAGGGAACCGGTTTGTGACTGGCCGCTATCGCGTTCCGTACGTCCAAGGGCCTGGAAATAAGCGACGGGCACGAGACCACGAGCGTCTGGTAGCGCAGGGTTGCATGCCTCGTACCACTCTGGGTCGTTTTCACGACCGATAACATGGAAGAAATCGCCGCGTGAAAAGCTAAGCTCCTGTGCATTTTGTGCTTCGTAATCGTAAAGAGCTTTTATAACCTGTGATAACAAGTTTAGCCTAAGTGCCTTGTGGTTGGCACCTTGTTCCGAGACATACCTTCTTTGGAGGGACGATGGCGACGGCAGATTTCGGTTGAATAGTAATATGAGGTTTGGAGTCCTTCTCTCCACCCTTGATGGACCTTCGTAAAGCCTTGAAACCGCGTGACATTGTTAGTTGCCAGAACGACGAAACCGCAGTATTGAAATGAGTAGTCCGACTAGGCCAAGAAAATTCAAGAGGTGCTGTGGGTGTAGATGGAGCAGACACTAAGAAAAAGGATTCTTCCGGTTCCCGCAAGCTGTATTGCATCGTGACGAATTGGCCAAGAGAAGAACGCCTATGTGATGGTGTATGAATACCTGAGCCGTAGCCCGATCCTATCTCTCATGTCCCCAATAGCAGTGAAGCCTCTGCCATACAATCACGAGGGCTGTTCTTTGGGGAACGAGCGAAAACGATCGGACTAAAGAGGAGGGAAGAGAGAGGGGATGGCAGAGCACAGAACAGCGGGGAATGACGTACCTTCATCTTGTCCGACAGCGATACTCAGACGACTTGTAAGCTATGTGTACACAAACCAAAACCGGAACTATTGTGCTATACACAGAGAGAAACAGGAACGGCTGACGGGGTGAGGGGCGTCAGCAAACAACTTTTGGAGCGGGCGTCCTGGTGTCGGCGTGCGCGGGCAATCGTGGTTGGGGTTACGCCGACTCAAATGACGGACGGCGCGAGGTCTTGCCTAGGATCCCTCTGGGGTTGGTCCTGGGCGGTTCTGCTCGTGTGTGTGGTGTGTGTGTGTGTGTCGTGGAGGGTGTTGCTGGGTGGAATCTGTGTAACGATCCAAATGGGCCGTATGTATCGGTCGGATGGGAGCCGGGAAAGCAGCGCGACGATGACGGGAGTGGATATCGCGGACGGGGTCGTTATCTGCTACACTAGTGTTTGCGACCGTGCGAACGTAAGGGAGACGTAATTTGGGAGCAGCGGTTGTCCAGCTAATTTCGGCGACCGTTTCGTGTAAAATGGTCGCGCCCCAATACTTCTGTTCCCCAAGTGGATAGCTGACCCCAAGTTCGCTGTCTGGCCGAGTTTGCCTCAATCTTGGCTTTCCGTCTTTGTCTGAGCCTGATCAGGGCCGCCTGGCGTGTGGGAGTGTGGTGTTGATGCAATTCTCTTGTTCCTTTGTTCAGCCGCAATGCCGACTGCCTAGACCCAATGCTCAATGCGCAATTCCCAGTCTTGCGAGCGCTTCTGGAATGTCTAAGTACAGTGGTGGACAATCCGCCGGGAGTTGCGTTGGATGTTGCGAGTGTTGTCGGCGATGATGGACTTGACTGTCGCAGTAGGAAGGTTGGTTGTCGAGAGTTGGAACTGATGACTGTGAAGCGAGCGAACAGGTGGGAATGGAAACTGGAAACTGCACGGTGGCGGGGAAGGATCAGGATCAGGTGGGATATATGGCCTGCGTGCCTTGCGTGCTAGGTAGTCCTCGGGACGGGCAGCAATAGCATTAAAAAAAAATAATAAAAAGGGAGATAGCAACAGCCCAAAGCCAAGCTTGCAACGGAAGCAGCAAGGGTGATCACCAAGGGTCGGGTCCAGGTGTGTTCTCGCAGAGTGGAAGCCGACAGGGTGTGGAGGTGGTGGCCGGAGATGGCTCGAAGACGGGCGGGTAGGTGTGATGAAGGTCACAAGCAAGTCACCAGCCTAGCCGAGACGGACGGCATGGAACATGTTGGAAAAACAGCCACTCAGGCTTGCTTATTCGCCTAGTGTCTGTTAGTGTCTGCTAGTTTATGTCCGTGTCCTGAGCGTGAAAGGGTGGCTGCCTCTATCTAGCCGTTAGCAACCGCATGACAATGGACGGCCAAGGACCTCGACTCAAGAGGGGAATTGTAGCGTTGCAGCAGCGCAGAGGCCGCGCGGGCAGGTACCTGAAGGCACCCCGGCCTGGTTGATTGGCGCAGTTGCTGCCCTGCAGTTGGTGCAATTGGAGAGCGCCGCCAGGGTTCTCACGTCCAGAGGGACCCACCCTCCCTGGACCTGGCTGTGGGTTCGAATTGGCTTTCGTTCTTACCTCCACTTTCTTGGCCGCTCTCGATCTTTGGGATTCCGGACGTGCCCACCGCGATACGACCAGGAACTTTGCGACAAACGAATGAAAGAAGTCGGCCAACGTCAAATCTCAACTGAAACCAACCAGCTTGCTAGTCTTACAAGATCTGATCAAAGATGAGCCGCGCGCAATGAGGCCATTGAACAGCTAAGATTGCTGCTCCCTCAGGTATTCTCCGTCGGTATCTTTGTCGCTGTCATTGCCTGGCCTAAGATATGTGTGCGTGCTAGTGTGCATGATATTGTACATATCTTCGAAGCCACTGCATATGCATCGTGATCGCGCTTGTCATAGCGGAAACTGTGGTTGGTTTGCTGAGTCGAGTCGACGACCAGGGTGCTATGGACACGGTACCTGAGGATTTTTTTCTCACTTCTCCAACCTCAACTGAAGGATTGATTGCTTCATTCTCGAGTCTGTTCCGTCACTACCCATCCAAGTGACTTGAAAGGCGTCGTCGTCGACAACAAGTCGATGCTGTGAGGCAGGAATATGCCTGCTGTTAGTGCACCAACTCATACGATGCGTCATGAGATGTTCAAAGCCCACACCTTGTCAATGCATTGACATCGGGCTCCATCATAACGTCGGTGGACTTGAAAGCTGAAGGACTCGACAGAATGCAAGGCCTCCAAGACGGTTCACAAGCAACCCCTACCATAGTAGGAAAAGCCTAGTACTAGCATCACTGGATTGACGATGACATGTCCTTCTGATTGCGACTTAGCTCGGGATTTTCAGATCTACCTATGTTTGGTAGATTCATTCTACACAGTCCGAATCTCCTTCATTGGTGCAGCAAAAAGCATCGCGATCCAATTTGAAGGTAGATATCGGTCCTCGGTCTCGGGGTAATTCGGATGAAGCTCCGTAGCCTGTGCCTGACTAATCAAAACAACCCAACAGCGAACAAGGAGCATTGGTGTCTAGACTCGATAGAGACACCACTGTAACGGCCTGGTAGGGCTCTGCCGCAAAGCTCCCGATTTTGGAATCTGGGCATTAACCGATCCAGTTTTTTTTTTTTCTTTTCTTATTCTTTTGCTTAACAAATCTCACTTTTTGTCATTTCGGGGTTTCTGTGTTCGGCCTTTGTATCATGTTCATCTCATTCTGGCCACAACAATGATATGCGAGCTCCTAGAGGGAAGGATAAACACGAGAATAGTGCAAGTGGACGGACGTCCTTCGAATACTCGACATCCTCATCCTCTCTATTGGATATGGATATGAACAACGCCCAAGAAAAGCCGCTAATTGCTATGTTTTCCATCCCAATGGTTTCAACCCTCTCTTCAATTATTGATGCACGACTTCTGCGTACATGCACAAGATTTGACCAATCGGGATGTGACGCGAGGAGCACACGACGGGCCGGGATGCCCGCTGGCGCACCTGTAAGCAATGAGGCAGCGTGGTATTTTTCGATTTTCCACATGGTATGGTGTCTAGCTTTCGCCTCACCAGCCACCGCTTCCATTCGACCAAAGGTTATGTTAGTAACTGTATCAAGAAGCAAACGCGTATCGTGGAGGTTTGTAACATTTGCTTGCAGTGCGGGCAGAAGTCGAAGGACCCGACCCTTTTCCACCATTGATCATGATGCGCGGCCGATTATGTTGGCGTACGGCTCCCCGTACTCTGACTCAAAAACAACAAGAATGGCATCAATATCAACGGCGCACAATATGACTGTGTTGTGTGCTGGAGGTCATGAAGTACGTTCTTATTTTGCTAATTGTAAAACACGCCCACTCAACCTCCCTGCCCAAGACTTTGTTAGGCGCAGAAGTGAATCGGCCGGTTGCTCTTAACATTGTTCCCTTAACGCCAAACACCTGAGTTACCTATACTAGGATGAAGAAGGAACAAAAAAAAGACAAGGGACAAATGCAAGCAGTTTTGACACCCCGAGACGCCAAAACCCTATGCTCGCTGACCCTAACCACCACCCAAAGATGCCAACACCGGAACGCAAGGGATACTGAAAAATTGTTGGATAAGAGAGCGGTGCCTTTAAGCACCCATGTAAAGAGAGCAGGGTGCCACTACAGCACCAGAGCAACTAATGCTGCTGCTTCCACGTCGCCAAAGGTCACCTCCGCGTGACCCTAATGCTTGCTAAAATAAGAGACCCCGTGAGCCGACACGTCGAGATCCTCCGGCAAGACACATTGATCGGGAAAGAAGGGGGTCGATATGCGAAGACGCCATCTATCATCCTGTCCACCGAGAATGGGTTCCGAAAACGGTGGATTTTACGTCTTCGTTTTTGAGTAGAGTAGGCTGATTCGTATACTGCACGCCTCAACCAAGTTTGAGGTCAATTAGGGTGACCTGATGCCGGCAAATGACATTGAAGAACAGGAGCTGCGCCTGTCCTGAAGGAACTAGCTGAAAAGGTAAGTCGGACTGCGTTGCAAGTGGCAACCTGGCGCATCGTGAGGTCGTGAGACGACTCGGAGGAAGAAGTGGTTTTCGTCAATGTAATAGTTCTTCCACAAGGCATGACGTGAGCTTCCTCTAACGCATTCCACGTTACTATTCAGAGAGTAACATCGGAATTGGCAACGAAGAAACGGAGATAGAAAACCCGTCGGTATTCTCTATCGCCGAATTCCCCCATAAGGTGTTGCTGATAGAGGCCCAGGTGGCAAATGTCGTGGGGTTGGACAGAAACTTAGGTCGACGAAGGGCGTGCTATCAATAATATCAAACTACTGCATGACGACGCAAGGGTGCAGATCCCGGTGACCGAGGTGAGAAACTACGAAGGCGGAGATGAAGTAGAAACATGAGGTCGACAGCCGGTGCTCATGTCTTGAAAGAGTTGGGAACGATGTGGGCGGGTGAGGCGACGATAGGAAATAAGGACTCAGTGCTGTTAGATTTGACCTTTGATGTCAACCCTGGAAAATGCTGCCTTCCTCGGGCCCTCGAATAGCTCTTTAGCTTTTCCGGTCAGGAACATAACAGTTCCCTCGCGATCCTCCAGTAGATCCTGGCCCTGGTAGTCGAGGATGAATTGGGCAGCATCCGCATCCGACTCAAAGTACAGCTCTTCCGTGACGAAGCGCAGCGGCACATCAGGTTTATACCTAATTGGAGTCAGGAACACATCTCAGTACATGGAGGGAACGGAAAGTACATACGCCTTACAGATGTTGCAAAGAGCGGCAAGGCGTTCACGGCCAACGAACATATCCATAAGATATGCACCCATGTTGGGCGTGTCGTTGTAGAGCCGGAAAAAGCGGTGGTAATTGCCAAGTGCCAAAGCGGATCGGACGTCAAGCGCATGCTTTATGGCTTCTTCCTCCTTCTCTGCTGCAGTTAGATCCGCCAGGACGTCGTTTAACGCCGTGCGGTTAGCGGTGTGGATGAAATACAAGATACGATACGCCTTGAACTCAATCGACTTCCCCTTGATACCCATTTTGTAGAGGGCCTTGAGCTGGGTCTGACATTGATTATACTCACCGAGGTCCCCCTTCTCCAAGGCAATCCGAGCATGAATTTCGTAGACTTCTACGGTAAACTCATTTTTGATGCGCTGGACTGTCAAGTCCTGACGCATGGATTTGAACTGATCGCAGATGTACGAGTAGTTTTGCTCCTTCTTCCACTTTCTCTTGAGCAGCTCGAGCGTCTGGCGCAGAACCCGCTCTGGTCGTACCACGGACGGAACGGGCGGCGCCGTCAGACGGAGATAGCGCTTCTCCAGGGTCTCGCATGTACCGACAACCGGGCCGTCGCTGGGAGGCGGCGTCGGCTCGCGATATGTCGACTTGTAACCTCCGTCGAAGCGCTTTTGACGTTTCTCCAACTGCTTCTGGAACTTACTTTGTGTCTTCGACTGGGCTTCCTCCACTGGAGCTGGGCGTTTATCAGCATTGAATGTAATGCGGTCCTCAAGGCGATTCTGTCCGTTCCGCCAAGGGGGTGCGGCGCCCTCGCTGAAGTCTGTAGACTTGCGCTTCTTGGAACTGGATGGGGAAATGGAAAGGGCCGAGAAATGAGATGCTTGCTGAAGGGCCCTGGCTCTAGCACGCTCTTCTTTGATCATCTCTTGCGGCAAGGGCATTTTCTCCCAGTTCACAGTGTACATGTGGCCCTGGTCGTTCGCGTACGAGATGGTTTCCTTGAGCTTGGCTTCCATTTCGGCGCGGGTGACGGATGGATCTAGGTTGGAGATCTGGAAAGAACGCTGCACGTAGTTGCGCACAGATTCCGGCCAGTCGATCTTTTTCTTTGCGGGCTCTTGCGTTGTGGTGGGCCTTGCGGCAGTCAAGGGCGCGGCTGGATTAGTGTGAAGTGGTGTTGCAGGAGGAGGATTTATAGGAAGAGGGCCGTAGGCAGGTAGGGGAGGATAGGAAGCGGGTGGTGCGGCGGAATAAGGTTGACCGAAGGTTTGGCGGACCTGAACTGGAGTGAACGCGGTAGTAGCTGGGGGAGGAGAGGTGAAACAAACGTCAGCGACGGCCACGAGCAGTGTCGGGACGGGGCGGCAGGAGTGAATCGCAAGTCAAGAAATGGGATGAAATCTGTAGGACACGGCAGAAGCATACCAGAGTACGGATAAGCCGCCGGCGGCTGCGTGCCTGGCGGAGGAGGTTGAGCGGATGACCACTGCATGTTGCTCGTCTGGAATCGATGGGGTTGTCGAGGGAGAGTTGAAGCACACGACGAAACAAACAACGACGGAGCAAGAAAAGACGATGCCAACAGATTAAACAGAACTCGCTGGCAAACAACAAAGTCGTGCTACTCGTGTGAACCCAAGGTTCAAAACTAGCTATGGAACTGAGCGTATAGTCGTGGGCGGTGGTGAGGGGATGGTTGCCGATGGTACTAATGATGGGCTGAAATTGATGCAGTGGGCGGTGACAAGAAACGTGCAAGGTTTCGTTGATCAAAAGGCTTCTCTTCAACGAACCTAAGTGACAGTGTTCAACCTCGATAGGGTGGCAGTGGCCCAAAAGTTGATCGGGCGTGGGTTCGTTGCATTCTGTGAACGGGACCAAGCCGGCCGCCATCAGATTCCACTTACTAGCCACCGCACGGGCTGCATGCTGCACCTGTCAACACCTGCTGTCTGTCATCTTGAGTCCGTGTTAGTGCAGCTGTATCACAGCCACGTGGGTAGCCCCATAGTGTACATGGCCGCTATCTACCGCAATCGCCGCCAAGATGCCATCTAGTCCCAAGTCGACAACAACCCCCGCCGACATCATTCAGCAACCCGACCACCACTTCAGTTCCAAGTTGTCGATCCTCTTTTCACTCTTCTATAACCCGACTCCTCGAAAGCCCAAACAGCTTTCCCCCAGCTATGACGAATGTTTCTAAAGAATCTCGACCTCACCACTGCCTTGCGGCCGTCGTACCTGCCCGATGAAGATTTGCTCTTTGTCCAGGACAATGTGGGGTTGTATGAGGGGTGAGCATATGATCCCAAGTTCCTCTTCCTTCCCGCCACCATCAGTCCTTAAGCCTTTTACTTTGTTTACTTGAAAGTTCATGTGTTTGTGTGAACCCTTCGACTGACTTATTCGCCGTGCCTTTATCAGCAAATACAAGCTGCCCAACCAACAAAATGGCCAGGTTTACCTGACCTCGCACCGGATATGCTACGTCGACAAGACGGAGCCCAGAAAATACTCTGCCGCTTTGGATCTCAAAGACATTGAGCGCTACGAGTTCTACGTAATTGCGCCTTTCCCAAGGAACATGCCGAATGATCAAAACTAAATGCTAGCATGTGATGTAGGCCGGATTTCTCAAGTCGTCGCCCAAAATCACCTTGGTGCCCAAGGCCAACAAGCGAGCATCCCTCCAGCCATCGCGCAATGGAAACGCTTCACCGGCGCAACGTGTAGACAGCCCCTTTCGTGCACCGCCCGTTGATACACCTCCAGCGAGCTCAGCGACATGGGTATGTACCATCTGCAGCTTCTCCAACCCAGTACCGTCCAATTTCGATCCGACGACGGCAAGTGAACATACGTCCCTCCCTCCCTGCTTAGCTTGTGGTATCAAGCCTACCTTGACCCATATTCTCAAGGCGACCATCTCGAATGCGACAAGTCGACAGCCCGGTGGCGGACCTGCCATCTACCCTCCGCTTCCTGACCGATCCAAGCAAGGTTCCGGTTCAACGGCACCAGCGACTCAGACATCTCCATCGCCTTTTCAGGCAGCAGACGCGAGCGCATCTTTCCAGTGTCCAAGATGCACCTTTCTCAACCATCCCTCGCTGATGTCATGCGAGATGTGCGGAGGGCCACTCATCTCCAACGACTTGCCTGCTGAACTCATGCAACAAAGGCGGGAGACTGACTCGCCCGGCCCAGTTCTGAGCAGTCTGGCTCCCAAAAGCGAGGCCCTCGAAAGCGTCAAGATTTCCTTTCGCGGAGGCGGAGAGAAGATCTTCTACGAAAGGCTCAAGGGATCAATGACCCAGCGCAAGTGGCTGCTTCAGGGCGCACCTCCGATTCCCAAAACCTCTTCAAATGGGTTAGGGGTAGGATCTGGTTCTGGTGGAGGAGCAGGCGGAGGAGTCGGCTCAGGTGGAGGCCAGCCCGAACGGGTAAAGATCGCGGGAATCGCAGGCCTCGAACAGCGCGGCCAATCCATGCGCAAGAATAACGAGATCGTCATCGGAAACGCATTCGAGGACCTCGAAGCCCTGATGGCCTCCGCCAAGGACATTGTGGCCCTGGCAGAAACCTTTGCTCGCCAAGTCAAGGGTGCAGGAGGCGCCTCCTCTGGCAGCGAAAATGCGCTGCTCGCCGAGTCCGCCAGCCAGCTTGGCCTCATTGCTACCAAGGACATTGTCGGCAGTGGCGGCGGCGGCGACTCGCTCTATCTGTCCGAACTTGCCCGTACATTGGCCGAGTTCCTCACGGACGATGCGCGAGGCGTGCTGAGGAAAGCAGGTGGGATCATCTCGCTTGTCGACCTCTGGGCCATGTTCAACCGGCTTCGCGGAGGTGTGGAGCTGGTCAGCCCTGCGGATTTCGAAAAGGCGGTTAACTTGTGGGACAAGCTCGGGTTGCCCGTCCGGCTGCGCACGTTCAAGTCGGGCGTGAAGGTTGTTCAGGGGCGCGACCGGACGGACGAGACGACCATCAGGGCGTTGCTGGCCTGGATGCAGGATTTGCACAATTTTCCGCCGGACCGGGAGGTGGCGTGGGACTGGCGCGAGTTTGGGCGTGGCGTCACCGCGAGAGATGCGGCGGAGAGGTTCGGTTGGAGTATAGGTGTCGCTGAGGAGGAACTTGAGATGGCGGAAGAGCGTGGCGTGTTGTGTCGCGAGGAAGGCATCGAGGGGCTGAAGTTCTGGGAAAACTTTATTGACACGGGAGAAGGTGCTTCTAGGCCACATCCGGTGAAGGAGGACAACGAGAGGCTTATGAAGGCGTTGAAGGAGAGCGGCTTTTTGTGAGGTGAGTAGTAGGTGCGTTGCCGTTCAGCCCATGGGGTTCCTAGCATCATGACGAAATGGCTTCTACGTTAGATCTGTCTGCTATTATGATAGAACCGATAAAGTTGACAGTAGCCGTTACAGAAAAGCATAATTCCACATAACTCAGTCATCTCTCCGTGTACCATTAGAGGTTGCCGCTTCTTTCTACACCATATGATACAGCCAAAACTGGCTTTCTAAGACCACAAGCCCACAAGCAAGAGACGACGCCAAAACCCATGAAATTGAAGCACCAGAGAGCATTCCCAAACGCCTAGCCTCTATCCCGACACCTGCCGCCGCTCTATGCAGCTTTATACTCATCTTCACAAACGCAACAGCAACACACATACACGCCCATCTAACCATCCATCCATCCTCAAATCCCCAATCGGGGCACGCTCCCTCACCCCCATCGTCTAACTCAACCTCTCCATCAAACCCTTCCTAACCTTCATATTAACGACCCCACCCACACCAAAAGCCGGCACAATCCTACATATCCTCGCCGCTACACTAACCGCCCAATTCTTTTTCACCAACGACCACCTCTCTCCCCAACTCGGCGCAGCTCCCGAACCACCCGAGGGGCGATTATACATGTCCAACCCCAACAGATGCACGGGCGTGCTGAAAAGCTGCACCACCGCCGGCGCCGCAAACTGCGCCATCGTCTGTCCGCTGACCCATTTCTGCGCATCCTTGCTTAACCTCTCCGTCAACACCGGCCCAAGCAGAGGGGGAACATTGAAACTCGCAAAAATCGTCATGCAATCCCTGGCCGCAAACAGGAGATAGCTTGGCAGTCCCACGGGTCTGGGTGTAGCGCCGGGGGGTCCGAAGAGGCGGACAAAGACTTGGTCTTTGTAGATGCAGAGACCAATGTTGGCGGCGGAGGAGGCGAAGAATTTGGAACTGCCCGAGGTGACGTGCGCTGGGTTGGGGTTGTTTTGAACAGTGGCGACGGTCGTGTCCAGCGTGTTGGCGGTTAGGTAGGTGCCGCCGTACAAGAGGAAGATGAGGCCGAAGGGACGGGAGAGGATGGTGGACCGGGGAGAGGAGAGAAGGGAGCGCAGGGAGCGGCGGAGGGAGGTGAGGAGGGGGGCGGCGCCGGAGGCATTTTCCATTATTGAGCTGTAGAGGAGGGAAGAGGGAGTTAGTTATAGGTTTGGAGGAGCTGAGGGAGAGAAAAAGGGGAAAAAAAAAGGGTAAACAAGACGTACCGGTCAATGATAGAGATAACAGGCGCAACAAGCACAGCTGCCGCAGCGGCACTGACGAGGTCAGCACCCAGTCGTAGGCCGAGGTTTTTGGTGTTCCATTTTGATGTTGTGCTTGTCGAAGCTGTTGGTTTCGTGTCGACGACATCACCGCCATCAGCCCCAAGCAGTGCGGCGCGAGTCTTTTGTGATTGTGTTGCCAGGCCGGCGAGATGTGAGTGCGACGTCTTGAGTCCGGCGGCAGTATCTAACGGCGAGGCGGCCGAGACCGGGCCTTGGACCGGGACCGGGGCCGGGGTGCCTTCTTTCATGTCGGAGGCGGAGGCGGCAACCAGGGTTCTCCACCGGTGGCAGCGGGTTGTTTCGGGGAGGTTCTGGGATCGCGGGGTGTGGGATGCCGAATGCGATCGGGGCGGGGGCCGGGGACAGCGGATGCGGAGAAGAAGGGCCGAGGAAGGGCCTGGTGATTGGAGACGAAGCGCGATTGGACACCCCGGAGGACAAAGCCAAGAAATTGGAATCGAAGACTTTTAGCTCAATGACTAATGCTGGACTGGTGGCAAAGTGTTGAGGGCCGGATGACGACGGTATGGATTCAAGTTCTGATAACGACAGTGAGCTGAACTTGGCGTGTATGTAGCAGCGTTGTGGTCGCAGAGATGGAGCACAATGGCCGACAAGGTGTTTCAAACTGTAGGAAATGTGTGGTTTGAAGATGAGAACGGGAAGTAAGATAAAAGAGATGAGATCCGGGCCCGATCGGAATTGTTCACTTCAAACAAACGGAGAAACCGTGGCTGAAATAGAAGAAGGGCACAAGATAAATGTTATGGCTGGCCCGGCTGTTGACTCGGAACCAGTTCACCGCAGTTCCCGTCGTCCATGAACTTCAGCTTCCGAATGAATATGGGCAGAGGACCATCTGGATATCGGTGTATTGTACCGAGTATGGAGCTATGTACATAGCAGGTAGAAGAAGTGCTCTGGTGGTCACACCCGACTTTCACAATCGTTTGATTTTCCACTTCGGCCCGGCCGCATCGGAGCTTCATACGCTTCTTCCCGCCTTCTCGACTGTCTGGGCCGGTCTAGTGCCTGACCACGGGCCCGTCTGATCTCCAAATTCTCTGCAACAGCTCCGCACTGGTCAGGGTCTGTTCAGGGCCCTCAAGGTCGCAGAGCATGGGTTGAAGCCCCGAGATCGGACTGAGCTCAGACTGGCTAACGTCAGCCGAGATGCGATGAAATGCCCGTGCCCATGTTTCCCCTGGTGTGCCGAGACTTTTTATCAGATCAGATCGAACTATGACCAGGTGCTGTGGGGCCTGAAGCGGCCCTACACTACAACTACCTACTGTACCTACGTCACGCAGGCTACCTACCATGCCGGTGTGGGAATCTGTAATCAATTCCGATCAACCCTTCACGGTTCTTAAAGTCCAGTCAGGTCTGGATGGTCTTGGACTTTGTGACCATTCATGCTTTGTTTGAACTCCCGCATTATCCAAACCATCATCGCTAACATCCAAGCAGAAACAAACACAGCAGCCAAGCAGACGGTACCTTTACGGCACACTCCAGTGTCACCGCTCTTGGTCGAACATCACAAGTCACATCAGTGACTATTTCCTCTTCTCATATACTATAATTCATTTCCAAGTTCATCAACACACACCCTGCCTACGCACATCGGAACGCTTGTGTGTATGTTCAGTATATTATTGAGTCATTAAGTCATCATCATAATAATGTTACAACCCCGTCCCTTCACGGGACTTGGCATCCACCCCCAATTATTGCTCCTTCTCTTCCAGTTCTGTTTTATAGATCTACTCCAACTTGGAGATAGCGACATGTCCCGCTCTACTTTTTACCACCAAGAGCGTCCTGAACAGTACCGCCAATGGCGCCCTGGTCGGTGAACTGCTTGCCAATCACACCGGAGGAGGAGAGAGGGCCGCCAACTGCTTCGCCGATTTGGCCGATTGCGCCGGTCGCTGTTTTTGAAGAAATTGGATCAGATATTGATTGAGGTCGAGGTTGAGGAATGTGGGGTAGGAAAAGGAGGGGAGGGGAATGGGAAAAGAAGGGATACCAAGAGAAAAAAAAAAAAACAAAAAAAACATACCAGTGAACTGCTTGCCAATAGCACCTTCAGAGTCAAAAGCCTTGGGCTTCTCGCCAGTCTGATTTCCGAGGTGGGCGTTTGCGGGAGTGGGGGTGGCCCCAGACATGCCGCCGGTGGCCTTGGGGCCGCCTTGAGAGGTGGTAGGCTGCTGAGAAGACATATTGTGTTGTTGAGGTTTGTTGTTGTTGTTGTTGTAGGTTGGTCAAATGATCTTATTCTTGGTGTGAAGTTGAACGTGGTTGTGCTGCAATATAAGTTTCCTATTCAAAAAGGGTAAGCAGCAAGCGGACTCTTTAAATACAGGCGATTTTTTCTTTCTTCCACGAATGTGTGTGACGACATTTTCTGCAGGTTACTCTATTACACTTACAATGAAAGTGGTGACAGGTTATGATTCTCGATGATGTCATGTTGTGAGTTGACCAACACATCGCAGGTGGGCCGACCAGTGTTGCGGGGCCCCATTTTACCCCTGAGCGGGCAGGCGGGATGACCTAACTTCCGTTCTGGCCAGGTCGGCCAGCTCCACCTAATATCATCACTGGAAAGATTATTGGGACGTTTATGAGTTTAGCCGATGGTAAGTATATGATCTTGATCACGAGATCGTATTCTTGATGATCTTGGATGTAGTTGGAGTAGGGTTTGTTTATGTTGAGAAGCTTGCCAGTGCAGTGGTCCGACTTCCCAATGACGCACCGGGACCTCAGTCAACAACGAAGACTGGCGGATTTCATAGACTCATCGCTTCGGTCGATGTTCGTGTCTCTGCGCAAGCCGGCGTTTAGAGAGTCCATGATTCGAATCTGCTCTCTTCACTCTCCCGGCCGCAAGACATTATTCTTAGCGATGACGGCGCACGATCACCAATTATGAGGGCTTGAAGTAACGAAACTAGAAACATATATTACTATTGGCCTTCTCTCCCTTCTTTTCAATCTTTTAGGTACAACGGAGTCCACATGTACACCTGTGATAGACCTTCCCCCCACCGTGGCTCTCAACCCCAAACTGCCAATTAATCAGATGACAACATAACAGGATTGACCCAAATAACGAACTCTTGAAACCTCCCATGATCCTCACATGTTTTGCTCCCTTGTTCAGTCTTCTTCAGCCTCCTTGGTACACTCCGCCTTAACTCCCTCGGAAAGAAGCCGATATTGCGGTTGCGAGCCAGGGTAACCCCCCTTGCTTTGTCAGATACCGGACGCGGACCAGGACAAGCAAAGTTTCGTGGCTCTGTAGTGTATGGCCATCCGGGTGCTCCTACGCAGTAGAGATCGTCGGCAACCTGACCCACGCGTTTTACGTACCCATCTCACCATGGAAGATGCGTAATATGCACAGTAGCATCCACATAAACGCGGTTCTCAATCGTGCACGCCATACCGGGCTCGACCCTGAACATGCCGTCCTGGCCGATCGTGAACTGAGGTTCGTCACCGAGCTTCACCCAGAGCTTACCGGTTCCAATTGACACGAGCCGCGTCTGGAAGTCATCCGGGTCTATAGTAATGGTCTGGCCTGTAGAGATGGTCTTGACCTGGAACTGTACGTCGTTCCAGACTGGGACTGCATGGCCGGTTGACAGGAAGGGTTTGGAATAGGCGACGCCTGCAGAGGAAGAGGTTAGCGATTCGGAGGGTGGTCATATATCATAGAGATGAGGGTCACTTACTAATCGGTTTGTCGGTGTTTGATTTGAGGATTCGACCAGGCGCCATCTCCCACTCTTCCATATCAAACATATCCGCCGACTGGACCTCGCCGGCCGAGATAAGCGAAGTCCTAGCCGCAGCCAGGGCCGCCTGCCGTTGTGGCCGCGAGACTGCTGTTGCTGTGGTGTGTCTAGGCAATCCTCCTCCCCCCTCTCTTCTTTTCAACCAGACACCATCCGTACTCTTGGTGATTCCAGGTACTTTTGGCGGGAAAGGCGGCTGCGGTCGCATAGGAATTCCCTTGCCGCGAGAGCACGCGCCACCCTTGCTGTCATAGGTACAGTTTGCGCAGCTTTGGTAAACCCTCCTGGCTTCCGGGTGGGCGTCGGTCTTGATGGCGACGCAGCCCCCCTTGAACAATGGTCCCTGCTCCCGGCGGCATCGCGTGCACGGCATCTCCAGTTCGTCTCCTGTAACCTGGATTATCAGGGCGGCTATGTCTCGCGTGTGCTTCTCCGCGAAGGGCTCATCGGGGGTGAGCACGAGGTCGCGAACCCGTGGGAGGGAAAGGAGCTCTTTGATGTAGCCTACTTCAGGAACCTCTGCGGTGAAGGCGAGGTGTGGCTTGATGTAGTTCCAAAGAGCCTTTTGATCATCGGTCAGAGGGATGGTAGATTTCGCGGGTTCGTAGTTCCTTTGGGCGTTGTTTGGAGGCAGGGGCCGGCTCTCGGACTCAGGCTTGTCGTTATCATATTTCTGTAAAGATGTTTCGTCCTGCTTGTGGGTGGACATAGTAGAGCCGCCTTGTAGCTCAGGGGTATATCCTACCACCGACTTTGAGGTTCTTGTATCCGGTTTTGTTTGGCCAGAGTTGGGACTCGTTAACGCTTGGATCTCGTCAGTCGTCTTGCCCCTCGTTCTCAAGATACGTCGGGACCTCTCTACGCCCCAAGATTTGTGGCTGCAATACGTCTGACCAAAGTGGTAGAAGCAATTGGCACAGGAAACAATATTTGCCAGAGGACGGTTGTCCGCCTTGGAAGAGATCATAATACAACCTTTCCAAGGGCCCCTACCCTCTTGACACCTTTTGCAAGGTGTCGCAGCGGGTTCTCCCGTCAGTTGGATGATGACCGCCGATACATCCCTGGGATGAACATCCGTGAAGGGATGCGTCCGCTGCCATTCGAAGTTGATGTTCAGGTCTCGCACCCGAGGGAGGATGCTCAGCTCCCAGACATAGCCGCCGTGGGGCATCTCCCGCCCTCTATGCTTGGCCAGGAGCGGCTCGATGTATGCCCACATACTGGCTCTGTCCCCAACCGGTTCTGACGATGAAGTGGCGCGTGGGACTTTATCCAAGGCCATGGGATCATCGAGTGACGTGGAGGTATTTGCCATGGAGACGACAATGGCGCCCTTTCCTCTGGGCGTCGCTTCTTGAAACCCAGGCCCCAAGTCTGTTAAGGTTCCGTCTTGGTTGTCATAAAACATATGGCCGTGGTGGGCGGACTATACAGTGTTAGTGTCTGGACAGGAAAGTTTTGGTGCCAAACGACCCAAAAGTAATTCTTCGCCGGTGGCAACGGTAACGCTTGAGTGCGTTGAATATGTTACTAACCTTAAAATGTTGGCCCAGGTTGTGTAAGGTTTCACTAGACTTCCCACATTTCCGAACCGGACATATCCAAGGGAAGAATCCATCGACGGGTTGGTACCCATCCGGCAAGAGGGCTCCATGCGTACTACCGGGCACGCCATTCTCAATCCATTCACGATAGGATCGACCTGAAGCAGCTATGTCTGTTGGCGTATAAGCGCCCTCTTTGGCTTTTGCCTCCGACGCTGTTGGATGACCTGTTAGCGTGTCTGGAATACTCTCTTTTGCTTCTGCCTTTGATGCCGATGGATGATCTGCCGGCGTGTCCAGAGCACCTCGTATCGCATTTTTCGCCTCTTTTAACCTAAGGGCGTTGTTCTTCCTCAGGGTATCTGCAACGTGGGACATTCTGCCGTCTGCCCATCGTTGTTTCATGACGGCCGAAAATTGTTTTCTTCGAGCTTCATCCCATTCGCCACCAGCCTTGCGTTTCGTTGGCACTATTGACGTAGGCGCAGCAGCGACGATAGCTGTGGCCAGTCTGGAAGGAGTAGCAGCAGGTTGCGTATTGACCCTAAGGTCTCCAACCACTTGGGGAACAGCTACAATGTCACTGAGGATCTGAGCTGGCTCCAGCTCCTTGTCGTCGGTGTTGTGGCCGAATCCATGATTTGGCACTCGATCGTACTCAGGACTGGGCTCGTGATCGGACTCGAAGATCAGCAGCTCGTTCATGTCATCGCTATCGGCATCGTCATCGTCATCGTCATCGTTGTTGTCGTTGTTATCGTCGTCGTCGTCGTCGTCGTCGTCGTCGTCGTCGTCGTCGTCGTCGTCGTCGTGGCCGCTGTCGCTGTCGCTGCCAAGTTCTCCATAACCTCCCTCGACATTGTTGCTCATGGATTCGCGTATATAGTTCTCGATATCGGTGCTGTTCGCCTCGCTGTCAAGAGCCTCGCCATCGTCGTCGGCACTATCCTCGGCGGCGCTGCTCTCCTCGGCACTGCTCCGCACACTACTACTGTCGGTGCCCGAGCTGGAATCCGAGTGCGATTGGCTTTCATCCGTGCTGGCCTGGACAGCCGTAGTAGCGGCCGAAATAGCCGGATTTGAAGATGCCGTGCGTTCTCTGAAAGGCGATAATGGAATAAAAGCGAGCCCGCTAGTAGGGACGTTCTCGAGTCCTTTAAAGTTCAGGATCTGGGACGGATCCGCGTTCAGAGAAGAAAAGGTTGAAGATTGCAAGTTTTCAGCCATAGCGATAGTAGATATACTGCCTTCCCAGTTGGGTTATTGTATATTCTCAATTGCGACGTAGGGCGATCGTTTACTATAGTGTATTCGTATGTAGTATTTTGTCAATGTTGAGCTCGGATTTGAGATAGGAAGTGAGTGATTTTCGTTAGTGTTTGATATAATGTTAGTAAAAGATGATAAAGAAAGATTGTTGTGTGCTTATGCTTTGCGCGCGTGCATATGAGCGTCAGATATGAATCATATTAAGCAAATAGATTATGTTATATTGCAAAAGAAAGTAGATTACTAATTTATATCCAACATCATAGGTAGATAAATATTAGAGTATAATAATATAAAGTACAATAGTTTTATAGAAATAACAGAAAAACATCTATATTTAATAAATATTAATTTCAGTATTGAAAGCTCAAACATAGAATTAGCTGAGTAATTAACCTGAATTTGGACATCCCATTCAATTTGCATCTTTTAATTGTGTGCCAGCTGATTGACAGGTGATAACCAATTGATAGTGCCTTACTCATTTGAATGCAGGAGCCACTAACAACGGCGCATCGCTTGCTATCCTTCTCTATCAGATTAATACATTGGAAGTTCAAACCCTTGGACAAAGCACTTAGCTACCCTTCTTCCAGTTTCCTTTCTTTAGATTAATCCTCATTTTTTCTTCCATTGTACCTGGTATTTTGCAAATACACCTGAATAGTTGCAACAGCCAGCAATGTTGAGAATCGCTTGGCGGCTGTCTGTCGCGCCGCTCTTTTGGTCGTGCCAAGCTCCGTTTGCGCTTTGAACAAAATAACAGGGATTCTCTGCGCAACGACGGCCATGCTACAACCTCATTCGCGCGCGCTCCTTCGTTCCAATGGTGTAGACTTCAGATGAACTATGACCGTGAGCTTTTGAATGAATATCGTTCATCCAAAACGGGTTTTCAAGAATTAAGAGACCTGGACAGCGATATCAATGGCTCCCTGGGAAGGAGGCGGTTGCCTTAATCTCCTCTTCTTCTTTATCCCCAAATCGAAACCTGCTTTATTGTGCAAACAAAACAAAAAATAAGGATCATACTTCCACCCCCTTCGAAGAAGCAAAAACATCAGATGCTGAAGGAACAGAATCGCCATTTTCCACAAGCTAGGTTATCGGACCAGACCAGCTACCGCCAAATCCCTAGACCAAATCCTTCCTCTCTTTGTTCTATCTTCCCAACTCACACATCCTCCATCAGCCACTTCTCGAATATTAACCCGTCAAACCCTTACATCTCTCTGAGCCAACACGTCCCGAACAGACCGTATAACCGCCCCCACCCACCCCGTCGCAATCGCCTCATCACCCCTCGCATTCGGGTGGACTCCATCCGTGGTATACCTCGTCGCATTGAAACCCGAATACAGATCAACTGCCACCACCGGACTCTGTTGGCGAGTAACATACTGCGCCCAGATCGAAATATACCTATTCAGCATCCTGACCTTCGCCGCGCACTCGGGGCAATTCGCCGGCTCCATGGGCAAGATCTGGGCGACAAGAAGGCGAATGTTAGGGTTGACGGCGCGCATCTGATCCAACAGCTGGCCGTAGGCGTTGATGATTTGGATGGCGGTGCGATTTTGCCAGATGTCGTTGGTGCCTAGGTGCATGAGGATGATGTCCACGGGGGCGACGCCGGGGGCGGTGAGCCAGGACTGGAGGAGAGGCTGCGAGACTGGACTGCCGAGAATGGGAACGGTGTCTTGGGCAATGTCCGTTGCGAGATATCCGCCGTGCCCTTCGTGCGGCCAGTCGTAGGCGGAGCCGTAGCCGCAGTAGGTGCGGGATTGGGTGCCGACGAAGCGGATTTGGGAGTAGGGAAGGGGTGGGGTGATGTTGGTGGCGTTGAGCTTGCGGGAAAGGAGGGCGCGCCAGCAGCCCTGGGGGTTTTGGTCAGTATGTTTGTGGTTGAAGAATGGCACAGGTAGGGGAGGGAACTAACTGGATTGCCAGTGATGGAATCACCCAGGGCCATGATGCGGACATCATCTCGGACTTGTGGCTCAGCCGAGGCGAGAGAAAGGAAGCTGAGCGAGCCTACAAGGCCGCTGAGAAGTCGGATGGTCGCTACCATGTTGACTTTTCTGGTTAGAGATATGGGACGAGGCGGTTTGGATCTGTCCGAGTTGCTGAGTTGAGGTGGCCGTCCCCATCACGAACTTGGTGCTTATATAGGCACACGCAGGTGAGGGCAACATCGTGGGATGATAAGCTTACGCCTATCAACAATGCAGTCACAGAATAGATTGGATGGCCAGAACGAGTATCAAATCTTGACAACATTCCTGGCTCACAGCCGTCTCACCCTCTGAGGAATGCTCATTCATCGATCCTCCATTAATCATTGGTCCAGCCAAGCAAGGCGAGCGAATAGCCTCGGTAGAGGTAGTCACGGCTGATTTCCTGCTAAAGGCGCGTCTTCTTGAAACCCCTCTACCATCAACCGCAACATTCTCGCGGAGAAACAGGGGCTGGTCTGTTTTGCACGACCACACCTGCCCGTCTAGGAGGAGTTGATGGCCCTGACATACTCGATGACCAAGCAGATGGCATCGGCTGATTCAGAGTAGATTGTGTTCTTCTTAATGTGCGCCTGCCCGGCGCTCAGCTTATCTCTTCATTGCCAAAACAGGTCAGCTGCCATGCCCTCCGTAGCAGCTTGCAAGGAGGCTTACTGCCAGAGTCGCATTCCACTTACACTCCTCGAAGAGATAAGGCTTTCCGGCTTTCTTGCAGGCCAAAGTATGGTCTTTGATCTAAGCTGCACCAGCGGAATTGCCCAGATCCTCTAAAAAAAGACTCATTCAGTGTTAATTCCCAGACCAGACGAGTTCAAAGCCACGAACAGCTTTGCGGACAGAAGTGGAAAGGTCCAAAATCCAAATCATTGAAGTCCAGGTTTCTGGCGAAATCTACGCCTTCGCTGGTTTGATACGGGTAGCTTGTCGCGCCAGGAAGTCCAAACCCTTCATCTCCAAGGGTGATTCCAAGCTGCCGGACATAGGCCGGAATGTCAGTTGCCCACTTTTAGACAACATCCGTAATACATCCCTTGCAGCACGGCTCGTTCGCCAGTTCCCATACAAAGACATGCGTTGATATAGCATTGACAACAGCAGCTTCGTAGGCCTTGTACTGCGATTGTGCCCAACTGTTGGTGTACCAGTTGTCTCTGGAGCCTCCGAAGGCAGTCATGCATACCGGTATGCCACCGTAGTCGCTCCAGTTGTTGACAAAGTTTATGATAAGCTTGAACCCCTCGTTTCTCGGCGGACCAGGCGCTGCAGGCCATCGGGGCTGTTGTCGATCTGTTGATAGGATGAGGAGAGAAGGTGGTACCACACAGCGCCGGAAGCTGGCTTGCGAGTGACATCGTTGAATCTTTATATGCGCAGGTTCTTGAATCGAGGGGGAGATGTGGTCTAGAATAGTGTCAACATCGGCGTTGTTGGTTAGGAAACCGATACAGTACAGCTTAGTACCGGTGAAGACCGCGTTTCGCCGTCAACTGAGAAACGTGTGCCAACCGCAGACCACGTTTTGTCTTTTTTTATCCATCATTTTCTGCAAGGTCCATGATATTTTCTGAGGAGTGGCACCGAATCATCTTGGAACGTGATGTCTATCGAGCGTATTCACGGATGTCAAGGTGAAAGTCGATCATCGCCATATGTTATGGTGCGTTGAGGCCGGAGGAGGGATGCCCGGATCTCAGTTGGGGCGAAAGTAAACAAAAGCTGCTGGTGACGTGACACAAATAAAGGGGTAGCAGTAATAGAGCGGCTTAATGATCCAAATGATGCCGGTCACAGTTCAGCCAGGGCATGCCCATGCCAAGCGATCGTCCAGCGTTTGCGCCATGCTCACGGGCACAATCTAATCCTTCGCGGGGAAACAATATCGATGCCGTTGGGCGACGTCAAAGGTCTCGCAAGAATCTCCAGAGATGACTTTCTTGTCGATGTCTTTGTGCCATGATGACATTGTACGACCACAGAAGTCAGCTGGTGTCCTGTTTGAGTCAGGAGGCGTCCATCATGTCATGATTCGGTTCCTTCATGACGATGAAACGGGTGCGCCCAATCGAGATAGGTTGGTTGATGCCCGTCGTGTGTTCCGTTAGGTGTTGTCCATGGTGTCCGGCGGTCGACGTTGATTTGTTCGAAGAAAGGTCGAATCACGCGGAGGTGATGGGAAGGACAAAAGAAGACACTGCAAGTGGAAGCGAGCGGGCTGCAAGGGACCAGGGCACCACGATACAACGGGAGCTTACAGGGCTGTTCGCTGCCGCCGTACAGAGCCCAGAAGGAACTGCCCGGCCTGTACCCCGCTATTTGGGAGCGACTTCGGTTACAGATCAGGTACCTACCTCTACATACCTATCTCTAGAGCCTATTTGGAACCGTGATCCCCCCACGGCAGCCGCCAGGTCGGGCGCCTCCCCATCCCAGCCAGCCCTCGAACTCTCCTCCTCCGGGCTCGCCCACCTCGGCGGACCTGGAACATCTCCCGCTAAATCGTCATGAATGGGTGGAACTCTCCGTCTTCACCTCCACACAACCTCAACGTCCCTCACCTTCCCCTCCTCAGATCTCAGTCCTCTTATCTTGCTCTCATACACCCTCAGTATATTCTTCTCTTCCTTTGGTACTTATTGCCTCATACCTTCCTGATATCTCGGCTTGAACTTTGCGCATATTCTTTGGCTTGCTAGAATAGAGCGTTTGTCGGTAGTGGTAGATGCCCGTCCTCCGCGTCAGGTCGCTGCGCGTGGCCCCGCCTGGAGGGGAAGAAGGGATTCGGACTCCATCGCCGTACAAGTTCAAAAGCCCACTTGCCATGACAAGCTCGATCCCAGAACTCCCGGACATGCCCGATATTGGGCCTGATGACAGTTTTCGGCTCCTCATTAAGAAACTTTCCTTGTGAGCCAACATGCCTTATGAACACCATCGGTGGGGTAGCTGACAGGGAGATCGTCTTCAGATATATCGCCGAGAATATTCGGTTGCCGTCAACGTTTGAGCAACTCCGTACTACGGCTGCTGGAGACTGTTTGCGGCACCTTGTCGACCACTTGGTTCTCAACTGCGACCATCCAGCCATTGTGAATGCTTTACTGTATGTGATATCCTCTACAAGGTACCCATCTACCCAAGGACATCAGCTAATATGGTCACTACAGCGCACTAAAATGGCACTATGGCGCCATCACTGAGGATAAGGGCCTGAATGATGCCAGAGCCAGCGGTTGCGAGATTGCTGCTTGGCGTCTTCTCACTCACCTTTCCGAGCGAGAGGCTGTTGACTATTGTCTTTACGAGATCCCAGACCCAGCGCTGGAGGCTAACCGCCAAAGCGATGAAGAGGAAACATCGCAAGTCAACGAGCATAGTCCTCTACTTGCGCGCGCATGGACTGAATCTGTGGCAAATCCAAGACGCAAGCATGAGTTCCCTAATCCAACGGGTGATAACCGGAGGAACCTCTTGCTTCAATCTCTCACACGCCTCACCATGAGTATGACCGGCGAGGTCGACGACGACGGCGAGGAAGAGGATGACCCGACTGCTCCGTTCATCAACTTGAACGCCCTGGAGATTGCCGCCATTGCAGACGCCAAACGATTCCTTAGTCAGAATGTCGTTCAGAAAATCATCACCGGCATATGGAATGGCGATATTATATTCTGGGACAACTTATCCGTTCACACCGAAAAGAAGCCGCGGTTTTACAACCCCCGCACGGCCGATCCCTTTTCACGTCTTCGGGTTCCCAAATATCTCAAGTCCTTCGAGGTCGTCTTCTTTGCCAGTTTTCTGTTTCTCTACTACGCCGTCCTTGTTGAACGAAATCCGACCCGAATCACCCCCCTCGAAATCTTTCTCTACCTGTGGCTGGCTGCCTTTTCTTACGACGAGTTGAGTGAATGGATTGACGCTGGATCCATCTTCTACGCTGCTGATATTTGGGTGAGTGTAATGCTCTGTCATTTCCTCTCAGACTTGTTCGGTATGCGTGTATGTGCTAACTGTGTCTGGCAGAACATATTCGATATGGCAATCATGGCTATAGGTTTCACTTTTATGGTGTTGCGTAAGTCGAATTACCCCCAAGGTCCTTGAACGCGGCTTGCTTATTACTCATTGCTACAGGAATTATTGGCCTCGAAACGCAAAATGCAGAGCTAATAGATCTGGCGTTCGACGTACTGGCACTGGAAGCACTACTTATGGTCCCTCGCGTCTGCTCTATCCTCAGCTTGAGCCCGTACTGGGGTACTCTTATCCCTTGCCTCAAGGAGATGGCAAAGGATTTTATCAAGTTCATGGTTCTGGTTGTCATTATCTATCTCGGCTTCCTCACGACCTTCTCCCTCGTCGGGCGCGACTCGTTCCCACTGAGGGACATGACCTGGTTTCTCACCAAGATTTTCTTCGGCTCGACCTTTATAGGGTTCGACATCATGCGCCAGATCGATCCCGTCTTCGGACCGCCACTCATGATTCTCTTCGTTATGCTCAGCTCCATCTTGCTGATGGGTTCCCTTACCGGCATGCTGTCCAACAGCTTCTCTCGCGTCATCACGCATGCCCGGGAGGAGTACCTCTTCGTCTACAGTATCTACGTGCTCGAAGCATCGACTAGCAACCGACTCACGCACTTTTACCCGCCCTTCAACTTGCTGGCCCTTGTCATTTTCCGACCGCTCCGCCTATTCTTGCCCTCTGACGATAAGTTCCGTCGAGCTCGCATCATCCTTCTCAAGGCGACCCACCTACCCATCGTCTTCATCATCGCCATGTACGAGTGGATTAGGGGAACCTCTCTCAGGGGCGCCACATATAGCGCAGTCAAGGCGCCGCCGCATGGGGCGCCCATTGCCAGCCCGGCCATGATGAGGAAGCTCGCGGGTCCGCGACGCGAGATGCGTGGCCGTAGGTCGGTCACGTCTCTGCAGAGCGACCAGGCGGCGCAGAGCCGGCTGGGTATGTCGTCGATGGAGCGGCGCATCTCTGCCCATCAGGCGCGGCAGGCCGAGGAAGCCCAAGAGGATTCGACTTATGCGGAGCGAGCGACGGATGTCGAGGTCCGGATTGCAGATTTGGCAGCCAAGATTGACCGGTTGACGGAGCTCGTGATTGCTATGCAGTCGCAGCAGTCTACAACACTGGGCGACGTTTCGCTCTCTTAGTAGTAGTCCTGGACGGCGATGGACTGCTCATTAAATGACCATTACGGCGAGCCTCAAGGGTTTCATGATACAGTAAAGACGATTGGAAGGAGACTTGTGGATGACGAACTTTTATATATTACAGTACAACGCACTTATCGATTTTGTTTTAGCGTTCCACAAAACCAGCACTTAGGAGAACATACCCTATGACATGGTCTGGACTACAGGGTCCAATTAGGTGCCGGTGGCATATCTTGATGGATTAACATCTTAAACAAATACATATAGAAAACACATAGCCATTAGACAAAAGCCTCGATAATGCCATGTGCATACAAGCCTCTTGATGGCACCTATAGTCCAGCGCATTAACAGCCGAAAACCCGAGGCCTCACTCAACAACAGGCTTTCCTTAACGTTAATACGGGATGTTGAGACGGTAGTACTTAGCGCCACTTTATTTTTGCTTCTTGCATCTTCCGCGACATCAAACTTGTCATTGATCAGCGGAGTGTCGGTCAATTCCTATGCGTTCAGCAGCTGCTGTCTCATTAATAGCCAGCTGTGTTCTTTGATCTTGTCAATGCGACGTCTGGGCGGCGGAATGCGGTGAAGAAATCTGCACCGCTTTGAATGTCGTTACATTGCAGCATTGTGCAGATGCACCCAAGCTACCGCACTGCCACAGCGCGCGTGTTGCTGCGTGGTGGTGGCACCGATACGATAACCGATCTGGTCTCCGTCCGATGGAGTAAAAAGCACAACACCGAGTAATCGTGGTTTGTGCTACACAGGATATCCAAGAAAAGAAACATGGGGGGGAACAGGAATGGAAAGTGAATGAATGTCGTTCAGAATCAAGATACGTACTGTGGTTCCCATTTCACCATACTAGTGAAGCTACACAATGAGTGGGACAGGGGTACCTCTACCTTTAAACGAAGTCCTGGGAGTTTATCAATGTCTGACCTTTCTCCGAAAAAGTATTATAAGTGATCAGACAACCGATATACACTACTGTGGTGGAATGGATCGGTACATATATTGAACCCGTGGGTCACTACGGTGGCCCAAGTGTGACTTAGGTCGTTTATAAAACTGGTCCAAGCTCCCATCTGTAGCCAGGTGACGGCCATTTTATATTAACGCCTCTACCTCACTTACAAGATTTAACACTCATGCCCAGACCTTGAACTTTTTCAACCTTTCTAGCTTCTTTCCTTTCTTCTTTCTTTTCCTTTTTCTCTCTTTTTCCTCTTCTCTCTTTTTCCTCTTCCTTTTTCTCTCTCTTTCCCTTTCTCATCTTTATTATCTTCTTTTCTTTTTCTATTTCTTCTTTTCTTTTTAGCCCAGGCCGGAAGAGAGGGGGGGGGGGGGGGGGGGGGAGGGATCTATTTGTATTGCCACCTTACCCCAACTCAAAAATTTGGAGAAGAACCAAGTATAAGGTAGGTGTCACGGCACCATATAACATAGTCCCGTCCCTCTCGGCGTTCCGCTACCGCAACCCAACCGTCCTTTAATTAGCTCTATCGAATCTCCACTTAGTTTATATATATAGTCTGGGAGTAGAATTTTCGCTACTCTCTTCTAATCTTCTCCTCTTCGTACAATATTACGTCTTCTCTAAATTCTTCCTAATTAATATTATAATAGTATATTATACCTTTTCTATTAAATTAACGGCCCGACAACCTCCTTATTATTTCGCTTCAATTTACTTTAAAATTAATACTAATTTTTCCTAATCCCCTAGTCCTAATTCTATTATACTATATATACAACCTAATTATACTTCGCTAAAACTCCCCCTTAAAAAACACCCCAGACCAATAATTTTATTTTTACTACTATATTCTATTATTATTATACTACGTACCCTAACTACTTATAATACTTTACTTCCTTTTCCTTATATAATATATTATTAACGTTCTATTACTAAAACCCCCGCGTTAAATTATAAACAATTTTACAAATTCATTAAGCGTACCTACCCCCGGCTCTAGTATTATACTTACCTACGAAATTACTATTTAAATTCTTTTCCGCCCGGATACCCTCCCCTTTATTTATAAAATAATTAAAAGTTTATAGGAAGATTTCTTTAATTTCGTTTCTACTTTAGAAGCGGACCCCAATATCCTTATTTAATTCTAATTCTATTTTACTATTATTAAAAACTATTTTAGCCAGGCTTATAACGAATTTTATACTACCCAATAGGAAGCCTTAAATACCTAATAAGCGGCTAATTAAACTTAGTAAACTACTACCTAGAACTTTATTATAACCTTCTAAATATAGTAGGATTTCACTAGGGTTACGGCCGAAGCCGCCATTGCAATTATATAGGCCTAATAAGCATAGTAATAATTTATTATAACTGAAGACCGGGCTTGGTAATAGAATACTAATATAATAATAGTACTAACTATAATTACCCTAATTACCAACGTTACCTATCTACGCAATACTAAGCCCCCTATATTTAATAGCGCCGAAACGTCCTTATTTAAATATTAGGAAGAATATATTAATTAATAGTCCTAATTAATCGCTAAATTAGTATTCGACCTTATTATATACCTAATTCTAACCAACTATATTCTTTATATTTTTTAATACCTTTCTAACGATATTTATATATACATTCGGGTTAAAGTCGATATCGTTATTCTTAACTTTTATAATATTTCGGTTTAACTAATCGGACTCTCCGATTTCTAGGATATTTTTACTTACTTCGACCCTTATTATATTACTTTAAATATTTATATTAAAGCGGTATAGGAAATAGACCGTTTTAAATAGGATAATACCCCCTTCACTAATTTTATTACTATTTTTATTGAATTAGCTAATTAGTATGAATCTAATAGACGGCACTATATTAATACCTTTAAATTTAAAATTAATAACGCCCTCTAAAATATTTTAATTAATATTATTATACAATTAGCGGCCGACAATTTTAATACGTAGATTAAATTCCTTCGGGTTTTAATTAATAACATTAATAATTACCGCTATTAGAATAATAATTCTTCGGCCCTATTCCGCCCGTTACTTCTAACCGGTAATACTAACGACCCTATAGTTCTTAATAAGGTTAGCGCCCCTTAGAAGGGACCGATTTCCTAAATTGAGAAGGATCGCCGCCGGAAATTTAATTTATATATATACTATAGTACCCTTAACTATTATATAATAGCTTATATAATAAAGGTTAAGCCGAAGCCTACTAACTTCACTACTATTTCTATACTTCCTTAAAATATAGGAAAAGTTTAATTTCTAATATAAATCGTTATTAGAGGCAAAATTCGAGGGAATTAGAAGATTTATATTTATATTTTATAGGACTTAATATTAATTTATCTTTTTCGAACTCCCTTTATTTTAATACCAGTTCGTTAGTCCTTTATTTTATTATAATTAATTCTAGTTACTCCCCAATAAGTTTTATTAATTCTTTATTCGTATACTACTATAATATTCCTACTACGCTACTCCCTCGGTTATATACTCTTTATTTAACTAATAGCCGGGAGGGTAATAAAATTTTATACGTTTATATCCTATTTTATTTTTTAAATTTATTTACAAACCGTTTAGCCTTATTTATATAATTACTCGGCGGTCTAAATATAATCTTCGGCCTCCTTTAATTACGAAAGTATAACTTAAAAATTAATTAATTTAATAACTCTATAGAATTCCTAAATTTTATTACTATTAAAGTTCTAACTTCTATTAAACCCAATTAACAAATATTTAAAAATATTCCCCCTAATTTTAGCCCGGCTAGAATTAACCCTCTAATTACTACACTAACTACTAAACCCGCCCTTTAAAATAAGTCCAAGCCTATTACAAAATTTAAAGCATTCTATTACTATTCTATAGTTGATACCGGAACGGTATCGCTGGCGTTATTACATGTCAGATCACCTAACTGGATAGCGCAGCCCGGTCGGTCGGGTTCATTCAATTGAATAAACCACTCCCACGGGAGCCCACCTATATATGTAGGTCCTATAAATTAGATAAGGCTTGCGTGCCTTAAGTTATTCAACTGTACGCAAGCTTCCTACTCAGGATTCTTCCTGGAGCATCACTTTACACATACTTAATCAAGACACATATTATTATTACAACGTTCAAATACCCTCTCAACGGTATTAATAGTAGTCTCTTATAACAGACGTTTAACCTTAGTTAGCCCCTATCCACTTCCCCGCCACCCCGTAACATAGTTATTTTAGACCTATAGGGCCAAATAGTATAATATTAAGATCACGTCTATACACAGCTTGGACGAAAGTGCTCAATGTATGTAAGAAATGTCCTATCTCAATACTAATATTCAATAATTATACTACTATAAAAACTATAATTTCGATTAAATAAATTGTTTGAGGATAGGACGAATAGTATATTAATTTCTTTAAACTTCAAATTATATTTCTATAATATTTTTATTATTTATTAATACTATAGGGGTAGTTTTTATTGTGCGTAGAATTATATTCTGAAGGATTGTATATTATTTTTCTATAATTTTACGTTGTATATACGCGAAACTTCGTATATATAATAGAAGGCTATAAATTTAATACCGACGAAATGATAGAGTTATTTTATTATATTACTAATTTTTAGTAATTTAATACGTTTTTACCTCTTGAGTTAACTCTTTAAGATTGGATTGTTTAGGGATTGTATTATACGGTATTTATTAATAATAAAAGTATATAATATTATTTTATTAATATAGTTACTATTTATTTATTAAATTAAGGGTTACTTATAGGTTCGGATTAATACTATATAAGATTTAGTTAAATTGAGTTTATTTATTATATTATCTACTAATATAGCGATACGATTTTGATTACTCGTACAGGATATAGTAAGAGTATTGTCTTTTAAATAATATTTATTATTTTAATTAATTAAATTACTATTTAAATTATATTATTTAATTAATTTAGCAAAGAATAGCGGGATACTATTATTAAATTTCCTAGTACTTAATTTATTTTAATTAATTAATTAACTATAAAGGTGAGAACCTATTTATTCTTAGTTTAAATCCGATAGGGGGAGTTTTTTTAAAAATTCCCTTTATTAGATTTAAATAAATGTACGTTAATTATATACTAATACCTTCACTTCTAGTTAGATTTAGAATTTAGAAATTATATATATATTCTCTTCGGTTTAGAATAAATTATATACGTAAAGTTTATAGAGTTATTACGTACGGCTTTATTTAATTAGTATATTATATTTATCATTATAGACGAATTATATATTATATTCTAATAGTATACCTTTCGGACGCAATTTATAAATATTTATACTATTAGGACTACTATCCTATTTAATATTCCTTAGTTCGGGTGTACGGCTACCCTTATATATGAAATATAATTATATATATATAAATATAGTAGTTTCTAATTAGAAGGTTATAATTTAGGTAAATTCTCTATTATTTATACTTTTATCAATTAATTTAATATTATAATAATACTTTAGCTAATTCTATTAAATATATTTAAAGACTACCGGCAATTTAAATTCATTTTTAGTACGATAACGCTTAGCGACCCCCAGCTTAAAATCTATTATATTTTGAAAATTATTATTTATATTAATAATAAACTATAACTTTTCTCTATTCGATTGTATTTTTTATAGTATTTTATAACCTCCGGTTATAAACTTTTTTATATTATAAAGGTAATTCGTAAATACAATACTAATATCTATTCTATAAATTAAAAGTTTATATATAAGGATTTTAAGCGGCTTAATTCTATATACTAAATAATATTTACTATTATTTCGTTCGGTATAAGTATAAATATTCCGGATGTATAGTGCGTAATATAGTACGGTATAGTAAAGTTAAATAACGTTACAGACTTAATTTAACGCTTCGGACGCGCCGTCCGTACGGATCCTACTATATATAGTATAGGGATTTATTTTATCTTTTATTATTAATTTAACTATTTTAATTAATTATATAAACCTACTACGGAGGAGATTAATATATATTTTAGCAGTAATAAATTATACTACTATCCTGCTATTTTAATACTTAAAGTTTAATACATACTACCTCCTCCATTTATTAATATTGTATTATAATATACTACTTTAAATTTTATTTTAATTAAGGAATTAATTTAATTATTTAATCCAATAAATAGGGATACTTCTACTTTGGATAGAGATAATACTTCGGACAAAGAAGGCTTATTTAATAAAGAATCGTCGGAAAACAAAGATGCTATAGTTATTAAATAAGTCCTATAGGACTTGGGTATAAGCGATAGCTATTAATAGTTTTATATTTGGAATAATATAGAAAAAGCGGTGCGTATTAAAATTATAAAGAAGTATAAAGAAATGTACAATTTTATTAATATATTGTACTTTAGACTATATATTAAAAAGTTACTATAAGAGTTTGGGCTGTACCCGACCTCTATATTAGGGGAGTCGTATAATTATATAATAAACTTCGATATTTAATACCTTAGTACTACTCCTATTATAGTCTATCCTTCGTAATATTATAATAAGTGCCACCCCCCCCTAGGTCTCCTACTACCCGTCCTAAAAAAAAAGTTTAAAGCTATTTTTAATTATCTAATAAAACTATTTAAGGCTAGCTTTATTTTAATTTAATTAGACCGCTTTATAACTATTATAATTAAAATTCTCTATCCTAATATCTCTAGGCTCTTTAATTTACCTAAGGAAACTTTTATATCTTTAGATTTTATATACGTACTTATATATAAATTTAGCGGATAGATATTTATTCGTATATTATAAAATCTCCTTACTATTATTTTAAAATTTAAGGTATAAAAGTAATTGGGAGATTATAGCAATATATTGAAATGGCGAGAAAACCACAACAACAACACTAACACTACTACGACCAGCACGATACATAAGGACTGTAATTCTTAGCTATCTAATTAAGTAGAGTGGTAAATGATTTTCAAGTCTTTTCGGATAGTCGAAATAGGAGGTATTAAACTAAATACGACTCATTGGAATCACGCATTTATTGAATGGCTTAATATTCAGTTTTCGCCGGAAAACGAGGGTAATTATCGGATCTTTCTACATCTTTCTTTCGGATATAAATAGGGATACGAATAAACATTTCCCTAAGAAGGATAAAGGATCACTCAACATACTAAACAAACAAAGATAAATAATTAACAACTATTAAAAACTAATCTTATATAATTAAAAATTACTAAAGAACTAAAAATTAATTATTCAATTTAATAAAAAATTAATATTCTATTTCTCTCCCCTCTTATTTCTTTATATTTAATCTCCTTCTTTTTCCTATTCTTTTTCTATATTAATTATTTAAGTTTATTTAATCTAGAAAGTATTTCCCTAATCCTATATACTTTAAAAATTTTTAAAAAAAAATCACTACTAAAAACTAATATATATATTCCTATATACCACCCCAAATTAAATCTTCCCTTTAAATTTACAATAAATCCCCTAAATAAACTTACTTTTATATATATATATATATATAATTAGTACCTTCTTTTATTATTTCTATTACCCCTATATCTTCTCTCACCTTTAGTAATTAAATATCTTTCTCCAATACCTTTAATAAAGAGATAATTATTTATTCTCCGAATAATATCGTCCTAGGTCGTTCTAATAAATTATAAAAGTCCCTATAGTTTTAAATGAATATTTAAATTAAATCTTTCTTCAAATTCTATTATAATTTAAGAAGGGTTATTAGAATTATATTTAGGAAGGTTATCTAAATTACGCTCTATATAACAAATATAATAAATTGAAAAATTTACTATAAATTTATAAGAATTAAAATTAAGTAGTATTACCACCTATAGCTAATTAATTATTAAGCTTTAACTAGTAATAAATATTTCTCTAACTAAATAAAAATTCTCAAATCCGAATATTAAGGATAATCCTTATTACAATATAGGTATAGGGTTTGATAGTATACGCTTGTGTTAAGAGGAATTAGAGGGAATAGACGGATTCGAAGGCCTCCTAAGATTTAAAGGGATTAGTAATTAATTAATCTTCTTTATTTAAATAAATATTTATATTAAATTTATAGGTAATTCTAAGGCACTTAGTAGGCTAATACTTCTTAGAATTAATAGAATTCTATTTTTTGATAATAGTTTAAAAGTTTTTATATTTTTAGGCGGAAGAGGAATTTATAATTATATATAATTTATTAGAATATTAATAGAAAGAGTTTTAATTTCCCTAGGAGGGTTAAATATAATTAATATTAAATTCCGGCGTATTTAATTATCAATAATCAACTAAATAAAAGCACTTCATCTCCTAATTGAATAAGGATTGAGAAGTAATAATACTACTAAACAAAACGAAATTGGAGTAGAGGATAACTAATTTATTATCCTTAAATTCTAAGAACGAATTATAATTTATCAAAGCGGAATTAGGATTAGAATTAAATTTCGGGAAGAATTTAAGGGCAAATAAATATCGCTTAAAAAAGAGATTAATCTTCTAACCTCTCTTCATTATACTATAAAAATAGGAAAGGAAGAATTAAATAATAAAGAATTAAATAATAAAGAACTTTCACTATTATTTTCCTTAATAAATTTAATTAATATATATTAGAATAAAGGAAAGTCAATTATAGCATTAAAACTATTATATAATTAATAGCAAAGAAAAATCTCTATACCTCCAAACCCTTATAATCGGTTCTCTTCAATCTAAATAATATAATCCTTAAATTATATAAAACGCTAAGGCTTTTTTCTAGTACCGTATATATATTTATTTTATTAGGAGAGAATATTATTAAATCTATTATTAACTATAAATAATACTTCCCCTAAAGGATTCCTAAATAAGCCTTTAAGTTATTATTACTTTATTTATAAAATATTATAAATTATTTTTTAATACTATTATACTATAATATTCTCTTTCTATTCTTATTTAAATATTATATATTCCTTTAATACTATATTCTACTTCTAAATTTTAGGTACAAACATCCAAAAATTTAAATCACATTCTACCAATCTTATTCGTACAACTTCTACTACTATTAATCTATAAATCCAATCGGATTTTTAAATAATAAAATTAATTTAACGAATAAAAAAACCTAAATTAAACTTTATTACCCTCCAAACGCTAAATTTTTAAAATAACAAAACCAAAATTAACTTTATATTTTTTAATATAGAACTATATAAATTAGAATTATAATAATCCTATTAACCTACTAACTAATTAAAAATAGTTACCAAAAAATATATATTTTATAAGTATATAAAGATTACCTAAAACCTTTTTTCCCTTATAAGTAACTTAATATCATTCAAATTAATTATATATTTTAAAGTCTTATTAACGTTATTTAATTAAATACACTCATTTAATACAAAGATTATTCTTAACCCCTTTTTAATTACCTATAGAAATAGGGCAATTAAATTATTAATATAAGTAAAAGTATATTTATCAATACTATACTAAAAATTAACTAAGCGTACCACAAATCGCTTCTAATTATAAAACCTATTCTTATTTAGTAGGAAGGCGCCTACTTAATTAAATTATAATTTAAAATAGAAAAATTTACCGAATAACTCGTCAATATCCAATTCATTATAAGGTAAATTAAAATCAAAATACTAATTTAATTAAATACTACTTAATTAAAGATAATTAAAAAATATATACCTATTCTTTAATTTCGGATTTCGAAGGGGGTTAAAATATATTTTATAAACCCTATATTTATTATTATACTTTAGTATCCAACTACACAATTAATTTATTTTTATAATATTTAACCATCCATTAATTATTTTCAATAAATTAAAGAAGGGTCCCTAATAATCCTAAACGTATTAATTAATAAAGCCTTAAAATATAGTCTTTAGTAATTCGGGCGCAATATTAATATTTAATCGAAGTATTCGATTAATAATATTCTAATTAAATATTATTCTAAAAATTTCCTAAATCTATTTAAATCGGAAGTTTAATAATAATACAATTACCCGCTTATCAAACTAATTAAAAATTAGTACTCTACTATACCCTCGTAAAAATTAAAAGCTACGAATAGGAATAAACTATTAGGGTTATCTATTATTAATATTATTAAATTTTATTACCTTAATTAGGTTTAAAATAGTCTAAAGCTTTTTACTTTTAGCCTTATCGGATCTATTTATATTATTATTATTTAAAATAACCTAAGCCTTATTATAGGAAGAAGTATAGTTATTAGAAAATATATTAATAAAGTAATATTACAAATAATTAATCTATAAATATTAGAGGAAGAAAAAACTAAAATTAATATTTAATATTTTAAAATATATTAAATTATATATAGTAAAAGAGTTAATAATATAGGTTATATTAAATTAGGGTTACTTTAATAAAGAAGAAAAAGTTCTAAAAGTTTTTTAGGCTTTTTAATATCGTTATTATAGGGAAAAGAAAAGGAAGGTAGGGAAAAGGCTAGAGGAAGAGGGTATTATATAAATAATTCGTAGATTATCCAATTATTAAATTTAAATATTAAAAGTATTTTTTTAAAGCTACTACTCGCCTAACTAACAATACAATACCTAACCTTATAATATTTACCTCTAATATAATCAATTCATCCTTTCTTTTAAAGCGAATACTTAAATAGTAAAAATAATAAATTATAAAAGTTTAAAGTAGTAGGAATTTTTTATCTCTTCTTTTTCTAACGGTTATAATAATTTTAATAATTACCTAAAGCAATAAACTTTCTCTAAGCAATTACTTTCTCTTAAAATAATAAATAATAAATTAAATATTAATAATAATTTACTATTAGAATATAAAAACTTATTTCCCTCGGTCGGGTTTCCCTTTTTACCTCCTTCCTTTTCTAATTAATTCCCTATTATTCTATTAATTTTCTTTTTTCCATATTAAATACTTACTATTAAAATATCCACTTATAATTCTAATTAATTTTAAAAACGCACAAATCCTATACAACTTCTTCCTCCCGCTACTATTAATTAGCTAATTAATATTCGTTAAAACGCCTATAAAAATAATATTTATTAGCCGCAACACAATAATATTTCCAAACCAATCTATCCCTATTCTATTTCTTACTAAATTCAATATAATAACCGCCCCAAAACTTATAAATTTCTCTATTTATAAATCTAGTAATAGATTAGACTAGGATTTTTACTTATAAATGCTATTTAGGGAATTTATATACTAATAGAAGGTATAAAATTAATTATCATTTATTTAAAAGTCTATACCGTACTCTACCCTCTTAAAACGTTATATTTTATTCTTTTATAGGGATTCTTTAACCGTTAGGAAATATTCTTATAAATATTTAATAATTTTAGAGCTAAGGGATAACTTCTAAATTAAATTAAATAAATAATAGCTTCCCCTAATATAATATTAAATTTAATTTAGATTAACACTAAGGGTAGTTAACCGTTTAGTCGCTATACCTATTATATAACTCAACGAAATAAACGGTTAAAGGCACTAATTATTTAAATCTTTAGCAAAAAGTACATATTTCCATTCACTTAATCAATTCTCTACTAATTTTCTTTTCTAAATACTAATAATTCGCTATAATATAATTATTACGTCTCAATATACTAAAAAAAATACATATTAATATTCTATAGTACTTCTAACGAATTTAAATAGATTATAATTATAAGTCCTTTTACGGAATATTATTTACTTCTATTACCTAACTTTAAAAATAACATCTATAATAATTATATATAGTATTATAAAATAGTTAAAGAATATACTATAAATTTTATTTTTTTAGAGCTTATTTCCAAAGTAGGTAATTTTAGTGAATTTAAAGTTGGATAGTATAGTAATCGGAAGGTTTAAACTATAATTAATATTCCTCCTTTATAATTTTATACTAGACTATTCTTTAAAGGTAAAATTGGGCCTTAAATTAAATATCTTCAATAGGAAAGGGAATTGCATATTAAAGGTCTAAGGTTAAATTCCTCTAGTATATAAAAGTCAATAAGGCAACTAATATATTTACACAGTATTCTAGAACGGGAATTCTAGTATAGGAAATACGCAAAAAATTTTTCTCTAAGGGCAGTAGGGGCAGTTATTTCAAACGTCTTTAAACGTTTTAATTTTTTTAATTTCTCGTATATTACTAATTAGGAATAAGGTAAATTTAGTAGTATACAGGGAATATTTCTTAATATTATAATAATATATAATCCTTTTTATCTTTCTCTTCCTTTCGAAAGGAATAACAATATCCACTCGGTTCCTTTCATATAAAATAACAAATTAATTAAAGTTCCTTACTTCTTAACCTATATATTGGTTTCCAATTTTTAAACTTCCCCTTAAGCAAAATAATTTTAAATTTCCTATTATTCTATTATATTATTTAATATATTTTCCTTCTACTATTTTATTTAATTATATAATCTATAGTTTTTTTAGTAGTATCTTCATTAATTATAGGTTCTTCTAGGGTCTCCTTCGGGTATAGTAAAGGAAGCATCTCCTATTCAATTATATCACAATCTAATTCCAATTATATACTAATATATAAAAAGTATTTTTTAATTCTCTCAACCGGGTAAAGGTTCGTAATATTAATACCATCTAAGGTTTTTAAAAAATATTCGTATTTAGAAGTAATTTTTCTAATACGAAACGGGCTAAGCCAACAATAAATAAATTTTCGGACTAAGCTTATATTAATTCGTCGAATACAATTGTAAATTAATATAAAATCCCCTACCCATAGTTTTATAATATTAGGTCTAATCTTTCCTTTATTTATTATATTATAATATTCTACGGCCTTCTACTATATTATAGAAATTCGTTCGGCTATAAAGGTAAATTTGTATTTATTATTTTAGAATAAACGGGTTCTAATAAATATTAAATCGAACTAGGCTTTTAGTAATCTATTATCCCGTATATTACCCTATCGTATAATTCTCTAGGAAAGTAAATTAAATTCAATTAGTAAAATAGGATTATATCCGTAACTAAAATAAAAGGGAATAAAATTATAATTTCCCCGAACTATAGTCCGATCTATAAATAGGACGTAAGGCAACTAGGGTTTCTAATTAAATTTTATACTACCTATAATCTTTATTAGTACTACTACAATTAGGAAATACCTAACTTTATTTACTCTATTTATTTTAAAATTATAGAATAAAATCCTAATAAAAAGAATATTAAATTTCTTTAATAATTCTTTATAATCTTTATAAAATTCGGATCCGCTATTAATAATAATTAATAAGGGAAGGCCCTATCGATAAATAATTTATACTTTAATAAAACGAACAATACATTTCGAATTTATTATAAGGAGGATATTTATTTCAATATAACTAGTAAAATTATTTCGCATTTCAATAATCCTTATCCTTTTTCCATTCTTACCCGGTATATATTAAATATCCAACGTCTATTTACAAAATAGTTATAGTAACAGATTAATATATTAAAAAGTATTAATAAACTATTTAGAATTCTATTTCTAACAATCTAAATAGGACCTAATATAATTTTCTACGTAAGAATAAATACCCTTCTACTAATAAAAATTAGTAATACAACAATAAATTACTTCTCTTCCCTTATAACTAACTTTATTATAATATTTACAAAAGACAATATTACAATTAATATCATCGTCTACAAATCTATATAATATTTAATTAGTATATATAAATTACAATTATAGGGTTTTTTCTTAGAAGAAGAATTTTAAAACTTTTATTTTAAAGTATTATTATTCCTATTTAATAGTTAAATTAGTAAGTAATTCTAGCGTTTAAAGGTATTTAATAATCTATTAAAAATTATAAATTTAATAACCCTTTAAAGGTTCCTAAATTTTCTTCCCTTAATCTAATATTCCATTAAACTTAACTATATAAATCTATTAATCTATATAATTATTAATATCTTCTTCATCAGCCTTATCCTACTAATCTACTACCGAAGGAGGTATATAGGAAAGGCTATCAGCAACGATATTCTTTTTCCTAGGGATATATCTAACTTCGAAATTAAATAATCGAATTTAAGTAATCCAACGTATAATTATTACTATTAAAATATTAAACGCCGCACCGTTTAATTAATATACTATAATTTACATATTAATTTTAATAATAAAGTAAATACCGAATAAATAGTGCTTCAACCGCTTTAAAGTATAAAACAACCTTCAAAATTCTCGCTTAATAGCATTATATTTTTTCTCAGCATTTAACTAAATACTACTCTCAAATTAATAAGGGTAATATTAGCTATTTAGACTAATTTATTTAAGGACCACTCCCCAACCGATTAATAATACGTCCACTATAAGGAAAATCTCACTATAGCAGGCATTATTATAAATAATAGGTATAAAATAAAGAGTAAACAAAACTTTATATTGTAAATATTCTAAAGTAAACTACTTATTCTCAATCTATTACTATTTATTATTTTTTTAAATAGGGCGTACAAAGATTGAACGATAGTATTAAAATCCTTAATCTAAATTTAATAATACCTAATAATCCCTAAGAAAATTTTTAATTATTAGAATTCTTTACCCTTCTATTTAATAAACTTACAATCCTCCTACTAAAAGATTTTAAATATTTTAAAAAGAGAAGGTCGTCGATTATTCTCTAAATAGAAGTATCCTACGAATTCAATTTCCGGCTAATACTATTTAAATTTTCTAATTATAATAATATAACTACTAAACTCGATATTAACTAAAACTTTATTAATATTAACTAAATAATTAAAAATATACTTTCGTAGTCTAAATCTAACCTTAAATCCATTATAATCTATAATTATTAATTTAATATAAATATTATTTAGGTAGGGCCGATAGATAGTTGGAATTAAATTATACAATACCCTAATTATTATTTTTAAAAATTAAATAATAAAGTTCGTTCCTCCTTAAGGTAATATAATTATTCTCTTTATACCTATTATATTTTAGAAAGTAATTATATCCCTACTCTTTTTATTAAAAGGGATTTAATTATATTTAGAAAAAAGGTCGAAGAAGGAAAATATTTTAAATTCTCCGAATTTTTTACTAAATTCTTTATAATTAGGAAGGATATTAAAATCCCGTAAAATTATAGTATTAATCTATTAAACATTATTAATCAATTGAAAACCACTATCTTTCTTAGAAATTAGGAACTAATTATTCTAATAAGCAGTATAGCTATCTTCTAACGTTCTTCGCTAAATTTAATCCTTTAATAATTTACAAACTTTCTAATAATTAGCCTTTAGTATTAGAATTAATTTACATTACTATACTAAATATAAGACTATTCTAATTTTTTGGGGAGGGAAAACGTCGGGTTCAATTTTCCCTACGTAGCTAAAATCCTAAATAAGAACTACTTTACAATTATAAAGAATATAAATAAATATTTCTTATTCCTCCTTAATTAAATTATTATACAAATTATTAAATATAATTTAAAAGCGTTCCAGGGTTAGCCATTCTCCTTTAAGTATTTTCGAAAAATATAGTATAATAATTTTATCCTATAGCGACAAATAAGTCTTCTTTCGTTATTTTAATCTATTTTTCAAAATTATAAAACACTACAATTTCTATTCTAAGTTTCCTTCTAATTTTAATTTATTAGAAAGTACATTATCGATTAATAATACCTTCTAATCTTTTCGCTTATATATAATATAAGTAATAAAATTCTTAGAAGGTATTATATTATTTAGTAGTAATTTATTAGCCTTCCTATTAGTAAGTATAAATTTATTATTTTTATAAGTTTTCTTCCTTTAGTCTATACGCCTTAACCGTTACACCGACGCCTAATACCAAATAAAATTATATACTTACCTTTTAAACTCCACTATAAGCTTCTTTTCTTTAATTATAAATTAGGGAGCACTCCCTATAGTTATTATACTAAATACATTACCTAATTCATTATAGTTAATATTATTAAAATCCCTAAATAAAAGTCTTTCGAATCGTTTAATATCAAATAATTCGTCCTATAAAAACTCTTAGAAGAATCCTAAAACGGCCTTTCTTAACGAATAACGTCTTTTTTAAATATACTATAAATATTTTAATAATTTATTAATTATCGAATTATCTATCGATTTAAGGATATCGTCTTAAGCTTCGCTATTATACTAAATAGGAATTAATATATTAATTTTAAAATTAATCCCTAAATAATTAGCGAGCCTATTTAAGGGAAACGGCTACTCAGCGAATTCCTAAGTATACAATAATACCTATACACCTAGCCTCACTCTTTCTTTCGGAACCAAAGCGACTTTAATAATTATTTCCTCTATTAATACATTTACTAATTTAATACTATTAATTAAATAATTCAATTTTACTTAAACATTTTTAAAGAAGGGCTACCTAAATATAATATTATAATACGGTAGGCAAATAGTAGTAATAAAGAAATATACTTCCTGTAGAATATTAATTAACTACACTTAATTATATACTTCCCTAACGAAATTCTATCTACCGTTATTACTATCTATATTTAATACTCCAGTACTAATAATAATTAATCTATATTCCTTAACTAAATTATAAATAATTGTATTTACCTCTACGCCAGTATTAAAGAGGGCTTTAATTTTTAACCCTCTTTACTATAGGGAAATAAATAAAATTAGTAGAATAAATATCCTAATTACATTCTTTAAATACAATAGGTAGGAGAATTTGTATAAATAAATATATAATTATATAAGAGTAATTACTTTTATTATACAATTAAAAGTAAATTTTAATATATCCTTCCAAATAAATTTAATTGTACCATCTAATCTTTAATCTAAGTAGTAAATAGAGGTTTCGGTAGAATCCGGATTTTCTATACTATTATTTAAATTTCTTATAATAAATATATTATTAATTTCGTATTAGGTTAAAGGAATAACCTAATTCACTTCTTTAAACTAATTAACTATCGCACTACCTTTATAGGAAATTCTAATAACATTCTCTTTATTTAGACTAACTTTATATTAAATTAGAATAATAAATACAATTACAAATTATTAATCTATACAATATAATTCCCCAATTCAATAAAGAATATTATAATCGATAATTTTAAAGACGAAAGGGTATTACTCTTTCACCCATTAAATAGCCTCCTTCGTAATAGTATTAATATCAATCACTTTAATAAACTTTACAAATAAAACATCAGGTTTTACATTTTTCTTATTAAAATTAGGGGTTAGCAAATTAATTACTTTATCTTCTACAATCGGCTTAAAAATCTTTATTAACCGGTTTACCGGAGGTATCTAATTAATTTTTAAGGAAGGGGGTTAGGGCAGATTATTTTTAAATATAGTAGTACTATTATTAATAATATCCAATTACTATAGCTATTTAATTAAACAATTAAGGAAGGATACTTCTCCTGTAAGGCTTATAATTTACTTATTAAACCCTCTTATATTAATATTTTAATTAAATAGCCTCAAATTAATTATAATATTAATTATCCTCTAACGGGTATTTTTAATTTTATAATTTAAAAATTATATTCTTTAAAGGAATTATATTTAATCTACCCTAAATTTACATAGTATTTTTACAAAAATTATAAAAGGATCTCAATATTTAAATTATACGGAAGAATTTATAAGGACTTCTATATAGCGTAAGGAAGAAAGCATTTATCTAGTAAATATAATATCGCTTTCCAATTTTAATATATCTTTAGAGAACGTATTTAGTAAATTATTAATTAGAGGTAATAATAGCCCTATAATAATAGGATTAAATTCTTCTAATATATTCCCTATTTCCTTAAATACTTATCCTTTAAATAATAATTAAATTAGATAATCTTTAATAATATAGGATTAGCCTATAAAGTAACTACTAAAATTTTAAAAATATTCTACAAGCGTTTAATAAATTATAATAATTTCATACTCGGTTGGAGATCTCCGGTATACCCCTTAAGTAATATTTAATTTATTAGTTATATAATAATAATTTAACAAATTAATACCCATTATATTTATAGAAACATTTATACTATTACTCTATTATTACTATCGGCCGCGGGTATTATTAAGTAGTAAGGAAAACTCTAATTCGAAATAGCATTTTTTTTTTAATATTTAAATATTCTTCTCCCAATAATCGAAGATAGCCTTATATTCGGGAGATATCCCGTAAATTACCATCCAAAATTACATTAGAAGTCCTAACTTCCTATCTTTAATAGTTAAAATTAATAACTTATTAGGAATAAAGTCGTTATAATCCTCTTTATTACCAATAGCAATAATTATTTAAAAAATATATATAAAATTCCGAAATTAAAAGACTATTAATTTACCCTTCTAAATATTATCTATTATCTCTTAATACTAATTCTAATAATAATTACTACCATACTAATAGTAACAAATCTAGTAAGAGTCTCTACAATTTTAATTCCCTCCTTTACCGCCTCTCCATCTACCTCTTATAAAGGAGCCGCCTATATATCCTCCTCCTTTATTAGTAGCGTTTCCCTAATTAATTATTAATAAATAATTAACTTAAACTTCCTCCTTTTATTTCTTTACCAATTTTTTATTGAATTAGGATTATATAAATTTTATTTAACTAAATTCTTCAATTATCTTATCGATATCCGATTTTTCAATTAAATAGGAAATAGTAGGCGCTAAAATAGTAATTTAATTTACTAAAGGAATTTTTTTATAAGAAGGTTAGTCGGAATCGTTATCTAATCTAATTAGGCTACCTCTCTTTTTAATAATTATTAATACCTTCTTCTTAGTCCAATCTATATTAAGGCTATCGTCTAATAAAATAGCTACTTTATTATTAGTACAAATATTATTTTCGAAATTAAAGTACTTGTAAATAGCCTTAGTTACTTCGGTATAGAACTATAACTAAGTTATTTAATAGACTTTTTCTTTAAAACCTATAATTATTATAATCATTCGCCTAATCCTCTTCGCAAATTTCTTATAGAAATTACATACTACTATAGACTAAACAAAATCCTTTTTTTTATCCGGTTATTTTATTAAAAGTATTAAATACCGAAGTACTACTTTAATAATCTTCTCTCTATTATAAGGAATTAATTTACTATAGAAGACTTTTAGCAAAGTAACTTTATTATCTATCTAATTAGGGTCCAATACTAAAAATTCTCGTTTTAAAAAATAATAAAATTCTTTCTATATCCAAATACCCTTATTAATAGCATCCTTCGCTATTTCTCTACAAATCTTTCGAACATCCAATATATATTACTAGTACTAAACATTCAACTTAGCTTCGTTAGAGAGGCAATAGCTTTAAACCCTATTATCGAATTCCTCTAAATATATAAATATATTCTTCCCTTTAAATCGTATATTAAACGTACAATCCTTTACGAAAGAAATTATAAAAATCTTACTTATTAATATTTATACTAAATACGCATTAAATAAACCTTTAAATAAATTTATACCTAAATTTTACTATAATTTATATTTAGGCTCTTACAGCTATTCGGACTATTTAAACATTATAATACTTAGTCCTAACAATCCTAAAGAAGGATATTAATAACTACTAAAAAGGGTAGAAATAGGGGTAATAGAATAATACTTTTAGGGGTTCGGAAAATACTATTCAAATTCAAAGCTTTAGGAATAATTAGTCTCTAATTTAGTACGATAAAGTCCCAAAGGCGATTAGATAAATTGTAAAAAAATAATATAAAGAGGCGGAGGCTAGGTTCGAATACTAGGCGGAAGGATAAATAAAATATATAAATATAAGGTACGAATAGAACCGGATAGATTTAGTAGTAGGTTCTAAATAATAAATTAATTATATCCACTATTATCCCTATAGTAAGGGATCTAATAGTAGTCTTCTCTATTTAGGCTAGGTAAAGGATTTTCTAAAGGGATTAGCGATAAGTTTTTTAATAGGATAGGTAAAGGCGTCGGAAATTAATTAAGTTTTAGAAAAGGAAAAAAGGTAATTTCTAATATAAGAATAGAGGAAGGAAAAGTAAAATTCAGGAAAAATAATAAAAATAATTTTAGTACTAATATAGGAACCTAATTTAACACTCTCTAATTAGTATCCGAAGTTAAAACTATAAAAATATTCCGGTTATTCTAAATTTTATTAATATTATTTATACTATTTACATATTTATCTTCGTTATATCTTTCGTCCTCCCCTCCTCCTTCATTTCTTTTTCTCGGTTAAAGATTTTTATTCCTTTTTTAATTATTTCTCTTCTAATAAAATATTTATATACCTTTTCTAATTAAAGATCTCTTATCAACATTCCTCTTCTTATCCTTCTAATATCCCTTTTTTCTTTCTTTTCCTAAGTAAAAGGAATTTCTTCGGTTCTTATTTTCTATTCTTTTCCTTCTTACTACTTCTATTATTAATATTAATAAAAAGCAATTCCTATTTATATTAATAATATCGTCGTCAAAACCCTTCTAATAAAGACTTATAGCAACTAATTACTTCCTCTCGGTTCTCTAAAACGTAATAATAATAATAATTACAATTCTAAAAATCTATTAATAGTAATAATTAATATATTCTACGAAGGAGGAATTCGGAAATAATAGTTAATACCCTTCCCTTTAAAGAATTAATTACAAATTTTTAAAAAAAAGGGTCTAAGGGCTATTTAATCTTTTTACACTTAGGTAGGAGCTATACACTACTAATTTAAAAATAATAATCCTTAAAGGCTTAATATTAATACCTACCTTAATTATTAATAGATTTTTTTATTACTTATTATTCTCAAATAGTCTTTTAATTAAACTACCGCTCAAATAGCTTATTAATCGTTTATTCTTATTATTATTTAAATACTATCAATTAAATATTCATTCATTTATCGGATTATATAATTAAGCTACTACTATTTAACAACTTATCTATCGTCTATACTTACTTACATTCAATCATTATCGCTTAAATATTCATTTATATATCTTTCTTATTAATTAATCATATTATTATTCGTACTCCAACGTTATATCCGAACAATAATTAGGTAATTACTAATCAATCATATTATTACCGATTATAGTACGGCCACTAATATAATTGTATATCGGCTACTATCGAGGGCCCTAAACCGTAATAAACATCCGGTATTAAAAATCTTTATTCTTTTCTAAAATAAAGCTATTCAAACCTTTTTATAACAATTAATTAAATATCATTAATAAATATTAAGCAAACCTTAACAAGAATAGGAAATTATAAATTCCCTATATTCGTTTTAGCCAATTTAACGCAAAATTTTAATACCTATCTCATCCTTATCACTAATTTAAAATAACGAAAAAACCACAATAACAACACCAACACTACTACGACCAATATAATATATAAGGACTATAATTCTTAACTATCTAATGAAGTAAAATAGTAAATAATTTTCAAATCTTTTCAAATAATCGAAATAGGAAACATTAAACTAAATACAACTTATTAGAATTATACATTTATTAAATGGCTTAATATTCAATTTTCACCGGAAAACAAAGGTAACTATTAAATCTTTTTATATCTTTCTTTCAAATATAAATAGGGATACGAATAAGCATTTCCCTAAGAAGGATAAAGGATCACTCAATATACTAAACAAATAAAGACAAATAATTAGCAACTATCAAAAACTAATCTTATATAACTAAAAATTACTAAAGAGCTAGAAACTAATCATTCAACTTAACAAAAGGTTAATATTCCGTTTCTCTCCCCTCCTATTTCTTCATATTCAATCTCTTTCTTTTTCCTATTCTTTTTCCACACTAACTATCCAGGTTTACTCAATCTAGAAAGTACTTCCCTAATCCTATATACTTTGAAAATTTTTGAAAAAAAATCACTACTGAAAACTAATATATATATTCCTATGTACCACCCCAAATCAATATTAATTGTAGAGTGTATGCGTATTATACCTATTGCGTTGGAGGCGTTTACTATTAATTTAAAACGGATTATTCGTAATTAGGCGAGCGCGGGAAAGAGGAGATTAGTTAAATTAGAAAAAGTATAGCGTTTAAAAATAATTGGAGGTACGGGTAATAGTTTGAATATTATAGGTCTAACCCCGTATACGGCTCTTCCCGCGGGTATATACGTAAATATAAGCCTACCCGTTAAAAGGGCGAAAATTAATACTATATTATAAAAAAGGAAGAGGTAATTGTAAGTACTAGGCGTTTTAGAATCCCGACGAATATTTAAACGAAGTTTATTATACTTTTATTTAAATTTTATAAGGGTAAATAAGGGATGATATAATTAAATAAGAATTTTAAAACCTATTCTAAACTTAAATAAGAATTTTAAAACCTACCCTAAATTTAGAAGTATATATTTTTAAGGTATAAGAATTCTTGTTTTTCTAGAACGAATTTATCCTTCCTTCTTTTTACAAATTAGTTATACCTTCTTTTACCCTTATTAAATTTAAATTTAATTTTACAAATCGTTTTTACACCCCATAGGATTTATATCTAATTTTATAATTTATTATAACTCCCCCCTATCGGATTTAGATCCGGTTTACCGGATTATCTTTACTGAAATCGGGTTTAGTTTCGATTAAAAGTAATTTATTATCCCCCTATTAAATTTAAATCTAATTATAATTAAGGTAAAATATATCTCCCGCCCTCTTATTAGTTAATAAAAAATATTCTTCTAATTTATTTAAATAGTATTAGAAAAGACTAATATTACAAAGCCAATATATAACCCAAATTCTAAGGTAGATAATACTTATTTCGATAAATATAATATAAGTACCTTATAACGATTATACTATCTACCGCTAGAATAATATAAGATTATAAATAATAAAAAAGGTAATATAAAATTAAAAACCCTTAGAGAGGAATAGACTAATAATATTTTATTCAAATATTATTATCCCTCTTATATAAGGGTATACGATATCCGAGAAGTACGGGAGTTAATAGAAGGGCTTAATATAATATAGTAAATTAAAAGTAATAATGTTTTTAAGCGAATTAAAATTGAAATATTATTTATAAGTAACGTATATTAGAAGAGGTAGGTAGAGAAAAAAAGTAAAGGTATAATATTATTAGGGTAGACGATTATTTAGTGGATTAACTATAGTATTCTTCCTCTAGGAAACTATATAGCCGGTATCCTAGGGTACGTAAATATTAAAGCCCTAATTCAATACTTAAATTGCAATTATAAATATAACCCTTATTTAAATCCTATAGGGGGATTCGAATAGAATTATATTACCCCCTATAGGATTTAAATTTACTTTAAACATTTGTTAACTGTATTATAGTCTCTTTAATTTTTAGCCCGTTAAAATATTTAAAAACGTTTTAGGAGTTTAAAAAGGATTTGTAGGGTAGTTCTATAATTAATTTATAAAGATTATAGAGAAATATTATTCCTTACACAACGGATAATAAAATATATAAATATATCTTCCGAACCTTCGTAGAGGCGAAGAATATTCCTTCTTATACTATAGCTATTCGTTATAACGATTTCGCTAAGAAAATAGATAAATCAGTATAGAAATATAATATAATATACCTTAAGGCGATTACCTTCGCTATTTAGCTTATATATTTTTGTATATTTTAATTGAGTATTAAAGGCGGCGGCGCGCTACGGTTCGCGAAGGTTATAGATTTATTAACTAAGGATATTTAATTAGGGTATTCGGCCGACGATTGGTTTAGAATTATAATATACTTTATTTAATTTTATAAATATTATAAATAGAATTATAAATTTATTATTGGTAGTATTAATAATCCCGATAATACTAAGCCGGCCCTGCTTTTTATACTTAATATATAAGATATAATAGGCTTGGCGAAAAATAACGTTAAAATTAATAGTAATTAAGTATAAAACGTAGTAAAGGATATTTACAAAATTACGAAGGAAATCCTATATAATATTAATAATATTTTTATTATTAGTAATAATAATTTTAGTAAATAACTAAACGCTATTATTACTAGACTCCTACAATTCATTTCTATTTTAGAATAACGTATAGCTAATTTAGCCTACTTTTAACTTTATTCGTTTACTTTCTAATAATTACGTAAGAAGAAAAGCATTATTAAAGACCTTAATATTAAAATTATTAAATTTAATAAAAACTTTAAAGGGTGGAATATCCCTAAGATAGATAGTAATTCGCTAATAGCTACTATTGCTCTCCTTTATAATACGAAAATCGGGCGGTTCGAAATTCCGAAGATTTTAGCGCCTCTTAAGAATATATTTATATAAAGTAAGATTTTCAAGACTATTTAATATATTGAAAACTTTATTATACGCGAATAATTTAATGCGGAGTTCGTCGAAATAATAATAAATAAATATATATAAGCCTGGGAGTATACTGAAATAGTTCCCTTAAATAACCCTCTAGTAAATTCCTAAGAGGGCGAAGTTAAAAAATTGGCCGAGAAGAATCTCTAGGCTCGCTATAATATAGCGAATATTATTTAAAGGAAGTATCCTTTTAAAGAGGTACTTTAAAATTATATAGCTCTCTATTATACTATGGAGTTATGGGGCAGGATTGGACCTATTGATATAGATATTATTACTACCCCCCTTTAAAATTATAAAGATATTAAATATTATAAATTTAGTATTTTATATTAGTATTTTAAGAAAGAGGAATAAGCGAATTAGTCTTTAGCCGATAATATAAATAACCCTTCTATAACCTAATAGAAGAGATTCCTTCTACCTTACTAATTAATTGGTAAATTGTAGGTTCTTTCTCTAAATTTTATAGGGGGGGCTAACTTATCCCGCCTCTTCCCCTATAGGATTTAAATTATTTATTATTAATTTATTTCTTTAAATATATATATAATTCGGCGCTTGGAAAAAAGTTTATTTAAATATACGATATTGGCTAACGAAGTCGGAATTAGCAAGACTATAATCTATTTAAGTATAATAATATTATATATTATAGAATTTTAGTATATGGAGGCTAAGGGTAAAGTTATATAAGTATATTTAATTTTAGTTTTTATACTAATTATACTAATTTCTTAGACGTTTACCGAAGTAATTAAAATATTCGGTAATATTTTAAATATTTATATATAATTTAGTACCCGCAATTAGGTATTTATAATAGATTTAAAGTATTAATAGACATTAATTTAAGAATGTTTTAATAATTTAATAGCTAAATATATCTAGAACTATAATATATCTAATATTATTAGAATAGTTATTTTAGTGGTTATATCTATTTATTTCTGCTATTAGGTTACTATTTATAAATTATTATATAGTATTAGTAATTTCCCGAATAAGTTGAGGGTTAAAAATTATATTATTTAGAAATTGAATATTAAGGGTAAGGGTAAGGCTAAAGTTAAGTTTAAAGGTAAGGGTAAGGCTGCGGTTGTAGGCAATGATAATAAATATAATTCCGACGATAACGAGTCGGATGATGAAGGTTTGAATAAATTAGATAGTAGTAAGGTAAATGACTTAAATAAATATAAAGAGTAAATTTAAAATCTATTTTAAATCCTATAGGGGTAGCTATCCCCCTATAGGATTTGAATAAACGCTATCTTATTTTCCTATATTAATTTATAGTAGTAATTTAGGGTCGATTCGGAAGAGTTTCAAATCTACTATCTATATTAATAAGTAGTACGAAGTATATATATCCGTGTATAAAAATGTCCGCTTCGAATATATTATCGCCGACGAAGTATAATTTCTAAGAAATATAGATACTGTTGTATAGAAATATAGATACTGTTGTATAGCAGTAGATTAGGAAAGTCCCCCGCCGGTTAATAATATTCTATTCTATAATATTGCTACTAAATAATATTATTAATATAAAGGCTTTTACTGTAATACTTTAGGATAATATACGGCTGCCGGTTACTATTAATAAACCTTTTAATTTTAAAAGGTTTGAAATTATTAATATTTACGAAGCGGGTAAACCCGAATCCTATATCTTCAATGCTAATATTTCTAAGTAGGTCGTAGAGGATCTTTATATTATTTAATTCGAATAGGGCTATAAATAGTAAGTATTCTACCCTAGGTTTCAATAGTTTATTTCTAATAAAGGTACTATTACTACTAGTATTACGAATATTATTGTAAGAGAATCGCAGGTCTTTTTTTTATTAAGAGTTATAAATATTCTTCTCTAATTATTTAATAGGTAAGTAGTTTTTCTATTTTTAAGGATTCTACTTATAGAAGTATATTAAATATATTTAATATATAGTAAACGGTTCGCTAATTAAGTTTAAATACTAATTAATAAATATTTAATATTAATTATAAAATAATTAGAAGAGGCGACTATTATAATTTTTAGTACGGAGGACTGGTTAAAAGGCTTTAGCCCCGTTTTAGTACGAAGCCTATAATTCCTCGCTTAAAATATATATACTTAAGACTTACTTTAATTTAATACTATAATCAATTGTAAGGAGGTTAAAGTAATATTTAATAGGAAATTAATATTCGTATAAAACCTTAGCGCTATGTTACGGGGTAGAAAACCGGCTAAAACCGTTATAAATTTTGGTATTAATAAGGTTGATGCCCTAGTGAAATTAAATTTCGATAGCGGATTAGTATATATATATAATTCTTTTAACTATAATCCTAATATCTTCCCGCCCGTTAACTATATATAAATATTCGTTTAGGTATATGGAAAATTACTATTCTAGATATAAATTCTAAGAAAGTATTTCGATTTATACTATTAGAACGAATGTATCCTTATTATTATTAATTAACTTTAAATATAAATATAAGTATATACCTTATTTATTTTATATTTAATTCCTATAGGGGTAAATTCTATTACCCCTATTAGATTTAATTTCGAGTTCGTCGGTTAACTTCATTAAAATACTTTTTTTAATCCTTTATAAGGTAAATTTTATAGTAAAAGCGATTATATTAAATTAGAGTGCCTAAGAGTAGGCGAATATTATTAAAAAATAGAACGACCAATATACTACTATTAATATTCTTATTCTAAATTCTAATATTAATACGGTAGGTTTTAATACTTACGTATAATATTATATTAGGATTGGTTTAGGATTTATATAGAACGTTACTATAATTTTATAATTTATAGGTCGTTTATATTGTATTAGGCAAATTAAAATAATTAAATAGTACTTCCTATAAATTAACGGAATTATTTTTAATTAGTAAGAGGAGAGAATTATTCGAAAGGTTGGTTATTAATTATCCCCCCTATAGGATTTAAATTCGTTATATTAATTTTTTCTCTAGTGGGTCTATACATTACAATTTTCCCTTACTTTCTAGAAAAATATTAGATTAATAGTATTTAAATCGATTATAACCTACGAGTCTATAAAAGTCCTTTTGAACTATAATTTCAATCGGTTTATTTAGGTCGCGGAACCCCCCTAAACGATCGCAGGATTTATATTAGTCCGTACTTACTAAATTAGCGTAGTATATTCTCGTATTATCGCCTACTATACGGTAAATTAAAATAAATTTAAAAATAACCCCAAATATAAAAACTTAATACGCCTTCTTCCTATTATTAGGCCTATAATTATAAACTTTAGCAATATTACGGGTAGGAAGGTAACGGCTGCTAAGGTCCTTTATATTATTAATATAAGACTATCCTTATCGGAGTTTTAAATTATATACTATTTAAAGAATTTAGTTTAAGCGTTAATTAGATTATTATAGTCGGAGTTGATAATTCGAATTAATTAATAGAAGGTATTTATAGAGGAAATAGGTTAGAAGGAGTATAAGGTCGGTAAATTAGAAATTATTACTTATATTAATAATTAGAGGTAAATAATTATAATAGAGGTAAACGTTTTACTTACGCCCTTTAAAAAGCGGCATAGATTATTAATTAATAATATTTCTTCACTGTCCAAACGGCCCCGGACAGATAGCGGATAACTATAATTAAACGGCTAAATTAAGGATATTAGAATTTATTCTAATAATAAATAACCTCGATTACTACCCCCAATAATAATTTTAGTAAAAATACGATAGTAAGTAATATTGAAAATATAAAAGCTCCGTCTAATAATAACCCAATTTTATTTAATTATTTTAAAAATGATAATAATACCGAAATAGGCGGTTCGGAGGATTATAACCCTACTCTAACTATTCTTAACGCTACTATTGCAATTAGCGCTATTAATAATTTACTAAACCCTCCTCCCGAATAGTAAAATATATATTATATTATTTAAATCCGATAGGGGGGCATCCTTTATCGGATTTAGTAATAAGAAATATATTCGGTTAATTACGAGCCTAAGGAATATAAAAGTTATATAATAAATGAGGTTCTTCGTTTATAGTTTAATCCTCTATTGGATTTAATAGGAATTATTATCGGTTTAGGATTTAATATTACTATAAAGGTATAGTCGAAATGAATATTAAATATTAAAAGTTATAGAGGGAGTTAATATTAAGGAGGTTTATAATATTATTTTAGGAAAAGAATTTAGAAGTATTTATATTAAATATTTTCCAACCTGGGATTGGCTTTCCTTTTAATATTACTAATTTTATATAAATCTATAGTATAAAAAGGGTATTAAGCTCGTCTACTCCTTAATAGCGCCTATATTTACATATATAATATTAATTTTATTTTTGAATTAAAATCCGAATTGTATTTACTTTTTTACTTTAGTATTCTCTAATTTACATTTTTAAATATTAAATTTAAATATACGAAGTAATAATAGTTAAGCTTTAGGTGTATTTATAAATTTACTACAGTAATTGCCCTATTAACTTATTTAATTATATAAAACTACCCGGCGGTAAATTAATTCCTACTATATCTCGCCTAGTATAATTAAATTATAATAATAGTTAATAGTTATATAATAGTAATAAACGAACGGATACAGGATTATAATATTAGAATTAATAATGTTTCGGTTAATAAAAACTTATATTAATAGCCTATACTCTATTACCCTAATCCCTAGAAATTATTGTTCTTTTCTACTCAGCGAGTTAGTAACGTATAAAATAGATAGATTTAGCTTGTAATTTGTACTTGTGTGTTGACTTTACATCCTACTCCTTCCTAATTAGTAAATTAAGAGGGGTTCGTATATATATAATATTAAGCCGTAATATTAGTGTATAGAGGTAGTAACTAGTATTATATATTAGAGTACGTTGCCTACCTACGTACTACCTACCTATAGCTGCTTTAGCGATTATCTTTGGTTATAAGATAGATTAAATCCCTTCCGATTAAATATTAATTGTATTAATTATCCTTAATTTCGACCGAATTTTCAAAGAGTTTCCGGAAATAAAGTTAATCCCGCCCATTTATATTACACCTAATATTAATCCAATATCGCCTCTTCTATTTATAACCTATCCGATTTATAATATTATACTACCGAGGAATTATATACCCGACCGGAATTATAAGAAAGTCCTTTATTATCCTATTCTTAATTTTTCTAAGGATTATAAATAGGTATATTAAATATTAAATTCAATTCTCCCTATATATTTTTTCGGTTCGGTCCTCTCTACGATAGTAGTAGTAGGCTTATTATAGATAAATTAGGGCTTAATAAATAGGGATTTAAATTAAAACTAATAAAATTACTTTAAAGGTTTACTTCTAATATTATTATTATAAATTCCTATAAATATTACAATTCTTCTAGGGATTATAAATAAATACGTTAAATATTAAGCCTAATTCTCCCTATATATCCTTTCAATTCGGTCCTCCTTATAATAGTAGTAGGTAGGCTCGTTATAAATAAATCGGACTTAACGGAATAGTTATATATTAATTGAATATTACGAGTAGACCGAATTTTAAAAGAGGTTACCTCAAATATATTAATATAACCAATATTAATAAAAATACGGACTGTTATATAGTAAAATTAACTTAAATTATTATATTTATATAGTTAAATTTAATTAATTTCCATTAACCCCTAGCTAATTCTATTATATAACTAGTAAATACCTTAACTACTTCGGACTAAGTATTATAGGCCCTATTTACCTAAGGCGAGTAATTAATACCCGTATATAATTCGTTTAATTATATTAGTACTAATTATAATATTCCTAATAATAATAATAGTAAGGGTAGTAATTATACATTAGGGTTAACGCGGAAGAAACTCCATTTAGAAGAAGGGTACAATAGTATTTCGAAGAGGAGGAGGTTTAGGAAGAAGGTTTAAAAAGAACGGAAGGAGGTTGAAAAAGCTCTATAAATAGAATTATAATAAAATAAAAGCTAATAATTCAATCCGGTATATATTAGTCTATAGGGGGGCTAAATAAGAAGATCTCCTTATTATATCCTTTTAAGACTATTATATACTAATACGGGTATTTGTAGGAGAATTTATATATTCCGAATATCGATCCCGACGACCTCCCTTTTATAATTATAATAATTAATAGTATTACCCTATCCTTCTACAGTATCTAATTCCGCTTTAAACATATTTAGTTAATATATAAGGATTATATTTTTTAACCCTATTAATTAAATTATTAGGAATTTATTAATAGTCTGTTTATATTTATTATTTTAGAATATTACTACCCCTTAATCTAGGTAGTTGTTCTTATTGCTCCGTCCGAATATAATACTAAGAGTGCTAAGTGCGGTATATTATAATTATATTTCTAATCAAGTATTTTTAATCTACTTATAGCGAATTATATATACTATATTAAACCGGCGTTAGTACTATACCTTTTGATAAAGTTTCGGGAGTATTGGATTAACTATATTACTAAATATATTCCCCAGAACTTTATTAATCGGTTAATAGCGTTTTGTACGCTATATTCGGATCCGAAGTAGCCTTATTATATAGGTATATTTGAAATTAATAATAGCGATCTCTCTTAGGACTATAAGCGGAGGATCCTCGACAATATATTAGGATGGTAAAACTTAAAATATAATTAAACCCCGACCTACCCTTTATATTACTATATATATAGGTTTTTCCTATTGTATAATAATCCAATTCGTATAGAACCTACCTCTATACTTCGTATTGACTTCGTTAGGAGTTAGTTACAATATTTAAAATTGCAGTATAAAATAGATAAAAAAATTAGTAATAGAATTAAATATTATTTTATATTAATACCCCCTTTAATTTTATTTAAATTAGTACGATTATAAATAGTACTATTGCCTTCCGGTATATATTACCCCTAATATATCTTCTAAACGCCTTTAGAAGATATTATTAATTTAAAGAAACTTTAGTACAATAACTAAAATATAATAATATTATTAACCGCGATTTTTATAATATATACGTCCGGCTTTCGATATAAGCAGCTATTAATTTTACCAATATATTAAATTGAATTAATTTGCTCGAATAGAATTATAAAGAAATTATTTAAAGTATAGAAATTAAAATAGAAATAGTAATTTAAAGTAGAATAGTAAATATAGAAGAGAGTATTAAAAATACTATTAGGATTCTTTAAGTATTAATAAAAGAGGTCTATATTAATATTTGAAATAGATATAATAAATTAGCGAGCGTTCTATAGTAAATATAGGACGAAGTAAAGAAGAATTAAGTAAATATTATTAAATTAATATTTATTTTATAGATTATATATATAGGGATAAGGGAGATATTAATAAATATAAAAAAATAAAGAGGTAATATAAAGAAATTAATAATAAAAGTAGTACTTCCAACGAAGAAAGGAGTACTTCTTAATATTAAAAATTAGTATAAATTATATTACTACCTTATTAATTATTTATTTAATTCCAATAGGGGGAAAGCTAGTTCCCCTATTATTAGAAAATACTGTAAAATATAGTATTATATAATTCTCCTAAAAAAAAGGTTATCTTTTTATAATAAGCTCTTAAGGTTATCGGCTCTTAATATTAAGGATAATATAAATATTTTAAAGAATTATTTTAGAAATACTTCTTAGGATTACAATCCAATTAAAAAGTTAATATAATAGTAAATTTAATATAATCGGTATTAGGGCTATATATTTAATACTACCCTCTTATTATATTTATAACAGCGGATTTTAATAACCGGATAACATTCTTCTAATTAATTTTTAGAAATATCCTACCCCCCAAAGAAAGAAAGAATAATTTGTTAATAGGTGTAATCTATAAATATTTAAATCCTATAGGGGGAATAAAGCTCAATATAACTAGTATTGGTATTAGGCGAAGGACGCTATAATAGTAAGTTTAATACAACTAATATTAGGGTTATATATTTAATACTACCCTTTTATTATATTTGTAATAGTAAGTTTTAGTAGCCGGATAGTATTCTTCTAATTAATTTTTAGAAATATCCTACCCCCTAAAAAGAAAAAGAATAATTTATTAATAGGTATAGTCTATAAATATTTAAATCCTATAGGGGGGGTAAGGTTTAATATAATTAGTATTAGTATTGGGCGAAGGATATTGTAATAGTAGGTTTAATACAACTAGTATTAGTAAATATATTATTAATTAATTAAATTTAATTATCGAATTTAATAAAGCCGAGAAGAGAATAGCTAATATTTAAATCCTATAGGGGGGAAGTTATAGGAAGTCTATTTAAATACTTCCTTAATTCTCTTAGACTTTAGATGAAAACGGAAAATTATATTGCAAAGATAGAAGTATTTCCTTCGACTTTCAATTTACGAGAATAGCGGTTAAATGAAGCTATTCCGGGCGTTTTACTATTTAATCCAATCTCCCTACACTTAAATAACCTATTACGATTTACTATCCAAATTTAATTATAATAGGTTATTCCCCCTATAAATTCCCTAAAACTTTAGATAGAAATAGTAAATTATATTAAGAAGACGCTTACAATTTTTATTAATTTTATTACCGGAATTAGGAAATTCGGACGATAATTATAAGTCTAGTAGGGCCGGAGTGCCGACCTATTAATATTAGAGGCCTTAGCGTTATAATATTTATCCTAGCCCGCCTTAATTTTTTTATTCCCCCTATAGGTTTTATAACTTCTAATAAAGGCTTCTCTATCCTAGGCAATTTTCTACGCCTTAAACTTCCTTCTATTTAATTTAAAATTTATCCTAATCTACTTTTACTTTCTATATTAGCTAATATAACTATTAATAACCTTATTAATACTAATTTAATTTAACCCCCTTTAGAAGGAAGTCCTAGTATTATAATATCCGTTTTAGCCCGCCTCTACTCTCTACGTTAATTAGTATAACTATTAATAACCTCACTAATACTAATCTAGTCCAACCCCCCTTAGAAGGAAGTTCTAGTATTATAATATTTATTTTAGCCCGCCTCTACTCTTTACATTAACTAGCGTAATTATTAATAACCTTATTAATACTAACCTAATCTAACCCCTCTTAGAAGGAAGCCTTAATATTATAGTATCCGTTCTAACCCGCCTCTATTCTCTTTATTAATTAATATAACTAATATTAGCTTCTACTAGTCTAACCTCCCTTAAAAAGAAGCCTTAACATTACAATATCCATCCTAACCCGCCTCTACTCTCGTACCCCCCCCCCCCCCCTAATAGGTTCTATACTTTTAATAGAGGCTTCCGTCCCAAGCAACTTCCCGCGCTTCGAAATTCTTTCTATTTAATTTAAAATTTAATTTAAATAATAATAGCCTTTTTATTAATTAATATAACTATTAATAACAATACCAACTTTACTAATACTAACCTAATCCAACCCCTACCCCTTAAAAGGAATTAGCGTTATAATATCCGTTTTAACCCGTCTCTATTCCTTTACGCCTATATATTCTATAACCTCTAATCTCCTAAATAGAAGTTTCTCTATCCTAACTAATTTTCTACGCTTTAAAATTCTATTTTTAAAATTTATTTCCAAAAGTAAATTAATACTTAGAAGACCCTAAGGCTTCACTTAATTACTTAATATTTAATTAATATTATTAGTGGCGAAATATTTACCTTTTAATAATATACCTACTTTAAAGTCTATTAGTATTATAGTTTTATTAAGAAGGGGGTTTATATCTTTATTTACATTAGAGTCCATATAAATCCAATAAGAGGATAATTAGCTAACCCCCTATTAGATTTATATATATTAAATTAGTATAAATAGAATTCCGATATAGAATACAGGTATATTATTTATATAAATCCGACAGGGGAAGAGCTAATTAATTCCCCCTATTAAATTTAAATATATTAAATTAATACGTTTTATTAATTGTAAATATATTAATACTCCTATATTAAACCCTATATAAATCTTACTATATTATATAATTTTGGAATCGGTTCTATAGAAACACGAAAATTATATAGGACTAATAAATAGATAAAGCGTTTTAAATTAATTCGACTCTAATTTATATAAATATTTAATATTTTATTAAAGATATACTACGCTATTTTGTTATTAAATTTAACCTTATCGCTAAAGTATATCCATTCACCCTTATTACTACTAATAACTATCTCTCCTATATCCCTCTCTATTTGCTAAATACCCCTTTCGGGGTCCCGGATTATAATTTACTTATCTATCTACAATAGTTGGACTTCTTTTATATTAAACGTATCGAACTTTAATTCTAATAATATAGTAAAATTAAATTATAGGATATTAAGAGTATTAAATCCCGAATAATCGGGTAGTTGAAAAGTCGTATATCCCCGATGTACCTACCTATTTTAATAGACTATATAAATATAATTAATAATATTTTTATTAGTAGATGGCTTTATATATTTACTTACTTAATACGTTCGTATATTATTTTTAATAATTTTATAAATAATTGCGGTATAAGGGCTAATAGTAGAAAAGCGGACGAATAGAGTCCTTATATTGTAAATTAAATTCTTATTCTATTTAATATTGAAGGTAAAAGAAGTATTAATATATTTGAGAATTATATTAATCACCTTCTATTAATTATTAATTATAGAATACCGTACTATATTAAAATATAGGATAATATTAATAAACGGTTCGTCTGTAACCTTAGGGCAAAGTAACTATATTAAATAGAGTATTTTAAGTTTATAGTTATTTAATTTACTATTGTAAAATAGGATAGGAAAAAGATTTATTATTTATTGGAGGATATTATAATTTTTTAAAGAAATAATTTTATTAAATATAAGAAAAATATAAATAATTTAAAAGTAATAATAGATATTATAATAGCCTATATTTATTATACCCGAAAATATTTTATATTCAAACTAAGTAAATAGGGAAAAGACTTTATTATAAATAGAAAGAAGTTCCTAATTAATAAATTTTTTTCTAGTATTTAATATAGTTCGGCGTACGGATGCTTCAGTAAGGTCGGATTTTAAAATAAGGCTATAATTAACGAGCTTAGTAATAAAAAAGGTTAAAATCCTAGAGGCGAATATATTTTCTAATAAAGACCGACCGTTATAGAATATAATATTATACTATTTTACCCTCTTACCTCTTCCAAAGCCCTATATATTTTATGCTACGAGAGGTTAGAAAATTCGAAATACTATATTAATATAATTTATAAAGATGTAAAAGAACGTAGGTATAGTAAGGATTTATTATTTATAATTATATATATAACCTACCTCAAATTGGTCGAAAATAATATAGTAAATAAAGGATATTATTTTTTAATCGCCGTAGACGAGGATAAGTCGGTCCCCGAAGTCGTCTATATTAAATTTAAAGATATTAAAGAAGAGTTTATTATAAAATCAATAAATATTAAAGATTTTACCCTTATTCTTTATAATAATAGGGGTTTGTAGAATATAACTTTTAGTAGTTTTTAATCGTTTAATAACTAAGAAATAAGGAATAAACTATTATAATTTCCGTTCGACTATAGAAGCTAATTAATTTTTAATAAAATAGCGGGCCGTATTATTAAGGAATAGCGACGTTACATTCAAATATATAAAAAGCTATTTTAATTAGAATTTAATATAAGAGTGCTATTAGAATAGTTTAAACGGCCTATTAATATTAGGACTACTAATAAGGAAATAAGTAGTAAGGTTCTATATTATATCCTTCTGGCTAATTTTAAAACTTTATATATAGTCGATAAAATTAAAATTATTATAGATAATAACTATACTCGGGTTACGGTTAACCAATTTAAAATTTGCTTATAATTGTATAAATATATAAGATAGTAATAAAAGTATAAATATTTAAATCTTATAGGGGGATTCTAAGAGTCCCCCTATAAGATTTAAGTATTGAGTTACGTACTGTAGAAATATTAATAAGGCGGTTAATAATTTGTAAAATAACTTTGTAAAAAGAAATTATATTAAACCGAATTAGAGTATTATATATATATAATTATATAAAATTATTCTTAAAGTAAATACTAAGTAATTTTGGGATAAATATATTATTTTGAAGTATATATAAGTTTATAATAATAAATACTATTATAATTACGCAATTATAAATCTCTCTTTTTTTCCGAATATTATCCTTCAATTTGTACAAATCTTAATAGGTATATTATTATATATATAATATAATAAGTAATTCTATTAATTTTAGTATAATTTTGGATATAGTATTGTAGGTAGAACGGAGGCGAGAACGGATCTATAAAATATTAAATATATCCTTAATAGTAATAGGGTAGGTTATATTATTAATTCTAATAAATTCGTTAGTAGGAAAGGTATAGAATACCGGTTTACTTAAGAGAGATCTAAGTTCTATATAGAAGGTTTTATTAAAATATATTTAAAATATATATTTAATTAGGGGTTAAATTGGGTATTTGTCCGATTTAGATTAGGTTTCCTCCCTTTTTGGTTAATATTTAGTCTTATCTTTTTTAAAATATATATAAACGCTAACATCCGTAAGGACTTTACATACTTTAGAATATTGAAATATATTAATAAACGTTTTTAAATGTTTACTATATTATTGAGAAGTATTTATCCCCTAGTAAGTATATAAATAAATAAAGTAATATAATAAATTTATCTAATAATTAACTTTAATATATTAATAAATACTATTAAATAAATATTAAATATCTTTAATTTCTATATTAATATTAATATTTACTATAGATATATTTATAATAAATATATTTTTAGAATAGACTTCGTTCGTAAATTAATTAGAGAATTTTAGTAAATATTAAAAAGGAGCTTTATTAGACGATTTATTATATAATTCCTCCGGATAGTAAGAATTTTATAATTAGAACGAAGGTAGAGGAGACGAAAGAGCAAATATTGGTTGGGCTATTAAATATAATTGGTAGGATGTAAGTATATTATTAAGATTAGGAAGGGTAGGAGAAGATAGTGCTAATGAGTATATTGGTATTGGGTATGATTTAGCGCGCGTATTGTTCGTTTTGGGACTATAATATTTGGGGAAATTTGGGGAAATTTGGAGGTTTATATACAATAAATTATTTCGTTTATATTAGGTTTAGACCGGAGTATGGCCGCGTTGTTTTGGACCCACAGGGCCAAATAGTATAATGTCCGGATTGGTGGGTGGGTGAGGGTGGTGGGCCGGATGTTACAACCATTTAGCCTTATGGGTCCGAAGAGACGTATAGGCTATCGGAGGTGGCTGAGCGACTGAGACTAATTAATAGTAGAAGGGAAATTATAACTATCGGCGAATATATATTTAAATAACCGTACTTAGCCCTAAAATATTTTTATCCGGATATTATCTACCCTTAATTTTACTTTTATATATAAAGAATTTAATATTAAAATTTATAAATATATACTAAATTAATTCTACTATTTTACTAAACCTTTAATACTAGGACCCCCCAATATTATAGATAATACTTAAACGTCTAACGACTTTACCGACCCCGACTAATCTTTCTATAACTTCAACAATATTATACTTTAGGCCGTCCTTTAGGACTAATTTATTAAATAACCCTTCTCTTAACTAATTACTAATTATAAGGATTAAATAATAAAAAGGTTATAATTTAGAATTATTTTAATAAAAGATATTTAAAAGTATATTAATAATAGATTACCGCTGATTTAATAAAATATTTTCGATACCCTTCTAAATTATTTTCGGTTGAAGTAAAAGGCCTTCAACTTTAATACTACTAAAACAATACTACCCTACTACCCTTTCGACTATAAGATTAATTTAATCCCCGGCTAGAACCCCCCTTATTACCGCCTATAACCTATATCTTAAGAGGAATTCTACGCTATCCGTAAGTATTTGGACAACTACTTCGCCGCCGGCTTTATCCGCCCGAACTCCTTATTAATAACTATCCTAATCCTACTTATTAAAAAGCCCAGCGGGGGTATTCGTATTTATATCGATTATAGGGGTTTAAATAATACTACTATTAAAAATAAATATCCTATCCCCCTTATTAAGGAAATTATTAACGCCCTCTAAAAAGTAAAGTAATTTAATAAATTTAATATTATAATAGCCTTTAACCAACTACGGATCATTCCCGGGGACGAATAGAAAACTATATTTATTATTAAATTCAGCCTCTTTAAGTACCTTATAGCGAATTTTAGTATAACGGACACACCCATTTCCTTCTAGTACTATATTAACTATATTTTATTCAATATTCTTAATAAATATATTACAGCTTATTTCAACAATATATTTATTTATAACAAAATTAAAGTAGAATATAAGTATTATTTCGAAAATATTATTTTGTAGTTCTATAAGTCGGGCTTTACAATTAATATCCGGAAATATAAATTCTATAAGTACAAAACTAAATATTTAAATTTAATTATTTCCCGGAATAGCCTCCGTATAAACTTAAAAAAAATTAATACTATACTAAATTAGGGTACCCCCGAAACATTAAAAGACTTCCAATATTTTATTAACTTTATAAATTTCTATTACCGCTTTATTAAAGGTTCTTTAAGGATTGCCTAATCTTTAACCGTACTAATATCTAAAAATAAATAAATTTTACTTATACTCTTAACCGCTATAACTACATTCGAATAATTAAAAGTCGCCTTTACTTCAACGCTAGTCCTTACTTACTATAACCCTAATTAGAAAATTATTATTAAAATAAATATATTAAATTAGACTTTTAAGGGTATTTTATTACAAATTAATAAGGAAGGGAAATACTACCCTATTACCTTCTTTTTATTAAAGTATTCCCTAATAAAATATAATTATAAGATTTATAATAAAGAGTTATTCGCTATTATTAAGGCTTTCGAAGAATGGCACTCCGAATTTTAAAGTATAAAAGAACCGGTCGAAATTATTATAAACTATAAAAATTTATAATATTTTACTTTTACAAAACTCTTTAATTAGCAATAAGTATAATAATCCAAATTCCTTAGCGATTTCCGTTTTTAAATTATTTACCGTCCGGGTATTTACACTATAATTCTAAATATACTATCCTACCTCCCTAATAGCGCTCTAATTAATAAATAGAATATTAATAATAATTGAATTACTAATTATATATATACGCTCTTATTTAAGGAAAATTAAATTAAAGGGTTAAATTTTAATAAAGTTAAAATAATATTAGCGAAGTTATTTATCTTTAATACCAAATCCCCTATCAATAATTATATCAATATAATTTATTTCGCCTCCCTAGAATCCTTAGCGGCCCTCGCAGCATTTTAAAACCCTAATTATAAAACCTTCCCGAAATAATTACAAAAAATTATTAGTACGGTTATAACCGACTATACAACGGTTAATAGTAGGATTTTAATTAATAATAGGATTTTTATTCCCCCTTATTCCGAAATTAAGTTCTAAGTCCTACAGCGTACTTATAATTTAACTTTAAACGGCTACCCCGGACGGTTTAAAATTTACAATTTCATTTAGCAAATTTATATTTAACTAAATTTCTCCCGTAATATAACTATTTTCATTTAAGGCTATTACCTCTATATTAGGGTTAAGAATTCCCGCCTCGTACTATTTAATTTCTTTAAATTATTATCGGTCCCCTTTTATAATTAGTCTAATATTTCTATCGATTTTATCGGCCCCTTCCCGGAAATAAAATTAAATAGCCGTATTTATATTTATATTATAGTCGTTATCAATAAATTAATAAAAATATATTACTATATTACTATTTATAATTTATTAATTAGAAAGACCGTAGCCGTTCTCCTTTACGAAGTTTACTACTTCTACAGTACGCCGGACTCTATTATTTCTAATTATAATACCTAATTTATTACTACCTTCTAATAGGAATTTTATTACTTATTTAGTATTAAATAAAGGCTATCCTCTTCTACCTACCCCGAAACAGACGGCTAAATAGAAATTATTAATACCTATATCGAACAATACCTCTATACTTTCTATTCCTACTATTAGGACGATTAATTATAGTAATTCCCCTTTACTAAATTCGCAATTAATAACTACATTTCTAAAACTACTAGCCTTTTACCATTCTTCGCTAATTATAAATAGTACCCAAAAATAGGTACTAAACTTTTCAATTACCGGACCAACCCTATATCGGCAGTATAATATTAGGAATTCTTCGACGTACATAATATTAAAGAGTAGGTCGATAGGGTTACTTCTAAAGTTCGACTATTTATAGAAAAGGCTTAGGAACATTACTATTATTATATTAATTTATACTAATCCGACGCCCCCTACTACGTTATAGGCGATAAGGTTTGGGTAAATATATAATACTAGAATTAGGGCCGTCCGGCCCCTAAGTTTTTTAATAAATAGACAAGCTTTTTTATTATTAAAAAAATATATTACTAGGCTATTATTATTATTATAAATCCTTTGTATAAGATTTTCCCGGTTTTCTATACTTCCTTCGTCCATTTTTATTAAGAAGGCCTCCTAAATTAGATTGTATTTAATAAAGCTTTGGACTAATAGGCCCGTAGCGCTATTACTTTACTAATTAACCTTAGGGAGGAAGAATAGTACTTCGAGTATATTCTAAATTCGTAATAGGATAAGGACGGTAACTTCGAATACCGGATTAAATAGCCGAAACCCTACCGCCCCGATTAGTAATTTATTAAAAATTTTTAAATAAATATTAATAATATCGAAGATTTCTATATTAAAAACCTAGGGAAGCCCGGCCCCTAACTATATAAGGATAGTACTAAAACGCTTATTTATTATAAAAGTATTAGGTTAATAATTAGTATACTATTAGAATAATTATTATTATAAATTACCCCTTCCTACTTTTAATTAAATTAAGTAGTTAGGGTAATTGTACTTAGTTTTAGGTATCCGGTAAAGTTTCTACGGTTTTTTTTCTTTACGGTTATTCTATAACAGTTTTACAGTTTTTATAGTTTTAAAGATATAGGACCACTTCGTTTAACGCGTTTAATAGCGAATCGCTACGGCTATACCGCCTTTTTAATTACGTTATTTAAATATTCTATTATAGTTACCCTAGCCGATTATACCCTTAGAATACTAATAAAAAACCTAATTTTTAGTCTTAGTAATATAGTACCCTTAATACAAGGATGTTAGTATATTATAAATAAGACGGTTATTTTATATTTTAGTCTAATCCGGATAGTTAGATATAGTTTAATTAATAAATTCTTTAATATTCTTAGGAATTATATTCTTAACGCCAATAACTACGCAAAACACTTCAATTTCGATACTAGAATAGAACTAGAACTTCGCTAAAGTTTATTATATATAACTAATATCTTTTTCTATAAAATAAAATTTAATATTTTTAACCTAAGTACGGTATCTAACTATAAACGTATTAAAGGCGGAGCGAGGACCGCCGGTAATTATAAATATATTATAATATAAATTAATAGTAATATAAATATCAGCGTACTAATATAATATTAGTAATTCGTTTAAATACTCCTACTAATACCCTACCGGTATAGCGTTACTTATAATTTTTTTAGTAGTTTTTTTAGTACTAATAAGTCCCTAATCGCTACGGATATTTTCCTTAACTATTACGAAGTTCTTAAGAAGTTTCTATATTTCGGTAATAATATTTACGCGAATAGCCTCATCCTAAATAAATTTACTATTTTCCTTCTCCTAGAAAGAGGTAGCTTAAATAATTAGAGTAGTAATATTAGAAGTATTTCTAATTATTAGCGGAATAACCTTATTTTATTAACGAAGTTTCAGACTTAAAATTTTTAAAAATATTTATAAAATTATAATTATCTTTAAACGTACAGCAATAGCAATACTTCTTCTTTTTCCCTATAAAAAGAAGGTAGGAGATTTTTAGCAGGGTAGTACCGTCGATTTTAATATTTAAATTATAATAACGAAGGTAGAGTATACAATTAAATTTAAGTATAAAGATTAATATTACGGCTTTGCGAGTAGTAGTACGTCCTTTAGTTATTTTAGTAGTATAGTATATACTTCCTTTTAGGATTTTCTTTATTTATAGTAATAGTAGGAAAGTAATAGTAAAATAAGAATAAAGTATAAATACTTTAGTAATAATATACTATTATAAAAGAAAATAATAATATATTATTATTAAAAAAAGAAAAGAAGGAATAAAAATAAAAGGAAGGAGTAAAAGAAAAAATAAGGGAAATACACAATATACAGTATTTATACTATTAAAACCGAATTAGAACTAGTATAATACTATTTCCATTATTGAGGGTAATAGTCTTTCAGTAAGTAGCGTATAGTTAATAACGTATTTTAGCGAATATAAACGTACAATAATACTACTATAGTAAGGGAGCGGGGAACTTACGGTACTTTTATTTTGTTTGTAATTGAGGTTAATTGCGTTTTGAGGCCGGGGGTACTATTACGGTACTATATAATATAGTCCCGTCCCTCTCGGCGTTCTACTATTATAACCTAACCGTCCTTTAATTAATTCTATCGAATCTCTACTTAGTTTATATATATAGTCTGGGAATAGAGTTTTCACTACTCTCTTCTAATCTTCTCCTCTTCGTGCAATATTATGTCTTCTCTAAGTTCTTCCTAGTCGGCATTGTAATAGTAGGTCTATTAGTATTATTACCCCTAGCGAATAAGAGCTAGGGTCTATTTGTACTACTACTAATGCTACTAATACTATTAATGTTATTAATGTTCTAATGTTATTAATGAAGTAATGAGGTAATGAAGTAATAGAGTTAATGGGAGTTAAGGGGAGTTAATGGGAGTTAATAGGAGTTAATGGGAGTTGATGGGAGTTAATGGGAGTTCTACTTGTGACGTTGCGGGAGACGGCTTATTAAAGTTATTTTAGTACAAGGATTTGGATGCTACCCCCTAGTGCAAGCCTAATGCCTACAGCTGGTTGAGACCTTTGTTTTCAGAACTTTTGGATAAACGACCCAAGTCACACTTGGGCCACCGTAGGTCACCCTCGCTGACGATCTCTGGCACTCGAAGCTTTCTTGCTTGTTCTGGTCCGTGCCCAGTACCTGACAGGGAGGTCAACTTTTGCTCGCGACCACAGTACATACCTACTGTAGAAGCTCCAACAAGTGCATTGTTGTCAAGTGCCAAGGAAGAAAACAAGGTTGAAGAGCATTGAGCATTTTGACGGCGATACGCGCCCGATGGATCGTTAGTTTTGGGGTGAAGATACCGCCGGCAAGCATGAAGACAATGGAAGACCTCAGCGGAGCGGATTTCCTTACCTCAGTGGAGCAGCATGGCGCCAAAAGAGCCCCTACCTCTAGTGCAAGGAGGTACGAGGTTTCAGAAGGTATGCCTACTGTGCAGAGGTACAGATATCGGCCCTTTATCCCTTGACTGAGGTGGACGGCATGTCAAAGGACGGGAGCTCGTGGATTCTTGTTTGCACTAGCACTATTGAATTGTTCAGCGAGAGATGTACTGATCGTATTGATTTGGATTCGCTGTGAATTATCGCAGCTCTGAACGGCCTCGACAGTACTTGGAAATGTGACCATCCCGGTCACGGCATGGCAGTGCCCTGCAGGTCCCGGACGACGTGCAGCCCTTGCTGTGAGTGGACGGGCACGACGACGATGATGTTCTGCGGCCCCAAAACGGCAGGTACCTCTTCGTTTTCTCACCGTACGTATTCGAGGATCGTGTCCTTTCGGCGACTGTGGTAAGCAATAACACACTTGGTTTCGTTCCACGAAGAAGACAGATTTACATATGGCCTCAGCTACCTATGATAGGCGTTACAGCCCTTGGAGCCGAATCCCAAAACGACCTGAAAGGTGGTGTAGATATTTCAGCCCCACGATACCAACCCCCAAATCCCCACAGGTCCGAGACCCCAAGAGTTCGATGACATCCCTGCAAGTACCTTTTTTTCAATCATGGATGTCTCGAAACAGGAGCAGCTCCCAGGCAAAGGTCAAGGAATCGTGAAGTGGCATAGTTGGTTACTTGGGCGGGCATTGACTCAATTGAATCTCTCTCTTCAGTAGTGAGACTGCCCTGAACTTAGGCGAACGAATCAGGCCTATTATCTGGGCCTTCCTCGAGGTAGCCTGCGCTGGGCCTTCCACCAACACTTGCAATCGCAGTCTGGGCAGGTATCATCGTGGCTTCCTAGAGGTGTACCTCTAGTAGTCTTCCGTACCTGGGTGCGAGGTACCTGAGCGGCGAAGGTCACATCTGACGAACGATTGAACGAACGGTATTGCCAAGTTGTTTTTTTTTTCCCACCGGGCAACGGCCTAAGAACCGAAACTACTGCACCTATCCATCCACCCATCCATCCATTCAGTTCAGTCCGTCTGTTTTTCTTCTCTCTGCTCACTGTTCCAAGTTCTTTCCTCCTCCAAACAAACTTCACGCCATCCCTGTCCTTCCTGACTCTCCTCCGCGCGTCGCGGTCACTTCGTCTTGTCCTCCTTCCTCCCTTTACACGCCCATTGTATATACGATCTCCCCGCCCTTGACGATTTGCGAACAATCTAGGGTCATTGCCAGGTGTTCTGAACGCTTTTAACGTTCAAATTTTGGATTCCTGTCTTGATCTAATCACAGCTGAGCTGGTCGACGAGCGACGAAACGTCCACCGTGTTTCCCCAATAATCACAATAATTAATACGACTTCAAACTATATACGCTACTACGTATCGACTAATCCCATCGAAAGCCCAAAGACGCGCGGCTCCCTTCTCACTCACTCGTCCTACGTCGGTAACGCGACGGGACCGAGTAGCGCATGCGATCATGAGAACGGACTTTTTCCATCGCTTACCGCCGCCAACGGCCATTCTTCTTCTCGCCAGCCTTTTCAACAGCGTTGCTGCTCATGTCGCCCTTCCGCCACTGCCAACAGTCACGGTTGCGCACTACGCTCTCGATGTCGTTTCGTGGCCACTCCTCCTCCCCACAGCTGCCCCGCTAGACCCCTTCGATCTCGCGAGGAGACAAGCTGGAAATACCATCTGTGGCTATATCGGCGGGCTGTCGGCGCTTCCAGCGACATGTAGCGCAGGATCGCATTGCGTCTTGGACACCGCGCACCAGGTGGTCGGTTGTTGTCCAGATGGGGCAGCCACATGTACGTCTGGTGTGTTCACCGCGTGTGTGGACGGCAACAGCGGGCCTCAGTCGGAGATGAACCCCTACGTATTCACATGTACTGGAGCCCAAGTGTGTTACGAGAACATGTTCGAAGGAGGAGCCTCCCAGTTTGGGTGTGGTACAGCTGCCGACCAGGCGACAAGTGTTTACACTACCGCCAACGGACTTGCGGGGGCTATCACTTACCCACATATTTCTGCCCTCTTGACGAAAAGTGCTAGTCGACTTGGCACGCCGACAACACTGGGGATTGCTACCAGCACTAGCACCAGCGCGTCCCGGACCCGGACGTCGTCCTCGGCCTCGACGGAATCCTCAGCTTCGACGGAGCCCTCAGCCTCGACGACAAATTCCTTGGTTTCTTCCGAGAGCACAGCGGGCACAACCACCACATCGACTACGACGGCTTCTTCTACCACCGCATCCACAGAACCTTCTACTACACCCCAGGCACCACCATCTAAAACTTCTACAGGAGCGCGCACCGGCGCAATCGTTGGTGGAACACTAGGAGGTATTGCCGCCCTAGCCCTCATCGGCGCCCTTATATTGTACTTCCTCCGCCGCCGGCGCAGCGCCAACTCGCGCACCGGCCCTGGCCGCCCCGGAATCAACGGCAAGTACATCAGCTCTCCAACTCCCGGACCTAATAGTGGCTTCGCGGCCGTAAGCCAAGATCCTGACGCCTACGAGACCGGACCGGCTCCTGGCTACTTGCCTCCTGTCGCCCAGACAACCAATGAAAAAGGTGGTTTCTCAAGCCATCTAACCGCCGGCGGCCCCTCGCCTTACGCGTACACAGGCGCGGCGGGCGTCGCTGGTGCGGTTGCGACTGCAGCATCAGCGCCGGTGGCTTCTTCCCCTACCCCGCCTGGACAACACATACGACAGAATTCATATCCGCCAACCGAAGGGTACCATTACCCGGGCCAGTTCCCGGCTGCGTACGCTGGAGGGGCTGCTACGCGGAAGAGCAAGCTCGAGCCGGACCAGGTGCCATTGACAAGGGAAATTGATGCCTTTTCGCAGAACTTTAATGCGGCGCTGGGAAGGATTGGTGAGGAGAGGAGTAGCGAACTGGGGAGGGTTGATGAGGACGCCGGTGGTGCTGGTGATGGAAGTGATATTGGAAGCGGAATGTCACGGCCGCTGTGGCAGCAGCATCGCAGGCAGAGTCGGAACTTGATGTGGATGTAGGATTGAGTGTTGAGTTTTCGTTCATGGTTGTGGAAATGTTCTGCGTTGTTTGGGAGTATTGTGTCGACATGGCGAAGGAGTTTTGTTAACTTGAATATTGCAGGCAGTGGCTTACCATAAGCTGCCTGGGCTATTCTTGCCTTTTGGTTCATTTGTTTTCTAACATGGGGAGAGAGACGGGAGTTCAATGGCATGTCTTTGGTGGCGTCATTGGCGGGATAAATGGCGTAAAGAAGGAAAATGCGTTGAGTGCGAAGATCGATATCAGTTAGAGTGTGGTCGACCATGAGGTGGGTTCATGTGGATATCAGGAGTCAATTCTCCATTTAGTGTAATGAGCAATGCCGCAGAATGAGTGAACAAGAAGGGAGTGTACGAGATGACGGATACATACACCACTTATGAATACACTGGCTCAATAGAGTTCTGGAATCATCCACGTGGAAAACTTCAAGGATGTCACTGGAGGCTCAAGGTCAACCCTTGATGAGGCGAGCCAGGGACGATCGACAGTGCGCATCTCGTAACCAAAGGAGCGGGCTCCACGAACCTATCAAAAGTATCGGACTTTTCTCCGGACGTGTGTACACTAGTGTACGTGGCTCCCCTTAGTTTATGTTGACCACTTTCAGACACCACTCCCATAAAGTCATTGTGGTCAGTTTTGCCAAGCATGTGAGACGACTGATTGATAGGTAGGCGTCGCTAATAAATTGAGTATTCACTTATCATCAGTTAGTGAACTCGGCATGTTATCGACAACTCGTTGTCGAGAGTAGTGTTGGTCGTCGAAGCAAAGATGGCTGAGAAATCAACAACCGAGATCGGCAATGTTAACAAGTGGGTTAGGCGGGGTAACATACTGTGAATCGGGCCTTCGAAGTGACGTATTAGAAATCTTTCTCCACGTCTTTGACGAAGCTTATAAAGTTGTCAACATCACTGCGGCGTCATTGAGGTTGGTTTTGGGATAAATAGCTGTTCATCTGTCTGGAAAAAGTTCAGAAAATCCTTCAACTCTTCACACGCCTTCATTACCTCGAAATTCCAGATTACAATACCAGCCAATTACTACGAAAAGAACACCAAAACACAACATCACCAAAATGTCTGCTCCCAAGGTCCTCGTCGTTCTCACCTCTCACGACAAGCTCGGTAACACTGGCAAGCCTACTGGCTGGTACTTGGTAAGTCTCCCTCCACCTCACTCCTCTCCTCCCATCTTCCCTTTCCCACCGCCGCCACCTCCAGTTCACAGAAGTAACTAACGCCACCTCCAGTCTGAATTCTCCCACCCCTACGACGTCCTCAACTCCGCCTCCGTCTCCCTGACCGTCGCCTCCCCCCGCGGCGGTCTCGCCCCTGTCGACCCCTCCTCCATCGAGGCCGCCAAGGACGACCGAGTCAGCCAGAACTTCATCAAGTCGGAAACCACCAAGCCCCTTTTCGAACAAACCCGCCCCCTCTCCGAGTTTGTCGGTAACCCCTCCGCCATCGCCCCCTATTCAGCCATCTTCTTCCCTGGTGGCCACGGCCCCATGTACGACTTGGCCACCTCCTCCGAATCTCAGCAACTCATTCGCGAGTTTTGGGATGCGGGCAAGACAGTGGCTGCTGTGTGCCACGGTCCGGCGGCGCTGGTGAATGTGAAGCTCAGCGACGGTAGCCACTTGCTGAAGGGTAGGAAGGTGACGGGTTTCACGAATGACGAGGAGGATCAGGTTGGACTGACCAAGGTGATGCCTTTCCTGTTGGAGGACAAGTTGAAGGAGGCGGTCGGGACCGAGGGAGCGTTTGAGAAGGCAGAACAGCCGTGGGCCGAAAAGGTGGTTGTTGATGCGGGCGGAAGGTTGATCACGGGCCAGAACCCTGCTTCTGCTAAGGGAGTTGGTGAGGCTATTGTGAAGTTCATTAAGGCCCAGAACTAATTTTGGACTTTTGGGAGAGTAATGGTATGATCTGTTTTAGCAGCTGGGATGCTTGGTTGGATACGACTAGTTACGAACACTTCTGAATGGAATTGAGTCAACTTTGTGGCTATATCTTGAATGGAATATAAATACATGACTACAAACAGAGCTGTGGTATCTTTCAACGCTGGGTTGATAATTGCAGACTAAAGAAGGTTGAACAACTAAACGCCGGGCTATGCGTAGACTTTCAATGTCAAAAAACAACCGTATACGCCATCATTTCCCTTTCATGACATGCTTGGATGCCGCAATTCTGCTTGAAACCCTTTTCCCTGCCACATAACCCATAGTCAAGCGTTTTCTGGCCAAAATCCTAGCCAAACCGGCACAAAAGCACCCAATGCTAACCGGGTGTATAGCCTATAACGCCAATTCTTTTCTCTGCGCCTCTTTTCACTGCACCTGATACTCCACACAAACGAACATACCTCTATCTTAGGAAGCAGAAACGGGCTCCATCCCATCCTTAGTGGTAACCACCGCCTTACTGCCGCCCACAACATCCCGCAATCTGCCTTGCATCTTCTCAGCCTCAACCCCCTCAACACCCCCAAGGGTGAGCACAATCTTTTCTGCCCACGGAAACTCCGTCCACTCAAGGAACTTGACCCTCAACTCCCATAGCATTTCATACAGCAAGTCAATGATAGGAAACAGCGAGTTGGTCGGGTTAAGCTCGCCCGGTCCGAACGCCGAACCCTTCATGCAGTCGTAGCATTTTCCGCCAAACTGCTGAATCATGGCGTCCGCGAAGCGGTACCTGCCGCGACGCTCATGCTCAATGGCTTTGAGGATGTCAACAACGGAGTGGATGGAGAGGCCGATGGTCATTTTAGTTCCTTGACCGTGGAAGGTGGATTCGATGCCGTTGGTTGTGGTGGGTTGGGTTTGGGCTTGGAATTGTGCCTCTAGGTTGGATCCGCCGGTTATGGTTGTGGTTTCCTTGGGAATATGCAAACCCAAGCCTTTGACGACCTGTATCAAACCGGCCATGCGCTTTTCCATACACAGCCTGCTGCGACAGCCGCCGTTGCGTTGGCCGTTCTTGATACGACCATGCCAGTTCTTGCACGTATTTTCAGCTACGTCCGTTAGATACTGGCAGGCTTTGGTTCTGGTGTTGACGATGGCATCTGTATCATAACGTTGTTAGTCAACGCTCTTCATCAACATCGATCGAACACCACAAAGGCAAAGAACTCACCAATAGTCTCCTCCCCAACCAACAACCTATTCAATACCCCTCCCCCACTAGCACCACCACCCGGCTTCTTCAACACGAACCGTCCTCCCGCATCTTTATCCACGCTACACAGATACGCCAACCTCGCCACCAACGTCCTCCACTCCACGATCCACGTAAACTTCCTACACGCCTCCAACGCCTTCTCCCATTTATTCTTCTTCAGATCCACCCCCTTCATATCACGCTCCTCAAATAGATCCTCTCCCATGGCGTGGTTCCCATTCAGATTCTGTTTGTGTCCGCCGCCGCTGGCTTGACCAGCCATGGTGACAGGCACCGGGACAGGCAAAGTAACCTGCTTGATAAACAACCCCATGCACCGTCTCAGCCAGCGCACGTACTCCTTGTCTAAACCCAGCGCCGGCTGCAGGTTGGATAAGCGCCAGATGGTGTCGACGTCGCAGGCTGTTTTGCCCTGTGTGGCAGGGTCTTCGAGGAGGCGGAGTAAACGGCCAAAAGCCTGCATGTGCGAGTCGGCGGTTTCGCCGGGGGCGTTGGCGAGCTCGGTCGGGGTGCCGCCCGGGACGGTGAGCGCTTCGTTGAAGTTGATGTACACGATATTGGGGAAGGGGGAGGTGGTGAGGGTGGTTGGGTGGTGCAGGTGTTTAAGCGTGCTGCGGCGCACGCGGAAGTGGTGGAGAGTGTGCATGCCAAAGACGCAGTAGAGGTCGGTGTCGGCTTGGGGGGAGATGATTGTGGGAGTTACTGGCTTTGCCAGCCTTTCGGTGTTCACATTGGGGAGTGAGGGTACTGGTGCTGGCTGAGTTGAGGGATTAGGGGAAGGCCCGGTTGGGGTTTGAGTGGTATGCGGAGTTGGAATCTGGGCGGCAGCCTGAGTTTGATGTTGGACAGCATGCTGAGCTAGGATCGGAACGCCATTCTGGGCCTGTTGCTGAGCCTGTCGTTGAGGGGCATGCTGAGCTTGCTGTTGAGTTTGATGTTGAAGAGCATGCTGAGTTAGAACCGGAACACCATTCTGGGTTTGCTGTTGAGCTTGTTGTGAAAACTGTTGCTGGGTGTGTTGCTGCTGAGTCTGTTGTTTCGCAGCCTGTTGTTGAACTTGCTTCTGGGCCTTTTGCTGGGCCTGTGGCTTAGCTGGCTGCTGAACAGCATGTTGATATAAACGTTGAATAGCAGGCTGAGCAGATACACGATTTTGCGCAGCAGCCTGAGCTTGATGTTGAACAGGCGCCTGAGCCTGACGCTGAACATCATACTGATCAATATGCTGAGCTGGCTGTTGAGCGACTTGTTGAGCGGCTGGTTGAGCTGGCCTCTGAACAGCTTGCTGAGCCTGTTGGTGAACTGCTTGTTGAGTTAACTGCTGACCGACAGACTGGGGCGCCATATAGGTGGAAGGTTTAAGCGGAGGTTGAGCAGGAGGCTGAGTCTGTCCTTGAGTGAAAGACTGGGGAGGAGGCCGAGTGGGAGCTGGAGAAGGAGACGGAGTAAAGGCCGCACTAGGAGTCCTCTGGACTGAAGCTCCAACGATATCCTGTTTGGAAGGTTGAACCGGATGTTGAGGAGAAACTCGAGCAGGAGTAGGAGTCGGAGTGGGTGCCGGGGTAGGATCTAGTGCCGGAGTACGAGCTGGACCTGGAGGAAAAGCTTGAGTTGAAGCTTGGGCGGTACCTGGAGCTTGTCGCGGAAACACAGATGGGACTTTCGCAACGGTAGGGATACTCGGAACAGGAACAGGCGAGACTTTGTTAGATATAGCGGAGACTGGTTTTGGAATACCCGTAGCCGGAGTTTGATTTATCACTTGAACTGGTGGTGTAGACCTCAAGATTGGGATCGGTGCAGAATTAGCCGCCGCAACAAATTCCGACGGGACCTGAATGGGCGACGGGGGAGCCATGTTGAAGATCGGCGCCTGGGAAGAAAGCTGGGCCACTTGCTTATGGGGGGCGTAAGAGACAGATGTGGCCGATCCTGTTGTCTGTCTGAAGCTCTGTGTAGGCTGGCATGTTTCTATAGCCATAATGGCCTGTTCAACAGCAGGCATAGTTGCGCTTGTCGGAAGCCCACTAGATGGGGTTGGAGTGGCTGTTTCTGAAGCTGATAGTATAGACGGCGTACCTGGAGAAGCTTCATGATAGTTTGTGGACAAGAGGGCTGGGGTAATTGTTGGTGTAGACGTCGCTGTCGGCATAAAAGCCATCGGTGCAACGGGAGCAGTGGCCTCCGAACCGATAGGTGCGGTAGTTTCTGTCTTCTTTTTTTGCGTCCTCTGACGTTTCTTCGGAGGCTCTTTAGGAGCTGTAGGGTCAGATGTTCCCTCGACCTTTGGCTTGCGTGGAGCATAATTCCTCTTGCGCTTCGCAGGCTGGGCGGGGTTTGCTTCTTGGGATTTGTCAGGTAGAGGTATCTGGCTCGTGGCACTTTTTGAGGTCCTCTTTTTCGCAGTCTCCGCAGCGACTTGGCTGTTCATAGACTCCGCAGCACGGGAGAGCGCATCCGCTGATAAAGAGATGGTCGGAGGTTGAGCAGCCTGTGACTGCACTGAAGGCATGCTGTTAGGACGGAAAGAAGAGTTGTTGTTGTTGTTGTTGTTGTTGTTGTTGTTATTGTTGTTGTTGTTGTTGTTGTTGTTGTTGTTGTGAAAGCTGCCAATGTTGTAGTGGCTGGCAGCGCCAGGTATAGTTGAGAAATCGAACGACGACGGAACTTGGCCTAGGTACTGATTCATCGTTCCATTGACAGGCTGTTGGTAAAGCGCATATTGTGGCATGGGCGCGGCGGCGTAGTCCAAGTAATCATTGAACGATAGTTGAGGTTGTTGAGCGGCCTGCTGCGCCCCCGGGTTGACCATGTTGTTGTGCAAGTTGGCTTGGGTCGCTGCCATGGACTGATCAACGGACGGCTGTGGGCGACTTTGAAAACAAACAGACGGCGACTGTGGGTTGAAGGCTGATCCTTGAGCAGGCGCCATACCGTTCCCATTTCCCATGACTCTCATATTAGGATTGTTCTGGGCTGCTATACCACCTGAATGGTGAGAAGGGTGATTGGGAAGAGAGGTCGAGCTCTGGATTTGCCCCAAGTTGTTAGGAAAAGACTGAGACTGGATGGGCTGCGCGGTCGGTCGCAGAGGGGTATTGGACTGGCCCGCCGTCAAGGCAGGGTCAATGGGCTCCATTTGAAAGGCGAAAACGCTCTGAACGTATTCTGATTGTGACGGATCAGGGCCAGGCTGATTGTGATTTGCGTCGCTCATGTTGCAGTAGAAGCCACCGATGTCCGGCAGCTTGAATGCGGGGACGTGTTGTGGGTGGTGTAGTTGAAGAGGGGATTTGTCGATGGCTACACGTCGAGTGTGGGGAGTAAATACCAAGATGGACCAGGCGGGAGGTGGTGAAGGGGTTAAGAGCAGGAGGTCGCCCAGTGCAAGGCGGGGAGTAAATTCTCTCTTACAATAAATCCGCATCGTGCTCGGTTCAACAAGTGAATGGTTGATGCCCGCGTCGGTACAGGTTTTGGTGCCGCGGAGGGTCGAAGTTCCTGTTGCCGGAACCCTAAGCCAACATCGCGCCAGCTTGTTTCAAGCTTCCCACAATGGACATTACAGGATATAAAAAACCATCTTACATCTTATGACAGATTCAGATATCATATTCCTTGACCACACATCTTTGACACATGAACGAGCCGGCCATATCATCATTCACTGAAGCCCAGTCTTGACATAACATCAGCGTTGCGGCTTGTACTGTCAACATCAGAAGCTTGATGACAATAGATCGAACAATAGGTGGGGATCATGAGCACAGATGCGTAAAAAGGCACTGAACTGCCACGCGGTTTCCTGTTTAGCAACGTCTGGCGCCTAGAGTGAAAACATTTCTCTCGCAAAGTTGAAACTTTGAGTGAGACGCAATCACCAACTATGAAGTCACGCCATAGTCTTGGGTACTATTAAGTTCCGTTTAGCAGAATGACTCCGATTCCATATCGATCTGGCAGATACATAACCGAAAAATTGCGAGTGTCATCAAGCCTTCCTGTAGCGGTAGACGCGCCTTCGTTGACTGGGTCCATGCCTACATGGGCTTCCGCTTGAGCAATCTGCCTCTGGAATCCTCGACTGTTAAGAGAACCTGAATCCTCATTTTGCCGTGTCATATATACTTTATACCGCCTGCCAGTCCAACCCCCATAGTCAAGGAACAGTTCATGAGATAGGACAACGGGAATGAGGATAAATAGTGAACCGACAATGTTTGGTGTTTCGGACCGGTGACAAGATGTACTGTCGCAAGGACTTATCTCCGGCAAGTATCATGATAGTCGTGGTTAGGTGGCTTCAATTGATGTTCACTGCAGGTCGGTTCATCTCGACTTACTCTTTCCGTATGTCGTCGTTGTCGCTGGGATGCACGTGATACATACTGTAGTGTACCTGGTAAGAGCGGAAAGTCTCCCGTCAGCTGGGGACACCTGACCCACCACTCCCGTCTTGTTTCCACCCGACCCAACCAACTTCCCCGGACAATAAGTGGGTCCAGACTTGCACTCGTGCACAGACCAACTTATCCACGCAGCAGGGAACCGGGGGGGTATATAAACCACCGAGACCGCCGCTCTGGTTTGGCTTTTCTTTTCCTCTTCTTTTCTTCTTTAGCTCTCTTTGCCTTACGGCTTAGATCAAGTGTAGTATCTGTTCTTTTCAGTTTAATCTCTGAAACTGCCCTTACGGGGGCAGAATCGTGATTACACCTATTTTTGCAATTTGGTCGGCGACCCTCTGGGCTTGCTCATGGTCGCTGTCCACCGTGTCCCTGGCATTACACTGCTTCCAGGCGATGCGAACTGCACGACGTACATGTTTCTGTCTTCAAGTCGTTTTCATTGCAATTCTGGGCTGCGCGCTTGGGATGCGAGGAAGAACACGTTTGTTTATGGTCACCCTTCGACGTTGAGATTTACTACTTTGTGTTTGCTAACTTTCAAGACCTTTGTGCGACCATCATGAGCTGCCTAAAAGGTGTCAGCAACAATACTAAGGCTGTCAAATTGTGGTGTTGTGGAAATTTGTGCCTGAGGTGAACAGTACAATAGAGACAGCTGCCCCATCGTTTTCTTTTCTGGTTTCTGGTGCTCCCGAGCAACACAAGCGAAAAGTGGCTCTAGGATGGCCAGTGATCCGTGAAGGCCAGAGACTCCTGATGAGCTATGTCGGAGTTTGTTACTGTGACTGTAGCTATATGAACATGGCCTGACTTGATGAAGCATCAATCTCGGGGTTGTCAGGAATGTGATCAGCGAGGTCCCATCGGCGGCCATTGAGTAGTACAAGGCAAGAGAGTTCATGCTCCTCGAGATGTTCTTTATGGCCGAGGATTTTCGCTGGTTCCAGTTGACACACGGTGCCCCACGAGGTGTTGGACATTTGGCTGTCGAGGTTATAAAACCCTCTGGAAGAAATCTGGAAAGATCTGTGGTAAGCGTTCGGTCGATCCAAACGTTGAGCGGGCGGGATGATATGGAGGAGGTGGAATAAGGAAGCGAGGATTTAACGGGCAGTGGACAAGGAAGATGCGGATAATATTGCTCCACTTGTATCACTAACACGAAATTCATAGTTTCTCAAACTCGTGGTAGAGTTGATGAAAAAGTCCAAGTGAAATAAGGGTTTGCTTGTTTCCCAATGTTCCATATAGACTTTCCCATAGCACAATTGCTGATCATGATTCTTGCGCACACTTCATCCTCTTGTAACCTAATGACTTGGTTCGATGATGTTCTACTGTAGTTATTCAAGATCCCGCTTGACGCGTCGCCATCGCGGGGTGGCATTCAAGCGCAGCAAAAGTTAGAGAGCTTGCAGCCCCCGCTCGCCTCTTGCACCCCCAACACACAGCGGACGAACTGCTCTTAACTCCGTAGCTCGTCCATTGCATCACCACTGCTTGGTAACCATTCAACGCTTAACATTCGGTTCCCAAACTGTGCACAATCCACGACGTGACACATCTTCCTGCATATGCGACATACTGTATCCTATGTTTTTTACAATCCCTCGAATGTGAAGATCGTACTTCTCGAGCCTCTGTCGCCCGCCGCATAATACACCATGGCCTACGTCGCCCCGATCCACCGGCCGAGCAGCGTGCGGCACGCTCTGCGTATCAACCTTTTGTCGCCCGAGGAGGAGAGCTTGATTATCGCGTATGGACTTCTACATCCCGTCCCTCTCCGTTCCACAAATTGCGCCTACTGTATCATGTTGACTGACTGAAGTGTATTAGGAAAACAAATCGCATCGAAATATGGAAGCTCGCCGACGGTCATCTGTCCATGATCCATTCCAAGGTTATCAACGGGACCATCACGATTCTCCAGAAGCTCCAGCCTAAAGACCACCCGACCGACCTCCTCTTCGTTGGCACCGATCAGTTCGAATACTTTACGGCAGAATGGGATCGCGAAACCCAACAGCTAAAAACCCTGAACCGATTTAGCGATCCGGGCGAGCGCCACATGCGCGATTCCCAAAGTCAAAACAAATGCATCGTCGATCCCAGCGGAAGGTTCATGGCCATGCACCTATGGGAAGGTGTCTTGTCGGTTTGGCGGCTGGGTAACCGGAAGAACACAGCGACGACACTTGACATATTGGTACAAGTGCGCCTGTCCGAGCTCTTCATCAAGGGCAGCACCTTCCTGTACACCGAGACCGGCATTCCCAAGGTTGCCTTCCTGTACCGGAATCAAGCCAACTCCAACGAAACCAAGCTGGCGACGTACCGTCTCACGTCGGACGACCGGCACACAGAAATTTCCAAGTTTGATCCCACGAGAGACCGAGAGATCGACGCCGATGTGGAAGATCCCGGTGCGGGCATACTGATTCCGGTCAAAAAGGTTGAAGAGGAGGTCAAGAGGCACCATTTCCGTAATACGGAGCAAGCGAAGCCCCATGTCGGTGGTCTAATAGTTGTTGGCGAAACGCGGTTGCTGTACATTGACGAAGTGACCAAAACGCAGGTCGAGTCCGCCCTCAGGGAACCCTCGATATTTGTCGCTTGGGCAGAGTACGATCCTACTCACTACTTCTTATCGGATGACTACGGAAACTTACATTTGCTCACCATCTTGACGGAGGGCGCAGTGGTTACTGGAATGGATGTCTCCAACATTGGAAAGACAGCCCGCGCACACGTTTTGACGTACTTGGGCGACGACATGTTGTTTATTGGTTCGCACTACGGCAATTCACAGCTTTATCGGCTCAACCTTCTAAGCGAGGATCTCAGCGAGATCCTGCAACTGGTCCAGGTGCTAGAGAACATCGGTCCTATTACGGATTTCACCGTGATGGACATGGGCAATCGGGAAAATGACAGCCAGCTGGGCAACGAGTACTCTTCTGGCCAAGCCCGTATTGTCACAGCAAGTGGTGTCTTCAAGGACGGAACCTTGCGAAGTGTGCGAAGCGGTGTTGGTTTACAGGACATTGCAATCCTGGGTGAACTGCAGCACACTCGGGCGCTCTTCTCCCTCCAATCTTACAACTCTCCACGCGTGGATACGCTGGTCGCGTCCTTCTTGACTGATACCCGAATATTCAAGTTCGACCCTCACGGAGAGATCGAGGAAGTTGACAATTACTACGGGATGGACCTACAGCATCAAACACTACTGGCGACGAACCTCGACAATGGGCAACTGCTTCAGGTGACGACGGCCGCGGCTACTCTTCTTGACGCCGAAAGCGGAGTCACGATAGCATCGTGGGCTCCTGAAGGCGACAGGCAGATCATCAACGCTTCAGCTAACAAACACTGGCTGCTCTTGTCTGTGCAAGGCACTACCCTGGTCTCCATCAACATTGATAACGACTTGACGGTTGTGCAAGAGAAGGACATCAGTGAACAGGATCAGATAGCCTGCATCCACGTGGCGCCTCAGCTATCGGATGTGGGCGTGGTAGGGTTTTGGACGTCCGGAACGGTGTCCATTATCGATATGAGCACCCTGGAACCGATACACGGCGAATCACTCCGCCGTAGCGCAGACGATGCTTCCATACCGCGTGATCTCGTCTTGGCCAAGGTGCTTCCCAATGCGCCTGGAATGACCTTGTTCATCGCTATGGAGGATGGAAATGTAGTCACGTTCAACATTGGCGAAGACCTGACCTTTTCTGGACGGAAGAGTGTCATCCTTGGTACCAGGGAGGCGCGCTTCCATTTACTGCCACAGCAGGATGGAATTTACAGCATCTTTGCGACGACTGAGCACCCTAGTCTTATCTACGGCTCAGAAGGGCGGATTATCTACTCGGCTGTGACGGCTGAGGACGCTACCTGTGTCTGTCCCTTTGACTCTGAGGCTTTCCCAGGGGCTGTCATTTTGTCTACCGAGAACGAGATCAGGATTTCCGAGATTGACACAGCCAGACAGACGCACGTGCGATCTTTGGAATTGGGAGAGATGGTGCGTAGAATCGCCTACTCGCCTAGTGAAAAGGGTTTTGGACTTGGATGTATCAGGAGAGAGGTGGTCAATGGCGAGGAGATCATTCACAGCTCTTTTAAGTTGGTTGATGAGATCTTATTTGCGAGAGTCGGCAAGGAGTTCATGCTCGGAACATCGTCGTATTCCGAACTAGTGGAGGACGTCATCCGAGCAGAGCTGCCTGACTCTTATGGAAATCTTGTGGAGAGGTTTATCGTCGGTACAAGCTTCCTGGAGGATCCTGACCGTGGCGCTGGTACGGACAAGCGCGGTAGGATCTTGGTGTTCGGGATCGACAGCAACCGGGATCCGTACTTGGTCCTCAAGCACGAGCTGAAAGGCGGCTGTCGCGCTCTGGCGGTCATGGGCAGCAAAATCGTGGCTGCACTCCACAAGACAGTGGTTATCAGCCAGTACGAGGAAATGTCAAGCACTGAGGCCCATCTCGTCAAGCTCGCGTCTTATCGGTGCACAACTTATCCGGTCGACATCGCGGTGCATGGCAACATGATTGCTGTTGCTGATATGATGAAGTCGGCAACACTGGTCGAGTACGTCCCGGCCAAAACCGGAGGGGAGAAGTCTGAAGCCCCCAAGTTGGTAGAGTGCGCGAGACACAGGCATTCTGCGTGGGCAACGGCCGTGGCTCACGTTGAGGGCGAGTCTTGGCTTGAAGCTGATGCCAATGGCAATCTGATTGTGCTTCAACGCAATGCTGAGGGTGTGACAGTGGAGGACCAGCGGCAACTGAGGATAACGAGCGAGCTCAACATGGGAGAACAGGTGAACAAAATACGCCCAATCAAGGTCGAGACTAGCCCGAACGCCATCATCATTCCTCGAGCGTTCTTGGCCACGGTAAGTTGCCTGTTTTTCAGATTGATCATCGCATAAGGTCAAGGCTAACAATTGACTTTTTGAAACAGGCGGAAGGCGGTATCTACATGTTTGGCACGATTGCGCGCGAACAAGACCTCTTGCTTCGGTTCCAGGATAAACTGGCGGCGGTGATCAAGACAGTTGGCGAACTCGATTTCAACTCCTACAGGGCATTCCGTAACGCGGAGAGGGGGCCCGAGGCAGATGGAACGACTGGACCGGTCAGGTTCCTGGATGGCGAGTTGCTGGAGAGGTTTTTGGATGTGGATGAGAAGACGCAGAAGGAGATCTGCGAAGGTCTTGGGCCGAGTGTTGAGCAGATGCGCAATATGGTAGAGGAGCTACGGAGAATGCACTGAGCCAACGGTTAGATACTTGACGTGTATAATTGGATGTCTACAAGTCATCGCTTTGGCTGCTGAAGTTTTTGGCAGTTGCAAGTGTTGTCAATAAGTGCTTCGCTCAAAACATGCCTGCATAAGGTGAGAGAAGATGAGTCTGTGAATAGCCTCAGATGAACGAATGGAAATGCATCAAAATGCGATCAATTGACATCACTGTCTTGGCACCCTTGGCTCGCCGAGTCGCTGACAGTCCAAGTTGTCCGGGCGCTGCGGTGACGCGCTGAGGTGAGCCCCACCACCACCAACAGCCCGGACGAACCAGGCGACGGAAGAAACCGGAGAGTGGACGAACAGGCAGCCACAGCCAATCAGGGCCGGCGCATTAAGTAGCTCTCTAGCTGCTGGGCGGACGCTGTGGTTGGTTAGTGCCTCAGGCCACAAGCCAGCCAGTAGCTATGGCGGTTTCCCATGCCGGGAAAGGTGGGAACCAAGCTCGGCCCAGAAAAACCTCAGTCCGTGATTTTGGCCTCGTCGTCTCGACCGCATTACGCAGCCGTCAATTCCGTCTCCGGAACACCGCCCACGTCCACCGTCTCCCGCGACTCCGAAAGAGCAGAACCTCGCTCGTTCTCCCCGCTCTCGCAACCCCCTTCTCTCCGCTCCGACCTCTGTCCACGCGAGTAATCCTACCGACACAATGGCGCCCGTCTCGATCGTTTCCCGCGCCGCCATGCGCGCCGCTGCCGCCCCCGCCCGGGCCGTTCGCGCTCTCACCACCTCGACTGCCCTCCAGGGTTCCTCGTCCTCCACCTTCGAGAGCCCCTTCAAGGGCGAGAGCAAGGCCGCCAAGGTCCCCGACTTCGGCAAATACATGAGCAAGGCGCCCCCCAGCACCAACATGCTCTTCTCCTACTTCATGGTCGGCACCATGGGCGCCATCACCGCCGCCGGCGCCAAGTCCACCATCCAGGGTGAGTCTTGACTTGATGGGATCTGAGGAGGAAGCTTCACACATTCCTCGAGGTTGGGGAAAACAAAGAGGTGGCATATGACAGATGGGTTCGGGTCAATGGGATCCGACAAGGGGGTTCTGTTATGGTGGGGCGAGCTATCTACGGTTCCGTCTCATTGATCATCAACATGCGACCACTATGACAACTTTCGATATCGAGGCGGATATGGTTGGACCTTGGGGCGATGTTGAAGCATGGATGCATGGGGGGATGCCATCTTGCACATACACCCACGAACATCCCCAAGAACTAAAGACAGCTGACGAGGCGACCGTGTTATACAGAGTTCCTCAAGAACATGTCGGCTTCCGCTGATGTCTTGGCCATGGCCAAGGTTGAGGTTGACCTCAACGCCATCCCCGAGGGCAAGAACGTAAGGATCCCTACGAAACCGGATTAGCAAAGGCTTGGGCTGAGCCGAGCTGGGCACATCGATTCCCGACGACGATCAAACCATGATGGAATGCTGACCCCGGTCTTTTCCAACCTTTACAGGTCATCATCAAGTGGCGTGGCAAGCCCGTCTTCATCCGTCACCGTACCCCTGCGGAGATCGAAGAGGCCAACAAGGTCAACGTTGCCACCCTCCGTGACCCCGAGACCGACGCCGACCGTGTCAAGAAGCCCGAGTGGCTCGTCATGCTTGGTATGCTCCTCCATGTCCCTCTTTGCGATCCGAACAAGCCGAAGGACAGCATTTTTGGATGCTCGGATCCTGGATACACGACGATGTGGGGAGACTGACATTTGGTGTGTGAACAAAACAGGCGTCTGCACCCACTTGGGTTGCGTTCCCATCGGCGAGGCCGGTGACTACGGTGGCTGGTTCTGCCCTTGCCACGGTTCTCACTACGATATCTCTGGCCGTATCAGGAAAGGACCTGCCCCTCTGAACCTCGAGATCCCTCTCTACGAGTTCCCTGAGGAGGGCAAGCTTGTCATTGGTTAAGCGAGCAAAAAGACAAAACTTTCCGATCGAACAAACAAGACAAAGTCTTTAACCAAACCTACTAGGGAATCCTCTCGATATTCCCTTGTCCACTTTTTTTTTCCTTGCTGCCCGAGAGACGATGACAAGGAGAATTGTATTAGTACGGGGGTAATGCGACAAATGGCTTGAGTGGAAGCATGTCATAGACCATAAAACGGGATTTTTGTTTTCCGTGGTTCTTGACGCGGTTTCGTACGACTATCCTATAGACAGAAGACACACATACGCATACACAACAGCAAATCAGGTGTCACGGCCGATCATATGCGCTCGAGAGGCGGAAACTCCCAAATACTCAGAACTGCGGTCTTCACCTACGCACCCCTACATACCTGATATTGGTGCTGAGCTTGGAGCTAGGTTGCTGCTGAGTGTTGTGCCCTTGCGTTTTCCTATAGACCAGCTTTGTAGAAAATTCTATTGTGTGAGGGCTCACTGGAGCATGGTACCGTGAGAAGATCTTCCCCGACCCATGGCAGCCGGCTGTGGTTAAGAGCTTTGTGAGGAAACCATAGGTCAGCTGATGAACCTCCCAATGCTAACGCATCTAATCATTTAACACGGCATTGGCATATACAATGGCCTTTTATGCGGGTGTGGGACAGACAGGCTACATGTCGAATTACTGAGAATTACAGATGTTGACAACTTAATCCCAGCTTGACCAAGCTTGCGAATCAAGCCCAGTCGGTATACCCGCCCGTGCTACTCTGGTAGCTGAGTTAAGGAAACGCCCGCGAACCGGTAGCTTACCCTGGTTGTTTCATTGACGTCTGAGGAATTCTCCGAACGTAATTATATCTGAAGCCCGCCTTAACATCTCTTGCGCTACTCAAGCCGACACACCGTTAGTGCACTACCTTCCACCATAGCCCCTTGCCAATGCTGGCCGGGTGGGTTGCGGTCTCATTGCAGGGGCCAGGTTGTACCCCCATGCCCCCCCTTGCTCTGAGTCTTTTTCCCCCACAAACAAAACAACCTCATCTTCTGAACTTCGCCTTTCCGGGCGCGTCTTGACACGGCTTTCTCACTTCTTCACCAACTTCTTCAACCCCTCACCCTTGCGGCTCAAAGGGGCTGCTCCTAGGGTCATGTAACAAGCGAAGTTCCATCGTTCGTCTGATCTGACTTGCCGACTACCCGAGGCACCATGGCGGCCACGATTCACCCACCACGACTGGACAAAATTGTTCTCGAACACAAATCATGGCAGGCGCCACGGTCATTGACAGCGACCGAGATCGAGGCATGCCGATGTCACCGAAAGCGAGAAGTGAGGGGTGGGTGAACGTCGCAGTCAATCAAGCGCTTATGGAGTCTCATCTTATATGAACGGATCACCAAGTCGAATGTTTACTTTCCCACTTGGGCTGGGAGGCTTTGACTGCTGTCACTGAGCTGCCTGCCTTCGACATTGCCCTCTGTTACGATCATGTCCGGACCCGTGCCACATTCGAGATCGTCTACATAGGGCAGAGGGGAGACCATGGACTTATATCAGTGAACATAGGTGCATGCTCAAAGTACGGCGGCACATCGTTCAAAATATCGGCTTTCGAGCATATCTCAAGTGAGGATGTTTCAAACAACATCCCGATGATACCGAGCACCATCACATGTTTACTCGCACCGGCTTTACGGGAGGCATTCCGTAGCGAAGCGGCCATCACTCCTTTTCCACCTTCCATCATCAGTTTCCCCAGCGGTGAATCTTCCATCCTTCATCTCGAACAGGTTACATCCTCGTATTTCCCCTATCTCGACGATATGTCGTTGGTGACAAGGGGCCCAGGCGAAAGCCGCCCGGTACTACGGTACTAGAGGGGCAACTTATACATACGCCTGCCCGCTTCGCTTGTACCTCAGATATGTGAGTTTGGTTGGCTCGCTACACGGAACAAACAATGGAGTCGAGGCCTTGCCGGCCGGCCAGCGGATCGATCCCCCCTGTCGAACATCCTCGGGCCCAATGAACCGAATTCCTTTTTGGGCCATGTCGCTCCGGCTTGGAGCGGAGCCAACGCCCTGGCTTCACGACTTTCATGACAGCGGTTCAGGATGAGGGTATTATTCAGTACTACTACATATGCAATGATGAAAGGGCTCGTCCGGAGGGTCGGTATGTACAAGGCCTGTGGCAGACTGGTGGGAGATCACAAGGAACACATGGTGGATGCTCATCGACCGGGGGGGTGTTGGATCTTACGACCATGGTATATATAAACCATGATCGTTTTCTTCACGGAACGCGGACGAGAAGATAGCCTTGCTAACCAACTCCGCTCTTTCACCTTTGGTCTTGTTGACTCTTTCGTTCCTTAGATAGGGGTTCTGCGAACTTTGCACTCGTTGTTAACATTCTATACACTCTTTTTTATTTTTTCGGGGCTCCCCTTTGACAGGTTAGCCCATCTCTTTGCATATACAACAAGCCGTCTAACAGCCACAAATCACTATCACCACCCGACAACAACAGACAAGATGAAGTACAACGCCAGCCTCCTGGCCCTGGCCGTCGCCACGGTCGCCTCCGCTCGCGAGCTTTCCTATCAGAGCTTTACCAAGCGCGACGTACCCCAAGAGCACTCGTACGATGCCATCCTGCGCGGCACCAACGCCGCCCTCAAGCTGAACAACCCGCTCAACATCCAGGACGCTGTTTTCGGCCTGCTCGACAACGCCGCCGCCGCCAAGGGTGCCGGCCAGGTCACCAACCTGGACTGCCTGCAGCAGATCGTGGCCGACCAGGCCTTTACCAATGCTAAGGCCGCCGGTGACCTCGACGGCCAGGTCAATGCTGTGCTGTTCCGCGCCCTCGAGCGCGAGACGAGCCAAGTCGGCCTTGCTAGCGCCATTTGCGACGAGACGGCGAAGAACCCGGAGATTGCGGTCGTTCATCAGCATCAGGATCCGGCCAGTGCGGAGGGCCAAGCGAAGAACAAGGACATTGAGTTGGTGGTTGCCAAGGTTCTGAAGGGATTGGGCGCGGATCCGTTGTTGGCGCTTGACAGTGCTACTTCCCTTCCTGGAAATGTATGTCTTTTTTTTCTTCTCACTGTCCTCTTTCACGTATATGCGTTAGAAAAGTCCTGGTTGCTAACGTGAACGGTGATACAGCTTCTTGATGCTACTGCTTCGAACCTTCTGTCTCCTGCTATTACCAAGGAGGAAATCCTGGCTGCCTTTGATGTAGATGAGGATGGCCTTCTTCGCCGAGCTGGTGAGTACAGTCAACGATCAAGTCAATGTCTGATGGGCTTCGTTCTTGAGTGCTAATTCTTATATAAAGAAGATGATACCTGCGAGGATGACGGTACTGCCGACGACACCGGCAGTGATGCTGGGGATGACGACACTTGCGAGGACGATGGTACTCCTGATAACACCGGCGACGATGCTGGGGATGACGACACCTGCGAGGACGATGGTACTCCCGATGACGCCGGCGATGATGCCGGCGACGACGATACCTGCGAGGACGACGGTACCGACGATGATAACACTGGCGCCCCCGTAAGTCCTAAAGCTACGACCGGCAACGCTACCGGCAATAACAACACTGGCGGCGCCGTAAGTCCTACCGCTGCGACCGGCAATGGTACCGGTAATACCAACACTAGCGGTGCCGTGAATCCTACCGCTACGACCGGTAACGATACCGGCGATGACGACACCTGCGAGGACGACGGTACTCCCGATGATGCTGGCGACGATGCCGGCGATGACGACACCTGCGAGGACGATGGTGCTGCCGATGATGCCGGTGATGATGCCGGCGATGACGACACCTGCGAGGACGATGGTGCTGCCGATGATGCCGGCGATGACGCCGGTGATGAGGATACCTGCGAGGACGACGGTACCGATGATGATAACACTGGCGGCAACAACAAGACTGGAGGCAACACCAAGACTCAAGCCACCAACACCGGCAGCGATAACAACAGCACCGACGGAGCCACCAACGTCCAATCCTTCAAGGGCACCCTCGGCGGCGCCGCGCCCGCCGTGCTTTACACCCCCGGCTCCGACCGTCCCTACTCCGTCAACGGCGACAGCTTCCCCCAAGCCTCCGTCGCACTCGCCCGCTCGTGCGACATCCAGAACAACGCCTGCTTCAACGCCGCCAACACCGGTAAGGTCACCGGCGGTATTGCCCAGTGCGTGCAGCAGAATAGCGAGTGCAAGGCCGCCGCCACCAAGACTACTGTCCGCCGCGAGGCCAGCAAGCTCGGCCGCAGGCATGGTGGATTGGACTTTGGCAGCTGTGGCACCCCCCAGATCCAGTTCGCCAAGGGCCTGGATGGTCGCGAGGAGGAGAGCTTCCAGCCTGTTAACGGACAGGATTTCAACCACGAGAGTGCCTTGAACATCCAGGTCATTAGCGAGTTTGTTTGCCAGAAGCTGCAGGATGATTGCAATGCGAGCGCCGAGGCGGTGGCTGCTTGCAAGCAGGCGAGCAGCGCTGCCAGCACTGCTGAGGGCCAGCAGGCTGCGTTCCTGTTCAATGCCGCTCTTGGTATCTAAAGTATCTGGATAGCTTTCTTCTGAAAAATATCAAGGAGGGGAAGGAGGGGATTTGTTGAGATGTGTTTGTTCGTAGGCAGTTCTTCTATTCTTGTATGCACTTTTTAAATTAAACTTAAGTTGGGCGGTAAACTGAAAGGCTTAATCATGGAAGTGATTGTAAAATGTCTTTTGATGGCCTGACTGTGACTGGCGAGTCGAGAAACGTTGTGAAATCCGCGTCTTGACGAGATTATAATGGCGAACCCGATTGACATTTGTTGATGTTTTGGATAGGATATGATGGACGAACAAGACCAAGAAAACAGACAACAAGCTCTGCCCGCCAAAGCTTGGAGTCGAACTCAATACAAGCCAGATCGCAGACCTACGAAAACACCCACGCATTTTCTGGACCCAGCTGGACACTATCACGTAAGCTACTGGACCGTGTTGGAAGATAGCTACTTTGGTGCTTATATGGTCCCAGTAATGGAGGGCCCTGCCGCTGTAAAACTATTGTTGGGCCTCGTGACGGTATTCACGATATGCTATCAAGATTCGGTAAGACGCACAAAGTACGGACGGGATTTGTCTCTTGTACTTAAACGTAAAGGTAGATATTTCATCATGCATCACATCATCCCATTTGTTTATCCTTAATCTCCCTGAAATCCAATACAGCAATATCATAATCCGGATTCTTCCTAATCTTCACCCTCAACACCATCCCCTCCCCAATTTCAAACTCCCATTCCCTCCTTCTTCTCCTCCTTCCACTCCCTGGTGGTGGTGGAACACCCACACCTGTTCCTGTTCCTGTTCCTGTTCCTGTTCCTGTTCCTGTTCCTGTTCCTGTTCCTATTCCCCCCATCATCCACCCCTTTTCCCCCAAAACTTTGACCAAGTCCTTCTCCGTCCTCGCCCACAAGACCCCCGTTCCAATCTCATCATCATTCCTCACGACCCCAACTTCAATCCACTGCTGATCATCCCCTCCTTTGCCACTTTTCACCACCCAAAAAACCAACAAGAAACCCAACTGCGGATCCAGACCGTGCCGAAACGCCAACGCCCGCGGCACCCCGGCCTTTTGCAAGCTGAAACAGGGCTGCTGCGAGAAATCGGCGCGATCGGTGACTTCGCTCCATCGGTCGAGGTACCAGCAGCCGGACCCGTCGGCGGCTTGGGCGGGGATGGTGTGGGATAGAGACCAGGGGAGGAGGACTTCAGGGTTGTTATTGTTGGTGTTGGTGTTGGTTTTGGTGGTTGTTGAGGAAAAGTTGGGATGGATGGAGGTGGAACTGGAGGGAGAGGGAGAGGGAAAGGAGAAGTAGGAGGGGAATGAGGAGGGGATGAGGTTGGGGGTGGAGGCGAGGGAGATGGAGAAGGTTTGGACGGCTGTTGTGGGAGGGTGTGGTGAAAATGATGATGATGGTGCTGGAGGAAGAAGGGAAGGGGGGATGCGGACTAGACAGCGTGCCCATTTTGGGACAGGAGGGCGGAGAAGGATTTCGGTGCCTATTAGGGAGAGGTGTAGTGTGAGGTGTTGCTTGTCACGCAAGTGTCCGTGTTGGCTGGACTCTGGAGATGGCTCCGGGGGTGTGAAGAAGCGCTGAAGGTCCGATGGAGGCACGAGGAACCGCGAAGGAAAGTGTACGCGCTTAAAGTGGCCGGCTGAGTCGGTGCAGAAGGTGATTCCCACTGTGTATCGCTCGTCGGGTGTGGAAGTCGGTGAGAGGACGGTGCAGCCGAACAGAGGGACGAGCATGATGTCTTTGACTTTGTGCTTGAGGAAGGAGTAGTTGAAGGAGCGGAATCGGCTGTCGTGGAGATAGGCTGATTCGAACTCATTGATGCGGCGGGGAAAGTATATCAGATCCGCAGTGGTACCCTCGAACGGGACGGGAGTGGGGGGGTTGACGTGAACGATGGAGTCCTCCAGAGAGCCGAAGACGTCCCAGTAGGATCTGTAGACAATATGATCGTCGGTATGTCGGGCGTTGAAGTCTGATATCGGAACGTGCATCTTTAAAAGAGACGACCCGATGATCTCGTGGTAGAAGTTGTTGGACTGATGAGTACCATCAGGGCTGTAGGGATCTCCCATAACTCCATCAGCAACCCTCCAAGAGATACCCCCACAGCTCTCAAACATACTCGGCGACTGGGCCAATACTCCTTCAATAACCGCATACGAGTCCGAGCTAGCCCAAGCCAGTATGCTAGGATCGTAACACTGCCTCATGATTTCCAACTGGAGCCTCTTGAAGGCCTTCTGTCCTTCTCCATACAGCAGCGGCAAATTGACATCAAACAGTCCCATCAAGCAATACGCCTCATCCTCAATCCTGGTAGTCCGTCGTGTGGCCGCCCATGACATTCGCTGAGCGACACTGAAGTCACCCAGCTTCCTCTCCATCCGCAGCAGCCCGGCGTCAATGCCTGTGATAGCGGCAATGTCATCACTGAGTGACTCGCGCGTGCCAAACTCCCGCCACAAGCGATCGCAGAAAACCACGTCAGACGGAGCTATGAGTTCTTGAAGTGTCCAGCCACGCGTAAACCACTTGCTTCCATAAAGGAGCTCTTTAATCTCCTCCGTGATGGACATCGTATCGCCGTTACTGCCGTCTGACATTGAATGGTCCAGAGAGGGTGATTGGTGGTGTGGTATGACTTCTGGAACACTGATGTCGTTGAGGAAGGCGTAGCAAACCTCGGCATCATGGTACCACTTGAACATGGAGTTGATGGCTTCAGAGAGCTCCGCACTGGAAGACTTGTCAATGCAGCAAGTGTCTATCCAGACGTAACGATAGCCTTCGGTGCGAGCTTTGGCGCAGCATCCTAGGATCTTGGAGAAGCCCTTTTTGGCAGTGACGGGCTTGTGCTGCGCCGTTCCATTGTTCGCAAAGTCAAACTGCTCGCTCGTTCCAGTGTGGTTTCTTGATGACGATGCTGTGCTATAGCCGCTATCGACGAACGTTGAAGTTGTTCTCGGTGTTTTTGCTAGGTCTTGCATGTCCTGGAAGGACACTTCCTCCTGGCCCCAGGTGTGGGAGAGAATGGCGTAGGCGCATTTCGGGCCATCGTCAAACAACTCAAGCTGAAGTGTCTCAACATCGAGAAGCCGCATTGTTTTGGTGGCTGATCTGCTGTAATACCCTCATCCAGGCACAACGTCTGTCGAGTGTGGTTTCACAACGGACAAAAAAGGAGCAAGTGAACGGCATAAAACACCGGCAAAACTTGTAACACTGCGGATAACTGGGTACGAGATCTCATTCTGATACGTCCCGAATAGAAGAAGAAAGCCGGAAAAAGAAGGTGTTATGAAAGGGTGAGATACGCAGCCAACCGAGTGAAATGATCGCTTTAGATCGAAATGAGAAAGGCGTGATGCGGAGTGCATACAACTCGTCTAGCTGGCAGCTTCAGTGGGTTCGCAAAGCAGAGGTTTAACCAAGGACCAATCAGATGGCTCAGAGCTTACCTTTGCCTTTGTCTATGGCGTTGGTCGTATGTATCAGGTAATGCCGTAGCAGCGATCAGAACAACGTTTGTATACACATGCCTCGTCAGGGATCAACGGCGCAGGTTATCTACTGTTACCGACCACAAGGGGGTTTCAGACTCTTGTCACCTACCCGCTCTGTGTAGTTGAGTTCTTGAGAGCCGAATAAGGCTAGGAGAATCACAGAAGGTTGACAAGTCAACTGCGTCTCGGCTTCACTTCGGTTCAAAGCGGAAATGTTGCAGCAAAGGTGAACTTCCGCTTGAACGGCGTTTGCATGTCTGAGTCTAGATGTGGTGATCAGTCTAAATCCAAAATTTCCTTCTCACCTTTTGATCCCGCTGTATCCGCCGGTTTCATGTCCAAAATCCGGCACACTGCCGTTACCACATTTCCGAATTCAATCAGAACATCTCCCACAGAGGCGGCGGTATCAGCATCTGCCTTACAGGTGCAGCCCGCCTCTTAGGACCGTTGCCAACCTGCTTCAGGCCGATATACACCACCCTCCTCGCTGGATTTCCAACGGTGACCGACTTGGAGTCCAGTCCGTAGTAGTCTGAGATGGAATGCGTGAGCCAACGCCTGGTGGTCCTTTTGTTAGTACACTGTTCCTGACAGCAACCGGAAACCAGGTATCAGATAAACATACTTGAAGGAAGCTCCGCTTTCGTCGTCTCCAAGAGTATCAAGCACCATCCTCGTATCGGGCAGCAGTTGGATACCCTTATCTGTGCCCTTCTCCGATGATGCATTCTTGATTGGCGGTTTGCCCCCAGCAGCGGCAGCGGCAGCGGCAGCCGTCTTTCGGCCCGTGAAGAGAATCTCTTCCTCATCCGACCCGAGCTCATCGCTCTGGTATCCACTTTCCCGAGCCTTTTGCTGCTTTTGCTGCTGCTGCTGCTCCCTCTTGGCCGCCGCATTCTGTCCGCGTTGCTGCTGAACAAGAAACTCCCTCACCGGCTCTTCCAGCACACGCAGCCAGGCCTTGACGGCAGGCGTCTTCTTGGCCGTAGCACGCAAATCCTTCGGGACCTTTCCTACGTCTGCGCGCGTCTTGGCGACAGACGACGAGACCACCAAGGAAACAGCAGTGGTGACCCCACCCAACTGATGGCTGGTGGCCGTAACGGTCTTCTTGCGATGCACGGCGAAAGCGGCCTTGCGCTCCTCGACGCGCTCACGAAGCCCCTTGTCCCAGTACTGCGCGAGGTGGTACGGCATGTTATCGTGGATGGGATACGTCGGCCCGACCTGCCAGTCTGAAGGCAGCGGCGGCTGTACGTTGGGAACTCCAACAAGACGGTCTGTGAAAGAGAATAATCCAAAAATCGGTCCCCACCGCAGCAGGGCAGGGAACCGAATGATTGACTTTGATTAGCTTGTTCCCGAACTCCAAGCGTGCAACACGGATTGTAACGAACGGGAACTGGAAGAGGACTTGGACAGCCCTGGCACTGGCCCAACGAATCACAAGGGGGAGTATTTACCATTCTCCCAACGCCGTCGCTGCCTGCTACCTTCCTTGCCCTTCAGCAAAGCCTCGCGCCTCTTCATGCTGTCCCGGCGCGAAGGAGGCCGACGCGGCGGCGCGACATTTGCGGCATACGTATCATCGCCATCGTCGAAGACTACATTGCGCAGCTTCAAGGCGGGATCGGTCGGGCCTGCTGCCGCTGCCGCTTCCCCCTGAGCAGCGCCGTCCAGGGGGATCAACAATGGATTGCCAGCACCGCGCGCATTGTTGGCGATCCGCAAGGATTCCAGGGCAGCGACAGTCCAGGCTTCAATATCAACGGCGGCAGTCGAGACATTGGAGATGGTCGACTGGTTCACGGGGAGCGGAATTGGCTGTGACGCAATGATGTCTGCTGGTTGCTGGGGCTGCGGATGGTGCAAGGCCTCGTCATAGTCATCATCGCTGTCATGACCAACAGGTCCGGCGAGCTTTGTGATAGCCATCGGGATCGAAGTTGGCAGTGGCCAGCTAACGAGTGGTTCTACCGCAGTGGTTGTCCGTCGTCGGTCGCCTCCGGCGCTCTATAAAATATTTTTAAACCCGGGAAGGTTGCCGAGGCGTTCGTATCGCCTCGCACCGTGTGAAGTGGTTGACGATCGGAGAAGATTGGTAGGAGGCTGCGGGGGCCCGGGAGACTTTTAGTGGGCGCCACCCGTTGACGGCGAAAAGTGGAGACGTACGTCCGGGCTGCCGTGGCTGCTCTGCTCAAGCTTATCAGAGGGTCCAAAGCACTGACATGTGTCAGCACGTACCGTGTAGGGTGTGATTCGCAAAGACCGAATGTTGATAAATGAAGAGGATGTTAGGGATAAATCAACAAGGCGGGTTGATATTGTGGTCAGCGGATATGGACTGGCAAAGAATAACAGGTGGAGGTGCTGCAAACGGAATCCATCTTTAAGCTCCAGAAGAGCAAACATCGTGACACTCTCCCATGTTGATTTCCTGGATGACACTTTCCGATGATTCATACAGTAGTTGGGCCTCGAGACTGTCATCGCTGACGCCACTCCCCCGTAGTGAATGGAAGCGCGATATAACCCTCATCCATAAACAAATAGTCATACATTCGGTGGCCAGTCACAATCACGGATGAAGCTACCTGGGAAACCATAAATGGCGGTCCAAAGGGGGGGAGATATTCATATCTCAAACAGCCACTAACATCGAGCGCGACAGTGAATTACACACAAGATTACTCCATCCATCAACCCCGAACAGTTAACGCCAGTATGTGCATGAGCCAAGTCAAAACGTGGTAAAGAAACAAGGAATAGTTGCTGCCTAAGAACCCGAATTACCCATTTCACCTTACTTGAGCAGCGGAGTAGTCTCAGCAGCAGCGTCACTGTCCTGCCGGTCCATGGTAGCCTGCAACTGCTCCTGGTTATTCGCGTAGTGCTCGGGATGCGAGGTGGATCGGCCAGGCGTATGGTCCTTGGACTCGTTGCGCGCCTGGATCTCGTAGTAAATGGCCATGGAGAGCAACAAGCCTTGCATAGTCGCGGTCAAGACAAAGATGCCCCACGAGCTCCATCCGGCCCATCCTAGCCGCGCAAACAGGCTGCCTGCGAAGACGAATCCGCCCGGGGTCTGCATGCACATCATCGGAATGCTCAAGCTGCCAATGTGCTTCAGATGGTAGGTGGTCCAGATCTGAGGGATGTACTGGACAGCGGCTAGCAGAGCGGCCATGACGCCGAGCACGTTTGCCCAAATTGCGAGCTTATCGTGGGCGATGGTGCTCAAAATACCCGTGACGACAATAACTGCAAGGCCGTGCAGCAGAGTGAGAGATGCCACCAAGAGAGCGGTCTGCCACCTTGGCTGTTCTTCGACAAGCGCCGCCTCGCTATCCGGGTCGTCCGCTGCGTTGTATCGGAAGAAAACCAAAAAGAGGACGAAACTGAAGGGGGATTGTTAGCCAAAGTCATTTCGCACCGTAACCTCGCCAGAGAGACACTAACATGAATGTGAAGCATATCCATTGTACTCCCAATTGCGCGATACCAAGTAGGCCAGCCACGCAATGGAAGGTCTCAATCTCCTTGCAGCAAGCGATATCCTGACGAGACTTGGGCAGTAGGAGAATGTTTGCAAACGCAGATGTTGCCGATGTTGTCCCCAGCAAAACGAAGTAGGGCGATATCCCTTCCGATGTGCCTCTTGATATGATACGAACATGCTGTGGCAGGTAGCTGATGAGCATTCCAATGACAATGACACTGTAGAAGTCAGTCACTCACCCTTATTGATCTGGCACCCTCGTAAATGAAGTCTTACATGGAAACTATTAGGTTGACGACGCTTATCTCGCGGAGGTCCTGGCAGACGTCCCCTTGCAGGAAGGACTCCATGGCGAAGGCTTGGGGAATCGCACAGTGAGTTCAGCTCGAAGTGAAACAGAGTATAATGAAATGGCTAATGAACAATGCTAAGGTTTGTGCGATTCGATCGTAAATCGTCGAAAGAGGTCCGGGCGAGATGTAGAAGTCGGTATTAATAATGTCATGGATCCCAAGACCGGGACTGCGGGGATGGTGTTGTTGGGTTTCCAAGTCGTTGCAACCTCAGCTGCCCGGCGCACTCGCAACGCACGACTCTCTTCGTCTCTGAGTTCGAAGAGTCTTGGACCTCGGAGGCAACAGAGCTGCAACGAAGTCAAATGGTATTAGAAGTCGGTGTAGTGATGGAGTGATGGAGAAGCGATGGACAACACGCTCGCGTCGTCATCCCCGTCAGGCGGAAGCAGCTCCCATGCATGCCAAGCCTGAGGTGGTCAAAGAGGTCCTCACTGCAGCAACTGGAACTGGGGAAGCTCCAGTTGCCTGCCGCCGCCTGCGCGCTAGTGCCGCAAAGTGGTGGGTCAACCGGCCGATTGACCATTCTGTTAGAACTTCTCCTCCTCTGAAGTAGAGTGACTCCATTTATTTGCCGTAAAATACTTCACACATTCAAAGTCACTATCATCAGCCCTACATGCAGGTTGTTTGCCAAATCGGAAGCTTCTTGGAGTTGAGCTTCAATCCTCTTACAACTTTCACGTCGTCACTCATTTAATACCATAACTTTACCTGCCAGTTTGTTATCTTCATCAGTAAAACCGTTGATAGATAGGGGTAAACATAATCATCAGAAACTGTGGTAGGGATTGCTGCCAGAACAACTTTGTATCTCATCAAAAGAAAATCGGTCGAAACACCACAGACAGCCCCGTAGGCGCAGGCTTCAACATCACTACTTACACCAGACCACAATACAAAAGAATGGAGAAGCCCTCTCTCGACCTCGTGGCCATGTCCACCAACCCAGATGGTTTATCTCCATTAACAACAAAAACTTCTCAGTCTTCTCGTCAAACAGACTCATTCTTCAAAAGTGTCCAATGGCAAGTCCTCACACCTCCAACTCTTCCAGGCAGAATCCTCATGCAAAACCCAACCCGCTAACAAACACCAGGTCTGCAGACGGCACAACCCTCTTCACCTCCTCCTCCTCCAACCGAATCAACACCTTCGTCCTTCCCTCCACCCTCCTCGCGCCCCACGGTGACTCTCCCCTCACCCTCACCCCCCAAGGCACCCTCTACCTCCCCGAACCCACCGCGGCCATCGCGCCCTGTCCATACTTCGCCCTCGAACAGCCCTCAACACAATGCATTCTGACAGCCAGCACCGACCACCCAATTCATTTACACCACGCTTTTCCTCAACCACCATCAACATCATCGTCCCAATACTCGTCCCTCCACGACGACGACGATGACTCCACCTTTGGTTTCCCACAGCACAAGCAACAACAACCAAAACCCCTCGCCACCTTCCGCCTCATCCACGCCGAAACAGAGCGCTACCTCCCCATCACCTCCCTCCTCTGGTCTTTTCCAGGAACCCACTTCCTCGCCGGCTCCACCAACTGTCTCTCGCTCTTCGACGTCTCCCGACCCGACCTGGGACTCTCCGACACCCCGCTCTTGACCATCAAAACCACGGGCCCGTCTGCTCAACACAAATCCGGAAACGGAGCCCGGGTGGTGGGCATGAAGGGCACAATCTCCGCGCTGGCGATGCAACCCTTGAGTCACGGCGATTATGGTACCGGGGCCAACGTGGTAAGCGCGGGCACGTGGACGAGAAACTTGGGATTATATGATTTACATCGGGCGGGCGCTTGCGTCGCTACTTGGAATGTTGCGCAGGCTGCTTCCCTGGCAAAGATAGGGGGTCGGGGGGTGTTACAGACGGTATGGAGTCCGTGTGGACGGTATCTGGTGGTGAACGAGCGGGAGTCGAGTGGGCTTTTGGTGTATGATTTGAGGGGGACGCATCGGTTGTTGGCATGTTTGCGTGGGAGGAATGGAGAGACGAATCAGAGGTTGAGTTGTGATGTTTTCCCGGGGACGAATGAGGAAGTGGGTGGGTTTGAGGTCTGGGCGGGGACGAGGGACAGCAAGGTGGTGGTTTGGGAAGGGGTCGGAATGAGGGAGGGGAGTGTCGAGCCGAGTTATGATTTCGAGGTGGGTGCGCGGGGGTCGGCGGTAGGCGGGACGGCGATGCATATGAGCGGGTCGGTGTTGGCTACTTGTTCGGGGTCATGGAAGTTTCCGGATGATGATAGCGAGAGTTCTAGTTCCGAGTCGGAGTCGGAGTCGGAGTCGGAGTCGGAGTCTGGTTCTGATGACATTGAGTCAGGGAGCTCCAGCAATGAGAGTGACTCAGAGGAAGAGGGGATGGGGACATCGCAGCAACAACGAGGCAGAGCCAGGCCACCTCCGGCGGTTGTTGAAGAGACCAGTCTGAAGGTATGGAGTATTACTGCAGGTAACGTGGTCCAAAGCAGTCATCAGGAGGAGGTTAATGAGCCATACGAGACCTGACCTTACAGAGCTGGAGATATCCGAATTCATGGTATGTCACCACTTTGTTCACGCGAGCCTTCATTTCGCGATGAAGCTAACTTCATGTCCTGTCTGTTTTATGGCAGGTCGTGCTTGGTGGCCAAAACTTCGAAAGACAGTCTATTTTGCAGTGCTGCATGGCGAACAGTCAGCACTATATGAGTTTCCTTCGTCTTTCACCTCAACCATGTTCCCTCATCACTCCCATGGTGAAGAATTGTGGCCAAGCCCATCTTCTAACTGCTTCATGGGATCATCTGGACCTAAGCCGCCAGAGAATTCGATATCATCACTGGAAATATCAACAACCTCCTTATCCTGACTCACCCCGCTGTTGTCCACCTCTATCACATTTCCGTCTCCCCAGGGCTCATCAACCACAGCGCTCACTGCATCCAGAAGCCTCCTTCCACCAAATATTTCCGCAAACTTCTCTGCCCTCTCGTCTTTCGACATCATCAGGAAGGCCGGCAAGCCGTACAGCTTACCCTCTTTTCCACCGATCGCAACCTCATCATCAGGAACCCTGAGCATCCCAAGGACAACCTGCGCAGCAAAAACATTCATTCCCGCTCTCCGCAGGAAAAGCTCCCAACCTGTTTCCACAGGCAGCAGTATGCTCTGCCACTCTTGAGCTTCAGTTCCATAATCGCATATTGTAGCTGCCACCCACTTGGCCAGCGTCTCGGTGCCTCCGCCAACATAATAGACGTACACGTCGGTCTGCGCCTGTAGCGCACTCGCGAAACACTGGAACTCGGCGAGGGCTTTCGCGTCAGATTGGGAGAGCGGGTCCATGGTCTCACTGTGTTTGTTTCCCTCTGAGATGAGAACGATCAGCCGTTCATGACGTATTGCCACGTTCTCGACTACATTGTGGAAGGTTGGCTGTTGTTGTAGTTGCTGTTGCTGTTGCTGGCCTGGGGCTGCGGGGAGGGGTTTCTGTCTTAGTTTTACCATGGTCGTAACTACAATCCCTGTGGCTGGAGACAAGACGAAGTCGGCCTCATCGCAATTTGGCTGCTTGCTACCCGGGGGCTCATTTTCTGCCCTGAGCCGCTCATGGTCGCGTACGATGAGGTTAATTCCTGGCACCAATTTCTCCAGATGGCTCGTGACAATATTAGATACTGCAGCAGACACGATTATCCGAGGCGGAGTTTTGGGGGGGACAATGTCCGGTGAAACAGCAAGAATGATTGCGGGCGCAGGTTGAGCCTTGGGTTCCGTGGGCTTCGTGTTGGAGACGGCTGCGGATTCTGGCTGGGGCAGCGCCGGTCGGTTGAAGAAGCGGCTATGGCTGAGCTTGGTCTTTTTTGGGATGTTCATTTCGACGAAATTTTCCACAAGTGAGCCAAAGTCCAAATACTCGTTCTCGAAACCCTTCAGTACGTGTGTCGAGTTCGGCACGTCATGGTTGGTTATGTCGAGGACCCGGATCAGAGGTCCGGTAACTGGTGACGACTGCCGTTGTATGGGTCCAAGTTGCCTCTTCTTTCCACGCAAAAGGCTTGTCAGGTCTCGAGATTGCAACATGGCAAGAGGGGGCGACGATAGGCCCTGCCTAGTCTGTACATCCATGGATTGTTGAGCCTGGCAGGCATGGGCTGACCTACTGCAAGAACGGACTGTCTTGATGCTCGTGCTTGAGAGGACCAATTCTTTCGATGGGGGGACACTGGGTTCCCTTGATCTCTTCTCAAGGAGTTCATCTTTATCATCTTCATCCCTACGCAGGAACAACAGCCTAGGTTGTGAGTTGACGAAATCGGCACTTGTTTGTATCTCGCCTTCCCACGGTTCCTCCAGAAAGAAAGCAAGAACACTTGGAACAACCTCAACCGCCTCTGTTGTCAATTTTTTCTCGGCCATGTGGGCCAAGGGTGCCCATACCATTTGCTGCTCTTTGATGTTGTCTTTTCGCCATTTGATGCCCTTCCAGTCAACGTCGGTTGTTTTCCGTATCCATTCAAACATGACCTGGGCAGTCCAAAAGTGTTCGTCCCATTCACGGACAGGAATGGAGAAATCCATCACTGGAGCTGTGACTCGTGCGGTTGCGTCAAGTGGCTGAAGTTGCTCCTGCTCAACAGAACGCATCACTCTTGTTGCGGTCTCTTCAAAGAAGTCGTTCAGTCGGCCATCCGACTCACCTCCTTTGCTTGAAACTGTGTCGCTGGCCATGAGGTCCTTGGCCTCTTTCAGGTCCTCAGGTAGCAGGACGCGGGGAGGAGCCTTGTCTGCAATTACCAGGCTATCATTCGGCAGCAGAGGTACTTCTATCTTGAAATCCCGAGCAATCAGTTCCGGGGAAGACGAAGATGATGTGGACACCGAAAAATCCCCGGCTCTTATCATTCCCGATACGTCGATATCATCGTATCTGTCCGGTGATTTGGACTTCTGGGAAGCAATGCCGCTCCAGAAGTTGTTGTCTTTGGACAGAATTTTTCCTTCTACTGCCTCTAACTCTGCGCTCAAAGAAGAGTCTGGGTCGGATAGAATCGGGATCGCACAAGTTTTGTCGTCGGGAATGTAATACTCTGGTTCAGGGCGTGTTCGAGGACTCAGCGGAGGGGTTACATGCTCTACCCTGTTCAGCTAGTTCTTGTCAGTTGATGTTCTTCCGCGTAACCGAAGTAAAGTCACTTGGTGTGTTACATACCCCGCTGTACGTTGAGACGCTTTCCATGAGGTCACGCTGTTCATCGTCACCCCAGTCTGCCTTGAGACTCTGAACCAAGAACATCAGCGTGTCCTTGGTGACTTCGATTGTCTCCTTGGTAAGACTCTCCTTAAGTGCCTCGTCGCCTTTCCGCGCGCTTTCAGAAAACTCGAGACCTTCCCCTTGTGCAATATCGACCGGATGCAATGGAAGATGATGATCTGGTAGCGGGACCTTGTGAAAGGCCTTTATCCGTCTCTCCAACCTTCTGCAGTCTGCCTGGTGATCACTCCGCAGCACAGGCTGTTCAATCTTGAGCCTCAACTCGGCGGTCTCAGTGAAGCACAGTTCTGCCATATGCTCCGCTACCTCTCGGTCTGTACAAGGCTTACAGGCTTGTTGAAGGAGTGCAAGGGACTCTGCTGACACAGACCACTGCTCTGCTTTTCCGAGGATGGGCCGAAAAGCGAGCTCTTCAAGGGGCTTTTCCGATTCGATTATTTCTCCGAACTCGGTCTGAATGAGAGTTGCCGCGATACAGGCATCCCTCTCGAGTACACCCTTCCACGGATCCAGCTTCAAGCTGTCAACGGTGAGGCCATGGCATCGCGCATACTCGTCTGCATCTGGATCATCCGAGATGGATGATCGATCACAGTCGCTTGTTGCTGTGCACGCATTGCTGGGCAGAGAACTTTCTAAGGAGACCAGATCGGTGCTCGTTTCAAGGTCCATCTTGTGGTCTTGCGATCGTCAACGGTCTCGTACCCCCGGGTATCAATGCTTCTAAAGATGGTGGATGAGTGATGACGGCGTGGATAAAGATGTCAGAAAAACATCACAGATGTCCTATGGCATAGAGGCATGCTGTGGTGGGAACTTGGCCACACGTCAATGTGTTGTTCACTCTCGACATTTCGAAACTCTCAGGTCTCCGCATCTCATTTCGCCGTCTGCATACTGTTGGTCAGTAGGAAGTAGCGATGCCTCACGCTTTCCTCACTTCCACCATACATCCTCCGCGCCTTCCAATTGGCAGAGAAAACAGCAGAGCGGGAGCCCGGCATTTCTCACGCTTCCCACCTTTTTGAATTCAGTTGTGTATCGAAATTTCTGACTCCAGTCTCGAGCCAGAAAAGTCAACCACCCGAGTCACTTAGTTCCTCTAGTACCTGGTACAAGACCAATAATTGACACGAACTTGGGATTTATTATCTCCCATCAACAACCCGATGAAGCGAACATAAGGCTTGCAGGTGAGCTCACCAGGCGGTGAGATGTCATCACGCAAACTTTCTCGAAATGTTTTACCTTGGCTTGGCTTCGACCTTGCCGTCCGCGGCGATGTCACTCTGGACGGCCCGTTGCCGCCAAAGGATCGCCCTCCCGTCTACCTACTACAGTCCAGTACTGGTTTGTTTGTTAGCTCGAGACCTTGCGTCAACCTTCCTATACGTTTTCATTAGTTAGCTAATGCGTGATCTTACCTTTGAGCAAGGCTATTTCTAATATCAAATATGCCACATCAATTCTTGCCAATGCCTTTGTAATTTGTACATAGCTATTTTGATTTGTCCTTCGTCTAGTGGACAGAGTATAGTAGATATGCCTAGTGTACCCAGCTAGCATCGGACTGTATGTAACACCCCCAACCTAAACTCTTTTAGGACAAATAGTGCAGTCCCCATACTTATGCTCTCCCAGATCGTCACAACATGAAGACACCTCGACCTGCATATGGACCACGCACTTTCCGAGACATGGACATCCGACCAGCCAGTTTCAGTGTTACCCCAGCATGTGAATCTCTTATCTGTTAGCGTTACCATCACTTTGGCTGCCATTCCTTATCTGACAGCTTCCATTCCCGTTGCTTTTCTGGATTTGGTAATACAACCCCCTGGGTTCTTTTTCCCAGCTTGTCGCCCTCAAGATGTCACCGTCCAGATTCTACGAAAATGGCAATGAGGTGGGAGCTGGCCAAATGGATTAAAAAATCCACGTGTCGATAAGAAGGCTCAATAAGAGAGGAGAAAGCATGATCCGGCTGCTCTATGGTCCACGCTCTGTTCCTATAACTCCAGTCGTTTGTCTACTTTTTCTCTGTCTCTATCATTGATTCCCAAAATTTTGACCCATTCGCACGACACCTCCTCACAATGCCCGAGATGGCGGTGTCACCCGTTCTCGCAGCCTGGGAGGCTTGCGACAAGACAGACACTCTCTTCGTCCTCATCTGCACCGTCATCTGCTGGACCATTGTACCAACTGTAAGAGGCTCCCCTTTCTCAACACGTTCCGGCATATTCAACCATCATACTGACTATTGCTGGTTGACGAACAGGTCGGCATAGCCTACTCAGGATACACATGGAAGCGCAACGCCCTCCACGCCGCCATGCCCGCCATCCTCACCATCGCAACTTGCTCGATCCAGTGGTTCATTATTGGATACACACTAGCCTACGGCGAGGGCGGCTGGTTCTTTGGTTCTCTCAAGCACTTCTTCCATAAGAATGTGCTTTCTGAGCCTGTGGGAACCATCCCTGCGATCTTATTCAGCGAGTTTCAGTTGGTTTTTGAGGCGACGGTTTGTGCAATTGCTGTGGGCGGATTTTGCGAGAGGGGGAGGCTGTTGCCGGTTATTCCGTTCATCTTTGTGAGTAACCATTGACTGGGAACTTGGGCAGTTTTATGAAGGGTGAAGAGATAATGAAGTGCTGATGGCTAGGAACTAAACAGCTATGGGCGACATTTATCTACTGCCCGCTGGCACATATGGTTTGGGGCGGAGGCTTGCTTGGAGAGAATTTGGGTGTGCTGGACTTTGCAGGAGGTAAGTCGACAATCTCAAACAGCAACCTACATTCAGATTATGAAGCGAGAGGACAACCGTTGACCAAGACCCCCCATCATCCAGGAACTCCCGTCCACGTCTGCTCCGGCGCCACCGCGACCGCCATCAGCATCTACCTCTCCTACCCGCTCTTCCGCTCGCGCAAGTCCGACGTGCGTACGCCCACCCATATCCGCATCCACCGACCGGGTAACTCTTTCTTCCAGCTTCTGTCCTTAATCATCATCTGGGGCTCCTGGCTCGCCTTCGATGCGGGAACCACCCTGGCCCTCAACTTCCAGTCCGTCATGGCCCTCTGCGTCACCAACTTGTGCGCCGCCTCGGGCGCGCTGACCTGGAACCTCATCACCTTCTACGAGACGGGCAAGTGGTCCATCGACTCGACCTTCATGGGCGCCATTTCCGGTCTTGTCATGATCACCCCCTCGGCTGGGTTCATCGACATGCCGACCGCCTGTTTCTTTGGTGTTTTCGGGGCTGTGCTCTGTCGTCAGGCGTTGAGGATCAAGTTCACCAAATTTGCGCATCATTGGAGGTGGGTTGATAATGGTGATACATTTGCAACGCACTGCATTGGTGGTGTGGCTGCAACCATTATGACGGGGCTGTTTGCGCAGAAGGAGGTAGCTGCGTATGGTGGTGTAGAGGTTGCGGGAGGTGTCATCTTCGATGGCAATATTCGTCAACTTTGGGTGCAAATGGTTGAGGCTGTTGTTGGTTTCACATGGGCGTTTTGCGGGTCGTATATCATTATTGCTTTGATTGATTGCGTTCCTGGGCTTGAGGTTTTGGCTGTTGATAAGTAAGTCCCTGCCCCCTTGTTTTTTTTTCTTTATCTATTTTTCTCCCTCTCTCTTACTGGGCTCGGTAAATGCTGACTGATTTTGTGATTACAGACACATCAGCCAAGGCCTTGATATGAACGAGGTTGAAGAGTTTTTGGGTAACTTGGAGTATCCTGATGAAGTTGACTATGCACCAACTGCAAGGGGAACCATTTCTCTGGAATAAATGCCTGGGTAGCTGGTGAGGAAACTATATCCAAAAGGGGTAAGTATTATATATACAGAACTATATGAGCAGTTCAGAATTACACCAAGTTTGAACAAACTAAAGGAGCACATAGGATCCTCCAAACCCAAAATTCATAACCCAGTCATTGGCTACGTTGTACAATGAACATTCACAGCATCCCATCATCCAAATAAACTATGCAATCCCGTCCGACTCATCACATCGAGCCAATGCGTTCGCCTCGGCGTATCAATCTCCTTATCATACGCGCTCCACACAGCATGCAGCAACTGCTTAGCCACCCCTATCGGCTTAGGCGGCAACGACAGCTCGAGCTGACCAAGACGGTCAATGAGAAACGACCGAGCCCGCAATATCTTGACTGCCTGCACATCCTCCTCATTTTCCCCTGATGGCGATGACGAAGTTGGCGACCCCGATCCTGATCCAATGCCACCAATACCCGCAGGCAACCCCGAAATTCCCAAGCCCAAGTCTGTTGGTGACGATGACTCCAAACTCAACAGATAACTATACTCCCCTTGCCCCATTGCCGTCTTGCTATCGAACCTCAAACCGCTGCCCGCGCAGAGACAGAGCAGAGGTTGAATACACCGCAGACTGCTTGCGGGTATCCGATCGAGAATGTCAGTGATGTGTAGAGCTAGGGGCGATACCCATTTTGTCCAGATGATTGCCGGGTCGGTGGCGTCCGCCCCTGCCCCCGCTGCGTCGAGGTCGGGTATCCGCTTGGCGGCGAGATCGGGGAAGGATTCGTAGAGTTGCAGGAGGGAGCAGAGGCGGTACGTCTCGGTCGCGAGGCGGAGGTCCTTGGCCATCTTTGGGGTGTTATCGTTAGGCATGGAGGCAGCGGTTAGCTGTTTGTGCGTGGTGTTCCAATGGTTGGAGGTCGAGTCGTCGTTGTCCTCGGTTGGTACGTCAATAGCCAGCAGTGCTTCCTCGATACGCGTAGCTTCCTTGATATCTTTCATGGCGCTTTGCAGGGCCCGTATTGTCGTTCCATCGTTATGTCGCCATCGGCTGCGTGATCGCCTACAGAGCGCAATGGCTTTACCGAACAATCGAAAAACGTCCGCCGAAACGCCGGTCCAGGGATGAGGCGTGGAATGGACCAGAGTGCCTTGAACGGTAGAGGTGGGTGGATCCGGCCAGCTGAGCATATTCTTCAAGTCAGCCTCGTCATCACTTACCACGCTGCGAAGCATTTCTTCATAAATGAGACAGCCGTTGAAGAAATCAAGCAGTTCCTTGTCCTCCGGACTCAGAGTCCAGCTGTTCAGCGCTTGCAGCACGGCTCTCGCTTGGCGGAGGTACTGTTGCCCCAGCTGACGGGCTTCCATCCAGCACATGGATGAGCTCATGCAGAAGAGTGAGAGGAGGAGGCCACGCGGGAAGGTGGTGCAGCGCCCGTTGAAGAAGCTGACGAGCTCGGCTTTGATGGCCTCGGTTGCTAGACGTGGCGCCATGCGGGCTGTCTCGCGCATCACGGCGGGAAGCTTTTCTACCAGGGAAGCAGCAGAGATAGATTGCAGGCTATAGAACACAGGCGCGGAGGTGTTCCACAGGACGGAGGTTAAGCGTCGGTAGGGGTTGGAGGCGGAGTCGTAGGCGGACCAGGAGGTACAGACGGACTTGAACCAGTGTTCGATGAGAAAGGAGCGGATGTCCACGACGGGCTGGGTTAGAGTCAAGGCTTGGCCGGGTGGAGCGAAGGCACGTTTGTCGTTTTGGAAGGGTGTTGTAGTCATCGAACCGTAGAAGCCATCTTGTTCTTCCGCTGAAGTCCCAGGGACAGGCGAGGGTAGAGGTGAAGAGGAAATAGACGGTGTCAAGAATGACAGTGAGGGCGGTGGTGTCTGCGCATGGTGGTATGCAGGCGGTGTCTGAGGAACAGGTGCTTTGGCAGTAGGCCTGGCATTACGGGCACCACTTGACGGTTGATTTTCTTTGGACGGGACAATGGACGCGGATGCGGCAGTGACAAGCTGTTCAAAGTTTTCTGGCTGGATTGGCTGTGCTGGAAGAGCAACTTCGTGCTTGGTCGACCACTGCAGACGCTGCTGATAGCCAGGACATGCGATTTGCTTAAGGGCACAGTTCTTGCATCCTGGTTTTCCCTCGTCGCATCGTAGCTATACCCTCGGGAGTCAGTACACTCGGCTCTGCGTCGATCATCGCCGTCATCCACAACTTCAGATCGATACGGCATGATTGGGAACGGCCGAAGAGAATTAGCAGAAAGATCACCTACACGTCTTTGCTTGCAGTTACGGCAGCCACTGCGGCTCTTCTGTCTATTCTTCATCGGGGCACGAGTTTGCGCCATGCTCAGTCGGTTCTAATATAGCTTGATGTCACCTTTCGAGATTATCGCCTCGTCTATCGCAAAAGCGGTTGCCGGATACCAACTCGCCAAGGTGTAAGAAGAAATCTGGAAATAGACCTTGTGGTCGAAGTGATCCAGGCGGTGTTGAGGATCGATAGGAGCGGGAATAAGACCAATCCATGCCATGGTCAATGCCACTAGTGGCGGAGATGGGGGGAATTTGTCAGAAATTGTAAGGATGCGCAAAGTAACGGAAATTACGGAAAAACACATGACTATTTCCGCCAAACTTTCCACACATAATACGTCTAGATGTAAGTGCTCGGGAACACGGATATGGTTACAAGTCCCAGGTTTTTGCTTCATCTAGATCAAAATACTACTTTCATAGGTAGCGACGCTGAATGTTGGTCTTCAACTGTAGGCCGTTATATTTCCCCATTTTTGGTTAGTCATTAATGTTAGTACCTTGCAGTCAGAAAGGGAATGGCAATTTGGGATGAGCTGCACGGGCTGTCTTTTTGTACTTTGGAAATTTGGATGTGTTCGGTATTTCGATAAATTTGGAAATCTTGTTATTTTCTTACATATTGACCGTCAATACATCCCACCCTCGTTCCGACCTCCAGGATCGCTCTGATACACCAAAGTGACGGGGACGAGGGGGCGGCGACGTAACAGAAAGACTAGATCTTGTGTGTCAGTGTTATCGACAGTAAGAGGAAGAGATGATTGACTGATAAGGCCGTTTATCGTGGCCAATAGTAATGGTCCCGACAGTTTAGTTAGCTCGATGCGGGTATGCATCGTCAAGCGGGATTGGTCCACTAGACATGTCGGATCAACGGGGGTTGAAACCAAGGAACGTGAGCTGAAGAAAGGCTTTTATTCTGCTAGGCCCGGACAAGTATAGCTGTACAGCTATGTTCCTTTTGCTCCTCATGAAGGGAGTGAAAGATGGCGGTCAATCGGTGGTCTTCCAAGCTACAATGCTATGGGCCAGGTTAGCGGAGCGAAATATATAGTGTGGTAATCTCGCGGTAAACTGAGACTAATGCTGATGAGACTTTAGGAATGCTGGGTGTCACGTTTCAGTGGAGGAAACCGGACAGCGAGCGGGTGATGAGGGGAAGTGGAAGGCAACTCTGATATCTCTAAGGATAGATAGGTAGCTTATAGTAGATAACGCAGCTTGTCCCCGATTTCGGGCAATTCTCATGCATTTTGTCTCCCCGGATACGGCCAATGTCGGCGGGGACGGCTCTTCCCACAATGTCCAGGATCCACTGCCATGCGCCTTCCTTGTTCTATTTTAGACTACCCGTCGCTTATTGACGGGTAAGGTGAAATTGGTTGCTTCGTCTCTTTTTTCTTCGACCAGGCTTGTGTGGACTGGCCTGTGCGATCGTCGTGTTCATTCCCAAGCTCTTCATTATGACCGCCATCAGCTTCTACTGTTTGAAGTCTGATATCAGTATAAGTACTGATTGTAGCTTTTCGGGTGGCTGTGGGTGTGAAGTTGAAGTTGGATCGCGAAGCCAGAGTGCAGTTGTCGTCCCTTGTCGAATGGTTGCCAGTGCCCTGGCTGGGGAGTGGGAGGAAGTTGTGGAGAGTAGGGGCAGGGGAGGAAGATGAGTACATAAGTATGTAGTGGAGTGGAATGGACGTGGGGGAGAGACTCAATTATGCTACCCGGTGCCCGTACGTGTAATTTACACAAGGGATGGGAGCGCGGACATCCAGCTGGACTTGCCACTGGACATTTGTGCCTACGCCTATAGATTTGAAATCTCAAAGCACTAACAATAACGATTACAGGCAAGATGGCCGAGCGGTCTAAGGCGCTGTGTTCAGGATATCTGAGTATCGCAGTCCGAAAGGGCGTGGGTTCGAATCCCACTCTTGTCACTAAACTTTTGCTATTTTTTCTGATTCCATTGTGGAAACTACCTTTCATTTCTTTCTTTTTGCTTCTTAGGAATTGAGACGAAACGAATTCGAGACTTTGCTTAAATGGTATAGTTGAATAGATGTAGGAACTCGAGGTATCTAATTGTAAAATCGGGAAAGTACAACTAGAGTGTTACGATGGGTTGGTGGGAACGGTAAGGGTAGCTGAAAGGGTCTAGATAATAATTGAAAAGCATGTTTCAACTTTCAAGATCCAAGTTACAATATTCAAGATCGGGAGTGCCATGATCAGAAAGAATAGGTAATGGATGTGGCAACACCTAGGAACGTTAACCGTAGGTTTCGACAAGCAAACAAACTAGTGATGAATTGAATATAAATATATAGGTATATATATTAGCCAGGCACAAACCTCATAATCAGACTCACAGAAACTGACAAAATTTAGAGATCATCAAATCCTCATAAGGACCATTCAACCTCCCTATCAACTCTTCACAAACAGACACAACACCTGCTTCAACCTAGAGTCTACTAGCAGCAGCCAAACTTCTCTCCCCATCAACCAACACACACCACCCCTCCCCTCCCCAGCCTCCCTTCCCAGCCACGACCGCCTGGAAATTCTCATTCGCATATGCCAACACCTCATCATTGAAAGTTCCCGGCTGGAGCCAGACAGCAGGCACGCCGAGCTCCTTGGCCTCCTGGAGCGTCTTGAGCGTGATGGCGGGACCAGTAATGATAGAAACCGAAGTCTCCTTGGGGTTCTCGAGCTCCGAAAGGGACTTGATGGCGGGGTAGGGTTGCCCGTTGACGGTGAGGGTGGCGCCTTGGGGGTTGATGGGCGTGGCGGGAAGATCACGGTCTGCGTACCATTTGAAGACTGGATGGGTGTTAGTGGTGTGTGGACAATGTGGGTGGAGGTTGTGGATAAGGGATAGGGATACGGAAGAAGAATAGGACAAAACGAACCTTTGTAACCGAACTTCTCCGTGTTAGTGCTGGCGCCGACTACGGCGAACTTGGGAGAGGAGAAGAAGATCTTGGCGGTTGCGTCGCTGGCGGACATTTTGAGGTTTGGTGTTGACGTAAAGAAGTGGTGTTGTTGATAGCTTGGAGTGATAAAGTGTGGTAGTTGCTCTTGAAAGCGGGCTGGATATCTTGTGCTAGGTTTGAGGATGTGTTTTAGAAACACAAAAGGAGACTGCGATACCAGGGACATAAGGTCGGTTTATATGTTTGCCGGAAAGACTAGTTAGTGCCTGACAAATAATCAAAGTTGCACCAAGGTGAGCTAAGGTAGTCAAGTTGCCCACTCTATTCTAGGACATGTCTCCATGGCGACATTCGGGTGTTGATGGAGTTAGTTGACCTCGCCGTCGAGGTGATGCTATTTTCCCGTGTCTACGCCCCCTGGGCCCCTGAGCAGATCCCGTAGGAAGCTAACCACTCAAACAGCCATATCCCAGGCAACCCCGCGCTATCTACGAGGACCCCGATGACGTGCCCACCGCGTGCCGTAGGGGTACATGTGATGTTGGTGCGCTCAGCCCCCACCACAACTAATCAGTAATTGATCCTGATGGTTTCTTGTGTAACTGTATATCTTCAGATGTTGGATTATCGACATTTGTCCAATGGTGATATTGTCCATCGAATGCCGGTTCCTGATTTGGAATTGGAGTCCCAATGTTGCAGTTGCTGTTCGGTGAATCAAGGCCAGGTGATGTAACGCAACCGAGGCTTCGACGGAAATCGTCGGATCCGTGAACTTCGGCGATCAGTAACTTGTTCAGAGAACCAAAGGATAATTCGGAATGCCGGCGCGGGTGATGCCTGGAAGGAGCGAGCCAAGGAAGGATGATAAGGATGTCGCCATCCATGAGCCGTCTCAACGCCTCGGTATCGGATATAAAAAGCCTTGTGCCGTTGACAGGATAATTCAGTCTGCCTGTTTCCCCAGACAATATTGGTATCGCAACATCAGGCACGGAATTTCTTCAACGGACTATCTTACTGACCACTCGGATTTAATTTGGATCAATTGTTCGTGATTTAGTGTGTTTGTTAGGGTGGTCTTTGAGAATGTCCATCTTCGGGTAAGTCTCCACCTCTTGTTTACTTGCCTACTGACAGCATTGGCGCATTGCTTACTGTAATCATTGACATGTTCCCACGATAGCCGCTCGACGTACTCCTCTGCTGGGTATGCTGCCTTTCGGCCCTCATATCCCTCGGTTCTTTACGACCGGGTGTTGAGATTTCACGGCAAAGAGGCCCCTTCCTTCCCATCACCATCGTCGTCTTCGCCGGCAGCTGGAACACTGCTGGACCTTGGCTGCGGGCATGGCTTGGTGGCGCGCGCACTCGCTCCCTATTTCAGCCGTGTTATCGCCCTTGATCCTTCGGCCGGCATGATTGAACAGGCTCGCAAGCTGACCGGCGACAACTCCAAGATTACGTTCAAGCAAGGCGGAGCCGAGGACCTTTCTTTCCTTGACGACAATGCCGTTGACTGTGTGGTTGCTGGCCAAGCGGCGCATTGGTTTGACTACTCCAAGGTCTGGCCAGCACTTGCACGGGTCGTGAAGCGCGGCGGAACCCTGGCTTTCTGGGGTTACAAGGACCACATCATCGTTGGGCGACCGGAAACAACGCCCATCTTTGACAGGTTCATCTACGGCGAGACGGAGCCGGCGCCGGGCGTGGAAAGCATGATGCGTTTTTGGGAACAGCCCGGCCGGAACATATTACGGGATTCACTGCGGGAGGTAGTTCCTCCCGAGACGGAATGGGAACATGTGGCCCGCATTGCTTGGGATCCCAATCATGAGACGGGCGACATTAGCGATGCTCCGGAAGAGGCCACTTGGTTGCGTCGGAGGCTCAAGTTGGGCGAGTTGGCGAGCTATATTCGCACGTTCAGTGCCTTCAGTGGTTGGAGAAGCGCCCATCCCGAGATGAAGTGCAGGGCGGACGGAGGAGAGGGCGACATTGTTGACTTGATGTTTGACGAGGTTGTTGCTGCGGTGCCGGAATGGAAAGCGGCGGGGGATCGATGGGCCGAAATCGAGGTTGATGCTGTTTGGGGAACCGCTTTGTTGATGGCGAAGAGACGATGAATTGGTGGTGTATGATTATTAGAATCGCGGTAAATCCGTCAACGTGTGTCGTACCCCTTTTGATAGGTAGGATATCAGGATTCAGAAGGAGACGATACTGTACTGTACAGTGGTGGCTGACGTTGAACTTGCTATCCGGGCAGTGTCACCGGCCCCCTTGCTTGACCAAAGTGCCCTCTGTTGATGTCTCTCTCGATTGGGCTAGCTAGCGGGCATGCAGTGCTGCTGTATCGCGAGTTGTCACCGGTGGGTGGTTGCCCTCCATTGGCTGCCACCGCGACTGGGATGCGGGCGCATAAGGTCGGGTACTGCGCAATGGCACAGACCAGTCAGCACAACTCCCTGTCCGCAGCTCATTTCGCGGCGGGAAGGGAAGCCCAAACAGGCGAGGGGGAACAGCCTGGAAAATCGATCGCCCACTCCTTTTGCATCTAGCCTTGGTTCGCTTCTTGACCGTTCTTCTGAATAGCATCATCTTTCGCATCGAATCCATCAGCCAGCGTTTTTGCACCGACTAGCCCTTGCATCCTCTTTTGCGCATTCAACAACATTCACCCCTGAGACACAATGGTAAGTGGACCTGTCCCTGTTCGTCCGCCGCGGGCACTGGCACGCGCGCGCCCCTCTCCATCCCTCCATCCCAACCCCGACGCACGGAAACAGAAAGCATGCGAAAGCAAGAGCCAGGAACCCCGCGGTTGCCCATGACAACAAAGGCACAAGGTGCCACAACCTTGGAAGCCGCAGCGCTCTGCGTTGAATCGGAGCACTACCTGTAAAATGCGCCTGCGCCCGGCTTGAGCGTTGAGCTGCAAGGTCCTGCTTCGGCATCCATCCATCACAGATCAAAAACACCATTCATTTTGCCAACTTTCGATCGCATTGCTGCTCCCTTGCCGCTTGGGTTTCTGCGCCTCGTTCTCGCAACCATCGCCCTCGTCCTCTCGATTGCCGACTTTAGCACGATCGCAAGCCAGCGCTTTTGCTTACGCTCAACCTACCGCGATTTATTACATACCCGCATTCTTGAAAGGACATTTCTTTGCGACAGCGCAACTCAGGAATCATGGCATCTAACCAGTTCGACGGTCAGGCTTCTACCAACTACAAGGAGGCGTTCTCCCTGTTCGACAAGCGCGGCAACGGCCGTGTTGCCCTCGACAGCTTGGGTGACCTGCTCCGCGCTTGCGGCCAGAACCCCACGCTCGCCGAGATCCGCGAGCTCGAGAAGAACGTTGGTGGTGACTGTGAGTAATACCCGAGCGCAAACAAGTAATTCATCAGAGATTCGTTACTAACAGATGCCCTTTTCATCCGACAGTCGACTTCGAGACCTTCCAGCGCGTCCTCAACCGGCCAGGTGGCTTCCGTGATCCCGGCGAGCCCGAAGAGTACTGCCGCGGTTTCCAGGTGTTTGATAAGGACATGACGGGTTTCATCGGCGTTGGACAGCTCAAGTACATCTTGACAAACCTTGGCGAGAAGATGACGGACGAGGAGGTAGACGAGCTCCTCAAGGCCGTTGATACCAGCTCCGGCCAGGTGAACTATACCGGTATGTCAGCCTCAGCACTTGCTGTTTGCTTGTCATTTGCGCGGAATCTAGGAGTCTCGACTAACGATATTTGTGTGACGCAAACAGAGCTCGTCCGGACCATCCTTGCCAACTAAAATATCGAGTAGAGGTGGTACGGAATGATGACGAGGGAAACTGGGTTTGGAGGCCAAACATCACGGGGCATAGTTGAAGAGGAATCGCGGGACAAATCCGTCCAAGGAGAAGGCGTCATATACCATCTATTACTGGGAAATCGCATGTGTTATAATCCAGGCAGGCGTCGGAGTCTTGATAAGATATGAATTTGGACATATCATTTACCGGGAACTGAAAGGCTTTCCGGACGTGTGTCTTAACCAACTGCGCTAGATTGGGTTCCACGCCTGATCTTTCTTCCGTCCCCTTCTCTTGCGTGACGGAGGTGTGTTTACAAGTGCACGTTGTTTGCCCAGTGCTCAGCAGTACAATATTCGTCATGAAACCGTTTCCGCTCTACTCGAAAAAGGGCTCGACCCTGTCAGTTTGGTGTGGGTAAGGCAAGAGACATGAAGCATCACGAAGGATGAATATGAGAAAACTAGGCCATGGGGTTTACACAGTCACTGGAAACAAGGCCAAACACGTTTCCGTCTTGCTTCGAATTCGGGCTCAAAGGGGATGTGGGGATTTCGATGTCCCGTTTCCGGCCTTCAGTCTGGGTACGGTCAGGAAGTGGAAGCAGATTGTATTGCTTATCAGTATTTGTGTTGGATGACCAGAGCGGGTAACCAGTACTCAAATACTGCATTATCTAAAGCATCTATGTAATGTTCCTGCAGTAGGCTGGTAACTTACAATGTCCGGTCGCGGAAGCCCGACATCCTACGGGAAATGGACATTTCCCCAGCGGCTTGCATCGGTCTTGTCAATTATGGAGCCCCTGGCCTCCGCTGACGGCCATAAATCGTGCCTTCTTTTCCCTCGGCTAGTGAAGAACTGAAGGAACTGTCCTGAATGACACCATTTCTATCCCGTATTTGCAAAGCTGTGCATTTCCTTGACTGATCACGCAATTTGGCGAGAAATTTTCGGATCAAAATTCTGACGGGGAACTACGTTGCCGCCTCTTGTCTGTTCGACAGCCAAACCGATATCTACCAACAATCACGAAGACCGCGACGACGGACGACACTCAAACATACAAGCCGCGGACGACATCTGTTTGCCCTCAACAACATCGAAATCGATGATGACCACTGAGCAAATTTCGAAATTCACGCAAACGACAGACAGTTATAACGAAGACAGGCACCATCTGGATGGGTGGAACATGCTCCAACAATGGCTTCGAATGGGTGATTCACGTTGGGATGTGGAGGTATCTTGGGAGTTGCTTGGATCTATCGCACTGGACATATAAGCACGACATCTCGCCACGTTATCGACCATTTTCTTTCTATCATCATCAGCACCTGGGAAGGGACAGGAGAAACTCGTTCAGCTATCGTCACCGACCCTGACTTCATCTCTCGACTCACGCCTACGAAACGCCATGACAGGAATGTACGACAACCCACCCCAGCCCCCATGGCTCGGAAACCATACCCCAGAAAGCGTTACCGCCGCCTTCGAAGCATGGGCCGACAAACACCGTGCTGCGCTAAATGCGATCGTAGCCAATGTCAACCTGAGTGACCCGCAGACTGTCACATTTGAGAACGTCATGCGCCCCCAACTCGAGTTTGAGAATCAAAAGTTCTCGCACAACTTGCGCTTTTACCAGCACGTTTCTGAGAACAGCGATTTGCGGGAGACCACTCGCAAAATGGCAAAGTGGTACGATAACATCTGGACGGACATGAACATGCGCGAGGACGTCTTCCGTGCGAGAGAGGTTCTGTATAACAGATCTGGTCTCGCGGCAAGTAGGAAACAGAATCCCGCTCGGTACATAACCGAGGACATTGCAAAGAATGCAGGTTTTGAGGATGCTGAGAGTGCTATCGCTCTGGAGGAAGAGTGGAAAGAGGCCATCAGGTTAGGATTGGGTCTGCCGTCCAAACCTTAGCGTGATCGCTTCAATCAAATTCAAAAGCGCGTGAAGACAATCAAGAGCGAGTTCAAGAACCACCACGCTTCTGATAAAGGCTGCAACTGGTTTGCCCCTGCAGAGTTGGATGGCATGGACAACGATATTATTGACCAGTTGGCAAAGGGAACGGGCGAGAAAGAAGGCTGGCTCAAGGTCACCTTCGACCCCAGTCATTACGACATCTTTCTTAGAGACGTCAAGAACTCGGAGGCTCGAAAGCGCATGTGGATTGCCATGGAGAGCAAAGTACGCTATACATGGTAGGTGGTTGCTGATGCTTACAAAAGCCCACTGACAATGTCCCGTTAGTGCCCAGAAAACGTCCCGCTCTTCAAAGAAGCCATGCTTCTCCGAGACGAGGCTGCTCGCCTATTAGGGTACCCAGATCATGCCACATTGTGGATTGAAAGCCGAATGGCGAAGACACCTAGGGCTGTCAACAACTTGTTGAATGACTTACGAACCCGCCTTGCACCCCTCGCCACCAAAGAACTCAACCAACTATTGCAAGCCAAGAAGAAGGACTGCGAAACTCGAAACTTGCCGTTTGATGGCAGTTTTTATTACTGGGACTGGGCTTTCTACGCCTCCAAAATCTCCAAGCAAGAACATGACCTTGACAACAAGAAGGTTGCCGAATACTTCCCGATCGATTCCGCAATTACAGGCATGCTTTGCCTTTTTGGGGGGCTCTTTGGCATCGTTTTCGTTAGATTGGCTGCAGAGGACCTTGAGCGTATCTCCCCTACTGGCGTTTCCAAAGATGTCATGTATCACAGGGACACTATCATGTTTAGTGTCTGGAACGACGAATCCGAGGGTAATGACTTTCTGGGATACCTTTACATCGACGCCCATCCACGCGAGGGCAAATACCGACACGTAGCGAATTTCCCCCTGGAACTTGGGCACCAGAGAACGGACGGTACGAGGTTTTACCCATCCACGGCTATTGTTTGCAACTTCCCTGCGCCAACCAAGGACAAACCGTCACTCCTTAACCACGAACATGTTTGGGACATGGGATCCACTCTCTGGTTTCACGCACTCGCTTCTCTCGTCATCACGGGACAGCAGGCAAGCGAGACTTTGTCGAAGCTCCTAGCCAGATGCTTGAACATTGGACATGGAGAGTCGAGTATATCAAACGCATCAGCAAACATCATCTAACAGGCGAGCAGATGTCTGATGACATGGCCGAGCGGATTGCGGCAAGCAGACATTTCCTTCAGGCGTTGAGGAACTTGCGGCAGTTATCATCCGCGATGTTTGACATGGAGGTTCATTCGCCCAAGTCACGCGCTGCCCTTGAAAATATAGACTTTACCAAGCGATACAACGAATTGAGGAACGAACTAACAGGAATGAAGGGACCCGAAGCTATTGGTGAACCGATGTAAGCTCTATTGCAGTTGTTAATCTCGTTACTTCCTTTGTATCTTGATACGTATCTGACAATTCATATGGTAGGACGCATGGGCATGGCAATCTCCAGCATCTGTTTCATGAATATGATGCCGGATTATACAGTTACCATTGGTCTAACACCTACTCCTACGACATGTTTTACTACGCCTTTGCTAAAGATCCGATGGATAAATCTCAAGGTCATCGATTCAGACACACGGTTCTCGAAAAGGGCGCGTCGCAAGATGAAATGCTCATACTTGAGCAGTTCCTGGGTCGCAAGCCAACCACCGATGCGTTTTGCATGGAGCTGGGGCTGGTTGAATCTATGGAAGAACCGTTGTTGAAGGGAAGTTCCATCGCTGGACGAGACCCCGTCATTGAGGAGGGCGCCTCGAGTGAGGAGGATCCTGCCATTGAGCATCACCCTTTCTGAGGGAAGTCCCTCTGCTGGGGCAGATTCCATTGCCGATGGAGAGTCATCTGATGAGTGCGGTCGAGTTATCTAGGGCGACCCATCTGCTGAAGGCGGTCCAGTTGTTGAGACCACGTCACCGAGAGAGAGGATCCGCCACAAAACGAAGCATATTGCGGCACATTTCAGGAGGAACAGGATTTGATGAGAGCATGACAAGAATCACCGCCGCGTTGCTACAACGGTTTCTGTTCCATCAAGTTCGCTAACATATTGTGCCACGATATAGAACAGAAGAAGGAAATCAATTTCGAGGAGGTTATCTGGTTGGCTCAACTCTTCCCATTTCGACATGTGCATTCTTCCTTTCGATCACCATCCCCTCACATTCATGTCTCTGCCGAGTTGTTTTATTATCCTGCGTGCTGGGACATCCGAAGGAATGACTACCCGGTCCAGGCCTTTCTCCCGGCGGTGAGTTAGTCAGGTTCTCTCCATTCCCAATTATCCATGAGAGCAGGCTCAACATCAACATCCAGACTTTTCTGACAATATAATTCTTGTTGTCGACCCCATACACCTTATTAACCTTTCAACTTTGGTTCCCAAGCTCATCGACACTACAGCAGACTGGACAGATTTAGGCTAGGCAAGGCGACCCCAGATATGCACGGCCGATGATCGGAACCAAGCGCCCGCACGAGTGTCCACCTCCCTGGGTCCTGGCATGGCACCCTCCCCTGGACGGCGAAGGTACTTGAAAGGTACTTCGTAGAATCATCCATGTTCGTTAGATTCGGCCATGCGGCGACGGCGACGGCGTCCTATCCCGTTTCATCGATTGTTCAACCAAGATCATCAGGTCCGAGAGACACCAGAATGCTCTTGGCAATTGGAGTAACCTCGGGATCCGGTTACAGAGTTCAGAGCTTTGAGGCACCATCATTGGTCAGGCTCTCTGGGCGAGCCTAGCTGTGCATATCACCGAGGGTGTCCCGTGATAGTCCGTACTCCGTGGCTCCCATCGAGCGGCGGCGGCGCAACACCTCGTTACTAGTGCAAACGTTAACATTTGGTTCTTCTTCCCAAATTTCTTTCTCCCCCCGGGTGCTTACTACTCCGCCCGTTGATCATCATGTCCGTATACTAAACTTTCCTTGCGACTGATAAGCACCATCGAGAAAGCGTGAGATGTGAGACGTGAAATGAGCATGTTTGAGGCTCCTAGGCAAAGAGGCTAGCAAAACACACTAACGTGCGCTGGCTAAGCTCGGTCCGACTTGTACCATCCCGGGCAGATGATAAGGTAGGGTAAAGGGGAATTCCCCGGCCACTTGGCCATAGGCTAGCTAGGCTGCGGCTGTGACAGCTACATGTAACGACGCCAACATCACACCAACGGTTCTCGGAAGTTGGCGGTCGGAAATGGGATGGATGGTCAGTCGATCGAAATCGAAAGTGCGTACATTTCGATAGCCGCCGTTTCGGCATTTTGTAGGCGATGCTGACATGATGCTGAGCACCTGAAGCGTTGTCCCTACCTCTACGTAGCTTAACCTGTTTGGTGACCGTGGTGTGAACGACCAGCCAAGTCCTCGCTCGTCGCCGTCCACCGGAACGACTTCGTCTTGGCAACGATGACCTCGGATTTCGACCGTCTGTCCCCAACCTCACTGCCGTCGGTCAACCCGTTATCCTCCGGCTGAATTCCCCACGGCCGTCTGTTGTTCCCTCATTTCCCGAAACGACGGGATGTGAGATGGATGTGCAGATGGCAAGGAACAGACCGCGCATCGTCAATGTCACTTTGAAGATGGAAGAAACCGGAGGGGCAGCGGTACCATTGACTGACGCCAAGTCCCCGAACTAGACTACAGGGTTGTCGGTGTCAATTGTTTACTTCAACCCTTCCTCCCCCTTTTGCCTGCATTATCGTTCGGCACAATTAGTCGGCATCAGTTGAAGCACTAACCGACAACCGTTCTACCTACGTGTACTCACTCACCCGCCCTTTGCAATCTCCGAATCTCGTTGATCAGAACCCATTTTCCACACCAACCCTGAAACTCCAAACCCCAAAGTTCTCCAATCTTCCCCAAATTCCCAGGGTTCGCTCCTCCCCAACCCCCTCCCCAACTGCTCCAACTTGCTCGTTCCGCTGTGCCGTCTAACCCTCGTCAACTCCCACCCATCCGCGCGTTTTAACCTTAAGAGCCAATCACACCCTGTTCATCAAATCTGACGCGGCTAGCGGATTTTAGCTTTAACTTTATCCCCACCGCACTCAATTCCATCGGCACATGTTTTGGTTTGGACCTAACCCTAACCCCCGGCCTTTTCACTTAGTATCTACGAGTAGTATGCCGGCCGGGCGTCGTCGTTGACGTCCGCTGCGCTGCCTGCACTGCGTGCGGCATTTTCCAACCCTTTCGCTGGTGTCAGTCGATGATTACCTGGCATCTGCAACTTTTGGTACTAGCCTGATATGTAGTCATGCTCGGGTGAAGTATGCTAAGGTAAGGCCATGTTCATGCACTCGCGTCCGTTTTGGTAAAAGACTCATGAACCAGCGAGAGCATTTTTGTCTTCCTATAATGCCCGGTATTCTCCCCTCTCCCTCGGTCTCGGTTTGCATACCTACCTTGGATGATACGTATAGCAAGGCATAACATACATTTCTCGAACCAAATCACACATAATCAGGATATGTCATATGTACATACTTCCTTGTTACCTTATCAAAAACATACAGCGGCATACATACAAGCATGGAGTACGTGCGTGCTACTTTTACTGTCTTGCTAGTTTTTAACTGTCTTCACGAAACGTTCGGAACATTTCCATATGTACCTATCCCATCCGCACTTCCCGTGGAAAAAAAAAAAAAACCTGCTTACCTAAACTGGCTGTAAACCCCCAAGCACCCCAGTTCCCAGACACGACGGCGCAGGCGACGCAGATCAACCATCATATGTACACTAAACAAGTCACGCACGACTGGATAGAAAAGAAGAAGTGCCAAGTTCAACTTCCAGTTTCATGTATACTAAACGTACAGACCTTTGCCGCGTTTACCTCCCTTCGGATTTCATCCCGTCTTTTGTCGGTCTTGTTCCCTTAGTCGTCTTGTCCCGCTGTTAGGCGACGGTATCCCGTGATTGACCCCCCCGATATTCCGCTCCTAGACCCGTGTGAACAAATCGATCGTCACGACTGGTTGGGCATTATGTAAATTTTTCGCTCTGGGGAAAGCATATCCGTAGGGATTTTGGAAAACGTCACCCGAAAGTGCCTTTCCCCGGATTTACAAAATCGACTATACTACTCTAGGATTCGAATCTGTCTGGAACATTGCCATGGTAACTTGTAGTGTAGTAACAATGACACAAGTTTTGCGTGTTGAGAGGAGACGTGGCCGCGCGAAGGCTTGTCAAGGAGTCGAGATTGATCTTAGTACTCACTTGGCTGACGGGCTGGCTGGCGGGCTAAACTCTGACTACTGGGGTGAGGTCTGGCGGAGGGTTTCGAAGCCCCAGGATTGTTGAGAAAAGCTCCACCCAACACGAGAATCCTTCAAAAACTCGAGATATCGGGTGCGCGTGGCCAAGGAGAAAAAAAAGCTGTTAGGCTGGGAGTCAGAGTGGAAAATATGGCACAACAACAGGATGATTTTATAATCATGGGTTTTCTCTTGTTTTTGGCAAGGTATGTTCAGCGAACATTATACCTATAGAGTTTAGAGTATAGGTAGGATCTATCGATATTCCTGTGCCCATCGTCTCTATTGGTCACCCGCACTAAACAATGATTTGTAAACATATTCCGGTCATTAGGTACCTAGGTTACCTGTCCCGTCCGTCCCAATTTCGTTCAGTCCAGTCCCCCAGTGCGTTGGATCGTTCGTCCATCCATCATCCATCCCATCCTATCTTCGCGTCGTTCGTATAGTTGCCATGTCCCATGACTTTCCCATATAATACATGCATGCATAAAACGTTAAAAAAAGGTGGTGCACGCATCCAAACCACCAAAACAAAAACCTGGAAAAGCAATACCAATGCAGCAGCGCACCGCGACCACACCACGGTCTCAACTCCGCGCTGGTTTGCTTTGTGCCAAATCCTGAAACTCCGAAAATAGAAATACTCAAAACATTTCCCCAGGCCGACAAGTCTGAGGGGGTATACAAAAGGGGCAATCGCGGGTGAAGACAAACATCAATCACTGCGCAACTTTGATTAAATCATCCAAAAAAAACAGGATCATAAGCGTGCGTTGGGCCGGATTAAGCCAAGGGAGCACAGCTATAAGGCTTCGAAACCTTGCCATGGTCGTAACGGTCCATCTAAGAAGCAAGTATTAGCATTAGTGTGCAAAGAGTAAACAGGATGGCGGGCCAAACTTACAATGTCCTGAATAGCGGCGTAGGTACCAATACCAAGAATGCCCATGCCGATGACGAAGCAGAGCATGTTGAGGGCATCCAAGAAGTACTTCTTGCCCTGGCTCTTGGCATCGTTCCTGGTGATCTTGAAATACATCAAGGCAGGGAAGTAGAAGCTGAAACCGGAAATGAAGAGAGCCGAGCAGATGGCCAACAGATCAGAGAAGAAAGGGATGGCCTCAGCAATGACCCAGGCAATGAGAGTAATGCCAAAGTCAAAACCAAGCCAGACCATCCAACCCGCTGGGGTGTTGACATAGCGAATGACGTTGTTGGGCCAGATGCGCTCGATCAGATACCTGCTGACGACAACAGTGTTGATACTGCCAGAGATGAAGATGACGGGGAGGGCAATGCCGAAAGCAACCTTGGCGAGAAGAGGGCCAGCAGAGAGCAAGGCAGGAGACTGGACCTCGGGGCCGACGAAAGCGTAAACGACGCCACCAGTAACGGTGTAGATGAAGATTTCAATCAAGCCGAGAGCAACGATGGACTTCTTGTAGTCGGAGGGGGTGTGCATCTCATCCATAAAGCTGAACTGGCACATGGCGAAGCTGTAGGCGAAAACGATGTTGCTGACAGCAATGAAGCCCTCAGCGAGGCTAAGGTCCTCCTTGGGCCAGCAAGACCAGGGAACAGCAGCGAGGCCACCCTCCTGGTGGCTCGAGCGAATGCCAGTAGCAATCATGGTGATGAGGATGGCGGCGCAGATGGAAACGAAATCGATGTATCCAAGGATGGCAACCTCGGCGAAACTGGGAGGAATGGCAAGGAGGAAAAGAATGATGGCGGAGACAATGCCGAAGACGAGAGAGCAGGTCCCGTTGCCGTTATCCGTGATGGTGCCCCACATGATGGTGCCGGTGAGGACGTGGGAGCCGACGATGAAGATCAGCTGCAGAACAAACATGAAGCTGATGATTTCATATCCCCATCTTCCAAACATGACACGACCAACGTCGGCATAGTGGGCGATCTCAGGGTGCTTGAGCTTGGTTTGTCCGATAACGTGAGCCGTGTAGATGCAGATGAGTCCCATGCCGACAGAGAGGATAACACCAGGCACCATACCAAGGGTAGCGAAGGCGCCGGGTAGCGAAAGAGAGCCGAGGGCAATAGCCTCGACGATGAGGACGACCGTCAGACGTTTCCAGCCGAGACGGTGGAACTTGGCATGGCCCTCCTGGGCCTCGGGCTCCTTGTCCATGATGCCGCCGCCCAAGCCGCGGACCTCGCCAACATGCTCATCGTTCGACTCTGGGTACGGCATGATGGCGTTTGGGTCATTCTTTTTTGTCTCGTATTGTGAGTCCATGTTGGGTGGTGAAGAGGCCTTGTTGAAGGCCTTTGTCGACAGTGGCTTGGTTTTCGCTTCTCAAGCTGTTTGGATGGCTATAGAGGGAGGGAAAGAGAAAATGCTGTCTGGGAGCCCAGGCAGATAAATATGGATGGGGGTACGGACAACAAGCGAAAAGACCAACAGACGATCCAAGGTCTGAGAGACAGGATGAACTGCGGGGGACCGGGGCAGATTAAGTACTAAAGAAGAGGGATGGAGAAGGCGGATGCCGGATGAGACAGGTACTTGCGAGGTACGTGAGAGGGAAGAGCGACATATAAGCACGCCGCGTTGGGATGCGCTTGGGGCGAGGCGGATCTCGTGCAGACGACGCACTAGCAGTTGCAACCTGGAAGTCGACGAGTCAGGGACAATCCGATGGAGCCTCTCCAACTGGCCTACTAATTGGAATGCGTACACGTAGTGTACACTACACAATCTGGTCGCCGCCGCACTCCGGAATTGCCGAAAAGGATCATCCTCGAATACCTTTCTCCAAACGACCAGCGATCTCGGCGAATGAAAAGACAGCAAAAACCAGGTACACCTTGCACTTGCTGTCTTGCCTTGCCCTTGCCCTGAAGCTGTCCACTTCCTCACTGCTCTTGCCAGAACTGCTCCTGCTGCTCTGAGACTGCACTGGCAGACTGGCGATTGCTTCTCTTTTCTGACCGTTGCCGGACGCTCCTGCTACCTCATTATCTAGAGGATGATTTGAACTGGCAGCCAGCATTGCTCTTCCAGCTTCACGGACATACATCATATGTGCAGACTGCAGTGCGTTGGACAACTAAGCTTGATAAAGCATGCCCTTCGGACCTCACCATAGCACAGACAACAAGGCCAAACCAACTCAAGCCTTGACTGCGACTGATACATAATGCGTACGATATGCGTACAATAGCTGACCACGTGCTGACCTCTGCAGGCCGGTGGTTCTAGACAGGGCTTGTGATGATGCTGGTGGTGAAGTTGTGTTCTGGTCGCCTGGGCAAAGGCGAACCCAGGATACCAGATCCAGCTGCTCGGTCACTTGAAGAGGCAGGTGGGCGCGTGGGATGCTCGAAGAAGCTGGCCGGCTTGAGGCTTCCCGGACAATAACCATTCTATTAGTCATGACGGTGGACCTCTTGGGGAAGTCTGACAGGGAGGTGGTGAGAAATCGAATGGGAGGTGAGAGCAAGCGGAACCAGCACCCACTCGTCAGCAGTGGATGCAACAGTCGAACCCGCGATGGTGGCAAAGAGAGCAAAGCCCGACCGGGATTGCAACTGGAGACCCGGAGAGAAGCCCACTTGGTGCGCGAGGTGGATGAAGCGAGTGGGACGTGAAAGCCCAACAGACAACCTTAAAGTAGCGCCGGCATTGCTCCAGCTCCACGACTTTTTTTTTCTCCCATGTCCGCGCTACATATCCCGAGAAGGCGATTGGAGAATGGCTGTTTTGCCTGTTGCGCGTGGACCATGTCCGGCCGATGTACCTTCTGAGTACACCATTTTCACCACCCGAGAACCATCGCATTGCGTGGTGGCAGGGAGGGCGACGAGGGTCCGCGGCGGAGCGGTGGACTCTTTTCTCGGAGGGGCAGATAGCGCTGCAGGGACCATTAGTAAAAGCTGCACATAATTCCATGCCGTCAGCTACTTTGTTATCGTTGCAAGTGCAAGCTCCCGTCCAACACAATCTTTGATGGTGCGGGCTTTCCCTGGCTGTGCCTGGCAGCGTTTCTCTGAGCAATGAACACAGTTAGGTTTGGTTTTAGAATTGTTCCAAATGTTCGACGAGTGGGTGTCTGCACGAGATTTTAGGGTTTGGGGCACGCTAGAGGAGCTTTATGACGACATGAATTGTGGGGAATGTGTCGGGGTCAGGGCCAGCCAGCTGTCCGTCACCACCCAAACCTCGACGACGTTCTGACTGGTGTCAGTCCTTTGAGTCGTACACTACCTAGATGTTGAATTTGGGAACACTGTGCTCGCCTCCAAGGGACTGGAATGAATGACGGAGACACGTACACCATTGATACGTTCTTCTGATGAAACTGAATTGCCTTGGCTAATGACCCAAGCCAGTGTGCAGATCTGGGGCAAGCAACACACGCCCGAGTCCCAGACCGTCGCCGGCGGTGCATCTCGTTCCTGGGATCAGACGCAGCACAGCTTCATCCTGGTCCAATTCACCAATCTTCAAGATTGGGTCGTCCTCGAAGACGACAAAACCTTGAGGCACCGTAATATCAACATGTAGCGACCCGTCTGCGGCCTGTCGTTCCAGGCTTAGTGGGACCGTATAGAATGCAATACAAAAGATGGTACTGTCCGTTGGATGACGACGGGAGGCGATGAGGCATGCAACTTGATTTCGGGAACTTTGGATGTGTTGCACTTGGGGATGAGTATCATGATGCACACGTGCCTAGATGAGAGGACGTTATCCGTCATTCGTGCCCAGGAATGCGGCTGATTCCAGATCGTGGGGGATAGCGGTTTGTCTACCAGATTGGCTACCGTGTAACCCAGCTACTGTACGTGCGTACTTCTAGAATGCGACACGCGTTTGAATGGTGCATCTGGGCTGACGCATCAAGGATTCCATTTCAGGAAGGCCAAGCTACTACAGTAGATACCCCTGCTTCTACAAGGAATCCGGGCAGCCATTTTTCTTGCATTTAATGGGGATCTTGCAGAAGGGGGGGAGGGTGCACGGACCACAAAAGGGAATTTGGGGTTCGGGTAAGGAAAGTTCTAGTAAGCTGGCGCTTAGCTAACGGTTCAATCGGTCGATTTCTATTGGCTGACAGCTCTTCTTGGCGGCCCGACATCCCCTGTCAGCCCCCCTGCAGCTGCAAATCTGGGCTGTCAGTCTTGCAATTTGCAATTTGCAGCTTCAGTATGGGAAAATAATTCGGGCAGGAAATTTCTTGCATTTAATAGGGATTTTGCAGAAGGGGGGGGTTGTAGAAGCAGGGGTATCTACTGTACTGCACGAACCAACAAATCCTCCGATATCTTCATGTTCCAGAGGTTGGTAGCGTAATTGCGCCCAGTCTTCCCTTCTTGATGACTCCTTCTGCTTTTCCGGTTCTAGATCTATACAGGTCGACCCAAGTGATGCCTGTTCCATGGTGTCGTGTATCTGGGGTACTGGGGCTAGAGAATGGACGTCTGTCACGTGTGCATTCTCTCCAAGGTCCAGGTTGAACCCCAGACCATCCAATACATCAGTTGAGACCGGTACCTAGCACAGACATTACACCACCGCAAAGCTAGGGAACCATCTGTTGGAGAGATTCGAGGGGCACGAACAAAGTTTGTGGGTGGAACTAGGTTGGACGAACCGGTCAATGCGTTATTCCAATAGCACCGTCGGCACAATAGCCTCTGCGAGTTCGGCATCCACCGCGGCTTGTACCTGCAAGATAACCCGACAATGAACAAACTAACTATCTGGATTTCACAGACGACTGCAATAGTATGGCCTAGACTAATGTAGAAACGTTTGGCCATCAACGCACTTGGATGCTCAGCAGTCCTGGAAACCACTAAGATAACGGCTGCCGTGCCAAGAGAGTCATGGATCGGATCTTTGTAAGCAAGGGCCCGCTCCGCTCCGCTCGCTAGTCCGCCGAGCGATAATCTCATGTGGGGAGAATCGGACGAAAGAAGCCCGCCATGACCCCCACTGCTTTGCTACCTTACTCTGACCGGTATCGGAAAAGGTGGATCTTTTCTCAAGTTTGCAAGTGAAGCGAGCGGGTGGACAAGAGGTACACGCTACACTACACACACTAGTGGACTTGGCTGGGTTGTTCTCGATGGCTTCTTTCCGGCTTCTTTTGCTGTGCCTTTGTGGCTCGTTCTGAAATGGTCCGGACTTTGAGTTTCGATGGGTGTTGATCAGACCAGCCGAATCTCGACCTGCCGTGTTAGTGACGGGTATGTAATTGTACGGATCGTTGGGTCCTCTTGGTAAACCATCTCAAACTATGGTCATCGGCTTTGGTTGGGGGGGGGGGGAGTGGGAAGACTGGATCGTTCAGTTGGGTGGTTGGAGTTTTCGGATTGTGGACTGGAAGGCCCCAACACCCAGACACGGCAGGTCGGAGTATCCGTGCCCGATCCTGTCGGGATGGATGATGGGACCTAGGGGTCGGCCTTTCTTTCCTGACGCTGGGTCAGTGACAGTAATTACCGTCAGTGAATGGAAAAAATGGAATACCTTACCGCGCCAAGCAATCTTATCGATAAATCTTGATAGAGTTCTGGTTGTGGTTGGCTACTTACAGTATCACGGCTCATCAGAAACTGAAAGGTGCACGGACTCGTACACGGGCTCCTGACGTCTGGTAAGTATGGTAAACGGTCAGGAATTGAAAAAATGCTAGATTTACCGAAAATACCGACCTCTAATGGGACCTGGACTCGTTCAAGTATTTTCTTGGCGCTCCCGTGTCAAGAAATAAGCCACGTGCCGATAAGGATGTTCTTTATCAGCTCTTAGCCACAGCCTTGCGTGTCCCCGGTGATGTCGGTTTACATGTAAACAAACAGCGAGCCTGGGCAACACCCAATCGCGTCGCCGATCGGCCTGCCGATTGTTTTGTCATTGCAACTTCCTCAACAGCGTATCTCCCCCCACCACCGTCCGCCTCAACCATTGTGCGCATTGTCTTGCGCAGCGTGAAGGAACAACAAAATCAGGATTTGACAAAATATTCGAAATTGACGCATTATTATTGTTCAATCAACCTCCGAAATATGTATCGGTTTCGCGACTAAACCACCAAATCCGATTCCGTTTGCGACAGCCTCGACCTTTGCGCGATCACATTCCCAGCTACTGGCCTTCGCTCAGCCAAGCGGGACAAGAGACATCACCGTTACTACCAAGAAACAAGGCTGATTCCGACAATTCTTCTCGCGAAATAACGTTCCTGTACGAATCGACCTCCGGCCGCAACGGCGCATCCGCGACCATGACAGACTACTTCATCTACGAAAATCGTCTAGTGTCTTTTGATGGGCAGCCCCTGGCAAACAAAGATGGGATACCTCCCGCTGATTCCCGAGGCAAGCTGGTAAAATGGCCACATAAGTCTTTATCAGCGGATGAGGTCAGTGAACGGCACCGGAGGGAGGCAGCAGGTTGACAAAGCCTGAGTGGAAGAGGAGACTGACCGAACCGAACTTCTAGCTCGCAAAAGCCGGATTTTACTTTGATCCTATGGTCACTAGTCCCGACAATGTAACATGCTTTTTGTGCGAGAATTCCTTTGATGGCTGGACGCCTGGAGACCATCCAATCCAAGAACATCTGAAACATTCACCATTTTGCGGCTGGGCTGTGACGGCAGCGGTCGAAGCGAATCTTGGAGACTATGGGAAGATGCACCCTCTGGAACCGATTCTTGTCGATGCGCGGAAGGCTACCTTTGGGGGGAAGTGGCCTTACGAATCCAAGAGGGGATTCAAGTGCAAGTCAAAGCAAGTAAGCATTCCCTTGCACTTGCCCGAATCGAAGGAACATAAGCTAACTGGTCGCAGCTTGCCGAAGCTGGCTGGAAATTCGCACCAACAATCGAGGATGAAGACATGACAGTTTGTCCATATTGCCTGCTAGGACTTAGCGGTTGGGAACCTGGTGACAAAGCAATGTAAGAAGCATTCCCCTCCATCTGGCAAATATCTACCGCAATCAACTCACAGGAAACTTAGCGACGAACACCAGAGACGACAACCTCAATGTGCGTTTTTCCGTCTTCAGGAGGAATTACCACCACCGAAGAAGCCCACGAAAAGAGCCAAAACAGCCAGGACATCCAAGGTCGCCCACCGCCTTTCTGTCCAGCCTGTCGGCATCCCCACTGCAGAAACCTCGGATCAAGTATCCGCCTCAGACACCGCGGGCGGCCTTGAGGATATCATCATGGCGCCAACCACGCGAGCAGCAAAGAGCAAAAAGGCAACTACTAGGAGTCGAAAAGCGAAAGCCCAGAAGAAGGAAGCAGAGCCCAAGGCAACCTTAAAGGACAAACCAGCAGACGAACAATTGGCTGCTGAAGAACCACCAAATGGACGGAAGCGGGGAAGCGAGTCGATTTCCGACTCTGTGGACTCCAACCCGGAGGCGCCTCCGCAGAAGAAGCGGGCAACACGAACAGGAGGAGCTGCGATTACTGATGTTTCCACTTCAGCCGTGGAATCACAGGACAATGACATTGTCGATGCACCATCTCCCAAACAAACAGCTACCCGCAAGAGAGCGCCCGCCAAAGGAACACAGAACTTGCGGAAAAGCTCGCGAGTTTCTCTGCGGCACTCACATTCGACAACAGCGCCGCAGACAGATTTGTCGAATGATGAGGGCGTCAATCGTCAGATGGACAGTGATGACGCCGATATTGGTCCAGAACGCAAAGCGCAGGATGCAAAATCACAACAGGAAGCGAATGCTGAGGATCCAATCTATTCATCCGACATCCCCCTCCCCAAAGATAGTCGTAAAGTAGCTGCCCAGAGGATGTCTAAGCAAGCGAAAAGGATCCAACAGTCTCTTCCATTATCCGATCCTATCGACGAACTGACGAGCGGACCTACTGCTGTGCCCGAAGCTACATCTATAGTGCCTCAAATAGCAGAGCCCGAGCTAGGATCTGGAGAGGATCCTGATATAACCTTGGTCTCAAAAAGTAGCGACCGACCAAGTACGGTCAAGCGGGGAAGGGGACGCCCATCAAAAAAGTCTACATCTTCCCATGCGTCAAGCGAAGTGGCAGAGCAGCAGCGAACTTCATCTGGGATCCCGCTTCCGGAGGCCCAAGCCCCGGTCGAGACCCAGGCCGAGCCTGAAACCGAGCGCCGCTTATCAGCTTCAACTCCGAAAGAGGCGGGCGTTGAAGCGGCAACAGAAGAACCGGTTCCGGAACCTACGCCCCGGGCCTCCCCTCTTAGAGCGGCCGTTACTCGTGTTGCGCCGACACCAGCCAAAATGAACAAGCCTCTTCCTCCGCCGCCATCTGAGTCCCCAGATCACCTGTCTCAGCCGCTTGCTACACCTCAGGCACCTACAGTCGCGCGTGTACCTCAAGAACAGCCAAGCGTATACCGCTCGCCTTCAATGCAATCCTCAAATGCAGAGAACCGACCCCCATCGCCGAAGCAATTGACCCCAATAGTCGAACGTCATGCTCTAGCACCAATGGCCACCACACCAGACAGGCCCACTTCTCCTTGCAAACGGACGATTCTGGGTGCCCTTCAAAGCACTAAGCCTTGGACCGCGGCGGATTTAGACAATATTTTCTCGCCCAACAAGAATGACTACGGCAAGGAAGACGGCATTGACAAACTCTTGCACAAGGGCAGTGAGCTCACGAGCCCGGAGAAGCGGATGACCGTGGAGGAGTGGATCTATCATAATGCCAACTTGGCCGAGCAGAAACTGAAGAGGGAATGCGAGGAGATGGTCCTGCTGTTTGAGAAGCAGGGTGCTAGAGCGATGGAAGCTTTGGAGGGGCTTGTCGTCGAGTAGCGAATGAGTGGCACGACCCTTGGGCACCTGATTATCAGCATAGAAGGACGAGACGTGTGGATTTGCATACTAAATTCCGCTTCTGGTTCAAGGTCGGGCAAATTCTGTGTGTGTGATACCAGGTAATGGACATGGAATTTGCGTGATGCGTTACATAGCAAGCTTATTGTGTCAGTGACTCTGGCTTCTGGTTTGAGTAGCATGGAAGGCGTCATTCGACGCCCGGTTAGACGATGTAGAGATAGCATTGTTGGTGGCGTTACAATGGAATTGCACAATAGTGTGCATCGCAACAAAACAAGCCCTAAAGTTACAGCTGCAGGTTCTCTAGATGATGCTGGGTTGGGGACTTGAACTAAAGAGCGAGTGTGACGAAAGTGTTTTTTTTTTTTTTTTTTTTTTTTTTTTTTTTTTTTTTTTTCATTAGCGGGCGGTTAGTGGTTATGAAAGCGTTTACACCAAGAAGTAGAACGAGAACTGGTCAACGACCTGGCGAGATAGCGAGTAAGAAACATTATAGGGCAACAAGAGGGCAGAAAATGAACATATATAATATCTGACTCTAGTAGTCTTTCAGACACAAACCGTGTCGATTCTGTTTAGGAGCTCCGTGTGGTTGTGACTTGCAACTGAAGTAATCGACGCGCAGGGGTTAGGGTTACTACACCGTCCGTTTTTTTTTTTGCGGCGCTGTCCATGACTTCATTGGGGCAGGCAGCCTTGTGAAACTACTTTGGTACCTTCACTACAGCCACCAATTACGAACCACGCGACGCGCTTCAACCTTTTGTTTCTTTGGTTGCCGGCTTCCATCAATTTCAATCTCGAAGGCGAAGACAGGATATACGGCAATTCTCCTGGCTGTAATCAATAAATAACCCCCTGTTTGCAAAGCCCTTTGCGCCGGCGTATCACAAAAGCACCACCAGCAACAACCATCACAAGGTACCGACCGGCATCGCAGTAGTAATAGCAGCGACAGCTCGACAGCTCCCCGTCGTCGTTGCACTCCCGTCGTCACAATGAGGCTGACGGCAGACCTTATCAACAACTCCCTTTCCTACCTCAATCCGCTCAAGGAGCGAGAGATAGACCTCCGAGGTGCGTTCCATCGAGAAGAGCAGATACTGCACGGTTGATCTTCAAGTTTCCAAAAGCGCGTACAAAGAACAGAGTTGATATATCGAAAACCTATGTTGGGTTGGGGTACATGCAATAGGACACAGAATACCTGCTATTGAGAACTTGGGCGTTGCTGGGGTAAGTGTCTCCCTCCTCCTGGTTCTTCCTCTACTGGCAGTACTGCTACTGGTAGCCCGTCGACCAAATTACCAATCCATGCAGTGTGCTAATCTGGTCGCTACTACAGCCCCACGATGCCATTGATTTCACCGACAACGATATCCAAGTGCTGGGCAACTTCCCGCTCTCTCCCCGCATACGCACCCTCCTGCTCGCCCGCAACAGGATCGCCCAGATCCAGTCGACCCTACCGAATGCGATCCCGAACCTGAAGAACCTCGTCCTGGCGTCCAATAACATTGGCGAGCTGGCGGATTTGGAGGTGTTGGGAAGGTTTCCTAGGCTCACGCACTTGGTCTTGATGGACAACCCCGTTACCAAGAAGGAGGTACGTCACACAACGCCCCTTCGTCGCCCAGTGTTAGGCGGCTGAGAAAGAGAGTCGGAGACGGGGATGGCACATGGAATGAATGTACGGAATGGCTGACAATGGTTTGTCGACACACAGAACTACCGCTACTGGGTCCTCTGGCTGTGCCCTCAGGTTCGCTTTCTCGATTACGTCAAGGTCAAGGACGCCGAGAGGCAAAAGGCGAAGGAGCTGTTTGGAACCGCTGATGAGCCGACGGAGTTGGCCAAGACGGTATGTACCTTGTCTTCTTTTTCAATGTCATGACAAACCTGCTAACATGTAAACAGATAAAGGGAATCAAGACCAAGACCTTTGACGTTGGCGCCAGCTCCGCCAACGGTGCGGCCGGCAATGGTCCTTCCTCGAAACTTTCGCGTCTCAAGCTTACAGAGAAAGAGAAGAAGAAGTTGCAGGATTTGATCAAGAAGGCCGACAGCTTGGAGGAAATCATCAGATTGGAGAAGGCGCTCAACGAGGGACGGCTGCCACCTGGCATTATCGCCGAGGATGACGATGCCATGGAGGAGTAAGGAGGAAGCAAGGTGATGAGCACCTGACGAACGTGGTAGATCAGGTTGCTATATGTTCGTGATATGATGGCTTGCAGAGGTGACGAAAAGGGGGAGGACGGCACTTCAAAGAGCTTACCATTTGTCGGCGTTCGGTTCTAGATGGGGTTTACTGCAAAATAACTGTATACCAAATTACGCAAATTTGTTGGTTTGAAACAGAGACACTGAAATATGATAGTGGTGTGATGATTTCACTGCAGCAATCGTAGCGGCCTTGAGGAAAGGGACGCTGGGATGAGCATACCAAGGGCCCATGGTGTTGATTCGGCAACTCTTCACCTCTTTAACTTGTTGTACTCACCCGGATATTCAACACGTCCATTCGGCTCTGTATGTATGGACAGTTGTTCAACTAACCCGTCATATCCACATCCCCATCATGACCCCGATATTGCTGTGACGCCGCCTGCCTCATCTCCATCTGCAACTGCGCGCTGGGATCCTCGTCCGACGTAGTAGCTGGCGGTGATGCCGACAAGATACCCCTATTCATACCGCTCATCACACCAGGAGTAGAACTGAACGGTCGTCCAGAAGCCGACGACATGCCCACCACACCCGTCGTGACACCCATATTGGTAATACCGGTATTAACCCCGCCAGCACCGAGTCCATTCACCGGCGCCGCCAGCCCTCCAATGCTTCCACTAACACCGCTTCCTGTACCAGCAGGCAACCCCCCATTCATAGACATCAAGATGGACGTTTGCTGCAACCCGCCGGACCCCTTTTGCTTCTTGGCATTCGGCAGCATCGCCATCCTATCCCGCTCATCTCCATGATCACCCACTTGTCCCTGCTCCAAAGACAGCATAACCCCCTCGGGAGCTGCCAGTCCTCCCATAACCGGTCCAGGCGCCAAAACGACCGCGGCGGCGGTCCCCGCAGGAGGAATCACAACGTCGCTCCCGCCCTTGACGCGGGCCCGGGCGGCCGCTGCTTGCGCCTTGATGGCTTTGTAGGAAGAAGTCTTGGGCACCACGTCCTCGAGGAACTCGAGGTTGTCGTGGTGGGAGACGGCAGCGGCCACGTCCTTGTATTGCACGTTGCGGCGAGGCTTGCGCTCGGCTTTGGCCATGTTCTGGGCTTCGGAGGCGAGGTGTTGGATGAACATTTCTGTTGCCAGAGTGATCACGAAAGCGGCATTGTTGGAGCAGACTGTGATGTCTGGATCTACGGCGATGATTTTTTTGACCCTTGTGACTGGGTGGAGAGGATGTGGTTAGTATATGTAGACTCACACGGAGTGAATGGGTGAGAGGAAGTTCAAGGGGACTGCTGGGTTTCCTTACGGGGCAGCTGGGTTTGGCCTGTGACTTCCTTTCTGGGAGGAATTGCTGTGGTATTGTACGGCATCTTGTTGGCAGAGAGAACGGCAGATCTCCAGGAGACAATGTGCGAGGTGATTCCAAGTTCGGAGTAAATTTTATATCGCTGAGGTGAGGGAGAAACCAGTTTGGGGTTCAGTTCTACTTTTCGTTCTAGACTGAGCTTCGAAGGTGCCGCCACCGAGGGTGTGACAAGTTTGTAAGATTGGCGGCCGATATGTCAAAAGTAATCGTGGGTCCTCTGGATGATCCGATCAAAGTCTACCCAGCTTTCCTTGGTTCAGAGAATGGTTGGACTTGAACCAGATCGACGGCAAGACGTTAAAGTGAAACGCGTAAAGACGCGATTAACAGAAGTGTTGCATCTTTTCCCAGACAACCCCATGGGTGGCTATAACATGGTACAGTACCAGGGGGCGGGCACCTTGGCGGCTCAGGGATTAGGTTGCCTGCCAAGGGGAGCCCAGGACCCCGGAAGCTGGGCGCTGGAGTTGGGACGTCACTCAGTTCAGCCTTGCAGTGATAGCTTCAGTGGACGATTACAGGCACCTGGGCGGCTGGAGGCGCAATCGATAACGGTGACAACCTGGAAGACAATAGGTATCATGAATACTTAGTACTTCTAGGTGCTGAGGAACAGCAAACAACTCGGACAAGCGCCCACCTATTTCGCACTTCCTATTTCAGTCCGAATGCCAGCGACATGATGTCTAGAGGCGGCCCAGGCGCCATGAATTCGCAACCCCGATCTACGTCGTTCTCGACGTCAGTGCCTCAGATCCCGAACCAGCGCGCTCGAAGACCATCCGTCAGCTCCCGGTTTTCCTACGCCGTGTCCATTGCCGAACAAGGAGAAGCCCAGACGGCCCAAGGAGTAGCAGCGCAACATCAAATCGAGGAGGAAATTGCGCAGATCAAGCGATACGAGGTCAGCAGCTAGCTTCGCTTGCTCCAGAGTTTGGGTTGTGCGATGCGACCGGGTCAGTTTGTGCGGCTACTAACATGGACCGAGTAGGACTTCACCACCATCGGTATGATACACCTTTGACATCAGAACTACTTCCGCCCGACCGGCCGGGCAGGCAGGCGCTGACGATAGACGACAGACTGGGTGCAAGATGCGGCGCGAGAACAACTGCGCCGAAAGGCGCGCCGAAAAAGAAATGCGGGGCTCTGGGACGCCGGCCGCTTCGACTGGCGACACAGGATACGGGAGTCTTACGATGCTGCCCAGGGCTGGATTGTCGTCACCATCATAGGCGCGGCAATTGGGGTCAATGCTGCTTTTCTCAACATTATCACCGAATGGCTTGCCGACATCAAGCTTGGCCATTGCAAGACTGCCTTCTATCTCAACGAGAATTTCTGTTGCTGGGGGGAGGACAACGGCTGCGATGACTGGCAAAAATGGACGGGTTTCTCACCCATCAACTACTTGATCTACATACTCTTTGCGGTTCGTAATACTTGGCTATCCCACGTCGGGCCATCTGAGAAGACCACCCCCCCACTAACAGCGAGGCTCTAGATCTTGTTCGCCTGCACATCAGCCACCCTGGTCAAGTCCTATGCCCCCTATGCCGCCGGCTCTGGCATTTCCGAGATCAAATGCATCATCGCCGGCTTCGTCATGAAGGGGTTTCTCGGTTTCTGGACCCTGGTCATCAAGTCCTTGGCCCTACCACTTGCCATCGGCTCCGGTCTCTCCGTTGGAAAGGAAGGGCCTAGCGTACACTACGCTGTGTGCACAGGAAATGTCATATCGAGGCTCTTCGCCAAGTATAGACGAAATGCATCCAAGACGCGTGAGATCCTCAGCGCTTGTGCTGCTGCAGGAGTTGCCGTCGCTTTCGGTAGCCCCATTGGAGGCGTGCTGTTCTCGCTCGAAGAGATGTCCAGCTATTTCCCTCTCAAGACCATGTGGCGTAGCTACTTCTGCGCCCTGGTTGCAACAGCCGTCCTGTCTGCCATGAATCCTTTCCGAACTGGGCAATTGGTCATGTTCCAGGTCCATTACGACAGATCGTGGCACTTCTTTGAGATTTTGTTCTTTATCCTACTGGGCATCTTTGGCGGTCTATACGGTGCCTTCGTCATGAAGTGGAATCTCAGGGTGCAAGCATTCCGCAAGAAGTACCTGACCAACTACGCTATTCTCGAAGCTACTCTGTTGGCGGCTGCCACGGCTATCGTGTGTTATCCGAACAGCTTTCTGAGAATCGACATGACCGAGAGCATGGAGATTCTTTTTCTTGAATGCGAAGGCGCTGAGGATTATCAAGGCCTCTGCGAGAGAGATCACCGCTTTCGCAACGTGGTTTCTTTGCTGCTAGCAACCGTCATCCGTATCTTGTTCGTCATTATTTCGTACGGCTGCAAGGTCCCAGCCGGTATTTTCGTGCCGTCCATGGCCATCGGTGCCTCCTTTGGCCGCTCAGTGGGCATCATTGTCCAAGCACTCCATGAAGCCAACCCGCAAAGCCCATTCTTCGCTGCTTGCTTGCCCGATGTGCCATGCATCACGCCGGGAACATACGCCTTCCTTGGTGCCGCCGCCGCTCTGAGTGGCATCATGCACATCACCGTTTCGGTGGTGGTCATCATGTTCGAGCTTACCGGCGCCCTCACCTACATCCTGCCAACCATGATTGTCGTTGGAGTAACCAAAGCCGTCAGCGAGCTGTTCGGCAAAGGTGGTATCGCAGACCGCATGATTTGGTTTAGCGGCTTTCCCTTCCTCGACAACAAGGAAGACCACAACCTCGGCGTACCCGTCTCGCACGCCATGATCAAGGATGTCACATCCATCCCCACCAATGGCATGACCCTCCAGCAAATCGAGGCTCTTCTCGCCGAGGACAACTACCAAGGCTTCCCGATCGTGGAAGATGAGCACTCCAAGATCCTCGTAGGCTACATCGGCCGTACGGAGCTACGCTACGCCGTCGACCGCGCAAAGCGTGAGAGAACACTCAGTCCTCAAGCCAAGTGCACCTTTGCTCCACCGCCCAGCGCAGATGTCACCACCCCCGGCGCTGACATCATAACACCCGGTCTTGTCCGCATGGACAGCTTCAACACCATCGGCTTCGCCGAGCCATCCACCACTGGCTCCGCTTCGTCCTCCTCTTCCTCCTCCAACTTCATCAACTTCAGCCGCTACGTAGACACCACCCCCGTTTCCGCTCACCCGCGCCTCCCCCTCGAAACCGTCATGGAACTCTTCCGCAAGATCGGTCCGCGTGTGATCCTGATTGAGTACCACGGCAAGCTGATGGGGCTTGTCACGGTGAAGGATTGCCTCAAGTATCAGTTCAAGGTCGAGGCTATGGAGGAGGTTGCTAACAATGGACAACACAGTGGGCATGGACAGGGTAATGGAGCGGAGCAACAGGGGGTTGTTAGTAATGACGAGAGACTGTGGGAGTTGATGCAGAGGGTTGCGGGGTGGGTGTCGGATAAGGTGTCGATCGCGAGTGGTGGGAGGATTCGGTTGAGGGATTCGTTGGATTTGCCTAGGGAGACGTTGGCTGGTGGTGCTGGTGCTCGCGTGGGAAGTGGTACTAATAGGACGGTGAGGAGTCAGGGAGGAGTCAGGGATGATCAGATACTGGATGGGACGGAAGATGAGGATGAAGACGGGGTTGAACTGGAGAATCGGCAGACGTACCCGCACGGATCTACGTCTAGGTAGCCATGGAGCGGGATGAAATTAGTGTGATGAGGCGGGCCAGACGGGTGGCATCGGTATATGAGTGTAATGTATGTAATGCCTGGCATTTTCTTCTGGTCGGGTATAGTGATAATAATTCGAGCGAGAAAGCGAATCACTCTGTAATAATATTATTACAGGCCAGACAGATAACGATGACAGACCGATTTCTATCGAGCTCTGGAACTGCACCTTCTCTGGCCTTATTGAAAGCAACAAGGTGTCGCTTACGTGTGCAGACCTAACCTCTTCCCTTTGCTTCTAACCTCAAAGTCCTTACCATGGCGAACGGCAGATAATCTCAGGGTCCTTTTTTCCACATTGCCAATCATTTAACAGTATCAACCGGTGTGACCCAAACAACGGTCTTTAAACCATTTCCAGAATCATGCTCTTGCTTGTCGTACTGTGTAAACACCGGTGAACGGTGAGACCGTCATGTCACCCTTAGTGAATAAATGAAGTACGCCTGACCTATGACGCCAAAGCGGGCGGTTGGTCGGCGGTTGCAGGGCTGGCTGTGTTATACATACACTACAGCCTCACAGTCCAGTAGCGTAGAGGGGCCAAGACAAACCACCATGTTTTGGTTATCTTGTCCCATCGTCTATAAGGGGCAGTAATAGCTGGCCCCCTTGGTTTAAAGGCTTCATCTACATCAAGTAATGATAAGGTAACCGAGGAGGCTGTTGAGGGCACCTGACAGGAGGTTAGTTAGGTTGTCCGAAAAATAGAGAAGAAAAAAAAGAAAGAAAGAAAGAAAGAAAAGTGACCGGCTTGTGGATGCACTGGTGTGTACTGGCATTGCGATTTTCTCTAGGCAATGAGGCAAGATAGTGAGTGGTATGTGTAGTTCAGGAGGCGAGAAGTAATGGAAGCGGTGATCCCGCCTTATCTCACTGAGACCGAAACAACTGCTCCTCACTTTTTTGAGTAGGTAGATACTTGCTTACCTCTATGTACATAGCACATGCTGGTTGATGGAAAGGGCAAAGTCTCGCGTACCCGTATGAACATAACGAATATCATCTACCTACCTAGGTAGGTAGGTTTTAGTGTTCAAGGTGCGGTACCTAAGTAGAGGTAGCCAACGACACATCCTAGTCTTTGTTTCTTACAGTGGTGGCCCAGGGGTACAAATCGAGTATCGTTACGGTGACTACCTACAGTGGCCATGAGTGGTACAATACACTGGTGTCCAGTAACATGCCCTGGCGAAGGCTACCCGTCCATACCAACGTAAACACGATGGGATGGGATGTCGTTCAAGAAGCCGCGCAATGCTTGTCTTTCACTGTACAACTGACCGCGGAACGATTGTTGTAGTCGTGGTTCATCTGAAGCTCGATTGCGGGGAAACCGCAGTTCGAAAAGATTCCAAGTCGCAACGAACGAAGTCGGAAGGGTGGGGACGACGTGTGCAGGGATAGTTGATGTTATGGGTTCCGTTCCACGATAGTCGCTGACAGAGTCGCTTTTTCTATTTTTTTTCTCCATGCGCTTGCGGAAACGCGGCCTTCAACAAGGGAAACACTGGACCCCGCCATACCAAAATGGTCACTTTCTCCACGCAATGGAAACGACGATGATGTCAAATATGCCATGGTTTCGTATGTTCGTTTTTTTACTTTGATTTTTTTCGCTTTTTCGAATCCAAAAAGAAGCAGCGAAGAAGCTGCTTAGTTACCTCGTCACATGGACCAGTGCCCAGTTCCCTTGCTCTTTCCCTAGCCGACCCACCTCACCGAAATCGGTCCTTTCCAAACAGGCATCGTTGCGCGGCTTCCCCCGACCTATCCGACCGCTGTCTCCGCCCAGAACTGCTGAGAAACGCCCGCAATCCCCATTCCATCCACGCGCTTTGGAAGATCGACACCGCCAGTTTTCGTCCTCCTTCTGATAGGTCATCTTGAACCTCTTCATCCTTCATCCTATCATCATCCAGCCCTGTCCTGTCTTACTCACGCTGATACCCCCTTTTGCCCATCAGCATCAACAACATCGTTACCGATCATCAGACTCCAAGCGACCACTTAGCTGGAAACGGTTGATGGCATCCCTCCATAAAACCTCAGTTCGCAAGCGTCAATATAGAGCCCATTGATCCCTCTTTTGTCACACAACATAACCGCTACCCCTCAAGCCAAGTCCAGACACCTAAGCATCTTTTGACTTGCTCAACAACCGCCTCTTTTTGCTGCAACTCTAGAGCTTCCTGTCCATCAACACCTTCCGCCCCTGTACTCATAAGAACGACCCCGACAATATGGCTGTCGGAATCACCCAGACCATGGCTGCAGCCACCACCACCGTCCCCCTCTGTCTCAAAGCTACCTTCAAGGAGACACCAAGCCTAAACAACTTCGATAAGCTCGTCCAGGCCTTGAAAGATGCCCTGGGACCGTCGTCGGGTTTGACTTCAGACGATGTCGATGTCGAACACCTTACTCGCTTGATGCTAGACTATCAAAGTGATGAGGTAGAATGGTCGAGGTTCGCCTTTGGTGATGCAAGCCGGGGGTACACCCGCAATCTGGTTGATGAAGGGAACGGGAAAAGCAACCTTGTGAGTAGCAGTCTGCCCGGTGCCTTATTTCCATGCATCCGTATTCCCCGTCCCTCATCAACAACGTGCCTTTCTGTATATTGTGTAATGCAATGTTCACTCGAACAAAACACTGACAGCAAACAATGAACAGCTCGTTCTAGTCTGGTCCCCAGGCAAAGGCTCACCCATCCACGACCACGGCAACGCCCACTGCCTAATGAAGATTCTCCAAGGCAACCTCACCGAAACCCGCTATGCCTTTCCCGACTCCACTTCATCATCATCCTCCTCCTCTCCCTCCTCAGAACCAGAACGAATGCAAGTTATTGCGGAAAAGGTCTACCGCGAAAACGAGGTGGCCTACATGGCCGACGAGCTTGGCGTGCACCGCGTGTGGAACCAAGACCCGGACAACTTTGCCGTCTCGTTGCACCTGTACACGCCGCCCAACGTAGCAAAGGGGGGCTGTCACATCTTTAACCCGGAGACGGGAAAGAAGAGCCATGTGCCCAAGTGCGGGTACTACTCGGCTTATGGGAAGAGGTTGAATGAGTAAGAAAAGAGAGACAGAAGAGATGAAAAGAGAGACGACATGCAAAAAGAGAGGAGATGATACTCAGTCGAGGTTGTAGTCGATGATGAGCATACACGATGGGTGGATGGATGATTGATAGATAGATGAAGAAGGTAAGGATCGGTGGCAGGTGATGAGCCTCGTTTTGTCGTCGAGTTGGAGTTGAGTGGAATTCGTTTGCATAGTTTGGTTTCGTTGGGCTGGATGGGGATATATAATGACGATGATGATGTCTCGTCAAGTCGAGGGAGGCGTTCGGTTGATGAGCGGTGATTCAGGGGCTATTGTTATTCCCAGGCTAGTTTGTTTTCGTTCATGTTGCTAGGTAGTAATTGTATAGTTGCTTGCTTGCTTGCTTGCTTGCGTGTTTCCATTGTTGCTTTCAGTGTCGCTCCCAGTGTTGTCTCGCTTCGTGGACATAGGGTTGAGAAGAGAGAGCGCTGTATTTGAGAGAATGTTCAGTACCGTAGGGTCCGTAACACCGCGAAATCTGTTTTTCGAGCGCAGAATTGGGGAGAACGGTAGAGAATCAAACCAGCTTTACAGCACCCAAACAGCGAAAGAAATGTGAGAAAGGAGAAACGGGGAGGGAAGAGGAGACATTGATGTCGTCGTCGGCGTCTTGAGGAGCGGATGCTTTCTCACTTCTCATACTGTTTTGGGACTAGCGCAAATTGCACCATATTCCTCCAATCGTCTTTTATGGGTCGAGCGGACCCTCGGAGTCGATGTCAGGTCGGGTCCTGGGTGAACTGCGGTCACGTTACTTATCATGTGATACCTCTCTATACACTATGGTAGCAATCACCATCTGAAGAAGCACCCTGCTTCTTGAGAAATCGGACACAGCAATCGTCGACGACATGTAGTTTGGTTTGACTTGTACATGGTTTCCAATATTTTGACCATTCATCGCTATGTCGAAACCCCAAACTCAAACTTTCCTCTCTACATGCATGTCCATTGTCTTAATGGACAGCTGAGCAAAAACAAGAACAACGCCTAAAACATAATCGCTACGAGACTCTGCTACCACCACCATCACCACCATGCTGATTTATTTACCTGATAATAAGTACCATACCCCCTCTATCACACGACACCGTCATTGGGTAAGGTGACTCCAGTAGCGCCACGTCAAGGACAGAATCCAAGTGACTTCTCAACAGCCGGAAATGTTCCTGCGAAATGATCTTGGTTCTTGACGGTCTCATCTTTTGCTGGGCATTCCTGGCTGAGTTGGACAACGACGATGATTTGCCATTGACTCCTTGCGCCACACCACTGCCCCTTCCGGTCCCGGCAGTACCAGAACCACCAGCCTGGTCACCGGACGATTTGCCATGCAAGCGCTCGGTATTAAGAATCAAAGACGGTGTGGGATGACTAGCCGTGTAACTTGGCGCCGCCTCTCCCAGCTGTAAACCCGAGTAGATCCTGCTCTGACTAACATGCGTCAGGTCCCAGAACCGCAGCTTCTTGTCTGAGCCGCCTGTGACCATGAATGCGTAGCGCACGTCCCGTTCCTGCAGCGGCGGCGGCGGCTGTTCTTCAACCGTGGCGGCGTCCGTTATGCCCCAGCCAAACACCAGTGCGCGGACCCCCCGGTCGGCGTTGCCCATAGCGTTGGGCTCGATGTTGGTCGCGAATCGCGAGAGCATCTGTCCTTGCCCATCGGAAGGCTTGTCCTCGTCGACTTGCCAGGCATCGTAACCCTTGGGGCCTTCCTTGTTGCCGCCGACACGGTAAACTTCGCGGCATGTGGCCTTTTCAATGTCCCAGACTGTGACCTCGCCTTGGCCGGTTCCGCCAGAGGCGCACACCCAACGGCCTCGGCCGCGGGAAGGGTGGATTGCGAGCCGGTAGATGGATCCCTTGCCGGGCACGCCCCAGCTTTTGAGCTTCACTTTAAAGCGGAGATCCCACAAGTCCAAGACGCCGTGAGACGTTCCCAGGCAAAGCCAGTTTTTCTTGAAGTCGATGCAGAAACAAGTGGGTGTGCCGTGATGGACTGGATTCTCCAGTTTGAAGAGCAGTGTCATGGTTCGGAGCTCGATGCCCCAGACGACCGACTTGTTGGTGGCCACGACAAGGATCGACTCGTTGTCCCGCTTGTAGTGTTCGCACCACACACCGAACTCGCCGTCGACAAAGCGATGTTCCCTGACTGTGCGGAGACGAGTGTACCGATAACTCTCGCCCTGCAAGTAAGTCTCAACCTTGACTATATGTACGCTGCCATCCGTGGCACAACTGACGAAGCTATGCGTGTTCTCAATGAAGCATAGCGCACGAACTTTGGCACCGGGAGCGTGTCGATGGGTGAGGCGAGGTTTGTGAATGTTAATCTTTTCAAACCTGGCCGAGTCCCAAACCTTCACGGTCCCATCATCGCCACCGGTCAGGAAGAATTGGTGATCCGGAGCAACAACGATACGATTGATGGCACCGACATGCTCAACAAACGACGCGATAGTCACTCCTTTTGGCTTCCATCCATTTTCCCTTTGCTTCCCTGGTTGGGAGCTGATGATCTTGCCGGTCTTACGGCGCCCAATGGGTGTAACCTCTGGACCAAACTCTGCAAGGTCGTGTGGGTAGTTTTCGACGTACATGGTATCCAGCATCTTGAGAATATGCGGGTCATTTCCATGGTAGTCGTGGTTCACACGCAGTTTAATGCCGGGCGTTGGCGGCACGCTTTCAGTGTCTGGGGACCTAATATGAGTTCCCTGGTAATGCTGAGAGAGGGGCGCTTCAACCTCACCAAAGGCATTGGTTTCTGTAGTACCAGTCTCAGGAACGGACTTAGCGCTGTCCTTACGATTCATCAGACTCATTGCACTAGACTGGTGCTTCAAGGCCCTCCTTGTTTCGTAAGGGAAGTAGTGAGCAGATCCCACGTCGTCATGAGGGGAGAGCAGAGATGCCCGGCTCTGGTGAGACGCCGACCGTCTCAAGGTATCCCTTGAGCCTTCGCCATTGCTGTCCGTAGCAAGCCTGCCGTCCACGGATATGGATGGAAGATTTGATCGACTGCCCGACTTGGACTTTTGTTTATCCACCGCGGCCCGACGCCTTTGACTTAGTGGATCACCAATGGTCAACGACGCATCGAGGAGAGCCTCCTGGATCGTCTTGGGAGCCGTGTCATCATCGTCCAGTTGGGGAGCAGGATAGCGAATGGGTTCCTCTTCGAACATGACGGTCTGAGGCGTGATACCCAAGTTTCGCAAAGGAATGATGTCCTCGAGCTCAGATCTTTTCTCCATTTGCAGTTCAGTCGAGTCTCTCCCTTTCATCTGAACAAGACGCCATATGAACTCTCGCAGCATGATGAGTTTTATCTCGTCCGCCTGTGAGAGCCCCGCAGTCCTTAAGCGCCCTAGCCACTGCTCATCCTCATCTGTTTTGGAGAGTTTGGTCACAGCGCGAGCATCCCACAACCGTTTCGGAGGCTTCCAAAAACCACTCTTCTCTGATTTTGCAGCCCATTGCATAGCCAGTTCAAAGACGTTACGCGAGAGTGGTTTTTGAAGCGAATCAAGAAGCTGAAGCTCCGACCAGCCAGGGATAATATCTGGCTTCAAGAAGGGCTTCAACTGTGGGTAAACGGAAACCTTCAGGTATGCAGAGCTTAGGAACTCGTTTCCGGCTGCTATGAAATGAGCGGCCGCTTCACGGATCCAGATGTTTGGATGCATTGTAAACCGTCGGACAAGGGCAACTAGGTCCACAAAGGCTTCCTTGGTCAACAGCCCCAATCGAGTCAACTCTGCCAATGATTGAAGCGCCCCTTGTACCACGAACTCCTCAGGGTCATCCACCGCCTGGATTATTAGAGGTAGAATGAAGCTTTCGAGGGTACTACTTCCCATAAACGCGGAAATGCCCACGACGGTGTCAAAGAAGGCATACCGCAACATCCAGTCACGGTCGTTGAGGTACGTGTTCAGGTGAGCGATGATAACGTCGTTCGCCTTTGCAACGCCGAAAAAGATGCACAGATCCGGTACTGAACTGAGAAAGGCTCTCCGAACAAAAGGATTGAGGTCCTCGATGAGCATTTTCGTATGGGTCTCAAAGAGGTCTACTAGGTCTTGGCGGGAACTGTCAAACAACCCATCGAGAGCCGTGTTGGTCTCGTTGCCTGGCTCAAGTTCTGGATCCGAAATGGTCACTGATCCATCGGCTCGAAGCGTCGCGGCCATTGCTAGGAACCGATACGCGGTTGTTGCCAGTTTTCCTAGACAGGCTGCATACGTGGCTCTAACTACAGGGCTCGGGGTCCCCTGTGATCCCAAGAGCGCAACCTGCATTCTGGGTAGGATATACTCAAGGAATATATGCGAGTTGACGGGGGTGATAATTTTGACGAGATCAAGAAGCTGAGTTATTGTGCGCAGCGCAGATATCGCAACCCTATCGCATTTGTCGGTCAAGAGGGTCATTAGGTACGGCAAGACTCGATCCAGCTTTGCTTCATCGGTTAACCGTTCAGCGAACGCTAGCATGATATCACACGCCTTGATCTTTGCGGTCGCATGCGCGGTGTTGCGCAGGGAAGACGCGACCAGAGTAAGGAAGATGAGGGTTCCATCATCAGTGGCGGGTTGCTTGTTCGCCGAGACATGATGTTCAGCGTTGGGGATGTTGAGTCGAACTGGGAAAAGTCCTAACCCCAACCTCGGGGACGGCAGGTGATGCTCGTGTGGGTCATTCCCGTTCGCATAGCCAAGGAAGTAGGAGATCTTGTCAAAGTCGTTCCAGACCCTTTCGATCCTCTGATCCGCTTCCCCGATCCTCGAGTTTCCGGTTGAAAGGTCGGTAATCGACTGCATGTACTGATGTAGAAAGTTGTAGAAATAGCCTGGGAACACTTTGTCCTTCCAGAAATCGAGATACTGCTCGGCCGAGTAGCGCTTTTGCGGATCCACCTGAATCATGTGGGCGATCATCTCGCGCAAGTCCTTATCAGGGATGCGACTTAGATGTGAAATGGACGGATCATATTCCCCCCTTCGGTATTTGTACAGCTGGCTCAAGTTGAATATTGGTGTTTCGAGGAACAATTCAGCAATAACACATCCGGCGCTGAACACGTCCATGGCCCATGTGATCTTCGCGTTCGGGTCGGGGTCTTGCCCGGGTGGGAGAAATCTCTCGGGAGCCAAATAGCATGTTCTTCGGCCAGACGTGTCAAAGAAGTAGGAAAAATCGGCAGGGTTGTCTTCCGGCAGCATGACAGGCTTGAATGACGATGAAAAGTCCGAGATGTAGAGCCAGTTCCAAGACGTCACTAGTGTATTTTCGGTCTTGATGTCGCCGTGGTATATCTCTTTGGCGTGGCAGTCGCGCAAGGCACACAAGAGTTGGAAAGCCAGCCAACGCTTCTCCATGTCCTCGAGAAATGGCCTGGTGCTGAGTCGGTCGTATAAGGAGTTGTAAAAGAACTGTCGGACCAGGTATCCGTTCGTCTCGGTCTCGATCGCTCGCTGATATGGAAGAGCGTTGGGTACACTGGCAAGCGCATTTCTTTCTCCTGTTGTTTCCCCGCGTCAGAAATGGCCAAAGTCGGATGGCAAAGCTTCGCACATCTGTCACTTACGGATAATCTTCTTCTTGAACCGTCCCAGCGACATGGCGTATGGCTTGACGAGCACTTTGACGAGCACGACTCCATCATTGTGTCTGGCACGAATACTCTTCATGAAGCGGGCCTGGCCGATGACCTTCTCATAGGTCAAATCTGCTAGCTCCGGGACATCAATACCGGCTGCCCCCGCTGGAGGGGCAGTCAAAGAGAAACCCTGACCCATGGTTTCGAGGTGTATAGTCGAGCCAGGAAGCTTAAGCTAACCAGCTACCTAGACGGCGAGATCGTCAGGCTGTTGCGCATCTTGGGACAACCATCCGAGACTTGACAAGTTCGGGGGAGGACGGAAAAGAAAGACAGCTTGGACGTGGAAGGATCGCCAATTTTGGTCTATATGGTTGTAGGGTGGTGTTTGTTCTTTGGAGCTTCGCTCGGTGCGACAGGATGACGAAAGCGCAAAGTCGTTATCGGTATGACTACAGGACGTCAAAGGGAGCGCAATGTGCCAACGGGACCGGCGCCTGAAGCTAGCTGTGTAGCGCTAGGTGATATTGTCAGCTGCCCTCTCAAGCCGTGTTTCTGTGTGTCTTTGGTCGATATGGGTAAAATCGTGTGGACGTCAAACAGATAATTGCATGTAGGTACTGTGGTGTGTAGGTATGTATGTACATACATCTGTGTGGTAAAGCGGTACCGTTCAGGCGGGCAAGTTGTACTACCGCCATTGGATGTCACCGGAGCCGGTTACGTATGAGGGTGCCGATAAGATAAACGCGTCAGCCGCGGAGGCTTCCTCGCTTCAGGGTTGGGCACTCCCGCTTTGTTCTTAGGTCTCCGTACGGTGCATCTCCACTTCTTTGGTTGATCAATCATAACATCTCCACCTGGCCCAGGTAGGCCCACTTCAGCCCTATACTGTGTACCTCCATAGTAGTCAAGTTATACGTTCTTTTCTACCATGTAGCGAAGGTGTGTCTACACTTGCAACCCTTTCTGCGATTGCGAGGACGTTATCTTGTTCACTCTTATTGAAATGCTAGGGCCTGCGCGGCTTGAGCCTGCATCTCCATACTCTTGGAGATCTGGGACAAAGCGCCCAAGGCCTCCTTGCGGGGGTTATCACTGTTTATTTATGGTGGGCATGAATGTTGTAGTACCTAATATCTAGGGAACCTAAAACCCTGTGCCCCGAGTCTTTGCGGTACGCGCAAGGAGTTGCCGGCAGGGCAAGGCGCCTAGTTGGCTGCACCCCGTCGCACCGCCTTGACGTCTAGGTAAGAGACGGGTTCATCGAAGATGGCCGCTCCGTTGGGGACTGCATTGGGGTGGTGCTTGGCCTCGTCGACTTCCATGGATGTGAACGAGGTTGTTGTTGCCCCTTTAGGTCCTTGCTTGCTTCGTTTTTGGTAGTTCTTGGGCGTGGGGAGCAAAAGGAAGATGTTGAATGATGCTTTCGTTTATTAGACTGAGGATTGGAGTCGGACATGGTGCTTATATCTGATAAGCCTGAAAACCGGATGAAGGGCTTTGACTGAAGGGCTACCCGTGCTCCGCCCCCACTTTTTTGGACCTCGCCAGACTCGCACCCACCTAATACTAGTCTTCTCCGTCCAGTTGAATCTGACACCACCGCGACCACGCTGTATAGTCTCACCAGTCATCGCTGTTGCGATTCTTTCGTGTCTTTACAAGCCGTCGACTACTAGTTTATGCCTAGTATCATTTACGTTCTCATCCTCTCACTGTTCCGTCCTACTTGGTTTGGCAGATGAAGCTGTACGGATCTTCGTCATCGTCTTTGCGTGGTGGAACAAACGCCGCGGTCCAAAGTATTGACTCACTAGCTCGCGCTGGTGGCTTCTTAACTCCTTAATTGTGAGATACTTGGGTCGTGGTAGTAACATCGCGTCGAGGTGATTTCGGGGTGAAGTTCATCGGGGAGTGCCGGGCAGTGACAGAGACCGTCGCGCACATTATATCAAGTAAGCTATTACCATCGCGTGAAGATCAAAGACCTATCAACCTGCTAACTCAGCATTCTAGCAACACGCAGAAACCATTCACCATGTCTGCAACCACCACCTCAGAGCAGGGAAAGCCTGCTACCCAGAAATTCACCAAAAAAGCCATGCCTCAGCGCCTCGACGCTGTCATTTGCACAAATGGTTTGAGCGGCCCATTCATTGGCGGTTGCAGAAAAGCCCAGCCAGGCAAGAAATCCCAACTGGGTGAGAAGGAGGAGAAGTTCGTTCTTGACGAAAAGTTGGGCAGCGACGTCGACGTAACCGTTGTGTCCCACTGGCACAACGGAAAAAGTCACTGGTATGGGTTGACCATGAGCTTTGACCACAGCTTCAACAACAAGGTCAACGAAGATGCAGGGTTTGGGGCCTGTTATCAACCAATGATTAGCAACCCCGACTTGGCTAAGCTCGAGCTTAGGGACCAATACACCATTGTGGTAAGCTCTTCTGTATGCTCTGTTTCTATTATGTCCAAGATACTGATCATTGCATTAGGTCAAGCTCCCTTACAACATGGACGAGTATACAATCTCCATGCGGGACATCTCAAACAGCGTCGAACTTCCTCAGCAAATTCAAGAACTCTCTGCGGTTACCCAGATCGATATTCAGCTTCACGAGGGTAGTAAGTTCCTGGTCGAGGGTTTCGGTCTACCGTTCGCCAATCCTGGTCATGCCAGCGACGGATGGATCAACGAAAATACACCAATCGTTGGCAAGACGGATCTCCTCGGTCTCCTCTCTGGTTCCAGACTTACTTTGCTCGTTGCTAAACTCGAGTTGCGTATCGAGTTTGGAAGGCATCAGCCAGAGTTGTTCCGCTACCCGTTCGACTACCCCTTCCCCAAAGCCCAAAAGTTCGATATTGATTTGTTTGAAAAAATGATCAAGGAGAACATGGTATGTGCATGTGGCATCCCTTTAGCGTATACGATTACTAACTCTTACATTTGTAGGGTGAACGCTTCAGGCCTACCTTCAAGTTCGATAACGACGCACAGAGTGTGTGCAGTAATACTATGGCCCACGTCATGGATATGTACTGGCTGTACAATGACTCGTGCAGCATTCGCAACACCAAAGTTTCCGCTTATTTCGTTCTTGAGAAGGAGGAACCAGCCAACCCAGACGAACCCATATACTTTGCGGTGATTCGTCTCGATCAAACGTTTCGGGACCAATACAAAGCGCACTGGGAACACTTGGTCAAGGATGGAACAGTCTCCCTCCATCTTGGAGATATTAACGGTCCTCTTCTCAATGGCCAAATCATGGAGCGCCCGGAGACCCTACCGGCCCTCTTGGACAAGCATGCCTTTGCAAAGCAGGTTTCCACAGCCAAGGACGCCGTTGCGAAGCAATCTTTGCTTGATCTTGTCGTCAAGGTGCGGGTAAAAGACGAACACCGAAGTCTCTTGAAGACGTTCGATGGGCGTGCTGAGGCCGAAGGAGTATTCGAGGTTCGTTCCCATTGTATGTTAAGGGACGTGACGAGTCACTAACCATCCACTAGACAAACGCAGCACAGTAGAACAGTGTTACGCTCGATTTCAATATTTCCCTCGGCGACTTGGAGCGGAAGGTCATGGCAGTCGAAACTTTTTTGCCTGGGAGCGCCGCTTGCCCACCAGAAACAGACCCCGAGTTTGACTCCGATGAGCTCAACTTCAAGATGGCCCTCCACAGGGATCTCATGCGTGGCACGGGTTTCTTCGACACTTTGACCGCCCCTTCCCTCTCCGGCGTTATAGATGCCATGACGCCAGGTACCGAGGCGTCACCGCCTACACCCCGCCCCCTTCCAGTCTTCAATTTTTTCGATTTGGAAGATAAAATCTTGAAGCAGCAGATCCTAGAAGAGGCACTCCCATCTGACAGGACTAGGCTGGAGCTCTACGGGGCTAAGCGTTATTGCAACGTCGCCTTAGTTGGCGTACCTGGTGGCACCGGCAAGACAATAACTTTAAGCACGCTGACGCTCGGAGGTCTTCATTGTTTGCACGGCGGTAAAGTGTATGGGTCAGGTCCTACCCATACGGCCGTAACTAATTTTGCGTTGAGAATATACGCAAATGGGCGCAAGGTTATCGATAGGTACAATAAGGTTGTTCCGTCTACGTCCCGTCGGTCTTACCCCCTTGTTGTACGCGGCTATTCGCCTAAGGTGGAGGTGGAGACTTTTACCAACATCTTGAAAACCGGAATTGCGGACGATACAGCATTCAAGTCACGAAACCCCAAAAATACACCTCGTTGGCGGCTAGCGCTATCGCCATCCAATTGGCTACTCGCTATTTTGGGGTCCAAGTCTCTTGAGCAGAGTCAAGAAGCCGGCATCGTACCCACTTTACTCCCAGAGCACGCGACTTGCCTCTATAAGCTCAAGGAAGAGATTGACCGGGGTGACGGATCGGTGGCTCGTATCAGTCAGCTTGCCCGTGGTGAGCTAACATGGGAAGCCTATTGTGATGGGGATAAAGTCGATAAGCACCTCCTAGAGAAATGGTTGCAAAGGATCATCAACAATGCCGATGTTGTTATGACTACCCCGGCTACAGCACAGGGTACATGGTTCAAGCAATTTTGGGAGGTAGCTAAAATCATTGCTATCGACGAGGCAGGCTGCATGTCTAAAGCCGACCTTTGCTCTATCTGGGGTAATACCCTAAGGCCTATTATTCTTGCCGGCGACGTCAAGCAGCTCCCCCCGACAATGATGGAGCTCGAAACTAAGGACGAGGAGGGCAATTATGCAAACCGCTTTGGAACATGTGGCCGTATTTCAGCTTTGGCCTGGTTACAGGCTGCGGGGCTCCCTACGTTCCGTCTTCTCCGACAGCTGAGGATGTGTAAGGGTATGTTCGACCTCGCGAATGAGCTCTTCTATTCCGACTACAAGAACATGGCATATGGCGATGTTTGCGACCCGGCCCATCCTAGCCATACCGTCGGTAGAGCTTTTGAGCAGTACCTGCTCGGTCGCGATCCAACCCTCACACCCAGCCCGGAAGGTTACCTGTGGCCTGTTTTCTGGCACATGCCGAAAACACGAGTTGATGTAGTCGGCACTTCAAAGTTGAATCGGATGCAGGTAAAGGGCGCTTTGGAATTACTTAACGACTTTGTCAAGAAATTCCCATGCGCTTCACCACAGGACTTTGTGGTTATTTCGGCCCACAAGCCCAATGTGGACTATGGCAACCGACTCCTGAAGTCCGGCCTCCCGCACCTCCGTGGCATGCCCCCGGTTCAAACGGCCGATTCCTTCCAAGGCCGAGAAGGATCAATCTCGGTGGTCATTACCGGCACCCGATCTGGCATTATCCCTGGTTTCGTTGCAGACGAAAATCGTCTCAACGTCATGTTGACACGCCAAAAGTCGGGTCTCCTTATCATTGGAGATAAAAATGTCACTGGGGTCATTGAGGGTAAGCCAAAGGAGGTACAGAAAGCAGAGAAGGCCTCAAAGATGGGCAAGGTCTTCTACGACACAAACGGGGAGAAAAACCACAGCAAATTAAAGCCTTTGCGGGATGTGATTGTTTGGATCCATAAGAAGGGACGGATCTTGGAAATTAAGGGAGAGGAGGGGAAGAATACCTCTAAGGAGGATGATAAGAAGCTTGCTGATGAAGAGGAGAAGCTTGCTGATGAAGAGGAGAAGCTTGCTGATGAGGAGAAGAAGCTTATAGAGGAGCAAACGGCGAATGAGATGCAATCGCGGGTTGCTGACTCGATCACGGAGTATGACGAGTTGGATTGGGGGAATTTGTATGATCTTGACTATTATGTCGATTAAGGGTGTGCAGGTTATACTGGGCTAGAGCATACTGAACCTTGGCATGCCATGGTTTCGACACAGCTCTAGGCAGTTAGATAGAAGTAGCTAGTTTGCTACATATACGGATCCGTTTCTCATTCAACTTATTATTATCTACAACCAGAAATACTTGCTTAGCAAGTCGTCTCTTCGCCGGGCAGCTTTCAGATTTTAAATTTTCCTTCTCCCTCGAATTGATTGGGGCCTACTGGGTTGGTGTGTGTGAGAGCAAATCTACCTCCTCCCGATGAAAACGCGACGGTCACCTCATCCTCCCCAACGCGAGCAACGCGGCGATCACAACGAGCTCCCTTATCATCATATCCAGACAACTGATCACCACATCCCTAGGCAGCTATTCCAAGGGGCCATTAAACTTGCACCAGTTCTGAATGAAGGCCGCCAACCCTCATCCCAACAGTGACCGCGCCCAATACAACACACGCTGCCCGCAATAGCAGAACAAGACGAAAATCAACCTCCTGATGACCGACACCCCAACGATCAGCCACTCGTCATCCAAGAGTATCCTGACAACGAACCGCCCCCCACTAGCCAAAATACCAACAATGAGCCGCTCGATGTCCGAGATGCTGACGAGCAAACGCCCGTTGCCCCAAACACTAACGATGAAACACTTACCGTTGAATACACCGATAACGCCAACAATGAACGGTCCGGTGACCAACGAGATCGCCATCAACAAGTCCCTCAAGTCAAAGAGGAGGCACCAAGTTCAACTACACCGACAGAATGCCCACCGCCACATATGCAACCGCTCGATGAAACCCTCGCAGACGACGTGGAAGACAACAATCAACCGAGCCACATCGCCGAAACGCCACAGCCTATATCGCTTAATTTTGAGGGACGAAGCTTCTATGATTCTACGGACGAACCGTTCTCATCGCCCGAGATTGAGCCATTCCAAAACAACGAAGCCAAACCAGAAAATGCCACCCACAATAAAGACCTCGACCTCCCCGATATATTCGCAAATTGTAATGCCGCTGCAGATGCATCACTCCGCGACGAAGAGATCGAGGATGTTAATATGGAAATGTTCGAAGGCTGCAGTTGATCAACTGTTTGACCGACGCCTGTTAACTTGTACGGATTGGACTTGGCGCAGTACCCCTATTGTCAGGGCACTGGGACAGTACATATATTTCGAGTCGGCGACAGGCCAGATCCAGACGGACTTAGCCTAGTTCATCATCCAGAATTCACACACATTGCATTGCATCCATCATCACCCTTATAGAGTCGTGCGCCATCACGTATCGAACGCGTGGAACGAAGTTATCATCGTCGAATCAGACTGATCGATTGATTCATTTTTCTTTCTTCCTCTGATTCCCGAAAAGGTATTTTCGCCAGCCCTCTTTGGCAACGAGGCACCAGTCGAGTCAGACTAGGATCAGAACACCCGCCTGACATACTCGCCACAGACAAGAAGCGGACCTCTACGTTTGAGCACCTTAACGTACTGCCCCGCCAATAAGCAAATTGATACAGTCGATTTCCTCAAGTCTGACCAACACGACTCAAGTCTCCCTGCACCTGGCAGATCAAGACAATTGATGCTATCAATTTCCCCTAAGCCAGACTCAGAGTTGCGTTTTGGCAAGTTTAAGGCTAAAACCGACCCTGATCTCCGCAAGCACCTGAAAAAACATAGCGACGTTATGCCTTTTGCGTGTCCTCATTGCGAGTTTAGGGCTAAAACCAACCCTGAACTCTGCAGCCACCAGAAAACACACGGAAGGCCCTTTGCGTGTACCGTGGATGGTTGCGGTCAGACATTCACAGAAGAGAGGTATCTCAAGAACCATGAGAAAACATGCTCCAAAGGGCGTTTGGTATGTAAAGAGCCGGGTTGCGGTCAGAAGTTCACAAAACCCTGTAACCTTACCAGACACGAAAAGAGCCAGCATAAGAAGGGTTGACAGGTCAGGTGAGGGTGTTTGTTGAGTTGAACGGTGGTAGTGATGATAGGATGGAGTTGAGGGGATAGTGGAAAGATAGGCACGGAGAAAGGATTGGAGACTATGGCCATGTTGAGTGTATCTAGGGTGGTAATCGAAAGTGTTAATTGTCTTAACTTGCAATGTATGGAAATGACGCCCTCGCTCTCCTGCTCCAACAAGTGCGTCTTCTGCTGGCGTCACGGCACCAACCCAGTCGGCACCTCCTGGCGCTGGGTCGTCGACCCTCCAGACCTCCTATTCAACGGCATCAAGGAGAATCACTACAAGAAAATCAAGTTGGTGCAAGAGCTAGTTGAGATTTAGTCTCGCCTGTTGCGTACTCGCGAGCAGGAACGTCCTTTGCAGAGACAGAAGGAGCTCATTGACCGTGATGTGGTTGAGCATGAGCGGGAGACACGGGAACTGGAAGCTTTGGAGGATCGCTGATAACCTCTCAAGTAAGGAATGTGTAGCATTAAGATTTGGCAGTTCGTTCATCACATAATGATCTAGAAATTCGTGGCTCCAAGACTAGGCTTAATGACGGCAATTAGGAACTCGCATTCGAAGTTAACTCCATAATGTCCACTTTCAAACTAGATAGATGCTCTGCGGATGTCTTAAAGCGTCATCTACGAAGGTCATAACGTATGATACTGGTCTTTCGCCATTCTTACAAATACTCCTCTTTGATATTCCCCACATCCAGTTACAATAGCCTCCATTCTAGCAAATACACATCGTCCTCCACAAACAGGGGTATATAAAGGAATTAAGAGAGAAGAAGAAAAAAAGTTAAAGGATGCAATACTAGTAGTGCAGTCGTCGTTCGTCCAGGCCTCCCGCTCATCAGCGTCTGCTCACCCAACTAACGAAATAACCGACGGCAGACGGATGGCAGCTTGAGATTAACACGTCATTATGAATTGAATAGTGATGATTTGCAGTGAGCGGAGACAGGGGTGCCCTGTGGGTATCCGGAGTGAAGTTGCAATAAAGCATACCATGACACCAAGTCCATACCCAACGTCGTATAGCAGAATACTGGTCGACTGAGCAGTTATTCAAGAGGTCCGCGGCCTCAGGCACTCAAAATCCTCTCATGAGTCCGTTTGTTACTATAATTGGTTCTGAGCACTCTCTCCGGTTTCTGTTGAGCCATCTCCCTCGATTGTTCGTCGCCAATGCTCGGGAAGGCAGACGCACACGAGCGGGAATGCTTTGATTTCTCCGCTCACAGGAGGCGACACATCCCGCATCTTTCCCGATGTGTTGGAGACTCCGCTATCTCGCTGGGCTTGGCGACGGTTTTCCCATTCTTCAGCAGTCTCATTCACCATGACGCCAGTTGCCCATCCGTCATCCCAAATACCAACGACCTTGAGCATGTCACCCCGTTCAAGGGCGAACTCGTCAGCAGCCCGTGGCTGGTATGCCCAAAGCGTGGCAACCTTGTCGCCTGGATGGATCTCGTCTTGAGAATAGTAATCTTTGAAGAAGGGCAGCTGCTCGCTTTGTTGGCTGGCCACACCACCCTGGGGTGATGACATTAGCGAGACACCGTCTTCGCCTGCGAGAACTGAACCGCTCGACAGGGAGCCGCTCCTCTTCATCGTCGGTGGCGGTCGTAGAATGCCAATACCTCGGTCAGATATCGGGCTGTCGCGGTATCCGTCGGACGACGAGTAATCATCGCCTCTTCTTCTGCTTGTTCTACTAATAGCATAAGCGGCTGCCGTCTTCTCGCCGGATCCGGAGCTGAAGTCTCGATGAGACCGTGGGGACGGGGCATCCCCCTCGAGGGCCGACATCCGGGCTATCCTTCCACCTGGTGGCCCTGCAAATCCATGATTCAGCCCATCATTCTGTGTCATTAGCGCTGTTGACGGCCCTTTCCTAGCAGGCGTCGGCTGGTTGAGAAGGTTGCCATCCTGGCTGCCACGTCTCCTCCTTCTCAAGAAAACGCACGCGAAGATCAGCAGGGTCAACAGAGCCAAGCCCACCACTGCGCCCACAACGATTCCTGCAATTGCGCCGCCGGAGAGCCCCTTTTGACTACCAGGATCTGTTACCGGTTCGCTGGTCGAAGTAGCGCTTGGAACGGGATCCAAAGATATTGATGGCGAAATCGAAGGGAGGACGACGTTGGCACATCTGGTCTCGGCGTCAGAATTATAGCAACACGTATCCGTCGCATTCGGTCCCCCAGATTTGCAATAACCACACAAGCCCAAAAGACTGCTTCCGAATCCACAATTGTCGGGCTCATTCGCAATCCCCGAGATACAGTCGTTACTAGATAAGGAGTCCGCCGGCAGGGCACACGTAGTAAAATCGGCTCGAATCTGATCTGAGTAGTTGTCATTTGGATTTTCGCAAAGAGAGCTGTCAGCGACGATGTTAGCTTCGCTGATCGCATATTGTGCCTGTTGGAGAAGTCAGCAAAGATCGACCAATGAATGTCGGTCGATTACTTACGCAAGTATCAGCACAAATCGGTCGAGAATTTGCTGCTGAAAGGTTACATTTGGTAACGGAATTCTGAATGACGCCGTTGCACAGTACGGTAGTCGCGAATCGCGCATAGAGCTCAGTCGTATTAGTGAGTTTAATTCCCCCGCAACCGAAAAGATTTTGGAACCTGAGGTGATGTCAATATGGAGTTAACGGGAATTATCAAGGGCAAGCGACGTACTTGAGTTGAACATAATTTGTTTGCACATAAGACTTTAGCTGCTCGTCAAATGTTGCGGTGTCTTTGACATCCTTTAAGAACGGACTAGCAGATAGAATAGGTCAGTTTCCATAATTTTTCCAAATTCATTATCGCAGTGACAGCAAGGTCAACATACTACAGTTTCACCAGGTCCTCATCTGTCGATATTGAAGACACTTGGAAGGCAGAACACGCCGTCGATCCCTTAAGTGGCACGCACTGGGCCATGGCTGCCGGGATTGCTGACAGGAAAATGAGAAGTGCTTTTGTGCTGCTTTGTCTACGAGAGACCTTTCTTTTCGCAGAACTGTGATTGATTCTTTTGGTGATGTGTGTTGGTGCTAACTTTTGGCGTTGGGCTCCCTTTGCGGCACCGACGACCAACACCTTTTTGTTGGCGTAATCGAGACTGTTGTTGTCGTCCAATCGCGGGCCATGGATTCTCGATTCCAACCTCCTAACGTCATGTTCTTCCTCAAGTTGTATCATGGCTCATAATCGAAGAACGAAAGCAGAAATGAATGACAGTGGGCCCAGATTTGGGAATATCTGCTGGAGTGAGTGATATTGCTCGAACTAGATCCCTAACCAAAAAGGCCCTTGGCGTCAAGATGGTCAGCGACGGCCCGTAACTGAGCTGTGGGCTAGCGTGGGGGGGAAGTGATCGCGACGATGACTGAACGTCCAAGTGGTTGTTGTTGAGATGGCGTATGCTGTGAGGTTAACTCCAAGTGCCAGACTGGGCGGCGTAGGTAGAGATCGGATGGTAGCTGGTTCTATGCGAAAGAGTGGTAGACCGGCAGTGCCTTGTTTTTGAGGAAGGGACAAGTTGGTCGGACAGGATCGTTGTTGTTTCGGTGGTGGTGGTGGTGGTGGTGTTGTCGCACACCGGTACACAGCGCCGGCTGCAATGCCAATTGGGCCCTCTTCGTCGGCAAGGCAGGGCCGCTTGTACTTGGGTAACCTGGGATGCAGCTGAGTGTTTGGAGTTGAGGCCGGGAGGTCGGTCTGGAGTGGTGAGGTGCCGTTGGGGTGCCTGAGAGTTGGATGTTGGGGAAGGTATGCAAAGTCGGGTGGTTGGATGAGGTGTAATGCGCAGTGGGATGCAAGCTTGCCAAGGCAAGGCACACCCGTTGCGACAGAAGGGAGAAAGATCAGACACGGGGCGGGTGCAGCTCCAGGCGCAGGAACAAACCGCGCAGATGGTAAAGATGATGAATTTAGAAGAAGAAAAAAAGAAGGTATTCGTAGATGGAGGCGGGCGGTGGCCTAGAAGGGAATAGATGATGAAAGCCGGTTACCGACCCGACCAAGGTATTCTAGATAGCGCGACGCGACCTAGATATTGGACACGGCAGCAATCCCAACCTAGAGTTGATGATGGCGGTCCAAGGCGACGGTCTGTGGAGAGGACCGAGCGAGACACGACGGTTCCCGGATCGAGAAATCGTGGGTGAAGGAGGGAATTGGAATTGGATTGACGGACAGGATCCAGAACGGAATCCGTCACTTGCAACTGCCAACTGGAACTGCTGGTGGTTGAGAGAATTGTTGCCCTGACTGACTTTCACTCGGGGACTTTGACCCTGACTTGGGACGCAGATTGGTGAGCGCAACGGCCCAATCTCGCTTGACGATTGCAGGCTCGAAGGTACTGTGTACGCCTTTCCTTTTCGCGTTAGACAGCCGAAGCGCTTTGGGCTTAGCGCCCCTGTTGGAGGGCAGATTCCGAAACTCCTTCCTTGCAACATCTGCAAATCTCAGGAACAGCTTTGAGACAAGGCAGGAGCTTTGAGGAATCATCGGTGAAAAACAATGGGAGGCGCTGCACAGGTAAACGATAAGGGAGTTGCCCGGTACTGGTAGGAGCCGATCGATAAATGCTGTATCATCTCAGCTATCCATTTGTGTTTAGCGTCTATCGAGTGTGCTGAACACTGACTGACAGCCTGAGAGGAGGCGAGCTTGCCATCTCAACTCTTTGCCGTAGTTGCCGGCCATGACATATCCCAGCGGCTTTCTAATTTTAACTTTGACAAGTTTTTTGGCCACTTTCATATTTGAAATAATGGAAAGAATTCAGTTGTACAAATGTTAGCCATCGTCCCATGCCTTGATACAAAAAGGTAAGTAAAGTCACAATCAGGAAGAGGATTTCGAGACCTTAATGACAAACAGGAATCATTCAGTTAAAGTCCAGAGTCCAGAGCTCAGAGCGCGTGTAAGTTCTCGGGGCTTCTCCAATCCCCGTCCCAAAATGAAAATGAGACAATCAACAGCCGCGTGAACTTGACCAAAAAAACCCGAGGAGGGTGGTCTATCGCTAAGCCGCCTCGGGAACCCTTGTCCTACGAGAGTGGGGTTTCGTGTTTAACTTTCCCCGGATTCGGGCGCCGAACGTGGTGCTTCGTCCAGGGGCATTGGTGTTTTATTTAGCCAGTGGTGAAGAAGTCTCGAACAGTCGAACTTTGGCATCCATTCGCTTGATCATCCGTCTGTAACAATGATATTCAGGAACTCTCCGACTTGGTATTCAATTATCGAAGATTCCGAGTGCCGGACCCATGTGTCTGGATACCCATCCACCCAATGATTCGGTATGTAGTCCTATACATCCCTGAGTTAGGTTCGGGGAATTTTCTCGACTATCGAAATACTAGGAATTACAAAAAGAAAGACAAATGTGAGACCATGTATTACAAGCGGCAAAGAGCAGTCTTGGCCATTTGTTGATTAATATTGGCCAGGAAATGTCTCTGAATGACGAAGGGTCCATTCGAACTTCAAGTACTGATCGTTGCTACGATTTTCCTATTTGCGCTTCCGTAAACCAACCACAACTCCTCCAAAAGCACAACCAAGGACACCAGATCAGAACATTACTCCTCCTCGTCGCTGTCGCCGTACAGCTCGCGCTAACATAAGCAGTCAGTAACCATGCATCGACATCATTAATCAACGAAAGGAATAGTCTTGAAATGGTTCGGCTCGGAAGGTTTCGTGTACAGTGGTTTGTCCGTGACCAAGATGGTAAACCTCCCAAGGATGAATATCCACTCATGTTGACGGTGATGAAGTGCGGCGTCATCGAGTTGGCAGTCATATCTACACCCAACACAGCGCATGGATGAAAAAAAAAAAAAAAAAAAAAAAGAGCTGCCAAAAACCAAAGGAGGAGGAGGGGGGGGGGGGGGGGGGGGGGGGGGGGTAAAGAAAAGAAACATACCATAGCCCTAGCCATCCACTCCATATCAGGGTCACCGGCAGGCGCAGAAGCAGCAACACTCTCGCGAGTTTCACTAAACGGTAAGTCCGGTAGTGAAAAATCTCCTCCATAAACTGAAGAGCCGCCACTCTTCCGGCTCTTCGACAACAAAGACCAGTTTGAGCCCCTCCTGCTACCAGCCGGCTCATAAATATGCGGCAAGTTAGCGGTCGGAAAGCCTGCTGCTGCTGCTGCTGCTGCTGCTGTTCCCGTTTCCGGGGCGGCATCCAAAATTGGATCCGGAACCCGACGACTAACTCTCTTCTTCCCGTTGGTATCGATACTAGAGGCAGTTCTGCCACCAGTACCACCAGTACCGCCTCCGTTGACAGTACTATTACGCGCCCCTATCCTGGCGTTTACGTTTGCCCCCGCCAACACTCCAAACTCTGACATGGAGTAATGACCCGGCGCGGAGCTGCCATCGGGGATATGAAACCTCCGGTCGAATCTCGAAAGGAGGTACGTAATTACGACGACGAGCTCGATGCCAAAGTTGAAGCAGTAGAAGGCCGCCTTTGTCTGAGCCCACGCCGGGTTGTTCAACGGGCGAACGACAAAGTTGGTAGCGGCGCGAAAGATGGCGCCCGTGGCAAGCAAGACCGAAGTAAACGTGATCAAGCCGAATTTAGTCCTGAAGTGGCCGACGCCGAACCTATCGATGGGCGTTCTCCGGGGTACCAAGGCAGCGGCTAGGACGAGCGAGATGGGCAAACAGGCAATCACAGCCAAGTAAACGCCACAGAAGAGCTGGATGTCCTTGTCGATGCGATGGGTCTGCCGGTTGAGCGTGAAGAAGCTCTGGATCGTTACGGTGATGACCATGACTAACACGATAACAATGCTGCCAAAAATCCCCCGGAAGAGACGGGTGAGTCCGGGTGACCACCCGAAAAACCGGTGGTAGGCGCGGATCATCCGCTGGGCGAAGACGAGGTTGGTAATGAACAGGAGGAGAACGCCTGCAGCAACGAAGATTTGCGAGGCGATGGCTAGGTTTTCGTCGTCCGGGTGGAGGGCCCAGGCTATTCGTGTTGCCAAGGCCACTACGCGGGCCATGCAGAAGCCGAAGAGGAGGCCGGAAAAGAGAAATTTGAAGCCGATCCGTCGGTTGATTTGGAAGATAGTCATGTTCATGGCGGCCAGGGCCAGGAATACGACCAGGAGAACGGCACATACTGGGACATCGATGGATCGGGTGGGCTTGCCGCCCAGTTGAGCCTGATGTGGGAGGTAGGGTGGTCCGTCTGGTTCAGGCTGGAATTGTTCATGATGGGTCAGCGATAGTTTGGCAGAGATAAAGGGGAGCAAGTGGGGATGAAGCGGTTGGGCGCCCAGGATATGAACTTCATCATCATGATAAGTACAAGGACTGATGGGGTTGACATACAGGTGGAGCGTTATTTTCTCCCGTCCCTCCCAGACCGCTTGTTGACGAGTTAGACATCCTCTTTCTTCACTTGTCGCTAGGTGAACGTCGAGGGAAGATTGAGAACAACAAAAAGTGAAGTTTCCATTGGGTCTACTGTTGCAAAGACGAGTGACGGCTGAGTGATCACATAGCAGTTGTTCGACTTCAGTTCCTTAAGAAGCTCAACTTTGCCTTTGTGATCCAGTACAAACAAATTATGATGCAACTTACTCAGCCTGGTGTTCTTAGAAGTTTAACAGAGGACCAGCGAAGATCTGCTGCTGCTAAGAGGCCAAATGAGCCATCAGTAAGCAAGGGCGGACAAGCACAGCGCAGTGACAGAAGACTGGTGCTGCCGATGCAAGACTTGCTTCGGCATTACACGTCAAAGCTGGCGATGGCTGGATGTGAAGTGAAGGTAAGCTCTGCGCTGCTTCGACTCACGTCTCTTTCAGGAACAGAAGTCACCAAGGCGAACGACGCTCCCCGAGAGCCTTGACCAGAAGAGGTTGTATAGAGCACTCGACTTCATCAGCCTGAGCCGGTTCTGACATCACGAATTGTAACCACGGAAGCACACCAGGTTGTCTGAACCCATATCTGTGAAGAGCTAGCCGCGTCTAGGCTTTGATTTTGCTGTGCGCCTTTTTCGCCTGACTTGTTGGATGTTATCCAGTTCAAAGGATCGGCAATCATATGTGAGTTCGGGAAGCAGGACTAATGCATTGCTTCCAGCAGACGACGTACTGATGATGAAATTTCTCACTAATCACAATTGTTGCAGTACGTACGTTGATCTCGTCGACATTTTCTTGGTTGTTAATGTTCTATGGTGACTAGAACTATGTAGGCACATCAGCACATATCAACAGAGACGTACTATTGATCACAGAGAACGGCCACTGAAGACTAGAGTGCCTGTGAACAATCGAGGTGAATTGTAATTGTCATCCAAGCTGTGTTTGAAGGAAGCCAGAATATGCACCCACATATGCAGAGCGCCAAATTGCTCCGATGGCGATCATGGTGACGAGTTATCATGTTCTGCACCTCTACTCATGCCTACCCGCCATGTATATGAGCCGTCTCACCTGTTTAGCTCACCGAGCTCGTCGATGAAGTCCAAAATGTCCACTTCCCCTTCGGGAAGCCCACCCGGTGAGGCATACCTACGCCAGACAGTGTGAACGTAAGGTGGAAGAAACAGACGTTCCAAGCGGGAAAGCAATGACGCCCCGAATCCAATGATCTTAGACAAAATAGATATCCGAATTCTACATGAACTGGCATAATCAAAGTCATGTATCCCTTCCTGTCTTTACACCTGCATTTCCCAGTTTATCATGAAGGGTACACCAAAGGTAAACTAACTGGCTGAGCAAAGAGTAGGACGTGACTCGAAATCGAAGAGAGACTGGGCTTTGTTGTCGATCCCCGATGTTCGATACATTACTTGTCTAATCATGTCTCGCGAAACACAACGCTCACTATACGAACATGTGCTATGGTAATCGTGTCCCGGCTCCATATAGCGCGGAGTTTATATATGGTTGCGCGAAGAAATGTATCATTAAGACTTTTCGCTCTTCTATGTCCCTTAATCTTTCTGCTCAGGGCATAACACAATGAGGCGAAGGCAAGCTTAATCATTAAAGGAAGTAATCGGGAGTTCCTGTGAAGCAAAGCATTAGACAAACACCCAATTAAAAACTTTATGAAGCTTGGGGGAGTGGACGGGGTTGAAATCTTACGTCTCGAAACCATAGGTTCGCCAGCCCTCGGGCAGGGGTCGAATTGCAGGCTAGCGTTTTGGTTAGCGTCACTGGGCAGAGCATCAAAAAGGCTTCATGGAGAAAATAGGACGTACAAGGTGTATTTCAGGTGTTCGTCAATTTCCATGATGGCGGCTTGGTTACCGCACCTGTAGCAGTAGTTGGGCGCTGTATGATCAGGGTTAGAAAAGTCTTGGGTAGACAATAGATTAGTGTTCAAGGAGTCCACTTACCCGAGAATATGGTGACAACATTCCTGTCCTGGGACCAGTTGTAACCCTCCATCACAAGCTGATGCGCTCTGGCAATAAGTGTCAGACCGTTGTTGTGGTTGAAAGCTTCTGAGATATCCTGGCCAAAGGTATAGCCTGCACCACGGGGCGAGATTCCCCATCCGCAACGGTCATCGGGATCCGACCACAGCAGGTCGCACATGGGGCCCTCGTGGGGAACCTCCTGGATTCTGTCGAGCGCTCTGATGTTGTCGAGCGTGTCGATGCTAGGGGAAAGACCGCCGTGCAAGCAGAAGATTTGGTTGTCAATTAGGGCGGTGAGAGGAAGATAGTCGAAAAGATCGGTAAAGTACTTCCAAACGTTGGCGTTGCCATACTTGCGCAGGCACTCGTCGTAGAAGCCGTATACTTGTGTGATCTGGCGCGACTCGTGGTTGCCGCGCAAAATGGTGATGCGGTTGGGGTATCGGATCTTGAGAGCGACGAGCAGAGTGACGGTCTCAACTGAGTAGTATCCACGGTCGACATAATCTCCTATACACCGGGACGGATCGCATTAGCGACGGCAGCCATGGCATGGCGGAAGCTGCTGGAGTTGGAGACTTACCCATGAATAGATAGTTGGTGTCCGGGCACGAACCTCCGATCTTGAAGAGCTCCATCAAGTCATGGAACTGACCGTGAATATCTCCGCAAACGGTAACGGGACATTTCTGGCATCGGTCAGCGCGCCTGGCTAGTTGGGTGGGACATGTGGAAGGAACAGGACACATACCACCGGCTGAACGTTGGATTCGTCTTGGAGGACTTCGCGTGCCTATAATCATTTTGTCGTGTCAGCATCGGACCCCAAACAACGGTGCGCACGCGACCGACAACCCTCGGCAGAACGGTCCTTCCCCACGGTAGCAGCAGCGGCGGCGACAGCGGCAGGGGGGTTTGATGTGCGGGAAGCTTGGCCGGCGCGGGCGCGATCGCGGTATTACACAGCGGGCGAAATGATGGCGGAACCGACCTTCTCGCACAATCTCTGGACGTCAGACTCGGCCAACTGCTTGCAGTTCATCAAGCTCTCAATCCAGCCGTCCAGTGTCGGGATGGTGGTTGGCTCGAAGTTGGACGAGGTAAGCTCGGCGGGAACGCGCCCGACATCCTCCATATTCGTATCCATGTTGGTGGGTAATTGGGCTTGCTGGAGGCTGTTGGAGAGGCTATTGCGGGGTTAGGTTCGGGCGGTTGTGGGCGATAAGAAGGTGATCAGGATGTCGTCGATGTAGCGGGCGGTGATGGCGTTGAATGCAATGACGTTGTAATCTCTCGGGCGCGGCGCGGGTCAAGCAGCAGCTCGAAATTGGGCAGGTGGAGGGTGAGCTGGGTTGCAGGGCAAGGCAGAAAGAGTCGCCTCCCGTGTTCTCCTTTTGGACCGCAAGGGGGTGAAGATGGACGGGAACTGGTGAGTGGTAGCTGATGCTCCAGGTTGACCTTTGTCACTGAATCAAAGACGGCGCTGGGCGTCTAAGGGCTGGCCGTCGCCGTGAGAGATATCCTATCTCGGCAAATGGGGTATACTGGGACGCAATGGAAGACAAAGTCGTCGTGACGTTTCGCGTGATATTGTCCCTTTTTTCGTGTGTGAGGTTGCTAGGTAGAGGTAGCGGTTTGTCGTGGTGACTGGGCTGTAAGGTAGGAGTTGGAGACCGAGTGGTGGTGGGTGGAGGTGGCCGTAGGTGGGTGGGTGGTGCAGTAGTAACCACGCAAACAAAGTGGGCTGGGGCGGCGGCAGCAGCTGAGAGATTGCGCGCCCTTGTAAAGGAAGTTGGTCAAACGTTCCCTCCCCTCTGGCTCCTTGAGGTTGTTAGCAGGTTTGTAGGTACCTACCTAACCTACACAATGGAGACCCGCTCGACCCTGCTGGCGCTGTGCTGGTGAAATTGCCGGGGTGAGTTCAGGTCAAAGCTGGGAGGTTGAAGGACGGGATTTGGGGGAGGAAAGTCGGGGCCTAAGCCTGGCCCAGGTGGCTTCCGTCATTTGGCTTGCGCGAGCTAGACACACAGTCACAGTCACACAGAAGCCGGCCCTGCGCCCAATGTCAGCAGCTGGAATCCCCGCTAGCGTCCCTGCCTCGCGTGTACTTCTCCACGAATCTATCGAGCCAAGGTACCTCCTGTGAGGTAGACTAGGGAGGGGCAAGGGGCACGCTCGCTTTCAAGACGAAAGGCACGGAAAGTCTTAAGCCCAACATAATTTAGGGAACTTTTATCATCAATCATGAACAATGGCATATGGCATGCATCTCATCCGGGGAACGACCGCAAGTATTTGTAATGAATCGCTGCCCTACATATATCAGAAATGACGTGAAACCTCATTCTCGTCTGTCCGAATACCGTGCTCTGACGGCACGTTCCGCTGTTGGCCCCGAATCCGTACCAATCAATGCCCACACTTGCCTCATCATTGATATACTATCATTACTTTAATTTGCTCTTTATATATTTCTCCAATATCACTTCAGTAGATCCTCTGTCTTTGCGACTTGGGTTCATCACAGCTCAGGACAGACCCAGCCCAACCGAAGCGCCACCAGGCACTGTAGTAGATGTACCAACATTCCGCCCAACCAGGTTCCGAAAGTCAAGTCCAACGTCAGAGAGCATGCTCGCGTGCTCCTTTGCCCTGTTCACACACTCGGTCCATACCTCGCCGCCCTCCTCCGCACTGCTGAGCTGTCTAGCTAGGATGACGTTGAAGGCGTCGACTTCCTCCTTGGCCCACTTCACGCAGGCACTCATCATAGGTGGTGGGAAGCAACTCTGAAAGCAAATGACCGTATTCCGTATGACCATAAAGTAAACGAATGAAATCTCCCAGATATACAGGTGCAGATCTCCCTGGAATATGCATTGCCTACTAGGCGTCAGTCCAATCCTAACAGAGTTAAAAGCCCAACTGGTTGGTGCAAACATACCTTGATCGCTTTTGAATGACCTCACTTCGGGCCTCGAGGTAGGCTTCCCGCGCTCTATCCTCAAATCCCAACCTGACCAACCATGTCACGTTCCTTTTAGTCTTTTTCTGGTCATTATGGCTGTTCACGAGCTCACGGACAACCAGAGTCGCAAGCCTGGCGCATCTCTCATCCACTTTGAACGAGATAAAGTCCTGTGCGATCATGTTGTTCTTCAGACCGGAGGCGAGGTTTTTCAACATCTCGATTCGTGCAACGGCTGGCTCGATTTGCTGAAGGGCAATGTTGATGTCCAGTTCGTCCATTTGGCTCTCCACCCAACGTAGGTTTTGTTGTTTCCCATCGACCTCGATGAGCATATCCTTGATATCGGAAAGAGTCTCCAGAAGCTCTGTCTTTTGGAGCAGGCCCGGATCGCGTGAGGCAAAGTAGTTGATCGTTTCTTTTGCCTTATTTGTCGCATCTCGTTCTGATTGAAGGTTCCTGCGTAGTTCCTCCACCGTCTTGCGGATATTTAGAATCAAGGTTGTCTTCTCGGGGTCCTCGGGCTTCTCGGTTCTGTAAATGAAGGACTCGTTCTGACCGCCACCTCTGACCATAATCGCATCAGCAAGCTTATTACGGCCATTTGACGAGTCTCCGGTTCCAGCCATGTCAACAACTTCAACGTCCAAGAGATGCCAGCAACGGTCAGCAACGAGCTTTGTCATGGGGCCCCGTGCATCCGCTCCAGGACCGTCGATTTTTCTCTTCTTGCGCGACGCAATCAGCAAGTGGTCGTTGAGCAAAAAGATTTGCATGGAGCGCCTCGACTTGTAGGTGGCGTTATCTAGTTCAATCCATGGGCCTGCATTTTGAACAACATGGCGGCCTTGTGAATTGGGTAAGAACTTTTGTGATCCTTCGACACTTTTGTATAGAGCCTATCGATATGTTTAGCAAGGATACGAGTGAAATCGAGTTTGAAGGTAATACTAACTTGCATCTGAGCGCTCCATAAGGCAGTTCGGTCAGTGATGGAGCTTCGCCTGTCTCTCTTGCTCAATCCTGTCGAAAACTCGGGTCCCAAACTCCCTGAACTATCGGCACTGTTGGAGGAAGCTCGAAGGGCGGTAGTGTTCGTCTTGAGTTCCAACATGAGGTTGCGGAGAGTGCGCATCTCCCCCTTGAGCTTCTCGGCCTCCTTGCTGATCTTGATAAACTGCGTGCGGTTCTGGTAGACATTTTGCTGAAGGTCGGCAGCTGCTCGAGCCTTGAGCTGTTTCAGGGCATCCTCGTAGTCCCGTATCTCGTCTTCGGTCGCTTCACCGAGAACCTCGGCCACATCTAGTAGCAAGTCAGCAAACCGATCCGTGACCCCTATCCTTGTCCAACCCCCATGACGTACACTGCTCGGGAGCAAAGTTAGGGTCTCTCAGGGTCCGTATGTCCACCCTAGGTGGTTCCCTTCCCATGGGTCCAAGTCCTCCGGCATCTCCTCCTCTAGATGGCGGGGAGCCGACCTGGGCTTGCATGTACTTTTCGAGGTCCGGAAGAGCAGGCATCGGATTCGAAGACGGGTCAAAGTCGGTTGGCATATTACCGAAGCGAGTCGAATACCGCTTCTTAACCAAATCTGATGTCTATTGGGAATAACAGATTCACGTGTTAGCCTCAAGACTCCAGCCATTGGCGTTGCTGATGAGAGAGAGCTCCCCTTACCTTGCCGCCCGGGGGCGGAGGCCGTGGTCGCGTCATGCGTGGTTCGTCGGCCATTGTAGCCTCCGGAGGGGGTTGAGGCATGCCATTGTCTTGTGGTATCGGAGCCGAAATCTGCCTGGGAGCGCTGATGGTTGGGCGGTTCTTCCGCTTGCCGCCGCTTCTCAGCGATATCTTGGATCGTTCTTCAGACATGATGGTGGTCGCTAGTCCTTAATCGCCCGCTCGGAACATGAGACTCGAAGGAAGAGGTCAGGTTGTCGCTGTTGTGTCGTCGGAGCTATCGCACGGCTAAACACGCTGCTGCATACAGGTACTGGCGAGGTGTCAGCGAGTGGGAGGGCAGAGGGTCGCGGAACAACACGCCACCAGATTATTGACTGTGGTTGTTGATAGCTTCAAAAGTGACATGGAGGCAGCAAGTGACAACCTCCAGGCTGATGATGGCAATGGGGAAACGTCTCCGCAGTCCGGATGGACACACCCCCTGGATAGCGGGTACCTGTACGTATGTACCTGGCCGTGGAACGTCCCTTCTGTAACCCCGGCCGTCGTTGACAGCGCCGTGGAAAGCCATTGGCTCGTGCACCACTGTTCAAGTCCTTGCTAGCGTCATTGGCCCGTGAGCTTGTCGGTAACGCGGAGTGCAGTTTGGAAAAAAATATCAAATCGATAACCGGATCAGGGCGTGTTGAAGAAATCCAAGCTGGGACAACTTGAATCTCAAGAACAACTGTTCGTGTAGTGTACGGGTACGATAATTACGGTATGTGCAATGTCTTGACCTGCAAGCTTATTACCTTTAACCATCCAATCTTCGGGAGTGCTGTTGATGTCCATTGCTTGTGAACCTTCCCGTGGAGCCAGTGTCATATACTGACCCCCCACTTGCAGCAGTCTTTCCGGTAGTACTGAGAAATCGAGAGGCTCAATATCCATCGCATCTTTCCCTACCATTATAATTCTTCTCTCTCGACTCTCCCCCGCATCCACCATCACCACACAACGAGCCAACAAGATGCCGTCGCAAGCCGTCACCTACACCACCGCTGCCGTTGCGGCCGTCGCCACGGGTTTCCTCGGTTAGTCTGCACTTGGATCACAACGTCACCACTTTCTCGAGATGTAACCATTTGTCGCTGATGCCTTGCGCTCCCCTACCTTCCAGCCTACGCCGTCTACTTCGACTACAAGAGGCGCAATGACCCCGAGTTCAGGAGACAACTCAGGCGCAGCGCCAGGCGACAGGCTCGTCAGGAGAAGGAATACGCCGAGCTGAGCCAGCAGGCCCAGAGACAACGAATCAGGCAAATGGTTGATGAGGCCAAGGAGGAGGGCTTCCCTACCACTTCGGACGAGAAGGAGGCCTACTTCCTCGAGCAGGTCCAGGCTGGTGAGATCTTGGGCCAGGATCGTAAGTGTTTTGCCAACCAAGCGAGAAGAAGGAACGGAACTTCCGGGACATGTGTCGGCTACTAACACTCCATTCGTAACAGCCACCAAGGCCATCGATGCCTCCCTCGCTTTCTACAAGGCCCTCAAGGTCTACCCCACGCCCGGCGACCTTATCAGCATCTACGACAAGACCGTTGCCAAGGTAAGAGGAACACGCCGCATAGCACGGGTGGAATGTTTACTGACCCGACAAACACTAGCCCATCCTCGACATCCTCGCCGAGATGATCGCTTACGACCCCAGCCTCAAAATTGGCACCAACTACACCGGCGGCGTCGACGTTGCCGAGCTCATGCGCGAGATGGCCTCCGCCCCCGGTGTTGGCCTCGACTAAACGAGTCCACCAAATACAGCAAGAAGCATAACGCTAGGGAGAGTGACAACAATAGTCCACCTGCCAAGAAAATAAACGTCCGGGGGTTGTCAGTTGACGTTGCGGTGGTTCCCCTCGCAGTCCCTCAAGGGGGTTAGGGGAATTGGGTGGTTACGGTTGTTGGGAAAACGGCGCGTGACGCACCAACGATGGCTTTTGTGGACGAAAGGAAGAAAGTTAGGAATAGTGGAAACAGGACGAGCATTCCAACAGACGACCCCGGATCGATTTATACCCAGCCAGCTAGAAGAAAAAGGGGAGGCTAGCGGTCCTTTGCTTGTCTGACACATAACTCCCCTTTCACGCACGTCCTTTTGCACCGCACTTTGGCTTTCTCTCCCCGGGCAGTATTGCTCTCTCACATCACCACTCCTGAACTCCCAACCGGTCAGCAGGTTTACGAGCACCATACTCCCTCCCTCATTGGCTGGTTGGTATCTCGACCGAGCGTTTGAGGGTCGAACGCTCACCCGAACTATCTACCTACCACCTTGTACAATATTTCTGTTCTGTTCTGTTCATGTTCCGGAGATGCGCGGGATAGTGGTGCGTCTCCTATTTTATCCTGTAGCATCATGTACATAGCGAAAATTGGGTCCTATCAGGAAAACGGACGGTGATTTCAGCATGCGCAAACGGGACAGGCAGGTACGAGGTCTGCAGGCCACTTCAGGGGTGCTTAATGAGACAAGAACGTAAGAAACGTATTGCCAATCTTCCCACTACAGTCCAGTACCAGTTTGTTTGTTAGCTCAAGACCTCGTGTCAACTTTTCTCTGCGTTTTTATGGCTAATCAATGCGTGACCCTACCTCGAATACGCTATTTCTGATATTCAAAATGTTATATTGAATCAGGTTAATGCCTTTTGTCATGCTTAGCCACTCAATTTGTCCACGTGAGCTTTGGGACTATACGGTATTGTACGCTATCAGGAGTACCTTCTACCCAGTATCAAGCTAACAATCAGACCAGAGTTGGAGTGTGGATAAAAAAAACAAATCAGCAAGATCATTTTACATCATGAGTTGGGTATGTACGTTATTTACCCCTGAATACTTGTACATTCTTGCTTACCATGCTCATCCCCATCTCTATGGTCTCTCAATCGGTCGACCCTTCCTATCCACCCTCTGATCTCTGGGATCAAACCCGCCATTGCCCCAGGTCGCCCACTCGGGCGTCGCAGCTCCCATGTAGTCCGCCGGGCCAAAATCGCCATCTGGGCCCCTTTCCTCCAAGAGATCGAAGAATTTCTCGTAATCAATAAGAGTATGGTACTTTCCGTCAACCTTGAACCGGTCGCTAGCCAGCAAAACACAGCAACTGTGCGCGTGTTCGGCTGCTATCCCGTACCCCAACCCGCGCTTGTTCAGCGCGTCGTTCAACTTAACTACAAAGTCGCACACCTCCTGGTAAAAGGGGACGTTGGCCATTGTGAGCCCGGCAGCGCCGGCAGTGGAGGTACCGCAATAAGTCACGCCTTTTAGCTCGATAAAGCAAGGAAGGGCCCGCTCGACCAGGTCCGCGTACCCCTCGATCTCGTCCTCAATGTTGAAGTCCTTGACCAGCGTCAGGCGGAAGACGGTACGCTGACGGAACCGGCGCTCGCGCAGGATGTCGAGGCAGCGCTGGAAGCGCTCCCAGAAGTCACGGTGCAGCGGGCGGTCAATGCGGCGGAGACTTTCCTTGTTGGAGGCGTCGATGCTGACGTACAGCTGCGTGACGTGCTGCAAAGCGGCGAGCTGGTCCGGGTGCTGGGCGTTGCAGACCAGAAAGGAGGAGATGCGCTCCTTGTGCAGCATGCCCAAAAGTTCGTTGATGTACGGGTAGAAGATGGGCTCGCCAACCAGCGAAAGGGCGCAGTGCCGGATACGCAAAGCTTCTGTAAATCTCGAAGAGATGACGCCTGGTACGCCACGCATCATCTTGATTTTCTTGTAGTGATTCTCCTTGATGCCGTTGAATATGAGGTCTGGAGGGTCGACGACCCAGCGCCAGGAGGTGCCGACTGGGTTGGTGCCGTGACGCCAGCAGAAGACGCACTTGTTGGAGCAGGAGAGCGAGGGCGTCATTTCCATGCATCTATAAGAAACAATGTTGTAGAAAGAATACTACTCAGTGGTTAAGTTAGATCTCGACTCGATACACAACCATAGTGTAAATCTTACTTTATAACATGACCCTTTCCCTCTCAAAGCGCTCTTCACCCATCTGCAAATCTATCCAGGGTTAGGGTTAGCCTCGCTGATAGACTTTGTAATTAGGGTATTACTTTACCTTCACCCCGCTGTGAGAGCCGACAATACTATAACCTTGCTTAGTCAAGGATGTATAGGTTGGTGAGTTTTTCGGGACCATCTCCTTCACGGTAACAGTCGCTGACTTCCTTGCGTGAACGGTCTTTCCGGTCTTTCCAAAGTCGGTAAAGTCGATCGCAATCGGCGCGGCTTGACCATCTCCCTGTGATTGTTTGATGATGCGTCCCAAATCCTCGACATCTTCGAGGGTCTTCTTGGACTCGGACTCCTCGTACACAACCTCACCGTCATCCTCCGCGATATCTTCTTCGTCGCTTTCGAAGGGGTCGCCAGAACCGGGAACGCCCTCTCCAAGACTTCCAGTCTGCTCGATCATTTTGAGAACGTCCACGATTCCGTTTTGCCATTCAGACAGTCTCTCCTTACCATCTCGCTTGTAGTCGCCCATGCCGAGTGGGAATGCGCGCTTACGCCCTGTAAGCTTGGCCATCCACCTGTCCACCTGCTTAGCCTGCACGCAGTAGCCCTCCTCCTCCGTAGGCCATCCATCTCTATCGCCATACCCAAACACTGAGTATCCAATAAGCGGCGCCAATGGGGATGTATCGATGCGAAAATCGTTATGTGTCTCGTCCAGATGCGCAAGGAAGGTGTCGTTGATGGAGTCAATATTGTAACTGGGAATGATCAAGCAGTAAAAATAGTCCACGGGACCTTTCATAGGTGAAAGGAAATATTCGTCAAAGTCGATCTCGGCAAGGTCGAGGACCTGGGGGGCCAAAAAGTTGCTCTCGGCTTTGCTTTCGGCGTCCGATTGACCAACGAGCAAGTCTCCGAGCTCCTTTGCAAAATCCTTGGTGTACCGTTCCGTATTGCCTGTGAGTGACGAGTAAAAGACGAGGACCTGAATCTTCCGCGGCCCTTCGCTTCCGCTACCGCTGTCGTTGCCATTGGTTCCCTTCTTCGTGCGGACCTTGTCGCCCTTTATTCTCTTTGGACCACCATTGGCAGTCTTCGCCTTCTTTGTGGTTGCCGCGCCAGTCTTCTTGTCCTCGACTTCCGTCTCAACAGGCGCAGTTTCCTTCGTTTTCTCGTTGGTTTCGTAGATCTTGGGCAGGACGAGTAGCTCTTGTCTCGGTTCCGAATGTAGATGGAGGTAGGCTCTCAGTAGACCCAATAGAAAAACGGCCGAAAGTAGGATTGGGATCCGGTGTTCGTGCCACAGTTCCACGGCATCTGATATGGGCCGGCGCAGAGAGTACAATTAGCTTCGGCGAACCAATGCAACTCCGGTGTCACGCCAACACCATCCACTTGTGCGCGCGCAGGCACGAGACCCAAGAGAAGGCAAAAAATATTTCGAGATGGAATGACATACAGCGAGCAACCTCGGCGACGGCCGCCGGGTTCAGACCTGGTATTTCGAAAGGCATGACTGGTCTGGCGTTGTTGGTTTCCCTGGAAGGGAGAGGCTACCACATACGCAACCGAGTTTTGCGGATGTTCAGTTTGCTGTTGCAAAAACCACCCACACAAACATGAAGGCTTTCTGTCAAAGTTTTTGGGTAGAAAATCTTGCCCCGCACTAAGATGGAGCTACACTAAAAACGGAAGTGGAACGGCGCTTTTGAGATCCCTGCAAGCAATTGTGGGGTTTTCGTTTTAGCGCTTTGCGGGGCCGGGACGCAGGGGCGTCGGTCGAACACACGCTCTATACACTCCTTACGGCACCAGGCTTTCGAGACTCCCCCCCAAGGTTCATCATGAGGGACTGGAAATCATACTTCAGAGAATATACGCCTTTGCGAGCCATGTTGGATTGCGTTTCACCTTGAATTCAGAATTTGAAGTTCCTCTGATAGATTAAACTGCGCTTGGACTCTACCATCACACAAGAAGCACCATACCACTCAACATAGCAAAATTGAAGAGCATTCCATTGACACAAGATAAATCCAAATCGATATCTGCTGAGGAGATCTGCCAGAAAGTAACAATTCTATACACTGAACTCTCACCATCCGTTACCAGTTGCTCCACCACCCAGTTATGCAACATCCTCATCACTGTCCTCCTTTTCCGCATCATCCACCGCCGGTGTTCCATCGCCTTGTCTTCCACGACTCCCCGACCCTTCAGCCTGGACAGCACGCCTGTATGTCCCCAGCCCACCCTCAGCCAAACCTTCCGTCGATCCACCGACGGAAGCAGCATCATTGTTGCCAATACCATTGCCAGTACTATGTCCATCTCCATCCTGTTTTGTGTCACTACTCCCTTGACCTTCGCCCTCGTCTTTCCGTCCGATTATTACGTTCCCCGCAACCAGCATAGCAGCGCCCACCCACCACATAGGTGGTAACGCCTCAGAAAAGATGACAAAACCGAGCATGGCGGTGATGACAAAGTTAGATGACGTGTTCATGATGGAGACCTGCGTAGTGGAAAGACCACACTTGAGGGCTTTGGTAAAGAGCGTCCACATCTGTGAGAATAAGAAGAGGTGAGTAAGGGTGAGATAAACAGAAGAGGAGCTTGTGGCAAGGCAGTTGACTTACGACACCATTAAAGAGGAGATTGAGTCCAAAGAAGACCTATCATGAAAGTTATCAGGTCAGCCTTCATTGTCTCTCAAGCAGATCAGCATAACATAAACGGCGGGCATATTGACTTACACCTCTCACAACAACCTCAATCACCTTCTCTTCCTCGGAAAGATGCAGCAGCCTAGCAATAGCCTGAGAGAAGTTCGAAGTGAGTTCCGTCGTTGTCCTAGTCAAGTATTCATTAGCCTCTTCTTCAAGTCATCATCCCGACCATGGTCAACCATAATTTCAACGAACTGCAAACTTACAGCTTCGCAAAAGCTCCATTGAACGCAGCACACGCTCCACTAGCCATAGCAAGCACAATCCACTGATTCCGGCCTGCCCAAGTCGTCTTTGCCGGTTCTCCAGCAGCAGCAGCAGCAGCAGACTTGAACCCTTCCGCCCGACCGCGACCATCTAACAACGGCCGGCGTTCGTCCTCGTCTGTCTGCACTCGTTGAGCGGAATCCATGTTTTTCCTTGCACGTAGTCTTCCCCTCGGTTTGAGTTGAAGAGATAAAACGGTTTTTGATTTTATTGGTGGAGAGTACGGAAATTGGAATGCATTGCCAAGTACTGATGTCTTGGGAGACATACATGCTGAGCTAAATGCTCGGGGTGGGAAATTTGGGCCGGGATAGCGTCCCCCCGATTTAGGTTCCACACAGTCGATTTCTTCGGGTCGTTTTCTTGCAATGAATGAGCTCGTCCGAGACACAATAAATGTGACGAACCAACAGGTTAGGTAAAACAGTCCACTACCGCGCGTCAAGGTTAAAGAAAAGGCCGTTGCAAGACTGTGATCGGTATTACAACAATTCGCAAAGACATCGGCTAGAGTCCCATTTGCATATTTTTTTTATCCAGGAATTGACTAGAACTTGAGACTAGAGGTGTTACAAAGACGCTTGGATGCGTAGTAGGAATAGTATACCCAAGGGGGCCAAGGGATGATGTCAAAGGTCTCAGTTATTTTGTCCAGGGCGAGATGGACATCTTGCAGAACTAAGGAAGGGGGGGGAGTGGGGGCATGCACGGGCTAGAGACTGTTGCCGGCAGGGCAACCTGGCGCCTGGTTGGCTGCACCGTGCCGCACCAGCGGGGGGCTCGCCTGGCAACTTGAAGTCTGCCAGGCACATTCAGCCACGGGCATCAGCCCCACGACAGGTTGATTGGGTTAGGCTAGATTTAGTCCTCCACTTTATTATTCCCTTTCAGTTCAATTGTTTTCCACAGTAATATTCTCCCTCCAGTCAACTCCAAACACAACAACATCGTGTCGACGCGACTACGACGATCACCAGTTCATTGTTCTAATAGTCTTTTTTCCCGTCCACGGAAACAGGTCTTTCGAAGCTTCATCTTGCCTTCAATTCATGTTTACGGCGTTCATGTGGTCAGAGATCAAACTGTATAACGGGAATATGTGTCTGGAACTGAAGTCAAGAAACCCCTGGATCTGAACTCTGAAGGGACCCTTCGCTTCCAATAATACACCACCTTCATGATGCATGCTGAACACTGCTATTGTGAGAACCCCATGTTTGCCTCGTACTGCCTGAAAACATCAAGCAAGTGTATACACCACCTCGCCCATCACAGCCCGCAACCGTCACTCCAAATCATCCCACATTCCTTCTTAACACTACCTTTCACCACTTCAGAGCAGGTAATTACGACGACGATAAACGTGCCATATGGGGCAGTAGGAATTTCTAGCTCTTGTCGGCGGCCTCCCAGCTACCTGTCTAGAAGGGCATAAGAGTTTGGCCTCCACCAACTCTTGGTTTTGAGACTATCTCGTCTTGAATTAAATATACTTACGTACAATGTTGCATTTGACAGCAACTTCAATGCCTGATATTAATTATCTTTCTACTTCAACACCATCCCAGAACAGCAGCTTAACCTTAACTATTGACCCTTCGACAACAGGCACTCGCCACTACAGCAAAGCAAACGCACGAACGAGTTAGTTCCCCTGTTCGCATCTCCCCTCCTTACGTTTCAACTACTAATATCTTCCTTACAGAAAAGCGTGTCAGAATATTGTGCAGCGCCAGGCAGAACGCATTGGCCAATGAGCCGGCGAGCTTACTTCTCTGTTACTCAAGGAGTGCGTTCCGCTCTCCTCCCTTGCCTTCCTTTCGCCGCCCCCTATCTAACTCTTTTAGTTTACAAAGTTCGTTCTTCGACCATCCGTTATCGCGACGGTACATCATCGCTCGGCCAGTTCACGTTGTCAGCTACGGCGCAAGTGGTTTTTGCAGGAACCAACGACCACGGCTACTGTACCCATCTTCGTCTGAGTTTCAGTACTCGGTCCCGTTTCTCGAGGTTTCTGTGGACGACTTAATCAATCCTGAATGGTTGAGTACACAATGCATGGTTGAGGAGATAGCCACAAAGCTTGGTTTACCTCCCTTCTTTGTAATCTATATGTTCTTCTGCTAACGTTGTGACTTCCATTGCATCGAAGACTCAAGCTGAGTGACCTCGATTCGCTCTACGGAGCTCCAGTCACATCAACGAAGGCGACCAGCGTCTCGACAAAACGAGCAAGTTGAGGCTGAGGAAGAATGACGCTTGCGTTGTTAACAAAAGGCAGGAGACGTTGCCACCCACATTAATTCAAAAGCGTTCAGTACATTTAAAGCCCCCACGCATCTGGAGCTTTTCTGGGTCAGCATCTTTTCCTGCCTCTTTGGCTTTTCGTTTCCATTCGATACATAACCACAATTCTGCAACGATCATTCAGTGCAATCACTCAGTCATTGCATCACTCAGTTATTCATTCAAAATGGAGGGAACGACTCGGAAGTGTGGCACATGTAAAAAAGTTAACCGATACAAGCATTTTGTCTGCAAAAGAGATTCCAGTAGGTAGTTAAATGGTAAAATGCGACGCCCCTCCGGCGTCATGAACGTTTTGGCAGCCAAGATGTCAACGTCTCAACACAAGAGTTATTGTAGGCTCAACTGCAGCAGAGAGGCCAATTTGGACCTCTAGTCTGTGACTCGGCAACATTTCGAAGCCAGAAAATGTCAGTGCAGCAGTCCAACCCCAGCCGGCTTAGAGAGCTGGTCCGAACCCAGATCGTCCTGTGATTTGAGTTACTCGAAGAATATCGGCAGTCAATGTGGCGCCTGAAGGTCTAGTCCAAGTCCCACCTCGGCATTCATCACTTCGTCACCTACCACCCCAGCCCCCTCCGCCCATTCAATTCGAACACTATTAATCTCCTCACTTCCAAGTAACCAAGGAACTAGGCACCCGTACTAGACAGGATACCCCAAGGTACAAGCTCGGTGAATGACATTCATAAGATGACCAAGGGACCCTTGAAGCCCGTCGATACAGAGACCAGATTCAAGGCGAATATCGTCATCGAAAGCGCAGAGAGGACAAAGCATTACACCCACCCCTTTATTAGCAAAAGTTGATTATTCGGAGACATCCCAGTCTACAAGAGTCTACCCCCTAGTCAACAGACACAGGCGCAGGCACAGCAACATCCACATGGCGACAACGACAAGTTTACTTGCCCGGAATGCCATATTATTCGACCTATCAGGGACCGGAACCCAGCCACGGGCATCTATCTAATAATTGAGACCGAAGACGACCGATTGATCTGCCCGGATTGTCATATCTCAACATGCTGTACGTTAGTGGCTACCACTCCTCGATGGCATCGAGGACAGCAGCACATATACAAGCGTCATTGTATTAGGTTCCCTCGAGACGTTGGCTATATCTGTCGTCAATTACCTCGGCTCCCTTCAGCAATCGATGTCGTCTATGATACTCCTCAACTGTACGAGTATGCCGCTTCTTAGTTAACAGACGGGAAATTGGCGTCTGACTAGGATTCCTCGACCAACATCACCCTGGATATGGCGACATCGAGATGAAGGAACAATAGCGTAAGCTAAGTGCATCTCGCAACCAAGCCGTTGGTGTCGTTGGAAAGTTACCTTCGACTCACTCTCGAGAAGCTCGCCCGTCTCCAAGAGCGTGGTTATACTGCGTGCTGTGCAATGATTACCCCATCCTCGATGCTTCTTCTTGACGGGATAATCAAAAGTGCCACCCTTTGGGCCTGGAGATAGGGGTACTTTTTGAAGTAAAGTTCCGGTTTTGACGCGGCATGGGCTGGTCGGCTTCTCCGTCTTGAACTGTTCTCGATCGTCTCGGTTCTACTTCTCGTCACTGCGCTTTGCGCTGCAGCTCACAATCTTGACCTTGTCCGCCGTAACGACAGACTGACCGCCATCCATCTTGAAGGTGACGTTCTTGATGAGGAAAGTCCAGACCTCGTCGCAAAAGCGATAGGTGTCAAGAGATCCCTGTATGTTGCTCGCCGGCAAATGCCAGCAATAGTTAGCGAACCATTTTCCTTCGTGACACAGTGTCATGAACACAGGAACGGAAAGGGTGTGTATTAGATGATGTATTGATTCTGTATGTTTATGTCCAGAGCGCACGTGTGGTTGGGACAAGCGATGTCTCTTGGTATGACCTTGGAGACAAGAGGGAGTATCTACGGGTCATGTAAGATCCAGGAAAGCAAGATATTCACCTTGAAGGTCAAACGGGCCTTGACTTTCTCACTGAGAGCCTCAGTGATAACTCGATCGAACTGCATAAGAACCTTCATGGCGAGCTGAGGATCGATGCGTTCGGCCCCAATGAGGTCGTCAAGTGCATCGGTCAGGGTCGACCCAAGACTGAAAAGGATTAGCATACAGATTGTCCTCTATAATCCGAAAGCGTATTCAGCGCCCCAAGGGCCCTGCAAAGGGCCACCGTGAGACTGGCAATATGTACCTGCCATGGCGATACAAATCGTAATAGTTGGTGTTCCCGTTAGCCGCCATCTTTTCTTCTTGATTCGATTTACTTGAGATGCACGGCAACGTTCGGGGCGGCGACGGCGAAGATAGATTGTTGTTTGTTGATGGAAAGGTGAGGGTTGGCTTAAATAGTCTGGGAGAAGGAGACGAGGAAGGGGACAATAGGTGGCCGGCTGAGTCAGCAGAAGGCGTAGGCAGCGTCATCAGTCACGTGTGGCCTGAAGTTATAGCGCTGTCGCGGTGGCACGGGTGGCTGGCAGGCTGGCAAGGCACACTCTGGTAGGCCGCCGTCACTGGACCACAGCGCCTGGGATGAAACCAAGTGGTGGAAGGTACGTAGCGAATTGGCGCGTTACCCGTCCTGATCAATCCACCATCCACTCCAGCGGCATGAACATCGAGGTTCCCGGCTAGCACCTAAACGACGATAACAACGACGACGACGACGACGGCTAGCTCCAAGAAGGTCGCACCGGGACTCAGTCAGATTCTTTCGAAATCCCAATCCTTCATATCGCTCGACAAACACCACACACCCTCAAACATGAGCTTGACGTACGGCGCCGGTGGCATAGGGACGTCTCTGGCCGTCATTGGAGCTTGTGAGTATATGGCATCTTGGAAATGGCTGCATCCCCAGCCAGCCGGTCCAGCCTAGTCCAATTCAGCACTGACATCAATACTATGCGCGCCTGTATTACTTTCAAAATATGACGGCTAACAAATTCTCGCAGATATGCTCTTTACCGGCAGCGGCGAGGCCTTCAATGTAGGCTTCACCAAGTTTCCAACATCACCCACTCCACTCGACGTCATCCTCTGACACGCATGGGTTTTGAATAGGTCGGAGCTTTCCTCGAATCGGTATCACCATACGCCTGGGCGGATCTGGGTATTGCGCTTTGCATAGGTCTTTCCGTGGTGGGCGCGGCATGGTACGTTAGGGAAAAGGCTACACCCTTCCCCCTGCGCCGCACGGCGTCCGCTACAGCCAGCTAGAGTTGGGCTAACCGCCGGGTTGATCTACGGAACAGGGGCATCTTCATCACCGGTTCCTCCATTCTCGGTGGAGGTGTTAAGGCACCACGAATCCGGACAAAGAACCTAATCTCTATCATCTTCTGCGAGGTCGTCGCCATCTACGGCGTCATCATGGCCATCGTGTTCTCGGCCAAGCTCCAACCCGTCACCGGCGCACAATACTACTCGGGTGACAGCTACTACACGGGCTTTGCGCTCTTCTGGGCCGGCCTGACTGTTGGCATGTGCAACCTGGTGTGCGGTGTTGCCGTCGGTATCAATGGCAGTGGTGCTGCGTTGGCGGATGCTGCTGACCCTACGCTGTAAGCTTGCTGTCGCGATCCGGATAAAGAGGTTGTCGAGTCATGTTACTAACGTGTCCTTGTCTATAACAGCTTCGTGAAAATTCTGGTTATTGAAATCTTCAGCTCCGTTTTGGGTCTCTTCGGCCTCATTGTCGGCCTGCTGGTTTCCGGCAAGGCCCCCGATTTCGGCGCACAGTAGAACATGAAGCTATAAAGGAGAAGAAGAAGCTCCCTTGCTTTCTTTTTTCTCATGCATCTTGATATGCAACAACAACAACAACAACACACAACAAACAACTTCCTCAGGCTGCTAGCGAACCAGCAGCCTTTTTGGCGCTAGCTAGCGGGCGTGTCTAAGTCAAGGTCACATTGTTAACGGCGTTTATTGGAAGAGGCATTCGCATGGCTAAACGATTAGGGCGCGGTCGGCATCATCGCACATGAACAGACACGAGGGTAGAAGTTTTTCTAAATCCTTTTCGTACAAAAATGAAAAAAAGAGGTCAGTATCGTTATGGAGGGAGTCCATCAAAATGTCCCTTTGCCTGGGGCTGTGACCCTTGTCTGTATTGTATCATGTTCTATCATCACTTACACATCACTGCGTAAACCGCCCATGAGCAACGCTTCCACCTTGGCACCCTTGCGCAACGGCTCTGGTCCGCAAGGCATGCAGAGAAGCGCGTTGGCCCCCTTCATACTTCCCACCCGCGAGCTTCTCTGTCCTCCTGTGCTGACCGCGGTGAGCACTCCGTCCCTGCTAACGGAGACAATGGCCCGATGGTACTCGGGTCTAGATCTATCGAGGGAGAAGTCATGGCCCAGTGTCACAGGCACCTTTGGCAAGCCAGGTGGTGAGATGCCCGACATTTGGTGCAGAGAGGGCAGTACAAACAAGTGAAAAGTAACCAAAGCCGATGCCGGGTTACCTGGTAGCGAGAAGATTACCTTGGAAACTCTCTCTCCGTCGTTATCCTTTACCGGAACGGTAGCAAACGTGGTAGGCTTGCCGGGCTTCATTGCCACCCGACCAAAGTGAATTGTTCCGCCCAGCGAACGCTCTATTGTCGGCTTGAGGAGATCCAGCTCACCCATGGACACTCCGCCGGTCGTGATCACCACGTCAACCTGCCTCAACGCTTGCCGCAGCGTCTCCTCCAAAGTCCCGGCCTTGTCCCGCGCCACTCCAAGATCAATCACCTCATACCCCCAATCTCTCGCCGCCGAAATGAGAGTTGGCCGGTTCGTATCGCGCACCTCGCCCAGCCGCAAGTCTCCCGGGCGATCATGATCCACAATCTCATCACCCGTAGATAAAACTCCAACAACAGGACGTCGGTACACCTGCACCTCACCCACACCCACGGCGGCCAACAGACCAATCTCACCACCCACAGCAGACACCTGATCTCCCTTGCCCAGAATCAGTTGCCCCTGCTTAATATCACTTCCCACCTCTCTAACATTTTCGCCTTCGCGAACTTTATCAGCTGCTAAAATCTCCACCTCCTTCTCCTCCTCCACTCCATTTCCATCCTCCGCATCCTGCGTCTTGGATGACGTCGTCGACACCAACACCGTATCCTCCACCATTATAACCGATGTCGCACCCGGAGGTAGGGGCGCACCCGTGGTGATCCGGGCGATCTCGCCCTCTTTGAGCGTCGGCATGTTTTCCCCATCTCCAGGAGCGGCATGCGAAACCGACACGACGGGGAACACGCCGCGCATGTTCCCGTCTTGGGGCACGACTACGGCATAGCCGTCGACGATGCTAGCGCGAAAAGCGGGCACATTTTCGCGCGCCGAAACGTCCTGCGCCAGAACGGCGCCGATGAGCGAGCTATCGACTTTGGAGGTGACGATTTGCGGGATCGGCGTGTGTTGCGCTATTTGGGAGAGCGCTTCGGAGACGGAGAGCATCGGGTAAGGAGACTCGCGGTGGCGGCGGCTGGGACCTAAGCTGGGATCGTTGGACTTGGGGTTTTCAGAAGGGGTGGTGTGTCGGACTAGACCGGCGTGGCCGTGGCCTTGGCCGTGACCGTGGTTATGGCCATGCCCATGGACGCCACAGCCTCCCCCTCCTCCTCGGTGCTCGCTGTGGTCGTGATGGCTGTGTCCATGTCCGTGTCCATGTCCACGTCCACCACCTCCTTCCACTCCCGCCTCCTGCTCCAATTTCTTCACTCCCCCCTTATGTAAAGCTCTAGAGTTGGCACCAGCAGCCTGCATGCAAGCGTGGGGCAGCATTTTAATCACTGCTTGCAGATTCTCCTTCGCGCCCTTGGGGGACCCAGGCAGCGTAATGATAACGGTGCCGTTCCTGACGCCAGCCACAGGTCGTGACATCATGGCAAAGGGGGTAACTTGCAGCGAAGCCGCCAGCATGCCGTGGACCAGGCCAGGAGCATTCTTGTGTAGGAGAGCCGAGACGGCTTCGGGGGTTTGGTCGGACACGGCGAAGCCGGTGCCGCCTGTGGTTACGATGAGGTTGATGGTGTTGGTGTTGTTGTTGTCGCCATTTGCGGCGGTGGCTTGGTTTGTCCAGTGGATGATTTGCTTCTGGATTTGCACGACATCGTCGGGAACGATTTTGGATTCATGGACCTCCCATTGGGCTTGTTGTTCATCGAAGACCTGGCGGAGAGTGACGTCGGCCGAGTCCGTTGCGGGGTCTTGAGCTGCTGTTGTTGAGACGATCAGGATGGCTGCTTTGAGCGCTGCTGGAGTAGTACTTGAGGACATGATTGAGAAAAGTGACACACGGTACTGCGCTGTGGACACGGTGTAACAGAATCTCCTCGTTTGTGCCAACTACCTTATTGATGAACTCTGCAGAAAAGGGAGTATTGTGATGGTGTCATGGTGTTGATGTGCCATGCCGGCACTCGGAAGCTGATAAGATAGGCATCCCTGTATGCCCTGTACCTCAAGGTACCTGGTGTAGTTCCCCACCAAAACTTCATGTGGGGAAGTGGAGCGTGTGAGGATCGAGAGTTTGCATGCTTTTGCCGGCGGCAATTATTTGTAACTTGATGTCTGAAAGTTGAATTACAATTGCATTGATTTCACTCTCATTTCACTCCATTGTACGTCAGTGATAGCGCACCTTCAGCTTTTTCATCCACGATTGCACCGGACCAAGCTCTGTTAATTCTATTTGTACGGGCGTTCTCAGCAAACCGTTTTAGTTTTTCCTCTTCTCCGTTTGAAACGACGTCTTCGGGAAAACTCCTACAACCATGGTCCGCCTCAAAGATCGCTATCTGTTAGTCAACATTGTCTACGCAGACATTCCTCCTGGACAAAAGGGGCCTGTACCCGATTTGCTACTTTATAACCAGCCCACCATTGGAGAACTCAGGCCCCAAACCATCTTGAAGGGCATTCGCAGTCAGGTGAATGCGTTATTTGGTGATTGCGGGTCAGGCTCTGTCGAGCGCAGCCTACAAGGTAAACACACCACTGAACTCTAAAACTTACATTTGGTAAAAGCGGCCACTAGGCTAACTTGGTATAACAGTCAAGTACCTTTCTACTGCGACCTCAACCTTCATTCTACGTATCTCACGAGCCCATTACAGGCTTGTCTGGGCTGCCTTGACCTTTATGGACCGCCTCCCAGTCAAGGATGGCCGACCGTGTATCTTCCGGGTTGTCCGCGTCAGCGGCACCATCCGCAAAGTCGAAGAAGAAGCCATCCGCCGTGCCAAGCTCCTTGTCCTGGCAGCAAAGGACGAGATGGCCGGCAAGGCATCATCAGACGCCCTCAATGCTCTCTTCCGCGGCGGCAAAGATTCAGCCCGCAATCTCGCCTTGGTCAACGATGACCACGATGACGCAAAAATTGACGAGGGCGAGGTCTCTGATGGATGAACAACCATGCCCTTCGATCGTCATGTGTTCTGCTTACGCGTCACACGGATTCCCGAGCCACTGGTGAACTGTGGCGCCACTCCAGGGACCGAGCCGTCACCGAGACCTGCTTCTTCAGCGGCCCGTGCCTGCTTCGCCCGCAGTTTTTCTTGTTCTTCCTCCTCCTTCCGCTCCATCTCGTCATACTCTTCTTTGTTATCGATCCACCTCTCTTGAATATCAAGGGCATCGGGCAATGACGACTCGTTGCGCATAGCAACCTGCCAGACGGTGTCGTTCGTTCCCTCAGCGCCGCCAAAGACGTACCCACTTGCACGGTCAATCACGCGCAACAGATGCATCATACTCTTCTTGTTCTCGACTGCCAGCACCTCGAAGCTGACAAGGCCGAACTGCTCAACCATATTCGCAACGGCCTCGTTAAGCTTGGTGAACTTGCCTTTCTTCAGGGCAGGCGACTCCGCGTCGAGGGACGGCATGAGGTACCGCAGGTCTTGTACTTCGGTGTAATAGTCGAGGTTGAATGGAAGAGGGTCGTAGGACGAGATCTTGTCAATCTTGGTCAGGACGTTGATGTGGGGAAGGTCCATCTGCAACATGGCGCGCAAAGACAGGAGGACGTTGGAGATGTAGAGCGATGGTTGTGTGAGGCAGAAGCAGTCGGAAAGGTGGACAACTACCAGCTGCAAGAGAATTAGCGGGAAGGACTGCGATTAGAGAGACGAGGAACAACGGCGCACCCTGTAGCCCAGCTTCTGTAACCGGTAAAAGATGTTGCGTAACGAGTTGTGGTGGGTGTAGAGCTCGACTTGACCGGGGCAGTCAAAAAGCACATAGTCTTCTCCAAGCTCCTTGAGGCCGTTCTCGAGCCATTCCATGTTATTTTCCAGCTCTTCAAGTGCGTACAGAATACCGCCATTGGGGCCCAATTTGTCGTCTGCCATAATCTCCTCCAAAGTGACAAGGTCGCGAATGTCGAGCGCGCATGGGTAGTTGGTGTGGTCGTTCGCAGGGTCGAGGTTGACTACCGAGCATTGTCGCCCGATGGCGCCCATAAACTGCTGCACTGGCAGTGGGGAGGTCATGTTAGCACCCGTGAAAGTACTAACACAAGGAAGGTTCACAACTTACTGCCATCGCAATATGTGCTCTTTCCTGCACCGGGACTGCCGAGTACTAACTGTCCAAACGGCATTGTAACTTGCTGCTCCAATGTGATGTGATTAAATACGGCGTGACGCTCTCGTTGGTTTTCACTGGCGTACGTAAAAGAAAGGTGCGAAATTCGGATGTCCGAGGGAGAAGTGGAAGCTGTTCGAAAGACGGGAATGCTTCCTTCAACAATGCAACCCCACCAAATGTCGGGTCGGCTCTTCATGAGATGACGGAACGGCGCCCACCCCTCCACCAAATTCTAGAACGCCTTGTGGATCTGCGTCAAGATGGACAGGGTCTGGTGCTTGACCCGAACGGCATCTGCAACTCACTCCACCTCTCAACTTCCAATCAGCTGCCTGACCCAGCTCGGAAAGAGACCTTGAATCAGGCGGTAACCCATGGCAGAACTTTGTTTACTTGGAGTTGCACTCCCGGTCAAGCTCCCTCCCCTCTACCAATCCCCCATTTCGTCGTCCGGCGATTGTTAACGATTTCGAAGCTACGTCAATACCACGTAGGCTTTAATCTACACACCACCCACCACACACAACACCACCACCGCAATGGCTCCTTGTAAGCTCGGAATATCTCTCAAGAAGCTACTATCATATGTGTCCTCCCAAGCTAACGTCGCGTAATTCTAGCAACGCAATTCGAAGTGTCACAGCCGCCCAGTGACGCTATCTCGGCCGTGATCTTCGCCCCCGATAACACCAACCGCCTGCTCGTTTCTTCATGGGATAGGAACGTCTACCTTTACGAGATCGCCGAAGGGACCGAAGACGCCACCCTAATTAACAAGTTCGAGCACCGTGCTCCCGTCCTTGATGTCTGCTTTGGCGCGAATGGAAATGAGGCCTACACGGCGAGTCTGGACTGCTCAGTCAAGAGGTTCGTTGCACACATAGCTTATTACCTATGGATGCTCAGCATCTTGCCACAGATCTTTGTGGATGCTAACGCGAATTAAACAGAATCGACCTATCCACAGGAGAGCAGACCGTACTAAGCACGCACGAAAAGCCCGTCCGATGCGTCGTCTACAGCCCTCAACACTGTAAGTCCGAATCATTACAGTCCAATCATCCAACCACAAGTCCACGCATTACATTCGATAAGTATTTGAGACATCAACTAATCTGGCATTTTCTTCTCCCAGCCATGCTCATTTCCGCCTCGTGGGATCACACTCTCCACGTTCATAACACCTCCGCGCCGGCCTCGACCCCGATCACCATCTCGCTTCCAGGCAAGCCGCACGCCCTTGCCGCCAGCCCCTCTAAAGTCGTCGTCGCCATGACCGCACGACTAGTACACATCTACGACCTACCCACGCTCGCCACGGCACTCTCGTCAGCCGACCCTGCCTCGGCAAACATCACCCCCTGGCAACAGCGCGAGTCATCGCTCAAATTCCTCACGCGCGCCGTGGCCTGCATGCCCAACGACGCTGGCTACGCCACCAGCTCGATTGAGGGCCGCGTCGCGGTCGAGTGGTTCGAGGACACAGCTGAGTCGCAGGCGCGCAAATACGCCTTCAAGTGCCACCGGCAGACGGCGCCCGAGGAGGAGGGCGGCGGCGACGTGGTCTATCCCGTCAACGCGCTGACTTTCCACCCCGTGTATGGCACGTTTGCTTCGGGCGGCGGCGACGGCACCGTGGCGTTGTGGGACGCCGAGGCCAAGCGCAGGATGAGACAGTATCAAAAGTTCCCTGACAGCGTCGCGGCGCTGGCCTTCTCGAATAATGGCAAGTATCTTGCCATTGGCGTGTGTCGTGGGTTCGAGACCGATATGGAGGACTTTAATAGCGAGGGGAGGACGAAGGTGTTTATTAGGGAGTTGGGTGAGACCGAGGCCAAGGGCAAGGGCCCCAAGTGAGACTCGGATTTCAGTTGTCTTTTTTGCTGGTTGTCTGTCGTCTCTCTTCACGTCTTACTGTCTTGTGTAACATCTTTCCGGCTATAATCTGGGTGTAATCGGCGTTTTATATGATATGGGACAAAGGGCGGGCTGGGATTATTGTGTGGCATTGCTATTTGCGGAAACGTCGTCGGAAAAAAAAAGGTAAATGGACATTACGAGTTGTGGTAATTGATTATCCTGGTCCACGTCAGGACAACTAAGAACAAGATAGACAAAAATATATATGGTTATTCTTACATGATGCAGTTTTCTTAAGTCAGGATCACCATGTTGTTGAGCCTGATGCCTATGCAGACTAGAAAGTAAAATATTGAACATTCCCTTGGCTCGTTGGCGCTGGTATGATAACACAACCCCATTGATACATGTCTACTCCTGATACCTACATGTCTTTGACCTCCTATCAGAAGTTCCAACAAATAACTACATCCCGTAAACCGATCATTATCACCCTCCACCAAAATCACATAATACTTTGGATACAAATACAAAGATCACACTCCTTTCTTTCTCATCCTCTGTCATCTTACTATACCGCAGACTTCGACCTTTTAAGCCCCGGATTCGCCCTTCCGCGAGAGGTGGAAGGAACTGCAGATTTCGCTCTCGAATTCAGAGGTCGTAGAGGAGTAGGAGTACGAAGGTCAGTCTCCGAGATGTACGTCTCCCAGCCTGAACCTGGGGAGGTCATTTCACTTGGCGGTGCATCTTGACCTTGAATTTTGACCTGTGCTTGATGGCTCTTCTGACTCTGACGGTAGTGTTGTTTCCCGAGTGTGTCGTGAGAGGTAAGTTTGGCGGGATCTGTTGTCGTATCAATCTGGCTCTGATCTACAGTTCCGCATTTCGACGACGACAACTTTGTCGTGGTCGTAGACTTGGCACCGGTGCGTTTTTTCGAAATGGCTGGCTTGGGGTCGTCTTCTCCGGAATGGTCATTGTTGCCCGGCTCTTTTTGTTCCTCTACCGGCTTTTGGGCAGGCTTTTGGAGAGGTTTTTCGAAAAAGGGTTCAAGAGGTTGCTCAAGATGCTCTTGAACATACCATTCACCACCTTCTTCCGTACGTACTTCAACTGCATTACTTGCTTGCTCTTCAAGAGCCTCTTGTTGTTGGTGGCGTATCTCTTGATGATTGGGAGAAGAACGTGCAGAGACATTCATCCTTGCCGGAGACTCACCCAGCTCAACAGATGGCTCCCGAGCAATGGCCGCTTCGGGTTCAACATTGTCTTCCTCGTGGTCCTCCAGGGGCACATTACCTTCACCTTCCAATGCACTCTCCATTACAGTCTGTGTCTGTTCTCGTTGTTGTTCCGAGGCTGCTAGAGTTGTTCTGTGTTGTCGTCCCTCCACCTGATTTGCGTATTTTCCCAAAATAACGCTTTCGAGAATGATATTTGGCTTCAAGACGGTTGGTAGCATCTCTTTGTCCTCCAAGGGGTTATTCTTCTTCTTCAGTAGTCTGTGTCTCTTCCTCTGACGTTCGGTTTGTTTGGGGTCAGGGAGAAATGAGTTGTCGTAGGCCCTCTTCTTCTTCTTCGTCACCTTCTTCTTGTGATTCACAATATGATCTTTTTGGGGAGAACTTGTGAAGCTGGATTGTGTCAAGTCTAAAGCACCCACTCTTGACTTGACTTGAGGGGCTTTCCTCTTAGTAGTTGGACGCAAGCCCAACTGAACCAGCCCGTTTGGTTTTGCTTCGTCTTTGGAGAACCCGTCGCCCAGCTTGTACTTGGCAGACAAGCTTGTTGTGGTGCTTTCCTCAACCTTGGGCTTCAGTCTCTTATAGCCGCGTGGTGGTAGCTTGTCAAAGAGCAAGAATGGACGACGTCTCAAGAGATTCGACTGATCTGTGACAGGCTTGGGTATGTACTTGGTGCCACTGCTGGACCTCACCGATGAAGTAGGAGTAGTCTTGGATTCTTCGGTAGTCCCTCGTTCGTCTTTGTCTTCGTCGGTGCTATACTCCAAGCCGGTATCCTCTTCTGTCGCATTATCGCCCGGGCTGTGGGAGGTATCTGAAGCATATTGAAGTTCTGGAACTCGTGCATTGTATGGTTAGATTCTGGATTTGCACCGGGTTATGACCGCCATATGCAGGAACACGTACCAAATTCTGGCTCATTTGCTTCCACAAATTCATACTCAGCTTGGTAAGCAAAAGTCTCTCCTTCAGGTATTATACCATTATCAAGGCGGTCTTTGTTCCGGGGCTCGGGTTCACGTTGATGCTTCCTCGCAAGGCTCGCTGGTGAATGTCTGGCCCTTAACAACGGAAGCACACCGGGCGAGGCAGTCCGCACTTTGTGGGAATAGGTACGCAAAGGGCGAGGCCTAGCATAATCTTCAAACGGAACCTGAGCCTCCATTTGTTGTATGGTTCCAGCAGATGCGTTTGCCTGGTTCGTCAAATTACAAATTGATGTCCAACTGTGAGGAAGACCAAGTTGGCAAAAAGTCCAGTTTCAAGATCATGTTTCCCATTACAATTTGTGGGAGCTCAGGGCTCGGTGCAGGCTGTGTTCTGTTGAAAATATGGGAAGGAACGTTGGGTGCTTTGAAGCAATAGCGCAAAGAACGATCCTGCAGCTGGGAGCATACAGGCCGACATTTCACACAACCATGTGCCCCCAGCACCTTGGGGAAATTCAATTAACAATTCATAGAATTATCGATAAAGGAAAAGGTGAGAGAGCATATTATATATCTTTCCATGTGGGTTGGTGGCGCCACAACACCAGGTCGTAGTGATGCTCCCAAAGTGGGCAGATGACGTTTATCCCAAAATGGTGATATCAAGAGGGAACGTGATCAAGTCCATGGACACACTCCTGTCTTTGCGCCTGGGGCCACCATATAAAGACCAGTCTACTGAACATTGACGTTGAGACCTGATTCCCTACTGTATGCCCCCGATTTTGCTGCCCTGAACATCATAGTTCTCACATTGGGCATCACGACGAACTTGACAGAATGGCATGCACTGGTTAGTTGTCACAAAGTAGTGGTCCATCTTCCTCATTCTGCAACAATGATGATTTTTCATTCGATTGATACTGTCTGCTTGGCTTCCCTTATTAGAAGTACAAAGTCCCAGAGAACTGAATATCAATAACCGTACAAGAAAACCTTGGTAATTTCTAGTAATCCTCCAACCTCCCGGTTATTATTACCACGTGCCAGAACTGTAAAGATTCCCCATCCCATGAAAAAGTTTCGGTTAGTAATTAAGCACCCACCACATGCATTGGCATAGCCAGTTGATTAAACATCCGTATCGATCATGTGCTCCAGACCTATCGTCAGAAGCAACTTAATGATGGCCACAGATTAGCGATGCCGAGCTGTTGAGCCCTTCCCAAGAAAAACATCAGTTGTATCGTATACTTGAACAAAGGGAAGCCAGATCAAAGACAGGAATATCGAGGCAAAGCCCTCGTAGCCAACTACGGCTTCTCCTTCTTGATTGTGGGCGATGACTGGGTGCTGCCGTTTGCAACCGTACCGGACTCGACGATCGTGACGCCCTCGTCCGCTGATCCGTCATCCGAAGAGGATGCGCCGGTGGTCAGGTTACCCGGCCTGCAGAGAAGACGGTTAGTTGTCACGACGAACTGAAGTCATCTTCCAGCTTCCAAAAACACGCATGCCGCTTTTCTCGCTTGAGAGTGATGCCTGAGCTCCCAGGGCGATAGTGCAGGAGGATGCTTTCGGAATGCTGGTGGAGCTGTACCTGACCGCATGGCTTCCACCCTGAGACATGGAAGAACCCATTCCACTGTCGCTGTTGACGTTAATGAGGATACGGGCGCCGGAAGCAAACGAACTGTGTCCAGAGTTAGTCAGCACCTGGCTGTCGTTGAACATTCAGGGTGAAGGGTGACTTACGTATCAGACGAGTGGCCGGCGCTAATGCGACGGTTCCACGGAGCCTGGTGGTTGTAGATGCTGGGATGAATGCCGACATCCGCAGTTCCGTATGCGCCAATGTTGTACTCGTTGGTGCGGAACTGGCGGCGCTCAGCCGTGATGCGCTTGAGTTCCTTCTGCGCCGGAGTGTCGGCGTAGCGAACCTGCATCAGCATTCCCTCCTCTCCAATCGGGGCACCGTGGAATTTCTTGATGACATCCTCGCACTCATCACGGGTCTCGAAGCTGTGTTGCATGTTAGATGATATCCTCAGATAACGGATAACTTCAAGCAGTGATGGGACTTACCGAGCAAAACCGACACCGCGGCTGTTACCCATGCTATCTCTGAGAATCTTGCTGGAGACAATGTGATAGCCAACAAAGATAGCATTCAGCTCCTGGAACGATGTTAGAGTCCACATGAACGCACGACGAGACAACATAAACGAGTTACTCACCGCCTCAGTCAGACGCTTGGGCAAGTTGGACAAATAAAGGTTGGTGGAGCTCTCATCTCCCTCTGCCTTGAGACGGGCGTTAAAGCTCTCGCGAGCAAAGCCAACCTCATAGCCCAGATGGTGGAAGCCACGGATGCACTTCTCCGAATCACGAACATTGGCAAACTTGGCAAAGCCGAAGCTATTGGTTTGGTCAGGACATGGATGAAAGACTGTACTATCAGGCAATGGGACACAACATACCCTTTGCAAGCTCCAGTAGACGTGTCAATGATCGCCTTGCTCTGCTCAACCTTGCCGAAGCGGGAAGCATAACGAAGCAGCAACTCATCGTCAGTGGTGGGATGAAGGCCACGAATGTAAACGTTGCGATTGCCCTGAATGCGGTTCTCGAGGCACTGCTCGATGGACTTGGTGTGAGTGGGCGGGGTGAACACGGCAGGAACCGCGTCAGGGATGGGAGGATTCTGCTTGAGCAGAGCTAGCAGCTCCTCGTCGACAATAGGGGCGGATTTCACAACACCGCCAGATGCAACAACCTGCTCCGGGGAAGGAGTGTTGAAGCTGGAGCGGATCACAGCAATTCGACCATTACCACCACGGTCCGAGAAAGTGCCAAAGAAAGGGGTAGCAGGGGTGGACTCGTTGGTGGAGTACGAGCCCCTACGGTTCTCGAGCCCAGGAGCCTCGCTGCTGCGCTCACCGTACGAGGCGACACGGCCAGGCGTGTAAGGCACAGAATGGTAAGGAATAGGCAGGGGCGCATATCCAGCCTGAACAGGGTACTGTCCGGCAACGCCAATCTGGTAAGCCGCCTCGGGGGGAACGCCGACGTGCATGGGCACAGGGTAAGTCTGGTAAGCAACTTGCTGGTCCTGCATGTAATACTGGTGACCAGCCTGGTTTTGAGGGGCAGTCGGGTTGCCAGGACCAGGAGGCAAGGCAAGGCTGCTGAACTGACTCATAACGGCGTTCATGTTGTCAACGCCATGGTTGACCTGATGACCATGGGTCGCAGAGCCGTCATGCTGAGTACTGCCAACTTCGGTTGTGAGGTAGCTTTGATAGTTGCCCTGGCGGTTGTTGCCGGTGTCGGTGACGACACCCGGATTGATGCGATAATGGGCAGACATCTTTGATAGAACGTTGGTCTGGGTTTGCCATAGTTAGCTCCATGCCCTAAGTTCCACCAAGTCACGCCAAAGAAGTAGAAATGGCAAGTGTCAACCCTGCATTGATCGTGCGACCGCAAGCCCTTGGCATTGATGCTGGACACTCGCCGAGTATCCATCCTGAGGGCAGCGATGACTTGAAAGCAAGTGATGAAGGTGCTTGACAGGTGGGAATGATGCTCAGGAGACAGGTGACCATTGCTTTGGCGCACTCTCATTGAGCAAAATATGACCCGAGAGATTGGATAAGGTGGCGCGCTTGAATCCCTCGGACATCCTGAGAGACCAATTGGGGGCAATTGTACGGGTGAAGGTGATTCAAAGTGCGCGACGTGATGGGGGAACAGAGCGAGGGGCGGAGGGGAAGTTATCACGAACCATTGTGCCTGATTGACTACTTGTTGACGCGTCGCTGAGGATGAGATGTGATAGTGGGGATGCTTTAAAAGATGCAAAGAAGAGGTGCTTGATACTCAATGGAGCTCAATAGATATCTGTGAAGATGATAGAGAACCAATTCAAAATGATATCTGGTGGTAACCCGTGAGAGTTTTGATTGTTGTGATCAATTGGGGGATTGTGTGGGGGAAGAGGAGATGAGGAGGAAGAGGAGGAGGAGGAGGAGGAGAAGAGGGTAAAGGTTCATCTGGAACGGAAAAGGACCGAGACTTCGGCGGGAGACCGGAGTGATTGGCCGGGAAACGCAGGCAAACACCTTCCATCCTCAGGCTGCCATGAACCCGCAGGCAGAGCATACTTACGTCGAACGTCAACTTACCTCCAAAACGAGATGTGGTCCTTGTAACAAACGGCTGATTGGATCAGGCTTGGAGAGATGCTTTGGTGACAAGAAAGCGGCGGCCGGCAACGATGATGTAAGAACCAAAGACTCTGATGCAAGCGAGCGCAGGGGGAGTAAGAAGATGAACCGAGCTATCAAGCAAGATGAATTGAAGAGACTGTGGTGGTCGCTGGGATGGATTGTGTGTTGATGCTGTAATGATCGGAGGAAGAGTCTACCAAGAGTTGAGAGACAGGAAAGTTGAGCTGGACTGGATGGCGGGAGGGAGGGCCGTCTTTTAACTCCCGTCAATCGATCTTCGTCTGGTACCTAAGTAAGATGGAGTGATGGATCAGTGCCGTTGAGGTTGCTTCCTCACGATGTAAACAAATGTCAAGGGCAGCCACGACGTAGACTGGCCAAGGAAGGAGGCGATGTTCCCCAGTAGCCTGCACTACTGTCAAGGTAGGACCCACGGTATCCTCCAGGAGAGCTGAGGATGAGAATAATGATAAATAAGGAAGAACTCCCGTATGCTAAGCTCCAGCTTGCTGCGTTGAAAAGGGTATGTTGAAGGGAAGACGACGAGAAGGAAAAGAAGGAGATGTCTGGCCATGCTTCTCGAGACTGCACTCGCAGCAGGGACTGGGATCATCGACAGGACAGAGAACTACTTACTCTGAAAGTCGATGATCAGATTTGAGCTCAATGGAGGAAGGAGAGACCCCGTTGTGAATACTACCTTTACACACCAGGCCGGCAATTCCAAGTTCAACTTTCCATTGTTTCCCCCCCTATTGACAGGAAGGGAGTAGAACAATTGACTGAGCTAACGATGTGTCCTTCACTACTTAGTGCCGTGGTCTAGATGGAAAGGCAGTGACGCTGGTGGCATCCACTTCGTAGTGAGGGGAACGAAGTGGAAAGTAATGACACAACTTCAACTTGAAGCAATCGCTGTGAATGGTGTTGCTCATGATGCAGGTGTGAATCTTAGCTTGGTGTTTCCTCCTTGCTCTTGCCGTCTATGTGACAGAGACCATCTTCTGGCCAATGACGGTCAGGGCCGGGGATTGGAGATGCCCGAAGCCCAGATAGGTAGAGGTACTTACATAGGTACACTGGGGGAAAGAGTCGCAGGGTGTAATGTAAAATACCAATCAAGTAAGGACAGATTGAAGGCAGTGCCATCCCATTCCACTTGGCTTTCAAACACTGCCAGTCCTTCTGGAGGAGGTGCAAAATAACAGCCGAGTCTACCATTGATAGCCGAACTCGGAGTGTCTCCGGGATTCCTTCTCGTCACGGATCGGATTTATGATTCCAGGCAACCAGGCGCCGGGCAAGACTGGCATCCAGGCCCGGGCGATCCACCTTCACCAATTGCACCCGGGGGCATTGAACCTTCTCGTCCACGAGCAGATTCTTGCACGACTGCAGTGTTAGCGACGACTTTCTTTCACAGAAGGAGGAGGATGGGTCGTGAGGTCAGGAGATACAGCATAACTCCCAAAGATGAGATAACGATTGCAGCTGACACAATACAGTTCAACAAATCGCCTTCGTCCTGGGCAGTCGATTGACTGAATGATTCCCTTTCGGTTTCCCGTCCGAGATCGCTTTCCTGTTCGACCAGCGAAGGAGTGAGCTTGACTGAAGCATATCGCAACAACCCTACACACGTTAGCTTGCCTGCCCAACAATCGTCACAGCTTCCGCCATCACTCACTCACCTGTGACCGGCCACAGCCGGAGTGTCGCCCGCCTACATCACCCAAACTTTCAAGCTCGACAGCCGATACTAGCAACAAGGGAGAGAACTGCCCGAGATTTGTGCCCTGACTTCATCGACAGCAACTCCACAGGACGTGTTGCAGAGGCTAGACATAAGGACATGCCTTCCGCTACTCATACGTCGTGCTGACTGTGACAGTCTTCGTCAACGGGTGTAAGCCCAGGTTGTTCTTTTTGCTCCGGATGGGCAGTGTCGTACGCTTTGTATTGTCCCCATCTTGGCTTCCACTACGGAGCTCGACCCTAGGACATGTGCGCTTTCCTCCATACCATGTCGTCATCCTGGTCATGGTCGCAGGCAGCAAAAGACATGATGAACAAACATTCTCAGTCTTGCTTGCCGTGGTAGCTTTGCTTGGCGACATGCCATAAGAGGACCAAGAAGCTTCGGGTTTGCAGTCGTTTCTCGTTGATCGAATTCATCGTGGGTAAACAAATTCGTAATGGCTCCTTGAGCCCGGCTTGGAGATTAGCCCGTAGAGGTTCGGGTGCGATGGGCCAGGAGAACAGTCGATAGCAACCCGAAAGGTGTCGTCGCCTTTGATTACGACGAGCTTGCATCGATCTTTCTCAGGGGTTGTCTGCTAAGAATCACCTGCCCACTTGGGCCACTAGACGGTGATCACTTCTCGCATCCTCTATGGAAGATCATAACCAAGACGGACTCACTTCTACTCAGTGTAGCAAGTCTTGACGTATTTATTGCTCTGCCACTGATAATGTACGTGTATACTCATGTTTCTACATGGCGAGAACTACTCGCGCTGAACCTGAATAGGAGCTGACGTTCGAACAGCGCTTGGACCCAGGCGTACCCCCAAGTCAAAGCTCAGCCAAGCCGACCCATAAACCCCCGATCCTCTAAAGCCCCGCGACCGAGATGTCGGAAACTTGTGGGCGAAGCCCGTCAGCGTCCAGGACGGCCGACGGCGTATGTTCTGTCGTCGCATCTGCGGGTGTTGAACGTTTGTCGACATCCAAGAACAAGAAAGAAAGCACGGGTGAGAAACAACGAGAAGACTATACAAAAATTTTCAAAAAGACACTAAAAAGAGGAGTACTGATGTTTGAGAAAAGAAGATATAATGGAAAGGAAAACAAGAGCGATGGATAAAAACAAAACAACGGGCTGCCGTAGGCTCGTAGCTGCGGGCCGCGAGGTTGCAATATCGGCAACAAGGAAAACAGTGGCCCAAGTTCGGACCAATCAGAGCCCTCCGCTCTCCAGTCCGCAGCAAAGCAAACGGCGAACACCACACAACTTCCACTTTCTACGGCCACGAAGAAAAATGAAGAAGGAAAAGGTTAAGTTTGCGAGAAGGTAGCACAAGTTCTCGAAAGCTTGGGTTCTTATTGGCTGATAAGACGCCCCAAGGAGGGTTTTTGTGATTCAAACGGCAGAAGTTTGAAGGAAGGTACATAAGATGGGTGGCGTCGGAGTATCGTAGTGACATCGGACGAGTGACTACCGAAGTTACACACGGCGAGGTTCGAAAGGATGACGAATACAAATTGCTGAGGATGTATTGTATTATCAGCAAGATGACGCGCAAGGCAACGCCCCGCCAGATATTCCTTCTCGTTTCGAACACCAACCACTGTGGTGAGATGAGGGAGTGTACATGTAACCCTTTGACGCTATGTACATGTATCCGCGCGTGTGTGATTGACGCAGTCTGCCGTCTAGCTTAGTTCAATACTTAGTCAGGCCATGGCACAGAAGAACAACCACACACCCAAAGAATACACAAAATCTCGATGGATGATGATGTTCCTTATGAATGTGCGCTTGTTGGTGGGTATTTGCTATTGCATCCGGAGCTGGTTCACTAGAAGATAATCCCGACTATCCATAAGAAAAAAGAGTCAAAAAAAGGGTGTGTCTAGTGTCTTCCATCCCCATGCCTTCCAACCTTCTCTATCGGATCACATTCTTGATCTTATTTGCATCTACTATAACTGCATATATATAGGTTATGACCAGACATCCTCCTGTAAAGCAGCAGCCGGTTAGTATGCATATTTCTCCTCTATGCGACCGAACACGGTTTGGGAAGAAAGGGGAGGGGAGGAGAGGAGAGGGACCTAATGGGAAGATCACAACGTAAACGTACCTGGTACTGATTCGATGACCTCATGTTCTTGACAATCTCCTCGGCCTTGGCCTCGGGGATGCCTCGTTGCTCGGAAATGATCTGGCTCAGGACGGTGTTGACCTCGCGTGCCATGTTGGCAGCGTCGCCGCAGACGTAGAAGTAGGCCTTTTGCTCGAGAAGCTGGTTGATCTCCTCGGCCCTTTCCTTGAGACGGTGCTGGACGTAGACCTTCTTGGGGCCCTCGCGGGAGAAGGCGGTGATGAGCTCGAAGTTGTCGCCGAGGATCTCCTTGGCTTCCTGGAATTTTCGCCATTTGTGTCAGCAGATCGAAGTGACCAGCAACGGTTTCAGTGTGGCGCGTGACTTACCTCCCATTCGTTCTTGTACATGAAGTCCTCGGTAGACTTGCGGCAGCCAAAGAAGAGCAGAGTCTTGCCAACCTTCTCGCCGTTCTTGACCTGCTGGACGCGCTCACGAATGAAGCCACGCATGGGCGCAACACCGGTACCGGGACCGATGCAGATGATGGGCTTGGAGGGATCCGAGGGGAGCTTGAAGTTGGAGTGGCGGACGTGAACGGGGACGTGGATACCATCGTACTTGTTACGGGGGCCAGTGAGTTCGTAGGAAAGACCAAAAGGGCAAGGTTCGGGCTCGCCGTTCTGCTTCTGTTTGAGCGCGAGGAGGTAGTTGGTGGCAACACCGCGGAAGGGGTCATCACGACCAGGAAGCTGGGTACTTTCGACAACGGCAGTGATGGAAATCTTCTTGGGCTGTTCAAGGGATGAGGACGAGATGGAGTAGTAGCGGGGCTGAAGCTTGGTGATGCCCTCAATAAAAGCAGAGAAGGGGATGTTGGTCCATTTCTGACCCTTGCCAACAATTTCCAAGACTCTGGCAATGTTGAGATGGTGAAGACTGATCTTCTCGTAGAAGTAATCCTTTTCGGCGCCGAGCTTGGTCATCTCGGCCCTTGCCTCTGCATCGGGAGCAAAAGCAGCGAGTTGGGCGAGGAATTGACGAGACACTGGAGCGCAGATTTCCATGTGGTAGCGAACGATAGCGTCATAGGTGGTGGGAGTCGGGAAGGGAACCTTGGCGGTAGGCTCGAGAGCCTTGACGCTGACAACAGTGTGGCGCTTTTCGGAGAGACCCAGGACGTTCATAAAGCGATCGACCTCCTCACCAGGGTTCGTGGGCCAAACAGCGATGTGGTCACCAGTCTGGTAGTTGAGGTTAGAGCCGCTGATATCGATATCCATGTGGAGACAGTTGCGGTCCTTGACGGAGAAGAGCTCGTAGGACTGGGCGATGGGAGCGATGTACGGGTTGTGGGCGTTGAAGGGACCCTTGGCGGTTCCATCGAGATGCATCTTGTTGGGTTCACCGAGATAGACTTCAGGGGACTCCTTGGTCAGGCCCTCCCTTTCGACGATGCTGAAGACGGGCTCGTAAACGGCCTCGCGCTCCTCCAAACCCATCCTCTCAGCGAGAGCCTTCCACATGGGTTCCTTCCAGGCCAAGAAATCTTCTTCCATGGTACCAGCGCCATCATCACCCTCGCCAGCATCTCCGATACGGTGGGCACCCAGCTTCTGGAGAGCCTTGTCCACATTGCGAACCATGGAGTTGTAGTGCTCATAGGTGTTGTTTCCGAGACCGAACGTGACATAGTTCAGGTTGCCAAGCGCAGGTTCGTTGCCCTCCGTGAAGTTGACGTCTTCGTTGGTGATGAACTCGTAGAAATCCACAGCGTTATCAGTAGGCTCACCCTCACCATAGGTGGCGAGTACGAAGAACACCACCTTGTCGTCAGGAATAGTATCAAGATTGTCGAAGTCGTATTCCTCAAGGTCGGCAACCATGGTTTCAAGGCCGAACCGGCTCTTGCCCTCCTTGGCCAGTCTCGAAGCATAATCCTCAGCAGTACCGGTTTGAGATCCGTAGAAAATGATGCAGTTCTTGCCCTGCTCCTCCATCTTCTCCACAATGTTTCTTGTCTTGCCAGCCTTTGCGCTGCTGGCATTGGCCAGAGAGCTCGCATAAGGATCCTTTGTAACGCCCCACAGTTTGCCCTTTGTGAAGTAGGCGACCGTTCCGAAAAGGATGGCCGCCAGGACCACGAGGTCCAGCGTATCGAGTTCGGCCATGACGGCGATATAAACGGGAGGGGGCGGGTATGCGCGAGGAACTGAAGCGGGCACAACCGGTATAGTCTTGCAAGTTATCGGATATGGAGATGTCTAGAGGGAGGAGTACCTGACCGGGCCGGTAACGCACTCGGCTCGCTTGGCTGCTTCTGGCCGAGGGGGGAGCCAAAAGAAGCTGGCCTGCGCGTAAATCCCATGTTAGCCCAGTGAACAACGCAACGGCTCTATGAACCCGATGACAGATGCCAGCGCCGCTTGTTGCTCGCGCAAGATTGGCATGTGGTCTGTGGGCGGCGGCGTGCCGTATGCTTGGGAGGTCAGGCCACATGGCAAGACCAGACATGCCACGGCTGCCATCGCTGACGGCTTCTGTCCGGCAGTTAAGACGATGTACGTACCTGGGACGAACCGCGCAGGGAAATGGCAGAGGCGACGGAACCCGAAGCTCAGACAGTTCAAGAAAGAAATAAAGAATGGCAGCTGGTGGTCGAAAAGAAGACAGGAAAGGGGGTGACGGTCTCTCACCCTTAAAAGATAAAAGATCGAGAGCGAAGATAAACTGGAAACTGAGGGACACATGCCCCCCTGGCCGATGGACGCGGGCGGGACCCACGCGATCCGATGCATAATTCAACGCTAAAGTCCCGATGACCGGGCCCCTCCCGTGGGCTCCACTTTGATTTTTGGACCCGACCACTGTACTCTCAAGCCAAGTGGTGCTGACGGGAGCCTTCAGTTCGCCGAACAACACGCCGAAGGACAACCGTTCCTGGTGTCGAAAGTTGATACTCTGAAGCTCTCATTGATCTCCAGCTAGTGCCGTGAAAGAGTTGCCCATCCTGCTCCTCGAGGTTCGACGTTCCCCCCTCCACTGATACCGGCGGCCGCCCTGGGCATCAATGATCACAGGTGGTGGCCCGGGTGTGCAGTTCCAAAGCGACAGTGGACTTTAGGCTACAAATGATGCTTTCACATGACCAGGAGAGGTACTTACCTAAGGTTGCTCGCGGAGGCAGAGATGGGATCTCGAGCCTCGAGAAATCACCATGGTTCACCACAGATCTTTCGGCAGAAGTCGAGGTCCATACGAGCGAGGCCAATCATACACATACTGTGTACATACAAAGGTGACTGGACTGGAACCCTTTCTCATCTCAGCTTGGGCAGCTTACACTTAGAGCCGGGGTGTGTCCGACAGCCGCAGCGTTCTACGGAACTCAGATTCCTCTGTCGCCTTCGACATGACATCAATGACGGGCTCAAAGATGCCAGCAACGAGACCGTTTGATCAGATCCAAGAAAAGAAAAAGCGATGTTGTTCTCTTCCCGTAAAACTCTCCCGAACTCCCGTTATAGGGAGATATGTAGGTAAGCCGGCATTGGGCGAATTCCACATCGTACCCCACATGGAGTCTGAACATCTGGCGGAAGCGAGTTCACACGATGCAAAGATGCACAAACCGATCCTATCCACCCCGTTCCGCTTCCGACTCATTGGACTTTTCGGAAATCGATTTGCCGCACCAACTCGTCAACATTCAGCCGGTTCGGCGCCCAAGCCTTGGTCGGTAGTCGAGCACGAGGCCAGGAAGAGCCTCGAGACCAGGAACAGAAGTGGACCATGAAGGATGTCCTGCACAACTTTCCACTGCTTCGGGCCCTGGTCTCTTTGTGGGGTGAGCGCTTGAGGGTTTCGAACAAGATCGTTCGTAAGAAGTCGGTGGTTGCCAAACATTACCTATCTATGTACTTTGCTCGCGTCGTCGCTCCTCCTTCTGCGGCCCGGCCTTTTACGGGTAGATCGCCGAGCTCGTCCCCAAAGATCCTATCGGCTTCCTTCATCTCCTCACTCCCACAGAGGCTTAGAGGTGACCGGCAGTCGCCTATACGCCGAGGATGTTGGATTCTATTCGCCTACGCTCCCATCTCTTGCCTCAAATGGTGTGAAAGTGGTACAGTAGGTTGGCATCTCGGCCCTGCAGCAGGGTTACGTCCGCTTGACACCCGCGGCTGCCGCGCCGCGGGGGGGGGGGAGCGTAGCTTTCCGGCGCTGATGCGGGTTTGTTTTCATGGCTTTGACTTTCTCAGGGCATCAAAGAGAATTTGGAAACCTTAGCATCATTTCACATACTACCATGTACACAGACGGCCAAACCGATTATACGGCTGTTCAAATTTGGAGCTATTTTTGTTTCTGTAAGAATTGTCGTTACCGAAGTCAGCACAACTGACGGTAATCTCGAGGTATCTTGATACATGATTGCGTGCCTGAGGTTTCGCGTAAACAGCTCACATCTGCAGAAACAATGGTTAGACCAGCAAGGTTCGCTTTTGGCAGTCCCAAAAGCTCGGTACATATGGAGTATGAACCCTGTTCATCCCTTTCCAGACTTTGAGAAGGGGTAACAAAAGACCCTTGACCCTTACGACGAGATATGGTCCGAGCGCCCTCTGATCAACAAGGGAACGAAGGCGCTGCGGGGGGAGCTTGGCTTGAATTGAATTGAGGGGGGGCTGGAGAATGTTCAGCCCGGGTTCGGTTGTGTCCCGGGGTGATAACAGTCTCCAGTCAGCCTCTGCAAACGATCGCTCCGCAACCGCCCCCTGGCACCTCGCGAAAACCTTCGGGAGATCTGTATGTTGTGTGTAGGCCCATTGACACTACTGGACTGTGTTCCCCAAACGTATCCAGTTTATATGCTTTAATCCATGTTCTCAGGTACAGCGAGATAAGCTTGTTCGAGACTGGCTCGAGAACGGAACGCATAGTGGCAGGTAGTATCAGACTTTCAACGGTCAACGGTAAGTATGTAGCGTATGTACCTACATACGTAGTGACATGACGTGTGTGGAGAGCCTCCATGTAAAACTCCGCGAACCCCATCTTGCAGACCTGCCTGTGACGGGCCTGTCTGGGGTTGAGCATCGTTCGGCTCTTGAAGCCCGGACAGCAGGGTGCGTATACGCGCCGTCACAGATATTGTCACAGAATAGCTGAGGTATTCGGAGTGGGCCCCCACCAAGATCCCTCCTACACAGTTGAGGCTCTCTCATTGATGTTCTTTTGGCCGCCATGTCAAGCCATTTCTCTAACCAAGAAAACATCGACCGCAAGCCTCTAGGAGAGGACCGATCACCTGGTTGAATGATTCAATTCTTGGTGGGCTAAGATGTTCTCTTGGACCCCTTGCAGCCCTACAGATCACCGAGGTGTGTAAAGAAAAAAAAAACAAGATGAAAGATCGAATAATAGAGGTACCCCTATGGTATGTATCTGGTTTGTTTCAGTGCAAGTGTGGAACTATTTTTCGCACACCTCGATTGCACTTCCACTTGGTTACTAGGGTCCGCTTGGAGGTGCTTGGCCCACCTACCCAAGAGAACCAAGTGATGCGACTGGCTGGCTGTCAGGCGTTTCAAGGCACCGTCATTGGTAAACTATGTAGTACATTGCAGGCCTGTTCGCGCAATCATCGGTCACAAAGTGAGAGGGGCGTGGTTTGGCATAATGAAGCTCGATTTGCACATCCATCCGATGTGTACATCCATTGCTTGAGTGAGTGGCAGGGCAACCACAAGATGGGACGGGGAACCAGGGAGCGAACGCGCTGCACGGGAGACGTTCGGGGAGAGGGCTTCCACTTGCTGCTGCCACAGACAGGCGACTTCGAATCCCGTCCTGGATGGGACTAGCCTGTGAATCTAGCCGCGGACATCCATTATCAGAGGCTGAGAACTTCCAGACTGTTTTGCTTGCTTCTGTCACCTTCGCGCCGGCCAGTCGCGACGCCACCTTTTTTCTGTCCAACTTCCTCCAAAATAACCAGTGCATAGGTATCGATACAGGCCTTGCCGGTACAAGAAACAACACCCACTGCCGCTGCCGCTGCCAGTCTGCAAGGCAACGCGCGCGGATTCGACCCCGCCCTGAATGCGCTGAAGAAGTATCATGAGAGGCGAGACGTTGGCAAAATGGGTGAGTCCTGTGATGGTGTTGTTCGACTAGTACCGACCTCTGCCTCCTTGTCTCCTCTACTTCCTACATATGTAGAACAGTCATTTCCGTCCTGCGCAAAACCATGGCTCGAGAGCGACACCAAGCGGGTGATGGAGTAGTAACTTCCAGTTTCCATCCCAGGCCGGAAGGGTTCTCACAACGCCTCTGCGCGCGCCCAACAAGAGAAGGAACTATAAGGAAATGAGATCCTGGTTCAGATTGCTGACTCGCGATTTGCGCCACAGCTCCGTCTCAGACGCTGCCTTCGGACCACGAGCCCTTGAAGTTTTCGCCCCGAACCATCGCCCGGCTTGAAGAGGAAGATGACAACACCGACTGGCAGAGAACACTGAGGCCGATTGCCCCCGACAGCCGAAGTGTTGCGCATTCCCGCGAATCGTCTCTCGAAAAATTACAGTGGTCTGCTAGCAGCACTGTTCGCGGTGCCCATGCGCCCCAGCGACTAGTCGACCCCAAGTTATCCTCGTACGGCCATCACAGACAGACGTCCATCGTACACGGCATTGGCATCCAGCATTCGAGAAATGGGAGTCTTGCAAGCAACCACTCGAGCCCTCTCAGCCCCCAGATGATTGCCGCCGCCGGCGCAGGCATTTCCCCCGATCGAGCAGATTTACATGGCTTCTCGCGCAAGGATAACGACGGCTCTTCCATCGGCTCGAGGCCCCAGACGGCTCTGTCCGGAACGACGGCGGCATCGGTGCCCGTGATTCCCGAACGAACGTCGTCTGCTGCCGCTATGAACGATCTCGCCGGCCAGGGAGGGCAAACGGGGACACCTAGAAAGCCAGAAAGGATGGCCAGCGGGAGGTCGAGGCGGGACCACTCGCACCACCATGCTCATTCGTCTCGGCACAAGGATGACCCGAAGACGGTCGGTGATTACGCGCTACACGTGCTCTTTACGTCCTTCATTGCGCAAGCGGAAGAGAAGTTGACGGAAATAACAAGCCTTCCTTTCCACGACCCCGAACCTCACGTCGAACAAATATGCGGGCCCGGTGTAGACGCTGCCTTCGACCAGTCCATTGTCGCTCTTGGCCATCTTGCCAAACAAAAACCCAAGCCCTTGATAGACTTGATGATGCTTTGGAGGAAGAGCAAAAGTGATGCTGCCAATGAGGCCCGTGAGGCCCGCACGCAACTTCACCAAGCGCGGAGTCACCTCCCCGGCGCTGCTTTGCAAAGGAGGAATACCGAGCCCGTTCAGTCTACCGGTCCTGGCCAGCCCGGAGTCCAGCATGCCGAACAGGCCGATATTGCGCAAACCGTCGCTGTGGCTGAGCGTCGGTCCACCGTGTCCATTTACATCCTTTGCCGTGTTCTCCTCGAGGTCTTCACTCAGAGCACACTTGCTTCCATCACCCCAGAGATGGAGGACAAGCTTGAGAAGATCATTTTCCAGCAGCTCAAAAGTACCGAGCCTGATTCATTGCTAATTTCACCGCTGAAACTTGCAAATTGGAACCTCTTTGCTCAACTGTTAGGTGCTATGAGCGCAATCAGCTTCACGAGTGTGGCCGACCGGTTCATCAACGACCTGGAGCGCTCCATGCAAGAGCTCAACACCAAGATCTCCACCGGTGGGCGAGATGTCGAAAGCAGGATAGAGCTGGTTCTCATTGGAATGAAGCACCTTCGGATCAGACTCTCACCTCCGGATGCCTGGGAGCGCTCTTGTAATTTCCTCACTTCTCTCGGCAAGCTTTTCAATGATTCCCATGGCCAAAAGGTAAAGGCAGCCTTTTGCCAGGTGCTTGAAATGCTCGTGCTTCCCATTGCCGCCACGGCCAGCAGCAATGATCTTGCCTATCCGAAGTGGAAAGAGGTGGTGACAACCATCACGCCCCAACTAGCCCACATGTTTATGAGACCGCGGCACTGGACCTATTCGTTTGCCCTCACGGCGACGATGCTTTGCGCCGATGTGCCCGAAAATTTTGGTAGTCAGTGGATGCAGTTGATCTACCCGCTTAACAGCAAGCTTCAGGACCGCATGACCAGGCCGCTGTGCTTGCAGGCCATTTCTAGGCTCTTATGGACCTACCTTTATCGCACGAACGATAGCGTCGCCAACTCTACGAGGAAGTTGGACGAAGTCGTGAAAATTGCCCTTCCCAACACCAAGCGAGCCTTTAGCGCTGCAGACCTTTCGGTCACTGAGCCGCTGGTCCAGATTATCAGGCTTATAGGGTATAAGTACCCTGACTACTGTTTTCGCAACATCATATTTCCTTTGGTCAACGCCGACCAATTTGCATCCAACAAGGATCTTAAGATCGAGTTTCTTGACCCCGATAGAATGGTGGTTGGCATACACGCTTTTCTCGCGGTGATGGCGGACCTGGAGAAGGGAGAGCATGGAAAGCCGCCGTTCCCTCTGAATTATTCCTATTCGGCATCCCTCATGGACCGAATTTCTATTTTCTCCGTGCTCGCATACCCACACAGCAGCTTGGCGGCTACACCGGCTGTCGGTGTCGAAGAAGAGAGTCTCTCGAAACCGGTCCAAATATCAGTCCTGTCTGACACGGTGAAAGACTACTACAGCCGGTTTTGTGAAATACTCGGTAAAATCGCCATAATCTGCGATAACACATTTGGTGGACAGGCTGCCTTGGATGAAAAGTTCAAGGACGAAAAGTTCAATAGTCCTGGCCCCAAGACGCCCATGACAGATACTTTCAAGTTCTCTCGCCGTGATGATCAACAAAGCGCATACGAGCAGAAACAGGCATTCTATGAGTTGTTTCACGTCGCCATCGAGGCCCTACCACGGTGTTTGTCGGTAGACATCCCCTTCAATACGCTGATCAACCTTCTGTGTACCGGCACCGCCCATGTCCAATCAAACATTGCGCGTTCATCGGCGCAGTCACTCAAGGCCATTGCTCGGCAGTCTCATGCCCAGCAAGTTACAATGGGGTTTGCCCGCTTTATTTTCAACTTCGACGACCGGTACTCGACCATGTCTGATGGTGGGATGTTGGGCCCAGGGCATATTGAAAAAACACTCATGCTTTATGTCGAGCTTCTTCACATCTGGATCGACGAGATCAGGCGAAAGACGAAAGACGCTGAGGCAGAGAGCGACGGATCTGGTGGGACTGACAAACGAGGCATCAAGCTTGATCTCTCGGGTATCTGGGCCGAGGTCGATCAAGTAGAAGCACATGGCTTATTCTTCCTATGTTCGCAGTCCCGGCGTGTGCGGTACTACGCAGTCACCGTTCTTCGCCTGATTACCGAATTTGACGCAGCTTTGCGCAAGACGAGCAACCACGAAGAGGAAAAAACTACGAGACTGATCGACATTCTAGAGAACGATTCGATGCAGGTCATGAGCTTCAACGATGACCATCTCTCGGTAGCTGAGCGCAGCAGACTGGAGCGAGGTTTGCAAAACTCGAACCGTCAAGGAGCCTTACTTGAGCTCTGTACCAGTGATGTGTCCTATGATACCACACTTTGGTTCAAGGTTTTCCCAAACTTTGTACGGATTGCATATGACAAGTGTCCATTCACAGTCACCATCGGCCGCGACCTTGTCTGCAACAGAATCCTGCAGCTCTACCAGGCAATAGTCATAATTTCTGAGCCATCCGCAAGGATGTACTACGGATCTGATGGAAGCAACTCTCGAGTGGTTAGGACCCCAACCACGCAGCCCGAGGTGCTTGTTGAGCAGTTCAAGCTGTATCTCGTCTTTGCCTGCACGACGCTAGCAGACCCAGGCAGTGTTCAGTCGAGCTCGGCACAGAATGGTCAACACGGCCGGAAGGGCTCCAAAGCCTCTTCAACCGTTGACAAAATTGTGACGGCGCGAACCTTGTTCAAGTATCTAAACCCCTTACTTGGGGCATCACTCAGTTCCGTCAGAGATGCTGCGGTTACTGCAATGGGCTCAATCAACATTCACATTTACCGCACCCTTCTGGAGGAACTATCGGGACACGTCTCCCGGTGTAACGACGAAGCACGGGCACGAATCCAACCACACCAGCGCACCAACAGCAACCCAAGGCGTAACCGGAAGATGGATTTGGTGCGAACTGAAATCACTCACGTCTACAAGCTGACGGCACATTTCCTGAAACTACCAGAGGTGTATAATGACGAATGGATTCTGAACAATTTAGTCACTTATGCCAAAGACCTCAAGTTGTTCCTGATGGACGTCGAAGTCCAGATGGATTGGGAGTTCCAGAGGTTAAGGCGGCATTACTGTGGCCTCATGGAAGAGCTCTTCGAAGGCATCAACCGAACGAAAGACCCATCGCGCTGGATGACGTTTGAGTCCCGCAAGTCGGCCTTCACGCTAATGGAAGATTGGTGTGGCTTCTCACCCAACCAAGCGCAAATCTCCCAAAGGGAAGCTACCATGCGACAGTCTGTCATCAATGAGCAGGGTGCAGGCGAGCGTGGCAATGTGAGCGCCGCCATGGAAATCGAGAAAAGAAATTTGCGGACAGCTGCCCTCAGTGCCATGGCATCGCTTTGCGGAGGTCCTATTCGTGTGCTTACCGAGAGCGGCTCGTTTCTCTACTTCGACGCGCGCCGTATGCTGAACTGGATTGATGCGATCTTCAACGCGGAAAGCAATCGCATCAATCTCATCGGACGGCGGGCTCTCAAGAACCTTATCGTTCACAACCAGCAATATCCCGCTCTGTTGGATCATTGCATCTTGAAGTGCTACACGACCGAGGTTCCCAAGGTGTTGGCTAGTTACTTCACGGTTGTGGTAGAAGTGCTTTCGGAGCATGTCGACTACCCCTGTCCATTCTGGAAGCTCCTCGGTCTCTGCTTATTCACCTTGGGTAACGATCAAAGTGATATACGGTCCAAGTCGGCACAAGTCTTGCGCACAGTTGAAGAGCGGCAACAACCGGCGCGAAACTCCAAGATACAAGACTTTGATATCAGCATATCTGACAAAACCAAGGCTGTCTACAAACTTGCTCAGTTCGAAATATCCAAGCGACTGGCTAAACAACACACTGAGTTGGCATTTTACATCTTTTCCGAGTTTACTTACTACTTTAAGGAGGTAGGGTCAGTGGCCCAAAGGAACGTGGTTGCCATCATCCTTCCTTGGATTCAGTCAATCGAGCTGACCGTCGACCCCAATGGTGGTCCAACCGCACAATCATATGTGCTTCTTGCCAACCTCCTGGAAATCACCATCAAGTCGAGCGCAGCCTTGCACAACGAGGTCCAGGCACTCTGGCAGGCTCTGGCGACAGGCCCTCACCCGGGCAATGTGAGGCTGATTCTGGACTTCATCATGTCCATTTGCCTGGAACGACGGGAGCAAAATTTTGTTGAATATGCCAAGCAGATCGTGGTCTTCCTCGCTAGCACAAGCAGTGCCCCTGGAAACGAGGTGATAGAGTTTCTGCTCATGCAAATTACGCCAAAGTCCATGGTAACTAACGACAAACGGGAAGCCGTGCCGCCGCCGCCTGATATCAACACCTTGCCTTACTGTGCAGATCTCTCAGAGGTGCTTCCCATAGGGACAAAACAGGCTGGCTTCTCTCTAGGACAACTATCTTTGATACTGCTAGTTGATCTTATGGTGGCTCCAGCTTGCCTTGTTCCTGATAATGTGCCTGTGTTACTTCAGGTGGTCACGGTGTTATGGGATCACTACACTGCGCTTGTCCAAGAGCAAGCCCGTGAGATGCTGGTGCATCTTATCCACGAACTGGTTATTTCGAGACTCGATGACGACGTTCCCCAGTCCACAAGAGAAAGCATCGAAGGTCTGATCGATGCTATTCGCCGCCATGACCGGTCTGTAGTGTGGGGCTACGAAGACAGCAATGGCAATGTTGGCGCTCACGACAACAAGGTGCCCCCGAGCATGGAATATCTGACCGGCGAAATGGTCAAGACTTTCGAGATTACATTTCCCGGCATTAAAGAGAAGTGGGGCAGGCTCTCTCTGACTTGGGCAACATCTTGTCCAGTTAGACACCTTGCTTGTCGATCGTTTCAGATCTTCAGGTGCATCTTGACGTCTCTTGATCACTACATGCTAGGGGATATGATCGCCAGGCTCTGCAGTACTATTTCTGACGAGGATACTGAACTTCAGAAATTCTCAATGGAAGTGCTGACGACTTTGAAGACCCTCGTGGCAAAGTTGGATGCCGACAAGCTACTCACTTTTCCGCAGCTGTTCTGGACCACATGTGCATGCTTGGAGTCCATCAATGAGTGCGAGTTTCTGGAGGCGGTCGAAATGCTCAATGAGTTCCTGGATAAGCTGGACTTCCATTCGCCGACCGTTCGGAGGGTGTTGCTCGATGGCCAGCCTTCTAAATGGGACGGCGCGTTTGAAGGTTTACAGCCTCTTCTGTACAAGGGTCTACGGTCTTCTAGCTGTCTGGATTTGACCTTGACAATACTCGATAAGCTTATTCTGCTTCCCAGTGATCCTTTGATAGGAGACGGTGGCCGCTTCTTCTTTACTATTTTGGCTAACTTTCCTCGCCTCTTGTACGCCATGGAGGAGGAGTCCCCTGATCCAGCTGTTGTGCCAACCGTCAAGACTCTCTTACACATCGCTGATGTTCAGGGTATGCGGAGCATTGCTGTCGCTTTGGATGAATATCTCGGACACCGATATGCGTCTACGAAGGATTTTGTGGTCCAGCTGTACGCAGCTCTACGGGAGTATTACTTGCCTGATCTGGAATTCCAGATGCTCACAATGCTGATGGGGTTACTGACCAATGCCACCGCTTGGGTCAAAATTTACACCATGCGGATCCTCCGGGTCATCATAACTGAGGTGGACATGAAGAAGCCAGAAATTGCTAGCCACGGGTCTGACATGATCTCGCCGCTTCTGCGCCTGCTCCAAACCGAGTACTGCATGGAGGCTCTCGAAGTGCTCGACAACATCATGAGCATGTCTGGCTCATCGATGGACAAGCACCATCTCCGAATGAGCATGACACGTCTCACCTCCAAAGCCGTCCGAAAAGAATACGAGCGAGCACAGAGCCTGTTCGGCATCCCGGAGGCGTCTGGTTGGGCTATCCCCATGCCGGCACGCAAGACCGAGTCGACGCGCGCAAACACCCACGCTGTGTTCTACATGTGCCAAATGAACTCCCAGACTATGGACGGTGGCATGCCCGAGAGCGACATCCCTACGCCTGCCGAGATGGAATTTGAATTCGAGTTCCACGATGAATATGCCTATGGATACCTCCCTGTTTCTGATAGGGCTGATACCATGATGTCAGACGACGCACGCGGGCTGGAGCATGCGCCCATGGGTGATCTCATCTCCAAGCTGGATAGTCTTGATGACTTCTTCGACGGCCTGTCGTCGACTGGCCCGCCTAGTGAAGGGCGATCATCCAGGACCGTCACAGAGTTCTCTCCGGATAGCTTCGATTTGGGTGCGCAACTGTATGACGAGCAAATCCTACCCATACTACACCAAGCGTCGGCATATAACAACAATAACAACATCACTGCGGCCTTCCAAAGCGGTTTTGCGGATAGACCAAGCTTATTCTCGGGAGGCGGGCCTGGACCAGCTGTAGTCGCGGGGTCTACCACTTCCTCGCCCATAAGCCCCTCAATGATGCACCCTGCCACGTTTGGCAGCATCAGCAGCATTGTAGACGGAGACACCGGAGGAGGACCGGGTGGTGTAGTCATCACCTCGCCTACGGCATCGACCACCTCCACCTCCACATCCACATCCACATCCACCTCGCAACTCCGACCATTCTTGATGACCAACACCCGACCGGGACTGCATGCTAGGTCCATCACCTCCCCCTCGGCTCCGCCCTCGTACCTCGCCAACATCGGAGACTTCAACTCCGATGACGACGAGGGTATGGCCGAATATCCAGAGGACATCGGCGTCTTCTCCGATAATGACGAAGACCAGTACCAGAGACCTTCGACGGCAACCGGCACCGGCACCGGCGTCCTGCACTTCCACCACCCGAACTACCACATCTCATCATCTACCAGCGGGGCGGTACACGGTGCCTATTATAGCAGTGGCGGAGGAAGCGGTAGTCACAGCGCCAGTCCAAGCATCAGCGTCGGGCCTGGGCCGGCGGTGCCGCTTCACCTCGTGACATCACCATCCTTAACAACATCAGCAACAGACGGCTCCTCATCCAAGCTCGAAAGCATGATCCGCCCCTTTGCGCAGAGTACCCGATCCCGCATGCGCCGGTTGACGGGCGGAGGAAGCAATCGGTCGAAGGAGGAGAGGCTGGTGGCGGTGGCAGCGGCTACGGGACCGTTGTCGCCACAGGTACCGAAAGTGCCGAACGCGTTTTTGCCTTTGGGTCATCAGCCACAGCAGCCACAGTCGGGTTCGAGTGCTGGATCGGGATAAGACTTAGGACAAGCTCAGGGTCAGGGACAAGGGTTGCAAGGACAGGGACAAGGGCAGGGGCATTCAGGGCGTAATCAGTCGTGAGCGCAGACTCCGCTACATATCGGCGGGGGAGCTGCAGATGATGTGATAAGATATAAAGGGGAGATAGTCCGGGGAATACGGTGTTTTTCTTCGTCTTTGTAACTGGAGTACATACGTGGGGTAATAGGATATGGGAAAGCGCTTGGGATGAGGGATACCTTGGGAGGAATTGTCTTGCTTTTACATGGGATATATGGTAGGCTGTGTATGTTGAACGAAACTCTCACGGATTTGAACAGTCGCAATTACTTTCTGTGGTGGTCACACTACTGTCAGCGACCATCTCCCATTGTCGATTGTCGAGAGGGAGGGAGGCATGAAAGGGGCGCCTAAAACCGGAGATTAAATATACTCGTTCGGACACAACCCCCGTCATGGTGACCGGAGGCGTCTTCCTCAACCCTCCCGAACCACAAGCCTCTGATTCCGATAGTAGGCTGCTGGAGATTACAATTCTATGCTTTTGTTTCCGAGCAATTTGTCTTGTCTGAGCGGTGAGCATTCTCTTCAGCTTCCTCTTGCAGTCAGCCATGTGATCGGACCACCGCAGATACACTGTTGAGTCAATCTCGATGCCGTGCGTGGCTCTTGTCGCTTTCTGGTATTGATATTCGCAGTTGACCCACTCAGCTAGACGTCTATTGGCGGTTCGCTGCGAGTACGATAGGGCTGAAGGCCTTCCTGTCCCATCTCGTCTTCTCCCTCCAATCACCACCACCGGAACTGTTTTGGTGCTTTCCGTCACTCAATCCACGCCGTTGAGCCAGTTGGAAAGCAATAAATGGATCATCAGTGCTAAGCTGATCCGGTCAACGACGCCAGGGAGTCGGTGTCGCCTACGAATACTGGCCTAGCCCTAGCAGGCAAGTACGGCGTCGATAAGGTTCGCTGTGCTTCTACACGTGTATTCGTATCTCTACCGTGGGTTGTTCCTTGAACCGGCGACATAGCATCCTCTGATTTCCGGCTCCGCCATCGTCTGATCAGGTGTCGTGCCGACGCTCCTCTCGCCGTTCTTTTTTTTTTTTTTTTTGTTTTTTTTTTTTTTTTTTTTTTTCCTAGTAACGACTTTCGCACATCTCTTCTCTGCTACATCCGTTTCGTCGTGTTTCTAATAACAACGCGCCACTTGACCTATCACGAATCTGCTGTTGTTGTTTTTTTTTTTTTTTTGTTCCCGCACGCGAGCGAGCTATTAGGCAGTCAATTCGATTGGGATTCTGGTAACTGGGTGCGGTAGACGCATATCCAACCACTGTATACCTTCCAGGGATTTTCGCCCTGTGGACTTTTGGGGCGTTCAGCAGCAATCATGGTCAGGGCAGGAAGGCAAAAGGTCAGAACGGGCTGCTATACATGCAAGTGCGTAACTTTGTTTATTCTATCTTGCATCCCTTCCGGTCCCTTCGGTTCTCTTGAAGCGCTTATCATCTACACATCCCTACCCACTTCATACGATGAGGCTGCTTCGCTCGGACCTGCCCCATATGCTGTTGGCATGATGTAACACATAAACCATACTACCACTGAGTCACCACATCCCAGCCTTGCCCTACCGAGCACCGCAACCGTCATGATGGCACCCAACAGATACTCGGCGTCTCACCTCGGTCCATTCTCATATATATACTTACCTGCTGCTCGCTATGAGAGAATCAGAGAAGGATCCATAGGCTAACAAAGAGCACGCTGCCCTTTGCACTTGCTCCGTCATGACAGGATCCGCAAAGTAAAATGTGACGAGACCAAACCGAGCTGCCTCCGCTGCACCAAGACAGGCCGCAGGTGTGATGGCTATCCAGCCGCTCCGTTGCATTCGCAGTCATGGCAGGAGCTCTTGGCCAAACGGCCCATCATCCCGGCCATGACGCATCGTCACAACTCCCAGGAGGGCCGCGCCCTCGAGTTCTACCGGTGCGTGCTCGCGCCCACCTTCTCCGGCTCCCTAGACGACGACTTCTGGACCCACGTGGTCAGCCGTGCTAGCTACCAGAATCCCGTCGTCCGCCATGCCGTCGTTGCCATCAGTTCCATCTGCGAGCTCATCGGCGACCCCAGCGTCAAGGGGCAAGCCCTCGTCAAGTTCCCAAAGGGTCGATATGCCATCGGCCACTATAACCGCGCCCTCCAGGATATATCCAAGACGGACGATGAGGCCATGGTCATCTTTGTTTGTATTTTGTTCGTCTGTATAGAAATCCTTCAGGGCAACCGTGAGGCGGCCATCTCTCACTGCCATCATGGCGTCCAGATCCTTAACCAGCTGAACGGGGGCAAGAGCAAAGTAAACTCGTCAAGTTCCATCTTGTCGCGGGACCAGCTTCTAAACCCCTTTGCCCGTCTGAGCATCTTCCCCTTCTTCTATGGCAGCACAGTGGACGTCTTCCCCAACCTTCTCCGGCACGGGTCCGAGGCGCCAGAGTCAGACGGTACCTACGGCTCCTCCTCCGCCGCCATTTCGGCGTCCGACAGCGCCCTAACGGTGCTCGACGAGCTACGCTCTGGTCTCGACCTCCTTGTCGCGCGAGCCATGCGCTTCCTCCGCTCCGCCGACCTCTACCGGATCGGGCCTTCGCGGCACGTGCCCGTCCCCTCTCACATCCTGACCGAGCAGGCCAATCTGACCAAATCGATTGATGACTGGCTGGTCCGCTTCACCATTTTCAGCGCAGTGCACTCGCCCACCGAGGACGCGGCGGGCTTGTTCTACCAGATGCGCATGAAGAGCTATATCACCAAGATCTGGATTGCCACGGCGCTCGACCGCACCGAGATGGTGTACGACCGGTTTGTGCCCCTGTTCCGCGAGATCGTTGATATGGCCGGCCGCTATCTGGTCGCCGAGAAGAGCCGACCGCGAGGACCGTCACCACCTCGGGCAACTACTACTGCCACCGAAGAGGATAGTGGTCCCGCATCCCCGACCAACGCCAACGCCCAGAAACCCCGTTTTGTCTATGAAATGGCTTACCTCCCTATGCTCTATTTCGTTGTCATGCGCTGCCGGCACCTCGAGACCCGCGTGACTGCTTTAGAGCACATGACCACCCTATCAGCGTTGCACCAAGGACTCTGGGACTCAACACTAACCTTTTGCATCGGCTGGCGACTCATTGAAATCGAGCACGGCGCTGACCGGGAGACACTCTTGCTAGCCATGGCTCAGGCAAAGAGTTTTGGGCAGTCCATGTCCCGTACTTATTCTCGTCTAGCACCAGATTCCAATTCGTTGGTGGGGAGGATGATGCCCGGGACGACACCGATGCCCCCCGACAGGATGAGACTAAGGGAGTGTGTGATTACAGGTGATCATACCGTGGAACAAAAGGATAGCCCGGGCTCGGGCTTGAGGACGGGGTATAGAAGGGTCATTTTTCATGTGTGGAAGCCGGAGCGTGAGGGCGGGGTGGGCACGTTTGAGGAGTGGGTGCCGATTTCGGAGCCGCCGCCAATGAGGGATATGTGTTATGACTATGAGTTTGCGCAGGCGGCGGCGGCGGCGGGGACGGAGGGGAATGAGTTAGTTGAGGTCAAGTTGGAGCCTAGCTTTGGTTTGAGCTTTGTTGAGGCAAAGCCCAATTTCGGCTCTTATTATGTTGATTCGAGAGGGGACCATGATCTACCGACTAGAACTATGCCCCCGGTTTATGATGGCTTGAGGTTGGAGGCTGTGGTGTAGATGGAGATAACGATGGTACCGGTGTGATGGTGACTCGGATGAGGGAGAAGTTACCATTTATTTTCTATGTGGACATGAGATAATGGGAGGTTTGGATTCTTGTCAAAAGAATAATGGGCAACCGGATAAGGGGCAAATGGGTCTTTAATAACTTGGAGAATACCCGATGCAGAAATGGAGGTGTTCTTCTTGGCTTAGATCTGAACCCAAAAACGCCGGTTGCAGCATATTGCAGGGTAAGTCCGTTTGGCTCGTTGATAGGAATTTCTGTATTCATAGGAGCGGACAACGGAACTAAGTACTTGAGTATAGGGAAATTTGTAGTCAAAAGGCTACTGAGCGACGTATCGGAACCCATAGAGTAAAGACAACAGACTACATCGTTAAGGTCTTTATCAAGTCATCATTCATCAACTCCTCCCATTTCAAGCAGCAACACCAACCTCTACCGCCCCCATCCTCAGTTCAGGAAGGCTTTCCTGCTTGGTAACCTCCACGACCCCTTCTTCCTGTTCTGCATGTACCAGCTCCTCTTCTTTCTCCTCCTCCTTCTCCTTCTCCTCCTCCTCCTCCAACTCCTCCGGCCCCATCGGGAACTCACTCCCAGCAATATTGCACTGCCTAAACAACCTCACCTCGCTCTCCTCAAACGCTCCCACAACACTATGCAACGTGCCCCTATTGTGAAAGATGACCAAATCGCCCTCCTCCCAGTCATGCGCATACACCAAGCCCGGCGCAATCCCTGGCCTCTGTAATCCATAAACAATCTCCCTCACTTCCTTCAAATCCTCCACCACCGTCCCATCCCCAAGGTGTAGCCTCCTCACCGCGCTAGGATGTACCTGCAGCGCCAGCTTCCCCGTCACGGGGTTCCGCCAGCACATGGGCAAGATCTGAATTTTGTCCTCTTCAATCTCGGGCAGGTCCTCCATCGGCATCTCCTTCCCCTCCGACACTAAGCCCAGGCCAGTGCTGCGTGACTTGGCGCTCGACATCCACACGTACGGATGCGGCGCATACTCGACGCGGGTCGAGCGCGCAAAGGCTTTTTGCGCTTCCGAGAGGATGTCGTACATCTTGTACCCGGACACGAAAGCGGTGGTGCCGAGGGGAACATCCAGCTCATCGCCGGTGCCGTCGTCGTAGACGCACGTCTGCCTGCGGCCTTTGGGGACCTTGACGGCTAAGAGCGTGGTTACCACGGGAGGGGCGCGGGCGACGCCGCCGTAGAGAGCGGCATCGATGTGCCACCGGTAGAAACGCGTGTGGGTGAGGTCGTGGGAGGCGGGGATGGAGGTGGAGTGGAATGTGCGGTGGTGAGGGTGGCGGAGCTGGATGTTGGACAGCCCTTCGTAGGTGGGGACGAAGCCGTTGCCGATGACTTGGACTTGGGGCTGGTGCGGGATGGTCTTGAGGTCGGGGTGGAGGATGGATTTGCTGCCGACCGAGCCCGAGTCGGTGTTGCCGTGGCCGTAGAGGGGGGCGGCGAGAGGGTCGAAGCGTTGCGTTAGTTCGTACTGGGCGCGCGGGCTGACGTGGGATTGGGACTTGATGACGAGGACTTGGTGGGTGAAGACGGCGGTGCGGAGGATGGCGAAATCGCGGTCTGTTTTTTTCATGAAAAGTCAGTATGGATGGGTTTGAAACAAGGAACAAAGCCAGGCTTCAAGCTGAGTGGTGGCCTTACCGAGGAGGTTACCGATTTTACGGGTATTCTCCCATGTGAATGGTAGATATCAAACTGCCATGACGACGAGTAACGAGTTTCACGTTGATGCAGCCTTACCAGTCAAGTTCTCAATGTCGACTCCTGATACCGTAGCTCCAAAGTCGAGCTTGGAGCCCTCGGGATGGGCAAGGGGGGTGATGACGGGTACGGTAGTGTCGGAAGCCATTTTGGATAGATTATTGTTTTGGTATGGTGTGTATGTCGAGTTATTCTCTTGTTCCCTGCAGTCGTATATGGTGCCAAGAAGTTGAGATGCACTTGATGCTATCAACTAACTTCAGACTGCAAGAGAACGGCGACAGGCCGTCATTTGTTACTTTTATACTTGAGATGCAAGCCCCCCCTCCTATCAGTTATCTGATGTTGCCGGCGTCTCATGGTGGAGTCGGCCGAGTCCGATGACGGCACAATGCACACATATGCGAAAAAGGCGGGGAGGCGGCGGGCGATCCTCAGGAACACGGGCATGCCAACGTCCGGGAAGTTGGGAACTTGGTCCAGGAGACAACGGCGATCACTGACTGAGTGATTGTTCCCCACCGCTGCAACCACCAAGAGATAACGAACGGGGTTCTGGCTGTATCTCCTTGGCGCACCTTCCATACCGGCCAACGCCGCCATCCGGCAAACAGCGATCAATGTTGCCCACCGCATTTTTCAGCCTTTATACACAGCCCGACGGCGGTTTGCTTCGTGTTTCTGCGTTATCAGTCTGTAGGTATCTGCAAAGGTTGAATGTACCAAACCGCATTATTATCTACACGATGGTTGATAAGTGAGTGGGCTTCCGTTGCTAGCTAGCTCCGTCATTGCCGATGTGACGCTACGATAAGGCCAAGGCCGGAATATCGCCACGAATTCATGACAGGCGAGAATTACAGGTCCATTTTAAAAGGAAGAAGACGACTTCGATGCATCTTGGTTGAAGATGGTAGAAGAAGATGTCGAGGCATCGTGGGGAAGACTAGTGGAAAAAAGGAATTGTTCGGCTACCTGCGGGTCAACTTCATACAGTCAAAATGGACATTATATGCTCAAAGTCTGGCTGGACAGAACAACCATTGAAAAACCCCTTGTGGTGTAGTTGGCTATCACGTTCGGCTGTAATTGTCTAGATTGTATACCGAAAGGTCACCGGCTCGATTCCGGTCGAGGGGAACAACTTTTTTTTACCTTTTTTTTGCTTCTTATGCTTTGCCGTTTCATCATTTCTGCTTGTGCAACTGTTCCCCATTTGCTCCGTCGTGTGATTTTTCTTTTCGTAGTTGACTAGCAATTTTCTTGTCTATCATTGTCACTCATCCTCAATTTTTTTTTTTTTTTTTTTTTTTTCTTTTTTAGGAATGTTGTTGTCCTTGAACATTTGATGATGGTTACATCACCAGGTCTTCAGTTAATCAACTTGAAAAGAACGTCGTCCTATAGCGTAGGACAAAGTGCATCGAAGTGAGCTGAATGCAGTGGCTTCTCATCCAGATAGAATTCATGAGTACTACGAAACAAATTACATCCAGCAATATCGGGTATCACCATCCTTCTCGTGGTCAAGGTTCATAAGGTGTCGCATCCTTAAAGATAAGATGCGGCTTGCGCTTCGCGATAGCCAAGATTGTATCCGCAAAGACTCCGTTTGCCCAAGCGAACCAGCTTCCTAAGTGTCGCAAAAATCATGTCAGCTTTGATCATGTCTCCCGACCATCCTGTCCTAGGCTTGAAGAGTTCTTACGCGTATAAGAATGCGACCAGTTCACATCAATGCTCTCATGAATTAACCCAAGCTTGCTCGTGTTCAAAACCAGGTTCAAGCACTTCATAATCTCATCGTCATCATCTGACGTCTGCGCCTGCACCAAAAGGCTCATAGGCCATGCATTCTGCAGGCCGATATGTGGGCCTCCAATGCCCATAAACTCTCTTCCCTCCAGGTAGTACGGATTGCTGTTCTTCTCCAGCAGCATCTTGCGCGTGTTCTGGTATGTCGTATCGCCTACCGAGACAAAGCCCATCAGCGGCAGCGCCAGTAAGCTAGGATAGTTGGCATCGTCCATCATCAAGGCGCTGCCGTAGCCGTCAACCTCATACGCAAACACGTCGCCGTACTTGCGGTGGTGGACCACACCGTGTTCCCAGATACCCTCCGTAATCGTCTTGCTCCATGCTTCCGCTGTCTCTGCCCGTGTCACATCCTTCTTATTCCCTGTCGTCCTCAACAAAGCCGCAGTCCGCTTGAGCTCCGTAGCCATCTGCGCATTGGCAGGGATGAAGAAGCCGAAGATGGTGGCATCGTCGCTGGGCCGGAACGCCGAGCGGATCAGCCCCGTTCCGTTGTTCAGCGGGTTGCCGATTCCGCCAAGATTCAGTGTCTCGGTGCCCGTGTCGGTGCGTCGCTGGAATGTGTACTGGTTGCGCCGGTACGAGCCCGTCTCCGGGTCAAACGTGCTCTTGCGTTGCGCCTCGAGAACGTCAAACACCGAGTCCAGCGCCTTGTACCACCGCGCATTGAGGAAGGCGGTGCTCTTGGTGTGGGCGTAAAAGGCGTTGGCCAGCGCGAGAAAGTGCGCGAGCGAATCTAGCTCGTACTTGCACTCAAAGACAAAGGAAGGGTCAAAGGCCGGGTGGACGTTGTCGTCTTGGCCGTTCAAGGTGACAGGTAGCCCGGAATGGGGCGGTGGCTGGAAGGCGTTGCAATAGGGCGACTCGATCACGTACTCGCTTTGGGTATTGATGGCGCCGAGGATGAGGTCGAAGATGGCCTTATCCTTGGAAGCCAGCTTCTGATACGGCTTCAGCTGGTTGGTGCTGTCACGTAGCCACTCGGCCAGAATGTCGCCCGTGATGATGAACGACTGCGGCCCTTCCCATTTGCCTGGGTCCTCGTACGTACTAGTCCATGGATCATCGTCGACAGGGCTGTCAGTCACCGTCGTCGTCTTCCTCTTTTCCTTACCGTCCTTGCCATTGGTATGGAATTTGACGGTGGTATCCGTAGTAGATGGAAAAGTGTTTTCGAAAAGACGTGCAAGGTCAGGGTTCTTCATGCGGGATGTGACATCCTTGATAACCTTCTCGATGGCGTCAGACTGAAAGGTCCGGCACCTAACATGAGGGCGCTGGAAGGGGAGGGAGAGAGGACCTTCGCTATAGGGCCGGCTGTCCACATGAATTAGCGACTGCGCCTTACCCAGGGCATGCTGAACTCACTGGGGATAAGTGGCATAGGATGCATAGTCTGGACAAGCAGTCTCGTCGAATTTGCCCTTGATTGGCACCTGGTCCATATCCCATTCGAGCTCTGATGCCTCTACCACTGCCGGCCTCAGCAGAGGTATCGACCAAGGCAATAGCAGCGATAGCCAGGAAGTGGCGCGAGTCATAGCACTGGCTGACGTATTTCTCAACTGTTGATTATATGGCTGCCAACGTGGTGATTGGAGCGGCTTCGCAGCTTGGATGGTTGAACTGAAGTGGTGGTGATATGGGGAATGCTTTTTGGACTCGCGATCCTTCTTGCAGATGAGAAGATTTACCCAAGCCAAGAACCAAAGCTCTAGGGCAAGAGGCTAATCATGGGTAAACCGAAACCTCGAAAAAATGAAAAGGAGCAACAATACAACGTTCAGCTTGTCAACCTCCACTTGGTATGTATGAGCGAGTGACGTCGGAGCGAGACGGGAACTCGAAACCGCCATGTCCACGAGACCACTAGAATAGTGATTGCCTCCCTGCAGTTCCCTAACGTGTAACGTCTTGGCGGGGAAATAGAGTTCTGTTAGTTGCTGTCAGTGATTTCTTGCTGTAGCGGGGTGGCGGGCACAAGCCGAGTGGGCTCGAATGTTTTTGTTCCTACTAACAGCATACTAACAACAGGAGCAAAGTGTAATTACACCAAGCCATGCTAATCAGGGCGCAACATCCTGCACACATTCTTCATAACCAAATCCCTTCCTGATTACAACAATTATCTGTATCGAGTTACGAGGAGGTACTCTCCCAGCAAACCATTCCAGACCTTCGTCCTCTGCCACCGATTTCAGAATCGTTTCGTACTGACTAGATCGCGTAGTTCTTTTGCATGATTCTTGATGCTTGATATGCCTCGCCGCTCGTTGTCCTCTGTTCAAGCATCTTTCACATTCAAATGCAAACCCATGCAACGTTATTTAATACATCGTGGGATAGCCTGATATCCTAGCCACGTCGCTGAAAAGTCAACTTTCCTAGAAATCCTCGTCCATGCCCTCCGGTGCGGCGAACATCGCATTCACAGCCATCCCCAACGTGTCAGCGCGCGTCGCTTTTCCATTGAATCGACCGTTGCCGCTATGGGCTCGGTTGTTCAGGTATGCGTGCGCATCCTCCACAACCCCTTTCTGGACCGACGCTGTGAACCGCGCCGGGTCAATAATGTTCATCAACCGATGCGTCACATAGAACCGGCCTAGAGTGTCAACCTCAGTCCGCACCGCGTCCCGCTCAACTAACGCCCACCCCCAGCGCGCCTTGTTGTACTTTTCGATCTCGTTTCTTGACATGACCTCTTCAATAAAGACTGGACCCAAGGACTCCGGCGCGACCACGTTGGGTGGCATGGGCGGAGTAGACCGGACGGTCTGGAAAAGATTACCCTTAAACCGGATATTCATCCCGTGGGTATCCGTAGCAATCTCCGATACAAGCATGACAGCGTTCGTCTCAGTACCACCATTGTTCTGGCCGTTACCAACATGGCCTCCAACGACGCGTACAGGATCCCCAACACGGATCATCTCAGCCCCGAGATAGACGCCTTCATGAAAGAGGGTATCTTGGGCGCCACTGACGTTCGAATTGTTCAGTTTGTTGAATGTGGAATAGCAATCATTGATGTACTTGGCCGCCAACTTTGACGCTTCGAGTCCGACGGTCTGCCTGGCGATGTCTAGCTGACTGGGATCCGTGAGGCCCAGACTCTGACAATATTGGACCGAGAATGTCGGCCAGTCGATCGAGTCGTATGTCCGGTTCGCCAAACTCGAAAAGTTCTCGCCAACACCTGGGACACTAAACGTAAGGAACGGGCGCATGGACTTGGCGTCGATATAGAAGCTTTGTTGTCCCAACGTCCGGTGGCCCAACGGTGCCACCAAGAAGTTAAAGGCCGCGTCTGGCGCAGGGCCTGGCGTTTGCCTCTTGGGAGCAATCGATAGGATCACGCCGAGCCTCCAAGCCTGATGCTTGTACCATACCAACTCGCCTGCGCGGAAGACATTTGTGAGACTTGTAACCCCTGGGGCCGCAAATACCTGTGCCTGAGGGTTGCCCTGAGCTTGCTGCTGTCCCTGTTGCTGGTGTTGTTGCTGTTGAGTTTGTTGCATGATTTGTTGCGCCTGTTGCGCCTGTTGCATCTGTTGATTTTGTTGTTGTTGTTGTTGCTGCTGTTGCTGTTGCTGTTGCTGTTGCTGCTGCTGCTGCTGCTGTTGCTGTTGCTGTTGCTCATGCTCTTTCTGCTGCTGCTCCTGCTGTTTTTGCTGCTGCTCTATTTGCTGCTGCCTTTGCTTTTGCCCCAGTACCTGTTGGATTTTCTGTGCGTGTTGTTGATCGGTTTGCCTCAGCTTCTGAGACTCGATCATCTTGCAGCACAGATCGCAGGAACACTGACTGTAGCCAGCGTGGTTGCTGAGCAGGAAGAGGGCGTGCAAGACGAAGTCACCGGGAGTCCGATAAACAGCCTTGCGGCCAGCCGGGTGACCGTATAGGTAGTAGTCTCTACCACCGTCCTTTCGGATGGCGCATCGCAGCTCGTACCCCTTGGGTAGAACGGCGAGCTTGTACTGCTTGTCGATTGGGAGGCCGAGTTGATGCTGCAAATGACCACCGATGATGACTTCCCAACGTTCAAGCTGCGCAACGTCCTGGTCCTCCTTGGGATCTAGTGCATTGTGGTCGAGGTTATCGTATCCCTTGCCATCACTGCGTGCGATTGTTAAGCCAAAGTAGAGGTTCTTATCCTTGTCGTCGTCTTGGCCGTTGGAAGCGGACATGGTGACCATGATAGGCGCAGGCGGCGTCCTAATAACTGAGAATGGGTACGTAAAAGATGTCCTTCGCGTGAACCGTGAAAATCAACACTGTTGATTTGATAGGTAATGAAATGAAGAAGGTTAAATGTGGGGAAGGGTTGCTTAAGAAACGATCTCAGCGATGCTGCTGCTTCAGTTTGGAGCTGCACAGTGCAATGGACGGGCTGTCGAGATCAGACATAAGTAGCAGAAACACCACCACTGCAGGTACATACGTACAAGTAGGTCGGAAGCCCTGAAGTAGCACTGGCCACCTGCCCAACAGGTCTTGGGACGTGGTGTGTGTTCCCCTGCCAGCGCAGCAAATAACGGACGGAAAACTGACGGAAAGGAGGTTCAAGTCAGAGACACTTGACTACTAGGCAGTATCTGACACTTCGTTGGTACAATGTCCGTTGCGAGTTCCTGAAGGTTCAGGGAAATGTTTGGCTGGAATTTGGCAAACGTGACTGTCAAGATCGAAAGAAAAGTCAAGAATGGAAAGTGAGCTCAACGCTGCGCCATGCCACGGTCCAGGTCGTTCAGGAACGCACACAAGCACGGACCCCAAGTGCCCCACCATGCTGAGCTCGGGCCCGTCAGGTCGCGGGAGATATGGATGGTTCCACTCATGCACAACGCTCAGAGCCTCAGACCGTACCCCCCAGTCCGCCCCTGAGTGTGTACAAGATAATGGAACTTGAACGCATTGTGATGACTCGTATTATGTATGACCCAAACCACCACCCGCACACCAACCTTCAAACAGACCCAATTCAATCTGCCATTTCTACCTGACCCACTTCATGCTGATGGGGCCAGGGGTATGAGACGGGATGTTCGCGGAGTTAAGCCCAGGATAATCGAGTGCCGCACACTACAATACCCGAGCGGACCGGGAGCGGCCGCGGCACCGCATCGATCGGCCTCCGATCCGCACACATCGGCCTTTCGTCCGCACACATCGGCCTCTCATCCGCACCAACTATCACACTTTTGGCCTACATTTGAAGTTGTGGACCTGTACAATAACCTTGGCGATTTGTAATTGCGGGCTATGGTTCAGAGATATAAGATGGCTCCTTCTGCCGGATGGTTGGAGCGGGCTTCACTACGATAGACAGACAAACTTCGACATCAACAATCCAATTCCCTTCCAGCGACCCATCACCAAGATCAACCGTGCAGCACAATGTCGGGCATCAACTTCGGTTTTAACACGGAAGGCCTCGAGGTGGTACGCCATCTCCGAGACCAAGTGTCCGGACGTACATGTAGGTTCAACCCAGCTAGCTCTTCCTAGAGCTCCATCGCTAACACTACGTTCCTCACATTTAGTCCTTATCACCGGCCCGAGTGAGGGAGGCCTCGGCGCGGAGACAGCCATCTCGCTTGCCCATGCCAAGCCAGCACTGCTCATCCTCGTCGGACGCTCCCTCAGCAAGATCCAGCCCACCATTGACGCCATCCACGCCGTCAACCCATCCATCGCCGTCAAGTTCATCGCTGCCGACCTTACCTCGCTGAACAGCGTACGTGAAGCAGCCCGCAAAATCCTCGACGACGCATCCATCACCCACATTGATGTCCTCATCAACAACGCTGCCGTCATGGCTTGCCCTTACGAACTCACCGTTGACGGTTTCGAGATGCAATTTGCCACGGCCCACCTCGGCCACTTTGTGCTGACGAAGCACATCTTACCCAAGCTCAGAGCATCAGCCGGTGCGGGCAAGCCCCAGACCCGCATCATCAACGTCTCCTCCCTGGGAAACACCCTCGGCGGCATCCGCTGGGACGACCCCAGCTACACCAAGCGTCCGGAGGAGTACAAACCCTGGGACGCCTACGGGCAGGCTAAGACGGCCAACGTGCTCTTCACTGTCGCGCTCAACAAACGGCTACTCGCCAAGACGGGTATCAGGTCGTATGCCCTGCACCCTGGCGGCATCTATACCCCCTTGCTCCGGTACATGAACGATGAGTTGATGGAGGAGATTACGCAGAGGGTGATGAAGGGAGAGATGCAGTTGAAGACGGTACAGCAGGGTTGTGCGACTACGCTGAGGGCGGCGCTGGATCCGGAGCTGGAGAAGGAGGGGGAGGACGGCGTGTTTTTGAGTGATTGTCAGTTTACCAAGGACCCGGAGCTTGTGGCGCCCCGGGCGCTTGATGAGGAGGATGCGGAACGGCTTTGGGGGTTGAGTGAGGAGTTGGTTGGGGAGAAGTTTGAGCTTTGAGCTGGGGAGGTAATGGGAAATGAGAACAAGGTGGGCTCATATCGTGGGTAGTTGAATAGATGATGGAGTGGAACATGACCATAGACAGTTGAATGCGATGCATCCATCTCTTCTTCTTGAATTTGGGGACCTTTACCCACGTGCAGATTGTCTATGCAGAAGTCGTAGTGATGAAACATGTTTTCACCTGTGACAGATCAACATTAATTAATGTCCGAATACCTCCCACCACTATCGTTCAACATTTGCACAAACTCATCACCGGACTATCGACGCACTCAAGACACAAAGCTAGATTCAAGGGGTTCGCTCGCTTGTTATTGACCACGAAGCTGTAGGGGGTTGTCACTCAGACGCCTTGCAATGTCAACTTACTTATAAACGATATGAGTGTTTCCTCCGCAAATATCTCCACTCGTTAATCTCAAGGGGATGGGGGAGTTGATGGGAAAGGAAAGTAGTGTGATACCCAATCAAAGAGGCCCGCAGTCTCTATGGAGAACTGATCGTAGCCGCATAGGACTGCTACACGGGTGGCTCCGTGAATGGGATGTGTAAGTCACTAACAGAAATGGCCGTAATTCTCACCAAAACTGTTACTGGCTATGCACACCCCCCGTCCGGAGCCAGCTCCCGGGTACCAGAGTGTCACGTCCTTGGCATGTCGATCAGGATCCATATATCACTGAGCTTATTTTTTGTTAGTTTGCCCACCTTTGTCCGTGTGAAACATAGATCTTCGCTGGATGGACTGAACGATTCGCAAAACCTCTTGACGTCCCTGTAGATTGATAGGTTTCATCGCATTGATAGGGATCAATGTCTAAAACAAACGGCCACCGCTTGCTCCTTGGCAACATGGGTTCAGGAGGTGGCTCAACGAAGTGAACGACATAGCATACAGCCTTACACTACAATCGCCAAACCCACGCAACTCCAGCCACTCCGCCAGGTCAATAGTTCAACGATACTGATGTTGAGCCACAGCATCTTCTGCTCTTGCGGTCAGAGTATCAGTCGGCATCTCATCATCACCTCCCCGGATGATAATGGATGGATGGAGACACTCTCCAACCCACATCTCCTGTTCCATTACCCTTGGAGGACGAACAGAAGGAGACAGGTGGTGTGGAAAAAGGTCCGGACACTCGCTGGGTCTGGTTTGGAATAAGCGCGTCCGGACTTTGTTTTTCCACACCACCCTGGGAGAATGATGATCTTGACTTCAAGTCCACCGAGAAGAACAACTACATAAGCCCGTCCTTTCCCTCCCGTTTTCAAGCTTAGGTCGTCATCAACACAAGCTTCTCATTCATCACACTCATTACCAACTCAACAGCCACTAACTTACTTACTTATTAACATAACCATTTTAAACACTCAACCAACCAAACACCACCACCATCCAAAATGAAGACCACCACCTCTTTCTTCGCCTACCTCCTCGCCGCCTCGGCCTCCACCGTCTTTGCGGCCGCCATTCCCCGCTCCAACAGTTTCTCGCCCGTCCAGCAGGCCAAGGCTGCTCTCGATGACGTCTCTGGCAACGTTCCCGTCGCGGGCCACTATGTGCAGCAGGTGAAGGACATCGTTCCTCCGGTTGATGGGGCTTCTGAGGTTCCCACTTCCGCTCACGCCGCTGCTGCCCCCGCTGACGCTGCCGCCCCTGCTGCCGAGGACGATTTCGCTGCTCCCTTTGCCGACTTTGCCGACGCTGCCCCTGGCGTCCCCGCTGCTAGTGTCCCCGCTGGCGCCGCCACCCCTGCTAATGCCGCCGCCGCTCCGGCCGAGGCCGCCGACAAGGTCAACGATGGCGAGAAGGCCGCGCCCGAGGCGCCCTCCGCGCCTTCCGCCCCTTCCATCCCCACCATCCCTACCACGGCTGAGGTCGCCGGCAAGGTCGACGATGCCGCCAAGGCCGTCACGCCCGAGGGTGCCTCTGTCCCCTCCGTTCCCGCTGAAGCCGCCGGCAAGATCGTTGATGACGCCAAGGCCGCTGTGCCTCAGGGTTCCTCCGTCCCTGCCGCCGCCTCCGGTCCCGTTGAGGCCGCCGGCAAGATCATTGATGACGCCAAGGCCGTCATCCCCGAGGGTGGTTCCGTCCCTACCGCCGACTCCGTCGGTGAAGCCGCCGGCAAGATCGTTGATGACGCCAAGGCCGCCGTGCCCCAGGGTTCCGCTGTTCCTGCCGCCGTCTCCGCCCCCGCTGAGGCCGCCGGCAAGATCATTGATGACGCCAAGGCCACCGTGCCCGAGGGTTCCTCTGTCCCTTCTGTCCCCTCCGTCCCTTCCCTGGTTGACGCCGCCGCCGAAAAGGTCAACGATAGCGCCAAGAACATCGCGCGCGGTCTTGCCGGTCTCCCCTCCCTCAACGACGCTCCTCTCGGGGGCGATGTCGTCAACCAGGTCGGCAAGATCGTCGATAACACCGCTGGAAAGATTGCGCGCCGTCTTGCCAACCTCCCCACCATCAACGGCGCTCCTGTCGGGGGCGATGTCGTCAAGCAGGTCGAAAAGATCGTCAATGACGCCACTAAGAAGATTGCGCGCGATCCTGCCGGCCTTCCCTCCATCAACGGCGCTCCTCTCGGGGGTGATCTCGTCAACTCTGTCGGCGGGCTCCTCGATAGCGTCAAGGGCGGCGTGCCCGTCCTCAACTCCCTCGGCGGCGGTCACCGCGTTTAAATAAGTGGGTGTGAAGAAACGGATTCATGATTGCAGGAATATAGTTGAATGAGGAGTTGGGAAGCAGAAAATTGGTGGGGTGATGGAGGATTTAATGACATGGGGGATGAGAGTGCACGCGAGGATACCCGGTACCTACCTAGTCATATCCCGATAATAGTTATTTTTAATGGACAATTGAACCTTTCAACATTTCGTCTGCTCTTCGAATCTCTGGATAGTGATGCTCGCAACAGGCGAAGATGAATTGACACGTGTGAATGGTGTCTGGTTGGTGTGTTAAAGAACATCCTAAGTACAGATTCTGATGGTTGCCTGGGGCAGCTGCCGCGACAAAAAGTCTGTGATAGATGGGGGTTAGGGTTGGACACCGCCAAGTCCCCCTGACATCTCACCCTTTTCTGAACCTTGACAGCTTCCTTCTGAGGCGGTGATCTGCAGACGCCTTTCTGTACTTTTGGCAGCCGCGGCTGTCAGATCCAGGTGGTTCCGGCAGGCAAACAAAGTGGAATGTTCCGCGCATCAAAATGCTGCTGTGGGCAGGCGGGCGAGAAGCGCTAAGTTCCGATGAATGACCTCGCTATCCGACAAGTCAGGTGGAAGTCGATGACAAAAGTTGGAGTGAGGGATGGGGGAGTTCAGATCATGCACGGACTGGCGCTGCAAGACAGGGGTAACGTATTTCCTGTTCCCACCTTCCCATCACATCCAAAGAAATGCCCTCAACTACCTCAAACATCATCATCTTCACTTCCACACTACCTCCCGCCCTTGGCGCTACACTACACACTGCGTTACCGTTGCACACCTCTTACCTGTCGCTTCCTTCCCGGGTTTCCTGCAAATTATCATACTCTGATCGGCCGACGGCGCCAGCAATCCCTACAAAGAGTGCTTCTTAACGGTGTACCCGGACACTTGTACTGAGAGCCGTCCGACTGCGTACTGTCGCCAACGACCCCGGGTCGCCAGATGTAGTGTAAATCAGCTTCAGACTTGACATGTTGCCCGGTATTCAGTCGTCAGTACCGGCCATTCCCTGGCTGCCTGCAGTCCCCAAATCGGCCAAATTACCTCTGACTCTCTGAGGTAGGAGTTCCAGGCCCGGGCCCTGTTCCAGTGGGCCTCCTTTTGCTCTTTGACCTCCCGTCATCGCTTACCGTGGGGATCGCCGTGGAGATTTGGGGAAAAGGCCCCAACCCCAAAGGGTGGACGACAACAACAGGCGAGGTGTACATATCCTGGAAAAGGAATGCCACGCCCGTCCCAAAGAGCAGGCATTCACTGGTCGGCAGTCACATCTCATTCCCCAATGGCCGTGAATGGAATCGCTGTAAAAGTCCTCATTTCATCGGCCCCTCTGGGGTTAGCGGCTCAATGTCCAACACCCCCCGTTTATTGGTCGCAAAAGAGGTGTTCCTGGCATGAACCCGTTACAATGGGACATCACCCACCGATGCCACCTCAAGCCCAGCAGCCCACCCAGTGCCGAGATGAGGCGCCCAGGGACCCCAAAGCGGTAGACTCGCTGATTGGTCACACCCCCTGAGTCTATCGCGACCTGCAGGTAGCTTGTCTTCCCCTTCCACACAACTTCCTGTTGCTGGCCCGCCCCGGGGAGATACCTTGAGTGAAAAACGCCAGGACATGGGGCACGACATGGGCTACGACATGCTCGGCTCCTCGTCAACCCATCCCAATCCCATCCCATTCCCCCGTCTGGGGTTTAAGCCTGGCCTCCCCCCCCCCCCCCCCCCCCTTGTGCACCAAACCCCCGGGACAAGCCTTCTCTTCTCTCTTTCTGTCGCTCTCTCCATCTTTCTTCCCTCCACGGACCTGGGTTGGAGCCTCACAGTCGTTGACCTTGGCCCCTCCGAAGCTCGACACGCCTCGGCCTCTGATGTCCGTCAAATCTTCTCACGATCGTTCCGACCCGACCTATTACGATTTATGTCCTATGAACACCGGCTTGAATTTTGAATAGAGAAAGTGTCAGGGCTGGATATCAGTTGAACGACAGCCGACTTTGTATCAGAGTTCATATCCTGACGTGCTGAGCTCCACGACCATTGGATATTGAGGACACAACCAACCCCTACCGCCAACATGAAGCTCTCCACATTCCAGACCGCCCTTGGCGCGGCCTCATTATTTTTCAGTGCTCAACCTGTCTCTGCCGGTCATGGGGGTCATCGCCATCTCCATGGACGTCCCACGAGGAGACACAGTCGTGTTGAGGACACCATTGAGAGCTTTGAGATGCCTCAGCTGCAAAAGAGAAAAACCCAATGCTCATTGCCCGACCACCCCGACCTTGTATATGTCCCGGGAGGCATGAACAATGGTTTCGCCATGAGCCCCGATGAGCCATGCGAAGACGGAAAGTGGTGTCCGTATGCGTGTGTTCCTGGAAAGGTTATGGCACAATGGGAACCCGACTCGACCTACGTCTATCCCCAGTCAATGGTGAGTTGATACATATCTCAACATTATGAGATTCGGAGAGCTGATGCATAATCAAGAACGGCGGTCTGTATTGCAACAAAGGAACGCCTGAGAAGGCCTTCGACGACAAGCCATACTGCGTGGATGGAACCGGTGCTGTTCAGGTAGTTAACAAGGCTGGAAAGGTTGTGTCCTTTTGCCAAACTGTCTTGCCTGGTAATGAGGCCATGATTATTCCCACCGACATCCAGGGTCAGTCCAAGATCGCTGTGCCTGGACCCTCTTATTGGGACTCAACCGCTGCGCAGTAAGCATACCCACAGATGATGGTGTTTGTGACTCATGAAGCTGACTGTCTCAGTTACTATATCAACGCGCCTGGCGTCTCGTCTGCCGAGGGTTGCATTTGGGGCAGCCCAGGCAAGCCCATCGGAAACTGGAGTCCCTATGTTGCTGGAGCAAACACCGTTTCCGCAGGTGAGACATATCTGAAGATTGCCTGGAATCCCATTTACATGGACTGCGACTGGAAGAAGACGAAGCCTAGCTTTGGCGTCAAGATTGAGTGTCCCGCTGGAGGTTGCAATGGTTTGCCGTGCTCCATCGATCCCTCCAAGCACGGTGTTGGAGGTTTGGAAAGCCCAGTTTCCACTAAGGGTGTCGGCGGTGCTCAGTTCTGCGTTGTCACTGTTCCCAAAGGGCAGACTGCCAACATTGTGGTGTTCAGCATCGATGGTTCTAGCGATGATGAGCCCAAGACCTCGACCACCAGAAAGCCTGACCCTCCCAAGACTACCTCAACCAAGGAGGCGCCCCCGCCGCCCAAGACCACCAGCACCATGGAGACGCCCACTACCACATCAACTCCTCCTCCCACCACCTCTTCTTCTTCGGTTCGCATGTCATCAGCTCCAGTATCCTTTGTAACCAGCACGGAAGAGTCTTCTGTTTTGTCCTCTGAGACACCATCGGCCTCGAAGCCCGCGCTCTGGGGTGGTGTCTTCAAGGAGACCGGCACCGATTCCACGCCTACCAGTGAAGCCTCCGAGACAACGGAAGCACCGGTACTGACGGAAACCGAAAAGCCCGCACCTGTCTCAACCACATCGAAGAAGAACGACGGTGCAGCTCAAGAAGGTGGCGCTGCCATTGCAGGTTTGGTTGTCGCCATTGTCGCAGCTGCAACCCTTCTTTAAACTGCTGTCTCCACACGGTTTTCGAAACCTGGTCCCTGGTGTTTGCCAGGAGGCTGATTTTTGCTTTCTTTGTATACGATGTTGAATTATCCTCTTCACCATATTTCGCGGCCGATACACGAGGTACATCCGGTCGAATTGTACCTGACTTTTGCTTCTTTTCTTCGATTTTCGGAAAACGGCGACGAATAGCAATGACCTGACATGATATACTTCTCCAAAGCGACCACATCCGCCCCGTCAGCAAGAACTCGTCAAAACCCGGAAGCCGACAAAAAAAAAAAAAAACCACATACTTTTTGAGATTACACCCCATACACACGCTTAGTACCTAGTGTCTATTGTTATTTCTGCAGCCCCATCAGCGTGCTAAAGGCTGCTGCCATCTTGCGCCCTTCTTCTCTGCACCAGTCGTTCTTGCTGCTGCAAGCGACATATTGTTTTATTCGACGACTTAATTTCGGTATTGATGTTTGTTACGAGGATATCTTTTTTTCTGTTCGGCGATATACCCCCATTGAAGCTATTGGTCATTCTGGTCTGCGCGTTGGGTGTGGCGATTTTTTGGCGATATCTTCTTCTTGTTGGATATGTTTTTCTTTCTTTTGAAAATGACCCTTGAGTGTTGTTTGTGATCAACACGTGAGGAGGAAATTGGATGCGGCTGGAAAGTGTGAGGTGGGAGGCCACGGTTTGATTATATGATGGATGTCGAAACGTGATAAAGGGAGAAGGAAGAGTACACGAACAGTGATGAGGTTCCGTGGCCGGAGGCATTGGGAAAGTCCGGTAGACCAAGGGTTTCGATTTCCGATGTGCTCGGGAGGAATGGGTTGGGTATTGGATATTATTCGAGATGTGACGCTGAATGAAAGAGCAAACGATGTTCGTGACGACGAATATTTAAATCCCAAACCTTGACAAAAATCATACACCAGATGGTGATAATGGCGGTTTACTGAAGATTGGAGCTTGGATTGAAACGAAAGAGCGATGCCGAAGATGACGACGAGGTGACTGTTCTCGCCTGGATTCGGAGCTTGGGAGAGGGGAAAAAGGTTAACCTTAAAGAAAAAGGAGAGGGAGGGGAGTAGTATGGACACGAAGAAAAGGCACTGCAAGAAAGAAATCTTCAACCGACACCACTCGAAACATTTGTGAACACAAGGCGGGTACTGTCATACACGTCCGTAATAGTCGACAAGGTTGTCAGCTCCTCGGTCCACGTTGGCTCTGAGCCCCTGCATCAAGTGATTGATACGAGCTCGCACTAAAAATAACAATCGTCTTCGTATCTATCAGTACACATTCCCACAAGGTCCAGACCTTTCAATCTGAGGCAAAACCAACTTAACATTCACGTTCATGGATAGTGTCGAGTTGAAAAACATCATATTACATATGTATGGCCTATGAAAGTCCATATGACAAATGTGATGCTTCAACTTTACTGATACGGTCTAGCGTCATGTCGGCTTTTCTATAGCAGGATTGCAAAGGAAGAAGCAAAGGAAAAAATAATAGAGCAATAATCGTCCCTCCCTCTTCATGTTTAAGCACCTTAAGTCCCTCCTCTTACATCCCCATCATCAACCCATTTTCACCCACCCCGGTACATCTTCGAATTCACCCGGTGGCTCATTCGTCTCACCCGCATCCGCCGCCGCCAGCTCATCCTCGTAGTCCTCCCTGAACCGGTCCATGATACTCTCATACGGGCACGGCCAACCGGCCGCCACCGCGTTTCCGCCCTTGCGCTTGGCGCCCTCGACCGCGAACTTCTTTTGTTGGCGAGCAATGAACCCATTAAGTAGGCCCGCGTAGACCAAGCCCGCGACGATCGACTCCATGCTGTCGAGATCCGGTTGCTTGTTTCCAAAGATCAGGCCCTCCGACGGCATCAGCCGCTTCGGCTGTCCGCCTGGGGGAGGGGCGAGAGCGAGAGCGGAGGAGCCAGCGGCAACGGGGACGTAGCCCTCGAGGAGCTTCTGGACATAGGTGGCGGTGACCACAAGGTCGGCGAGGGAGAGGGCGGGGGCGCGGTTGGTCATCATGTTAGGATCGTTTCCGGTGGCGCCTTCCCATGTGAGCAGGAACGTCTTGCGCGTAAAGGAGCGCCAGACGAGCGGTTTGAGACGGTAGAGAAGAGTGAGGTAGAGGCCGCGGTCCCAGAGCCAGTCTCTGCTGGCGTTGAGGGCCTGGTGGAAGGCGACGAAATTGCCGGTCCGTATGGCGGCGCAAATTGGTATGAAGATGTCGCCGAAGCCGGCGGCCTCGGGCCGCGAGAGAAGCATCTGTGAGGGAAAACGTCCCAAGAGAAGGTTCGAGGGAACCCAATAGATTAGAATCTGTCGGCGATGCTTGAGGAATTGCGGGTGGCATTGCCGGTAGGCCTCTTCAAAGCACCAGTGGGCACGCATGTAATGGCCATGGTCGAAGTTGAAGCGGCCAAGATAGTATAGAAAGGTTACGCGTTGTGATGCCGGGTATAGGGAGAGTGCGGGCCCGCTTGTAGAGAGGTTGGTAAACATTTGGACGGCGAGTCTTGACTTGTCGCACTGCAGTAGGGTATGTTCATGAGTATTTCTTTCTGAAATCATCTTACGAGAAGGACGAGCAATGGGACTTACAGCAAACAGCAATTTCAGTGTCAAGTTTGCAAACAGATAGACGGCGATCTTCTTCCCCTTTGGAGGCGACCAGCGAGTACTTGATCGATCTGTGAGGCACGATGTAAAGATCTTTTGAATGATATCTGCGGCAAGCTCGACGATCGATTTCTTCTCGCCAGCTTCATCGCCAGTCATATCGCCCTGGATCTGGGCCATAAGATGAGGTTCCTTTGTAATGCTCATCACCAACTTGGAGAGCGCCTCTGAGAGAGACATGCTGGTTTGTAGAAGCATGATGCCATATGTTGGATTAGCAAGTGCATTTGCACATGATATGAGCAGGTCGCTGAGCCGGCCATAAAGTTTGACGATGTCGTTGAAGTCTACATCGCGCCAGTACTTCAAATACTCCTCCATGAACGAATTGAAGCCAGGCCACGCCGAGCCTCGTCCTTCTGGAACGTCATCTTCTTCTGGCAGATGCTTCTCAACAAGCTTCTCGATATTGTCAGAATTAGGGGGACAAGTTGACCTCAGTTGTTGCCCAAGCTCATAATAATGTGCAGCAACATTCGGCTCGACGAGCAGCCAGTTGCGGAGCTCGTCACCATTTTGAGTTTGTACGAACCCGCGTATGCTGGTCAGAAATTCCGCGATGAGGCTCATAGCTGTGGTATTTTTCTAGGTGACGCGCTCGTGACCGGTCGGGTTGTCTTTCAACCCAGCTTCCTCCTCCAAGGTCGTGGCCCGGCCGCGCCAGGGCACACACCAAGAGCGAAAGTCAGTGTGATCTTGTAGAAGTATGGATGGCGGGGTGCGTCGTAATGTATTGTCGTGACCTAATATGTTGAGACTTAAGTCGTGGAAAAGCTAGCGCTGAAGTAGCAATCCCGAATGATGCAATAAATAACTTGTTGTAGTTCTTGCTCGATGTTTGATATGTTGAAGACAAAGGTGCAGACCGTTTCGGTGAAGCTGCGCGATCTCAAAGGTGAAGTTAAGGTGAGTGTGTTTGCACTGTGCTGCATTGATCTCAATGCGCGTCCGTCTTCAGACTGAACGCTGAAACCCTAACCCGAAAGCTATAACTGTGAATACCCTGGCGTGCCTGGGATCTTTGTTGCACGAGTTGAATTTGTTCACCTTTACTTATGCTCAGTTGTGGATTTACATCACTACTACCCAGATCATCAAGCTCAACATGGCACTGCAGTTTCCTTACTTCTTCAAATACATTCTGTCGCTTTTACCCAACAAGATGCAGCTGTAACTATGTGCAGACTGGCCCTGCTTCTGGCAGCGAATCATACCATTTGTCCATGAAAGAAAGCCCAACCAACTCCAAAGCTTTGCAAATCTTCATCCTTATACAAGAATTCATCAAATACCCACCCGCAACTCCTCGATGTTCCCGTTTATACCGACTCGATCCTCTGGACGACCATCGCGGTGGCCGCACCTCCACCATTGCAAATAGCAGCTACACCGTACTGGCCAGGCTGGAGCTGATGAAGCAAGGTAACGAGAATGCGGGATCCAGAGCTACCCAAGGGGTGGCCAAGGGCAATTGCGCCACCAAGAGGGTTCACCACAGCGCCTTCGAGACCCAGAATCTTCTCGTTGGCCTTGATGACCGCGGCGAAGGCCTCGTTAAACTCCCAAATGGCAACCTGGTCCTTGCTAATGCCGGCACGCTTAAGGGCAAGCTCAACCGCTTTAGAGGGCGCAATAGGGAAGTCGATGGGGTCCATAGCGGCATCAGCTGAACTGACAATACGGGCAAGGACCCTTGAGCCCTTGCCGAACTCTTGCGCGAGCGACTTGTTGCCGAGAACCAAAGCACTGGCGCCATCGTTGAGGGTAGAGGCGTTGGCAGCCGTCACGGTACCGGTGCCATCACGGACGAAGGCAGGCTTGAGGGTGGGAACCTTGTCCAGCTTGATGTCGTTGTAGCCTTCATCCACCTCGATGATCTTGTCACCCTTCTTGCCCGGAACGGTGACCGGGACAACTTCCTCAGCGAACTTCCCGGAAGCCCAAGCCTCCTGGGCGCGCTTGTACGACTGGATGGCATACTCGTCCTGCTGTTCGCGAGAGATCTGGAACTTTTTGGCAGTGTTCTCGGCGCAGTTGCCCATGTGGAACTCGTTGTAGACGTCGGTCAGCCCATCCTTGATAATGCCATCCTCCATCTTGATGTGACCGAAGGGGGGCATGCCGCTAGCGCGTGGAACGTAGTACGGCGTCCTTGTCATGTTCTCCATACCACCAGCGACCTGGGCCTCCGCGAGGCCAAGCTGGATGTTTTGCGCCGCGAACACAACAGCCTTGAGACCGGAAGCGCACACCTTGTTGATGGTAATGGCCTCTACGTTGGGGGAAAGGCCAGCAAAGATAGCGGCCTGGCGCGCAGGTGCCTGGCCAACAGACCCCTGGAGGACGTTGCCCATGTAGACATCGGTGATCTTCTCAACGGGGATACCCGACCTCTTGACGGCCTCCTTGATGGCAACGGCACCGAGCTTGGGAGCAGGAACGGTGGTGTAAGAGCCATTGAACTGGCAGATGTTAGCACAAGCGCTGTGTTGTGGAAATGGCTGTTTTTACGGAGCGCGTTACCTTGGCCGTTGGTGTCCTCACACCACTGAGAATGTAGGCATCCTGAATCTGCTGACGGAGAGCAGACTGGGTGGAAAAAAGACGAGCGCAAGCGACACGGGAAGTGCGCGAAGCCGAGCCAGCGGCTGTCCTGGCGTGGCTAAGAACCATTTTGAGTGTCGGACGCTGGTGACGATGAGTTACAGGACGTAGGGGCGGTACTGCACAGCGCAGATGTCGGAGGGGAACCTGGCGAGAAGGAAGAAAGGAAGATGGCCGAACGGGGAATGAACAACAGCACAACAGGAGAGGCAACACAAAGACAGGAGCAGGAAATAATTGGGAGGAGGGACAGAATCACAGGGAAGACTTTCTTCTATTGTTTAAAAATGATTAATAAAACTACCAGTTGGGGAGGCGATAGCTGGTCTCTTCCTCTCCTTCCCGCTTTCTTTTCCTCGGAACTTGTCAGATGCCATGATGGCACCGGTCGGCTTGTGACGGTACATGTGTGGAGAGGATTCACACCAAAGCGATGCTTCACCCCGCCGATTGAGCGCCAAACAGTGGCCGCCACCGTGGTTCCTCCGCGGGGACCCCAACGGGCGCAAGGGACACAGAAGCTTGGTATCCGGGGTTTCCCGTGGAGCCTGCCGCTGACAGACAGGGGAAGCTCCTCATCCACTACAACTGAAGAATGCCCTGCTTGGGTCATGAGCCCATGAGTGCCGTACCCACGGGCGGATGGAGAAACATCAGATGGAGCCAGAGTTGAAGCCGTAGCGGAGGGGAAACGGTCAACGGATCGATTCGGGGGTGGACGCTCTCCAAGCAGTTCATTCACTCTTTCCGCAGCCTCCTGTTGCCAGCGCCGGCATCATAGCTGTACCGGATACAGCCCGCATAAAATCAGGGATCAAAAGGCCAGGGCACTGCACGCTCAAGAGTCGTTTCGCATCACTTATGATCCATCCCAGTCGCGCTTGTCCCTGCAATTGCCATCCCGCGCGCGTCTTTGGATGTTGGGCAGAAGCGAACCACTTTACACGCGGGAACAAAAGCCGAGCTTCCCAACGCGATTTGAGGTGTTGCGTTGGTTCCAGGCAACGATCCTATTGCGGCGTTGAAGTGTTTTCGGGCAGCTGCCGGGGGATGCCACAGGAGACAGCTTGATCAAATCACTGATTCAACCCGGACAATTGGCTGTCATGCCACAGTTTCTGATGTTTTCTTTGGATTCATTTGTCAGTTCGATTAGTTAGATGTTTGGCTGGACAACCATTCGGCGGTGGCGTGATAGAAGGTGTGTGACTGTGGTCCATCAGCTGGCAGTCACCTCGCGCACGAGCCACCAGTCGCTTCATACCCAAGTGTAATTGGCTGAGAATCAGAAAAGTGCTACATACTTAACAATCCGGCGGCAATTGCCAACCGGGGCAGTCACTGTTCATTGCCCCTGCCCTCGGCGCGCGTTCTCCTAGCTTCTTTGTGACGCCCCCTCCGGGCAATCAGTTGGGTATGATAAGATAGCGGTCGTTAATGCGCGTTCACTTGTTGGCTCTGCTGGTTTCCGTCATTCATCTCCGCCCCTTCAAAACAGTTCGTTGATTGTCTCTTCGTTATTCCAACCACGAAACCCATCTCGACTTTGGACAAAGTATCGCATCGATCCTACGTACTCCATCAACCTTGTAGCTTTCTCTCCTGGGCCGACTTCATCATCCATCACCAAAGCCAAAATGTCAACCGCTGCCCGCCGCCGGCTCATGCGAGACTTCAAGGTGCGAGACATCATGAGCCACCCCGTTGGGTTCACACCGCTCGATGATTTGGCCGCCATGAGCACAATATACTCACCATGTTCCTCGACAGCGCATGCAAACCGATCCTCCCGCTGGTGTTTCCGCCTCTCCCGTACCCGACAATGTTATGACATGGTAAGGAGAACGGTCTTTGCTGCGGTGTCGTTATGGGCGGTCGACCCCCGGCATGGCAATGACTGACATGAGTCTCCATATAGGAACGCCGTGATCATCGGACCCGCCGATACGCCCTTCGAAGATGGCACCTTCCGCCTGGTGATGCACTTTGAGGAGCAGTATCCCAATAAGCCTCCTTCGGTCAAGTTCATCAGCGAGATGTTCCACCCCAATGTTTACGCCACTGGCGAACTCTGTCTCGATATCCTCCAGAACCGCTGGAGTCCTACGTACGACGTCGCGGCTGTTCTTACCAGTATTCAGAGGTACGACTGCATAATATCTTGTTGACGTTTATTTTGCATTGTGTTATTTTGCTGACCAAACTGTCTTGACTAGTCTGCTCAATGACCCGAACACAGGATCGCCTGCAAACGTCGAAGCCTCCAACTTATACAAGGATAACCGCAAAGAATACCACAAGAGGGTCCGGGAAACTGTTGAGAAGAGCTGGGAGGATTGAATAGTGACGACGCTCATCACCACGGGGCCCTCGATGGCAAAAAGCCAATGATTGATCTGGGTGCTGCAAGTCGGTGTTGATATTGCTCACTGGGCTGTTCGATACAGATCTCTTGGCTATATCAACAGTCAGTTGTCGATCGACGACGAGTTGCGAGATGATCCACACTCGAGGATACCCGGCGGGTTGGCCTTTTAGGGCGTGAGGGTGGAACGGATGTCGTGATATTACATTGCATTTGGGAGGCGTCGTTCTTTCGGGGCGTTTTTGTTGTATTTCAAATATCCGCATCTCTCGCCTATTGATGGCTGAGAGTCAGCCTGCTTGTCTGCAATGGAGAGAGCGGGAGTGCTTGGTTTTTCTCACTCTTTAGGGCGGTTGTCGGGTTTGGAGTTTAGGCGCTCGTATCATACCAACACAAGCATATCTGGCGAGGGCAGTCCCTGGATACCTCAACTCACCCCAAAAAGCCCTAGATAGCGTTCTTTTCCTTTGTCTTAGAGATGAAGAGATGGCATAGTGTCTTTCACTGCAAAAAGCTCACCGTTTATGTCGGCCGCCTTGGATGTACGAGTTTCCAGAGAGTCTTGCATTTCTCAGCTTTTCTCTGTTTCTGACAAAAGTGTACATGACCCTGCTTGGTGCCTTACATCGATCCACATGATTTATATCACCTATACCTAAGGCTGAGAGTCAAGTCTAGCGTGCACATTTCGAATTGCGGCGTTGTTTGATACATGCTCACGTTGACAGGCATTCCTTAAATGCAAGGGTCCCTGCGAGAGTGAAAGACAGGCTGACTACCTCCATCGTAAATACTTGGGAAGCTCGTTTTCCAGGCTTGTGCAGAAAACGCAGGGTTAAAGAGCTGTCAGATGCTTTTGGCGGCCGTCAGAGAGCATACAGTGTACGTGAATTCCGAACACTTTTGACCCTGCAACCCGGAAACAAGGTTCTCAAGTCTTTACGGTACGTCCTGGTCCGACTTACCTACCTCTAGGTAGCTCTACAAGGCCCTTTTGGAATACTTCTCCTATCTCGCATAGGTACGATTTCATGTTGTTAGGACTGACGCTTTGCGTATGATCTGCATGAGGGGTGAGGTTGTCATATATTGTGGGTAGCTGAACTTGGCTAGGTACCTCTACAGCGGTAGCCTCTTGAAAGCTCGAATTGACGACGTAGAGAGGTATCTTGAAAATTGATTTCAAGGCACCCAAAAGAGCAAAGAAATGGCCATAGGCAACTTGAACAGCAGGAAAGGGGGCGGGCATCTCCAAGAATACTGGCTTGTATGCTTGTGCCACTTGGGTCCGCTAGAAACGTGCGATCAAATTACCTCTAGGGAATGGGTTTCAGATTGGGGTTTTCCATGTACACTAGAGGTAGGTACCCTCGGGCTGAGCCTCCCCCAATCCTGTTTGAAGCTTTGAAATATTTCTACAATTGATGAAAATATCTCCTCCATGGCACCCAAGAGTATTGGCCGAACGAGCATTCAATCTTCAGGCAGGTACTTACACTCGGAGGTAGAGGCAGAGGTAAGTACCTAGGTAGGTAAGTAAAGGTACTGGTCTCGCAGTCCGCCTCGCAGCACCAGCCGCCCCGAGTGCCGTCCCGCCCCGGTTGTTAGGTAAAGGGACAGGGGCAGCAGAAAGGCACAACCGACGGGAGTCGCCCGTCCACTGGCGACGATTGGCAGCGGTTCGCTTTCAGGACCCCTCCCGCCCTTGGCTGCGCACCGTTCAGACTGCGTCTCAGGCTGCGACTCTGCACTGACCGACAAGACCCCACTATCTTCATCGCGTTTCGACATTTGTTCGGTTTCTTCTAGACCCTTGGATTGCCTTGGGTACCGACCATACGTGTGATGAGTACCCCTTCCTGCCCTTCCATCTCGACGAGAACATACGGCGGCGGCGACAGTAGCTGCGGTTACCCCTTTCAGCCCCTTTTTGCACATTCTGCACACGTTCGCCTTTTCGCCTAGCCCTCAAGGTTTGCTTTGCTCTGCTCTGCATAGGTAGCTTTAGGTTTGCTGTCTTCTTCCATCGCTGCGGCCCAAAGGGGTTCAGTTACCTAACGAAACGCCAACGTGCCTCGGCGGGCGAGTAGTGTGTCACATTGAAGCCCACCTTCACCTTTTGCCTTTCTTCACACCGCACCCGCAGCCGCGAACCGCACCGCAACTGCACCACACCACAACCACCGCTCACGACGGACCGCGGAGGAGGGAAACGACGACGAGAACACGCGCCTAACCGGAACTCGTCACCTTTTGTGATATCCGGATCCAACTCGAGGAGACACCTGGACCCCGACTGACCGAGACCCTGCTTCTCTATCTCTCTGCTGCAGGCGGCCGGGCTCCTTGTCCATCTCCCCCTCCCCCCCTCACTCCACCACCCATCCTCCCCGACAACATCGGCCGCGCCGCCTTTCATGACAGTGCGCTACCCAGCGCTGCAAGGGAATCGCCATAATGTCGTCAAGTGCGAATAGTATCAAGGTCGTGGCTCGATTTAGGCCCCAGAACAGGGTCGAAATCGAGTCCGGCGGCCAGCCCATCGTCACCTTCCAGGGCCCGGATACCTGTACAGTCGATGTGAGCAACTTCTTCTGCCCCCTAGTCCTCGCACCTCACAATGCCCTTGTGCCTGCCTTGCCACATCCTTCACGCGCCTGAATGCAGTCGCACCGCAGTGGCTAACCCATCTGTTTTTGCCCATAGTCGAAAGAAGCGCAGGGTTCCTTCACCTTTGATCGGGTGTTTGACATGTCATGCAAGCAATCCGACATCTTCGATTTCTCGATCAAGCCTACCGTCGACGATATTCTCAATGGCTACAACGGTACTGTCTTCGCCTACGGCCAGACGGGTGCCGGTAAATCATACACCATGATGGGTACCAGTATAGACGACCCTGATGGCAGAGGTGTTATTCCAAGAATCGTCGAGCAAATCTTTACCAGTATCTTGTCTAGCGCAGCAAACATCGAGTATACCGTCCGGGTCAGCTATATGGAAATCTACATGGAGCGGATCCGTGATCTTTTGGCGCCTCAGAACGACAACCTGCCAGTTCACGAAGAAAAGAACCGCGGTGTCTACGTCAAGGGTCTGCTCGAGATCTACGTCTCGAGCGTCCAGGAAGTATACGAAGTCATGCGCAGGGGTGGCAACGCAAGAGCTGTGGCTGCGACCAACATGAACCAGGAGTCGTCGCGCTCGCATTCCATCTTCGTTATCACCATCACCCAGAAGAACGTGGAGACGGGCTCGGCCAAGAGCGGTCAGCTTTTCTTGGTCGATCTGGCTGGTTCCGAAAAAGTCGGCAAGACAGGTGCCAGTGGTCAAACGCTGGAGGAAGCAAAGAAGATCAACAAGAGTTTGAGTGCTCTTGGTATGGTCATCAATGCCCTGACAGACGGCAAATCCTCTCACGTTCCTTACCGAGACTCGAAGCTCACCCGTATTCTGCAAGAATCGTTGGGTGGTAACAGTCGAACAACACTCATTATCAACTGTTCACCCAGTAGTTACAACGATGCCGAAACATTAAGTACGCTGCGTTTCGGTATGAGAGCAAAGTCGATCAAGAACAAAGCGAAAGTCAACGCCGAACTCAGCCCGGCCGAGCTCAAGCAGATGCTTGCCAAGGCCAAGACCCAGATCACGTCCTTCGAGAATTATATCGTCAACCTGGAAAGCGAAGTGCAAGTGTGGCGTGGTGGCGAGACTGTGCCCAAGGAGAAATGGGTACCACCTTTGGAGCTCGCGATCACCCCTTCGAAATCAGCCTCGACAACAGCCCGTCCATCGACACCGTCGCGGCTCCTGCCTGAAAGCCGCGCGGAGACCCCTGCTATCTCAGACCGAGCTGGAACCCCCAGCTTGCCCTTGGATAAGGATGAACGGGAAGAGTTCCTGCGTCGCGAGAACGAGCTGCAAGACCAGATTGCGGAGAAGGAAAGTATCGCGGCGGCTGCCGAGAGACAACTGCGAGAGACAAAGGAAGAGCTCATCGCTCTCAAGGACCACGACAGCAAGCTTGGAAAGGAGAACGAGAGGTTGATTAGCGAGTCCAACGAGTTCAAGATGCAACTGGAGAGGCTGGCTTTCGAGAACAAGGAGGCCCAAATCACCATTGACGGCCTCAAGGATGCCAACTCGGAGCTCACGGCCGAGCTTGACGAGGTCAAACAGCAGATGCTCGATATGAAGATGAGCGCCAAGGAGACCAGCGCTGTGTTGGACGAGAAGGAGAAGAAGAAGGCGGAGAAGATGGCCAAGATGATGGCTGGCTTTGATCTTTCTGGTGACGTGTTCAGCGATAATGAACGGGCAGTTGCCGATGCGATTGCGCAATTAGATGCCCTCTTTGAGATCAGCTCTGCTGGTGACGCTATTCCTCCTGAGGATATCAAGGCACTCAGGGAGAAGCTCGTGGAGACCCAGGGTTTCGTGCGTCAAGCTGAACTGTCGAGCTTCAGCGCCGCCTCGAGCGATGCGGAGGCTCGCAAGCGGGCTGAACTTGAGGCCCGTCTTGAGGCTCTTCAGCAAGAGCACGAGGAGCTCTTGTCTCGGAACCTTACCGAGGCTGATAAAGAAGAGGTCAAGGCCCTCCTTGCCAAGTCGCTCTCGGACAAGTCGGCTGTCCAGGTTGAGCTTGTCGAGCAGCTCAAGGCTGATATCGCCCTGAAGAACTCGGAAACGGAGCACCTCAAGGCTTTGGTCGACGACCTTCAGCGCCGTGTCAAAGCCGGCGGTGCCGGAGTTGCCATGGCCAACGGCAAGACCGTCCAGCAGCAGCTGGCCGAGTTCGACGTCATGAAGAAGAGCTTGATGCGCGATCTGCAGAACCGCTGCGAGCGCGTGGTCGAATTGGAGATCTCCCTCGACGAGACGCGCGAGCAGTATAACAACGTGCTCCGCAGCAGCAACAACCGCGCTCAGCAGAAAAAGATGGCTTTCCTCGAGCGCAACCTCGAACAACTGACGCAGGTTCAGCGCCAGCTTGTGGAGCAGAACTCTGCTCTCAAGAAGGAGGTGGCGATTGCCGAGCGCAAATTGATGGCGAGAAATGAGCGGATTCAGAGTCTCGAGAGCCTGCTTCAGGAAAGCCAGGAGAAGATGGCCCAGGCGAATCACAAGTACGTGTTTACCCCTCTGTTATTGCTTCACGCCCTCATTATCATCAGTATCAGCGCTAACCTTCCGTCTTCCTATTGCACTAGGTTTGAGGTGCAGCTCGCTGCCGTCAAGGACCGGCTGGAGGCCGCCAAGGCCGGTAGCACGCGGGGCCTCGGCACCGACGCCGGCCTCGGCGGGTTCAGCATCGGCAGCAGGATCGCTAAGCCGCTCCGCGGTGGCGGCGACGCCGTTGCCGGTGCCACGGCTACAAACCCCACCATTGCCACTCTGCAGCAGAATCCGCCCGAGAATAAGAGATCGAGTTGGTTCTTCCAGAAGTCGTAAGGAACGAGGTGAAGAAGACCATAGATGTGCGGGTTCTAGGGGGTCTGTTTGCATAGAAAGAAAGAGGCGCTTGCACAAGAACGAAACCAACGAACAAGTGGATACACAGCAGTCAACATCAACAAAGAAAACACAAACACAAAGGTAAAGAAACTCTCATGTCATGAATGGAACGAAATGATTACGTGGTGGGCGGGAGGTATGATGGAAGGATGGATGGAACACACTGGCGAAGAAGGAAGCGGGAAGAAGGCGGGAGCATTCAGATCTACTTGGTAGAATTAGTGTAAGGAAAGCAGCCCGTTTGTTGTTGTTTTAGGTGTCAATGAGTCAGTCAGTTACATAGTTGACGGTTCAATACGAACCGGGATGATGATGACTACGAAATGCGACGATTAGATATCTGTGTTTGTTTACTGTTTAGAGATATAGGAGGGTGGAACCCGACCACGCGCAGCATTTTCTTCCACATATATTGTCAGCTACTTGGTTATGGGGTTTCTGCATTGCGATGAGACATTACATACAGATTGCCTCTCACGGTCAAATATGTGCAGTAATTACTGGTTCCGTCTTGTCCCGTCGTTTAAGTTGGACAATCATGTATCACGAGGAAGTCACCATATGTTATGTTGACGATGAACATGTGAAAAAAAAGATTTTTCTTCCTTGATAGAGTCGTCATCACATCTATCATATTTGTTCACTCCTGTACAAAACCCAAACCGCAGACACCGAACCGAACAAGAACAATACGGGAGAGTCCTTCCTGTAAGAAGAGGCATCTCGCCATTTGCACCGGAATGTGCCATCGTTAGGTGTTTATCACCCAACCCAGCACTGATGACAACGTCGCTTCTTTTGAACCACTCTGGATATGAAGAGAGAGAAAAACAGACCGAAGACAGACGGGATATGAAAGAATAAAACAGCATTGAAGGGATAACTTACTCACAATTACAACCCAAACACCCCAACCGCCCCCGCCACACTCAACCCCAACATCATAACCCTCCACACCACCTCAAGCGAAGTACCAGCATCCTCATCATCATTTTCATCCTTTGCTGACCCCGACCCCGACCCCGAGACATCATCGGCCGTCGCCGTCGCCGTCCCCGCAGCCTCCGGCCCTCCACCGGGGAAAATAACCGTCGTACTACTCCCATCCTCTTCGTCACCTCCATTAAAAGGATACTCAATCGTCATGGTCCCCACCACCACCCCTTCCGGCCCAATAGTGACCGTCTGTCCACCACCGCTCAACATCGTCGTTGTCATTGTTGTGCCATCCTTACCTCCAGTAAAAGTAGCAGAAGGACCAACGGTATAACTAACCCCATCCACTACCACCACCGACGCGCCCACCTTGGTAATCGTCGCGCCGCCGACTACTGCGAATTCGGTAGCAGAGGGGTCAGCATGCGCGCCGCCTAGGGTTGTTACCGTCACCTCTGCTGCTCCTGCTCCTGCTGATGCGCCTGGGAAGGGGTAGTTATAGTGGGTGATCAAGACTCCAGCAAATGGGTCGAGGACAATGGTATCCTCCTCCCCTTCGGTGACCACGGTCGTCAAAGGGGAGGAGAGAGTGGTATAAGTAATGGTAGTCCCGTAAATGACCACCACAGACCGGCCAATGGCGGTTACTAGAGAGCCGCCTACTACAACGACTTCTGTTGCTGTTGAGGGTGGTGGAGAAATGGATGTCACTGAAGGGAGAGACATGGAGAGGGTCTGGATCGTGATGACCGAAGATGCTGTGGCGATGACGTAGGAGGGAAGGGGTGCGGTGAGGGTGATGCCGGAGGGTCCGAGAGTGAGGGTATGCTGGCTGCCGTTATCGTCGATGGTGATGGTGGTGGGTGAGGAGCCCGAAACGGGGAAGGTGAGTGTAGATTTGGAGCTGCCGGTACCGGCGCCGATGATGGCCACGGAGGAGCTAATGATGGTGATGGGGACTCCGTCGACGGTGGTGGTTATGGGTTCGTTGTTATTATTGTTGGAGCCGGGGCGAATGGTGATAGTTTGCTCGCGAGGCGGGGGAAGAGTGACGGTCGCAATGATGGGGTTGCCTTTGGGGTCGATGATGGCAATTCCGCTGGGTCCGATGCTGATGGTATGGCCTTCGACGACGACTGTGGTGGGCGTAAGGGGCAGGGTGAAGGTGGAACTTCCGGTACCGATCACGGCCACGGAAGAGCTCACGATGATGGGCAGGTCGTTGAGTTTGGTGCTTGTGGGTACGGGGACGTAGATGATATCTCCTGCTCCTGCTCCTCGTGCTCCTCCTACTTTACTTGCCGACGGCCTGGTCACGGTAGCACCACCTCCTACTACCTGGGTTGGTCCAACCGTGAAGGTTTCTCCGCCCACTACGACTGTATATGTCTTGGTCGCCGGATTGTCGGTGATCGTGGAACTGCCAATGATTACCTCTGTAGGCTTCACTATTACGGTAACTGGTTTGGGTACAGGTTTGGTTACCTCGCCCGGGCTGTTGTTACTGTCGAACGTGTTGTACGCTGGTGGGTCAACCGAGTCAACGCTCACAGCTGTAGGCCGAGGCGACTTTGTGATGTCGTTGGTTACGCCATAGTTGGGGGTCTGGATTGGCGAGTACAGAACCGCCGGGTTCTTGTCTGTCGTGATGAAGGTAACTGTGGGTGCATACCTGATAGTTGTTGAAGTCTGAGGACCGTATCCCCAACTATTGGTGCTGACTGTCAATGTGCATGATCTTGTCCCCGAGCCACTCGCAGTGACGGTAAAGCAGGTGGTTAATGTAATCCCAGGAGGTGGTGTTGTTTTCGTTACCAGATCTATACACGGCGGGATGGTCTCGACGGAAGGCGGAATAAGCGTCGGGTAAGGCTGCGTGTAATTCGCTGGATTGCCGACCCATGTGATGGTACTTGTGTGCACAACTTCCCAACTTGTGACAGTTGCCGTCAGATCTGATGGCTGACAGTGGCTGATAGTACTTGATGATAACGTTGTCGTGGTGTTTGGAAAAACCGAGGCCCTGGTAATCGATGTTGATGGCTGATTGTAGTAGGGCGCTGACGTCTGATTCCAGAACTGCCCTCGAGTGGAAGGAGCGTGGAAGGTTTGCGTGGAAGTGAAATCCGAGGTAGTAGTGGTAGGAACGTAGTCCCAAGAGGTCGGTATGTCCACCGGTGGCTGACCCAAAGAGACATCATCCCAAAATGACGCTGTCTGTTCCATCCATGGAGGAATATCAGGAGGAATCATAACAATCCCACCCGGTACAGCCCCTACCGTGGGCGTCGCATCGGTCTGACCGGGTAACTCGCTCTTTTGCTCAACCGGTTCATAGTTCCAAGCTAGGGATGAGGATGAAGTAAAGTCCGACGTAGAGGGCAATTGGGCGGTTGTAATGGTGGATCCTTCTTCGTCGATGCGGGAGGAGTAATCGAGCGTAGAGACAGAAGTCCTGAGACCGTCTTTGGGATCTGTAAGCGATGGAGACAATACTATGGTAAAAGTTGTCGATGCAGCCCTCGGTGGTGCCACTGAAGATGGATTGGATTCCGTTAGCACTATCGATATTGGCGGTGCTGAGATCGCTGATTTCGAGGCATATGGCGGGCTGGGTTGCAAAGAGTGTTTACTCTCAAGTCCCACCGTCTGTATCTCAAGCACAATAGAGGTTTGATGGGCATTCGTCACTTCAACTGTAATCCTAACTGGGGATGGTGAGATGTGTGTTTCACCGGAACCGACTGTGGTGCTCTGACTATGAGCCTCCGGATTGCTGCTGACGGTGACATTTCGAAGTAGATGATAGCCTGAGGAACAGGTTAGAGATGTTGGTGAGCGTTGTAACCTCGAACGCACGACGGCTTACCTCCTCGAACAGTGTCTACACCAAGACCTAGAAGTAATGCGAGCGAAGGCAGTTTTCGCTTGCCCATAACCATACTGTCGTTGATCAACATGAATTCAAGAAAATCTCAAAATCAATTTTCCTCAGTATCAGAGTCAAAAGAACCATAGAAGAGTTCAGTGTCATCAAGTTGCAGGGGCCATGGTGTCAGAAAGGGGCGGATGACAATTACAGCTGGGGAGCCGTCCGTGGTAGTTCTCATTAACACAAAGCATAAGAAAAAGGACAAGAGAGAATAGCGAACTAACGGTCTGAGACGGGAAACCCCAGCGGGAAATGCGCACGATATATAGTGTCTTGTCTAATTCGAGCGGAAGAGCAAGTGCTTACTATACTGCGTCGACGAGACGGGTACGGGCAGCAGGCCACGGGCAGAGAAGCCGGTCTCACTCACTCCAAACCCAATTGCGTCTCTCCGCCTCTTCGCGACCCTTTTCCTTCCTTCATTTCCGTGTGACTGGTGAATCGTCTCGGGAAAAAAAAGGGGCGTCTTGTACACTATTAGGTCTAGGACTTTTTGTCGTTCCAGGCCGCACTGTTAGTATGTTTATTAGCTGAAATAACGCCGGCACCAACAACGCCGGGAGAAACTGGATTTTCCAAGAGGAGGAAATTGAGAGCAACTAGGTGCAGTAAAAAAGCATAGTGTAATGCCCAGAAGGGCTGAATGGAAGAGCTACGCGGCATGGTATACCGTGCATCACTGCAGCTGTATGTAGGTACGTATGTGGGAAGACCGGAGAAGGGGTCAACGGAATGAGGCGACGTAAGGACTCGTCGAGAAAATCTGGGGTCCCCAAGTTCCTCGCTTCCGACCATCAGAGTGAGACTAATAGTGTAGAGACATAAGTATGGAACGGTCGTCCATTGGTCAAATCGAAACTCCGAGGCGTTCTGTTCTTAAAGGATTCATCCAAATTTCTTTTAGCTGGGCAAAGTAAACAATGAGGTCCATCTGGAAGCTACCTTGCGTGGGTATAAGGGGAATCTGATGAAGCCGTTGTATGTAATGTGACGGGTAGCAACATCACGCCGACGTTAGCTACTTTGCTTTTTAATGGTGCCTCGTAGGTAGTGGGAAATCCTACAACACGATACGCTATGGTACACTACACTGACAAGATTTCGCTGTATCTGCGAGGAGGCGAACCAAGACCTTTGTGCTACCTTGGAAATGGCGAGACCCCTCGGACAGGATGGGGCGTGGCGGGAATAAGGAAGAGCCAGAGCTCGATGATATGCATGCGATCCCTTGGTGGATGGTACCATTGAATGGCGTAAATGCAAGACGGCAACTCGTCTACATTTTACGCGGTAGAGGCACTCGGCTGATCAGCAGCTTTGCCGCGAGAACCATGGAACCTTCTCCCGAGACGTTCCTGGCTCAGATGTTACAGCAGAAGGATGTGATCCCACTAGCTATGTCTTTCTGTCAGTAGCATGCAAGATAGGAAAAGACGCATGTCTTTGCTCCTTTCGTGAATTCAAACTGAAGTATCTGATGTATACCTTCAGTCTCTGGAAGAGACATGTTTTTGTTGCTGTTTGACTTTGGCCGTCTTGGGTATATCACGCAAGCGTCTACCTCCTCCATGATGAATGAAACAGATGTCCCTATGGTGGCTGCCGATATGATTGGAGACACGAGCTGTTTGAGCAACTCGACAGTGCAATCCGACGTGTTCATGCCAACGCAGAGGCGTCATGTATTCAAGATCCAGCACCTCGGCGAAATAGTGAGAGTTTTTCCCAGCAGGCCGAGGACATCTTACGCCACGAGTGTGTGGTCGCTGAGGATGGGCGCGGAGAGGAGGGGAGGCGATATCCAACAGCAACGCCATCTCCGGCAATTGGGAACCCTCACTACTGATGTTGGGACAAGTTGCCAACAAGCCAAGGTGCCCAAACATACTCAGACATACACGGTAGTGCATATCAACAGCTACAGAGTCATATGTGCTGGCTTGGCAGGAAATACGACGCATGTGCTGACCCTCCACAGAATCGGTATCCTTGAACCTGGAGGCTTGAGAGGAATCCGAGGAGTGTGCATCTCAACTTGTTTGTAGGTTTTCCACCGCATGCTTGTTGTCCCTTAATAGGTCGTCATAGAGATTCGAACCTTTACTATTTGAATGATCTGGGCGCCTGGGCTGTAGAGCGACGCAAGATGCCGAGAGCTGAACCCTCGGTGGCATTGCGAGCGTTCTACAAGAATGCATAGATCGCTCCGACTGCAGCCATGAAACCCGTTCGGCAGCCAATGGAAAGACTCGACAAGCGAGGTCCGGACAGCCCGTTGGTGATTCTTGATGTTCAGATGTTGTACCATAGTTATTAGACGAACGTATACGTTCGTGATCGCCGTTGGAATGCCTTGACGTCGCCGGTGTTCGTATCGTCATTGACCATCGAGATACACATGATAGACGCGCCAACGTAGTCGAATACCCTCAATCTCATGTCTTACAGATGAGGGAAGGGACGAAAGATAGACTGCTAGGGTGCTGGGTATAGTGGGACAAGCAAGAGAGATCCGTTATGTCGAAGGCCACACGGGCTGGTACGGGTGGCTACTTGACAGGAAGTTTCGGCAAAATCACAGCCGCGCATTTATCCAAAGTGATCTCACGCTGTTGACGGCGAACTATATTGGTCGTCCTCATATTGGTGGGTCCGGTTCGGGTTGACTTCATCCATAACGGCCTCCCACAGACCGGAGCACGAGATGTAGGTTGCGGTCGGGGAATAGGTAGGCCACGTTCGTCTCTTGAACCCCTATCTAGTGAAGCCAAGAGCAAACGGCCAACTCTGCAACTCGACTGCCCTCCTCGTTTTACCCCAGAACATGAGCCCGTTTCACCGGCACTTGCGTTTCAACCGGGTGGCATCAATGGAGCCGTGGTCCCCGCGTTTGACGGCACGTATGTGACTTTTGCTAGGCCTGCAATGGCAATGCGGAGGTACACATGGTTGTGGTTTATATGGAGGGTCCATGTCTATAGTATAACAAGTCGCCAGTGTCCCGTCGTCCACGATGGCAGTATGTCAACATGCGCATTCGCTAGTGGTGCCTTTCTCTGGAATCCTCGCAAGCCTTGCTCGCCTCGGCAGATAAGCTTCAAGACAAGTCAAATCCGGTGTGGTTGGGTGAAGTGTGACTGGGAAACTGGCGGAGATGGCATCACACATCCCATTGCCACCGGGGCTCGGGGTCGGCATGCTCGTCACTCCCTTGCACCATTGCCCTAGGGGACTTGCATGCCAGCGACAGGTGCGGTTCGCCCAAGTCCCATCTGGATGATTGTCGAAGCATGGAGGTTGCATTGCGAGATCGCGGTGTGGTGATGGCCTTCGGAGACTGCTCGCAGTGTCCCTGGTGATGAGGGACGAGTCCTGTGCATGTCATTGAATACTATGAAATTAGAGAGACGTCTAGCATTGCATGTGTGGCCGCGTGGAAAGAAAGGAAAAAAAAAAAAAAATAAAAAAAAAAAATAAAAAAAAGGAAAGAAAAGAGAAAAGAAAAGGGAAAAGAAAACAACATGGAAACTAAGCCGTTGAGAATGATGATTGTGGCTTAAAAAAATGCCCTGCACGGCATCGGAGGATTGGAGGAACCAATACCTACCTAAGTTACAGCCGGTGATTGGGCCCCAGTCATTCCTACTTGTACTATGTAGGTACCTCTATGTAGGTTACCTGCCGGCCCGGCTATGTAAGCTTCGGCCAAGTAAGAGCTAAGGTTCGGGTAACTGCTCATCTACACTAACTGAACAGCACAACCTTCAAAAACCTCGGAGACCCTTTTCCTTCTAACTGACATGCGTTTATCTCGAAACAGAGACAACGAGCGGAAACGAACAGAGGCCTCACGACATGTGCATAATTTAAATTATGCCATCAAGATATATTTTCATGTTTCTTGTCCCCTTGACAAGCACGTGCAAACAATGGACAGGTTGGGATATCCACTTGTTAAAGCTACATCACCACCAGTCAAGACGGGGAGAGGTGGGGAAAGACATGTCTGGATGCCCGGTCATGGCCTCTGCTCGCTTCCAACAACTGTGGAATGGAATGCCAGGAACTCGGGACACTTGGTATTTGCTCTGCTTATCTGCTGACCACGGTGACGGACGACCAGTGTCTCTGACTTGTCTCTCCAGCCCGCCTCGTGCCCGCCAACCGAGAAGACTGAGGTGCTGTCAGGACCCGCGTCGTCCACTTGTCAAGCGCTGATCCTTCCGAATCAGACAAGTGTCCCGCGGCCGTACAACGTAGGACCATCTCTTTCCCTACCCGTCCGTCTGCGCAAAGACATTGCTCTGTCCAGTATTCTCGGTCTCAAGGGAGGCAGGCTCATTCCATTTCCCGGTACGGTCTTGTACAACCTGTATTCAAGTACAACAGAGTGCCACGACAGGCCGGGAACCTGGAATCCGTCCTTTGTAGTTACCCTTGGTGGTCTCTCAGTAGTCGTACATTGTCTCGCAGCTGACACCACCTACTACGTACCTAGGCCGACAACTTTAATCTACCATCCTTCCCTCTTCGCCATCCGGAAGCTTCAGCTTCCTTCTCTTGCCCACGCTCTTTTCCGCTCTCTCTCTCTCGCTCTCTCTTATCCCTAGCCATCGCGTTCGATCCGAGCGGCTGGTCTTTGCCGTCGTCCCATCATTACACACACAGCTCGCTACCTACCCTGGGTACCAGATTATCCCCCCGTCCCGTCTTTTGGTACCACCTCGACCATCGTTCGTCTAGTTGCCCGCACATCTGTTCGACATCATTGGTCCCTGGCTTTTGGGTGTTTTCATCCTTTTTGGTCCAGTTCCAGGTCCAGTCCAGTCCAGTCCGGGTTCCTGTCCGGCTACCAGTCAACCCGCTCGCACTCGGACAGAAAGACGAACGCCTTCCAAGGTACTTTCACACCGGGCCTGTGGAACGAATGGGCTTTACCCTCTTGGGACACTGGAAACAAGGAGTATTTTCATCCGGGGACAGAACCAACCTGCCTTACATAGGTAGTACGACAGCTTCCACTCCTCGACTGAGTGTTACGGCTTCTTGAATCTGTATAGGGCACAGGCGTGGATCGGACCGGAGCTTGATCGCGGCTCATGGAATACCAGCTCGTCCTTCTCCATGTCTTAGGACCCCGACTTCGACCTTCGCTTCCCTCTTGCTGCTGGTCGTTCCGGTACTTCTGGTGACAGACATAGCCTTGGACGCTTGCGTCCCTAGTCCGGCTGTCTGTCCGTCTACGACAACGCCAACTCGGGTCGCGCTACTGCGAAAATGCGGTTACCCTACCTCTCTTTCGCCGTGATTCCTACTCGCTTCCTGCTCCTGTCATCGGTGCCTTCACTTGTCCGTGCAGGTACAACGGCAACTTCATCACCAGAACCAGTATGGGTTCAACCATCCGGGGAATGGTATGGCATCGACGGCACCTGGTCAAACTTCATGTTCGCCGTGGGTTCTCCCGCTCAGATCGTTTACCTCACACCTGCCACTGTCCTGTCCGAGACGTGGGTTATTGGGGCCGGCGGTTGCACATCAGGCCCAGGTAACCTACCATGCGTGGACGCTCGTGGCGGCGTCTTTGACCACCACATCTCGGAGACATGGCAAACCTTGGGAGCAGGTGCTTACGAGCTGGGTATGAACCACACCGGAGTTCAGAGAAATGGCGACTATGGCTTGGATACTGTCGCCTTCGTCGACACAATGGCCAGCTCCGCCACCTCCGTTGACGGTGTACTGATTGCTGCTGTCAATGCTACCGAATACTATCAAGGTTATATCGGACTTGGAGTGACTCAAGGCAGTATAGGCTCGAACGTTACCAAACCTCTCATTCCCCAACTCGTCGAAGTGAATGGCATGATTCCTAGTCACAGCTACGGATATACGGCAGGGGCGTACTACCGTGACACTACTAGTAAGTAGTTGAGGCTTATGATTGTTTTACCTCCAACACTTTGAGCGATCAGAACTGATTTTATCTAGCAAAGGGTACACATGCCTCGTTGACTCTTGGGGGTTATGATACATTGAGATTTGTGCCACATGATACAACGTTCAGGCTCTACATAGGAAACTCAACCGCAGATTCTAATGACCGAGCGCCCACGGTACGACTTCGCGGCCTTACTGCTCAAGTCCCGTCGTTGGACAAGGCACCTGGAAATTGGACATCGACCTCTCAGACTCTCGTCGCCATGAATGATTCTATTACCGCAATGATTGACTCGTCAACGCCGTTTCTATGGCTTCCAACCGACATTTGCGAACGTATTGCTTCTATTCTCGACCTGGCATGGAGGGCGGACCTTGGTGTTTATGTCTTTGCGAATGGAGGAGAACAATATCTGAGATACAAGCGCATGAAATCCATCGATGAACTATCGTTCACTTTTACCGTCTCCAGCTACGACAACAGCGACAACTTCGGTTACCCCCTCAACATGCCGGGAGTGGTCAACATCACCATCCCTCCTGCAGCATTTGCACAGGTCCTGCGTTATCCTTGGAAGAATATCATCAAGTTCAATGAATCGAGCATACCGTATTTCCCTTTGACGCGATCAACAAACGAAACAAACAATAATCAGTATATCATCGGCCGAGTATTTATGCAGGAAGCATATATCATCACAAAGTACGACAAGGCCGCATTTTCTATTCATCAAGCACTGTTTCCTGACAACTCCGCCACCAATCACTCCTTACAGGCTATCGAAAGGCCTCCGAATAGTCCTTATCCTGAGGGCCCCCCGGTGAAGGAGGTGGCCAAGAAGCCGTTGGGTGTGGGACAAACGGTGGCGATCGTGGTTAGTGCTTTTGCGGCAGGCAGTGTGATTGGACTGATATCGTTCTTGTGTTGCCGGCGAGGATCGAAGGTGAAGAAAAACCAGGCCCGTAAACTGGAACACAACTCAGAGGAGGTTACCCCCATACACGATGAACCAACGCAGAACCCGGTCAGCCGAATGCTGTCGATGTTTGTTGGAAGGAGGAGGTCAAGGAAACAATCATCACAAAAATCGCAGGCGATTATGACCGAACCCGTCGAAGTCAGTGCGGACGCTCATCATCAGGTATTCGAACTACCAGTTCCACCTGAGCCGATCGAGTTGGATAATAATGACATCGGAAACAACGACCCAAACATGGGGCTGGATGGTTCTCGGGTGACGAGCGACTATGAGGCGGCGCGGCAAAAGCTCGAACGCCAACTTCAGGGACCGGTACCAACCTACACACGGACAACAGAGCAATATCCCCTTGAGAAGTTAGCACAGGATGTAACCCTCGTTCATAACCGTCCCAGCGAAGAAACATCCTCTGGATCATCGCCCACGTACGCCAACACCGACTCCCTTCCCAACTCGCTGCCATCACCCCTGTCACCATACGCAGACTGGGCGGCCGGTAGAGTATTCGATCTGCCATCACCAATAACCGTAGCCTCTCCCCTGCGGCTACGTCATTTTCCAACGACGACAGGTTCTGACGATCCGGCCCCCGCACACTCACCAGTTTCGTTGCACTTCCCCTATTCGCCTCACACATACCTTCCATCACCCGTGAGCCCTTCATCCGACTTCAACGGCGGTCCAGAATCCCCTACGTCGCCAACCGGTAGACCGGCCCCACTGCCCGGAAGCGCAGCTATCCAGCGCACACCCATCGATCCCATCCATACCCAAATAGTTTGTCTCGGACCAATGCCGGAAAACGTGCGACTTCCTATTCCACATCATCTGCATCATCACCCGACAGTAACCCACATTATCACGCCCGACGGTCGACTACATCCAGTGGAACAAAACGACCAACTTGCAGGAAATGTTGATGTCGATGTCGATGGTTTCCGGAGACGTTCAGATTCGATAACCCGCGGTTCTAATGAGACCTTGGGTTCCAACTTTACCATGGAGGAAGAAAGCCGGTTGAGGCAGGTGCAGATGGCTGCGCAGCGAAGTGCGGCGGCTCAAGAGCAAGCATTGCCGATATCACCAACATCACATCAACCACAACCACCATCACCACCACCACAACAACAACAATCACAACCACAACGACGAGAACAAGAAACAGATGATACTACCAGCCTCATCGACAACTTCCCCCGCAGTCCCCGAAGCATGGAACGTATCGAAGCCGGTTCGGAGTTAATTCATGTTCCGCAGGTTGCTGCGCAGCGATATAGTTGGGAGGCGGAGACTTGATGACCTTTTACATCAGCTTCGATCTCCATCCACAAAACTAACATGGTTTGTTAACAAAATTACATACATACACCAGACGCGCTCCGACCAACAATCATTTTCAACAAGTTCATTCACTGTACCATCGTATATACATGCCGAACGGCGGAGTTTCTGGGTAACGGAACACAGGGGCACGGAGACAGGGGGATATACCCATTGGAGTGAGGGGGCGTCGAAGGATTTGCGACGATGTCCTATTGTTTTGTTTAACGAAAGGAAAGATTTGGCGTTGCTTTGGTGGGTTACGTTTGGTTTTTGTTCAAGCTGGAAACATTGAGTTAGGATAGAGCAAGGAGCAACAGTCACATAAATAAGACTCATGGTCTCCACCATGAGGCTGGTGACGGGACATGCTTATCAGATATGATACAAGAGAGGAAAAAAACATACGCTGAAAGGGATGGTTTTGGGGGACTGGATTGTTTTGACGCACAAGAAAGAGTGCGAGGACAGAGTTGAACGATGACCAGATTAGCGTTTAAAAAAAAAAAAAAATTCTCGAATTACCTACCATTGCAAAATGCGAACCTCGATCAAATCGATGGGGTTTTCCATCCTTTCACTGATGACGTGATGTGATAAGATGTTCTCGAGGTCGCGAGCACTTCAGATGAAAAACCAGGCTTAGTTTTCTACTTGTACCTCTCCAGCCTTGGTTTGAATGTGCATAACTCTAAACCAATCCAACCACCCCTTTTGAAAAGCCGTCTTCGCTCTATGCTTCATCTCATCCGCTCTCCTTTCTCCGCCTTTTCCATGCTTTCGTCCTTTCCTCTTCATCCTCCTCCGCTTTGGGTTCCCATCCCATTCCGCGCTCACCTCCCCCATGTCATCCCATACCAAACCTCAAACAACCAGCCAACCACCAAACACAGCAATTCTCAAACCTACCAAGTCTCCTGCCAATAGACACAATTCTCCTTCCGATCAAACCACCCCTTCGCCTCCTCCCTATCCGCCACCACCCCACTTCCAACCGCCGCATCCTCCAACGCCTCCCTCACGCTCTTGGGCATCCTCCCACTATTTCCGCAGACGACAATGATGGGATTTTGCCTCAACAACTCACCAACCTTGGCGGCATGCTGTCGAATTTGGTACTGGACGTAGTTCTTGCCTGCGTCGTAGATGCCTGCTGCCCGTTGGAGGGCAAGTTTGGTTTCTTCTTCGGTAGAGGACGAGTCGTTGTCCCGGGAGAATGCGGGGTAAACGGTTAGATTGGGGACAGTCCCCCATTCCTCCTGGAAGTGGAAATCGGCTGCAGCGTTGCGGCAGCCGAAGAAGAGGAGGGTTGGGCCCAGCTGTTGCTGGTCTTGGACGAGACAACGGTCCTGAAGCAAAGCGCGAAACGGAGCGATGCCAGTCCCCGTGGCGACGCCGATGAGCGGTCGCGAGTAGAAGGACGGGTCGTCCATGGAGAAGGGACTGCTGGGCGGCTTGATGCCGATTTGGACGGTGGTCCCGACGGGGAGGTGGCGGAGATAGCGTGAGCAGAGGCCTTGGCGGGGTTTGCGGATGATGGTACGGTAATGGACCAGGGCGGCAAGGATTTCGAATTTGTAAACATCGGTGCTAGTAGTAGTGTCTTGTTCGTTGGAGATGACCAGATCCTTGGCGTTGACGGTGGGATCGCCACCATTGCAGAGGCTGAACTCGCGGGGGCGGATGATGGGAAACTCGAGCAGTCGAGTATAGGGGATCTTGACGCCGGGGAAATCCTCGAGGACCTCGAGGATGGTTCGACGCGGGCGAGAGGTGTAATCGTAGAACTCGTCGCTGTCACCTCGCTGGGTGAGCTCGTGAAGACGTTCCTTCTCGAGAGGGTTGGTGGTGTGGTAGGCCATGAACTCGAGGAATGTCCGTTTGGGGACGGCGCTGATGTCGAAATTGTGCGTCAGGGCATCGCGAATTGTTGCATCCTTCAAGAAATGATAGTCTCTTGGCCGAGTGCCCTTCGCCCAGTCAATTTCGATTCTCTGCTCGGCCACGTCACTCCACCCCATCAAGTCAATCAGCTTTTGTACGTCCTTGGGATAGTTCTTAGGGTAGATTAAGAGTGTTTGACCGGCAAAGGACATGGCCCCATTGCGTCCTGGACTGCGGAGTTCAAATTCGATGTGTCGGACGTCTTGCCAATGGTCTTCTGGAGTCACCCTCTTGTTGCAAACAACTTGCGCCGTGAAAGAACCAGGTATTGGCAGCAATTTCGCTGGCGGAAAATCTGGGACGTCAGTACCATCCTTCTGCCACGGGGCCTCAGTTGATTCCGAGTCGGTACTCATCCGCTCGAATTTGGCCGCTAACTGCTCGTTGTCCTCGACTTGCGAGACATGGCCTTCGCCGTTCGTTATTTTGTCCTTGACTGAGCCGGTTGACGGCACAAGCCGGATGTTGTACTTGGGTGGAAGTTGAGCGTCGTCTGGTATGGGCTCAATGCCCTTTGGAAGAGGGAATTGAGATAACAATGACTCTCTCAACTCCTGGTACCAGGGCAAATAGATGCTGTCGAGTCTGTAATCCGAGTTGTGTGTTAGCTATATAGAGCCATAATCTGGATGGCCGACCAAGGAGAGGATTTCGAATTTCACTCGCCCATTTTCATGTCGCTCGTCGGCTTCGCCCGGTCTGAAGAATTCGGAAGCACCAAGTTGCAAAAGTCGCACACGAAGCTTCCGCGCTGCCCAGTTAAACCTAAAAGAGTAAGAAGTCAGTCCCCAACACCATAATGGTTTCATGCCATGACTGGTGCCGCTTATTCCGAGTGTCCGAAGATAACGAGCGTGATCTTACTTTGGATAAGAGCTATCACCAAGTCCGAAGATGGAGAACTTTACAGATGCAAGGCAGTTGGTATTGTTGAGCTTGGTACGTCTAAGGCTTTTCCACAACGTGGTTGTGTTCTTTGGCATATCACCCTGGCCCGTGGTAGAGGTGACAAAGATGGCCAAAGAGTAGCGCAACAAGTCCGTCTAGCGAGAACATCAGCATATGGGATGCATTGATCAAAGCACAGCGAAACGCACCAACTTGAAGTCATCCATTTCACCAACAACAGTATTGAAGTGTAATCTCTCCGCCATTTTGGCCAGCTCCATGGCGATTTCCTCTCCATTACCTGTTTCAGATCCATAGAGGAGGATGAGATTCCTTCCCTCCATCGTGGTCGGCTTCGCAACCGAAGCTGCCAACACGGGTTCCCCCATGGTCTTCTCTTCAACAAGATTAGGTGCTGCCTGCGTTGTTCCGGCAAGTGTTGCAGGCTGTTAGCCAGGGATGTGTGGTGAGTTCCAACAGTTTTACCGCGCAGCCAGCCGCCTAGCGTAGATAGTAAATATCCGAGACACCACCTGTTTAGGTATGACTAATATGGGGAAGTTCACCACCTAAAAACTGCAGCTGCTATGTGGGTTTCTGTAGCTGAGGTACCTCTAGGGACAACCGGGAGGGTTACAAGGACACCTCTCACTTCTGGGTTATCGTAGGGTTATCTGAAGGGAAACTGTTTAGGTTCGTTTCTCGGGAAGGTTGTAATTCGTGGTCAGCTTGGACAAACACGCCCACTCCCTGGTACAATATTCAAAGGTACCTTACCCAGCCTCGTTCGATCAGGAATCGTGCAAGCGGTACCCAAATGATTGAGAGCTGGCTTTGGGGCGAAATCCAAGGCTAGAGGTGTTGAAGATGGAAAAGCACGGGTACAGACGGGCGACGAGCTCTCTTGAACCTAGGTCTGGTCTGGGACTCTCTCTCCGCCGGCCCGTGGATTGTCTTGAACCACCCGTGCGCAACTGACTGCCTCGATTCGGAGGCCTGGGTACGTCACCCGTGAAGCTGGGGCGCTTTCGGATAGACCAAGTCTTTCTGCGTAGATGGGCAATTGCTCGCGAACTTTACTGGACGCCTGGGTCGATGGGCAAATTATTGTAGTTGATAGTGGGGCGGGAAGGTCGTCACTGGTGTATCAAGGAAGCATTTCACAGCAGGCTACACTACTTATCGGAGGCCGCAGGTGGCGCCCCGATCTCGGCCCCCACCAAAACCTGGAGCAGGGTAAAACCAGGGCACGACGGGAAGGACAGTGAATGGTTCAAGTGACAAGTTTCCGCCAGTTCTCTCGACTTGAAGTCTGCTCTGAACATGAAACGAGACGTTCAGTTCTGGCAACGCTACAGTACCTACCTACTAGGTAGGTGTATAATGCAGGTATCCTCCAGCATGTACAAATACCTCTCACTGTCCAGTTGAGAGCTACGGGGACTAGTACGGAGGCCTGGCTACCTTACCTACCTAGGAGGCCTTTCACCTAGCACGGACTGCCAGTTTCGGCCTGTTTCAAACCTCAAAAGATAACCCCAGGAACAGCTTTCACCGACCGCCCGCCCACCCTTGCCAACCTTGAGCTTCAACAACATCAACTTCCTCATTTGTGATGCCATCCCTATCCACGCGTTTTATAACGCCCAGTTAACGTAACATTCAGACAGCACTTAGCTTCCCCGATGCATAGGCGGTGAACCGTCAAGTCCCTTTCCATTTCTTCTCATCTCCTATTTGTCCTGCATAGTGATTTAGGGGTCCTGCCTCTTGCAAGCGTAAGCCTAAAGACAGCCTGGGGATGACTTGAAGCCTCCGCACCTAAGCAGCCATACACTAGACGCATGAATAAACCCTGGACAAGTAGACCTGTGCGAACAAGGGGAAATACCAGCATAACCCGACACCTTGGGTTGGTACTGTAGTCTGTCTTGTCGGTATTTGGCCAAAACCACCCCCCTTTTTTTCGTGTTCACAGAGACCCCTCGGCCCCCTCTATTAGTATGTGGAGGATCGTGATGATGTTTTTGGGGCACGGCTCCCAACCCGTTTTTGACGGTGGAGCACGAAGCATCCGCTAGGAACCTGGAAGCGTCTAGAAAGCGGATGCCCACATCCACGTCATTCCGCAACCAAATGGGAGCCACTTTCGACGCCGAAGCGTGTCATAATCCGGGCGAGCCACCAAAGGACGTTTCAAACCTCACCGTCGTCAGAATCCAAGTATGGATTGGATCACAGATATCGCCCTCACTCCTATCTCAAGGAGCCAATGAGAAAGCATGCGCAAACGTTCTTTGTGCGGCTGAGTGCCTCCCGGCCGAACGACAGCTGCTTCGATCCCTGAAGGGCAAGAAGCTTAGGTGGAGTTGAAAGTTGATAGGACTGCAGTGGAAATCGACACAGTGTCGCACACGGTAAAACGGGACGACTGGAGAGTACGTACCTAGTACTTAGTACCATTCACGTTCCATAAGTTTGCATCACCGCCAGCAACCAACTCGACAATGCGAAAGAGCTAAGTAATCGTCGGATTTTACTCACATTCTGATGGTCGGCTTCTAAAGAGCGCGAAAAGATGCAGTACGTTTTGTAGCCGACCGGGAACTGTAGCCCGATATGTCACTACAATATAGTCGACCTCTTTTACCGTTCGTGGAGTCAGTGTCACTTGCTTCATTTGTTTGAAAAACAAGAGCAAGGCCATCTCATAGCCTCGCCCGGGTGAAGTATGTGTCAGTTCGTTCCTGTATTGATTGTATAGACATACATTTCGATCTGGGGCAATAGTCGGTCGCGTTCTCAAACGCTCACCTGATTCCATCTTCAACGTACGATCGAGATCGAATCACTTCGTTCTTCTAAAGAATTTGTAGGTAAGGAGACATACCTATGTAAAGATCGTAGGTGAGCAAGGCTGCTGGTGAATGGCGCAGGTCACTTGAGATGGCAGAAACTTGTGAAGGGAAAGAACGAGCAGTTGCTCAGCTATAAAAGAAAGCAGCAATTGTTCCACGACAGACTTGTTCGTTCTTTCACCTCTTTGACAGTTGAGAGCCTTCGCAACAACCCGGTACTGCCTTCCCCGGAAAGATCGACTCGGAACGCGCTCGAAGACTCCGAATCCGCCAGGCCAAGACACAACTGGAAAATCTCCAAGTGGAAGACTCGACGTCGTACCTGTCTTTCTGACAAGTTTACCTAGGTAAGTTCAAGTCGATAGACTCTATCACCAACCTTACATGGAACCGCTCCCATGATGCACATCGATGCTGGCCTCATCGCATTGACTGCGCCGCACTGTGCTTCCCTGTTGCTTGAGCTTCTCCACGCTCCTTTCCCCTTCGGTGGATCCCCAATGGCAGGACAAGCGGACAGACCTTGGCGTTTGCGACGATGATGGCGTATCCCTGAGTCGTTGCCACTTGCGAATGTTCAGTGGTTTATGTCCGCGCCTCCCTTCATTTCAGCGGGCAGCGCTTGACGCTTGCTGAGGTGCGGTTGCTGCACCTCAGTTCATGCGGTTAGGTGTAACTGTGTCCGGTTCGGCCCTCTGTTCAGTGAAGGTGCGTTCGGAGGGGTTGTACATAGAGGTAGGTACCGAGAGGTGGTATAAAACACACACCCGAGCGGACGGGCTGAGCCTGAAAGCCCGAAGTTTGGCTTCCAGGTTGTTGAAAGACCCGGACCCTGGGGGCACTGTTCTGGACGGGCTGCTTGCACCTGCCCACACGGCACTGGCCAGGCTGGGTGGTAGGTACATGCAGTGCTGCCTACCCCAGTTGGCACTCGTCCGTTCCATCCAGATGTCCACCTCGGCGATTGGGAAGCGTAAAAGTGACAACTGGAAGCTGGAACTTGCCTTGCCTCCAGGTGGAGGGTAGGTACTATGGGGACGTACCGGACGTACCCTGGGCCAAAGCCGCCACGCCTGCCTTTCGTTTAATTCCCCGAACGGTAGCAAAAAATATTTGAAATTTGGAGCGCGCCGACTCACCAACACCTGATCCTTTCCTTTTTCTTCCTCTCTTCTTCCCGTCAACCATCCAAGCAATCTGAAGTCCGCTCAAACCACCTTCAACCAACCCCCCCCTCAAGCTATCTAGGGCACCAAGCTACCCTTCTGACTCCCCCTCAGACCCAGAGTTCAACCTTTCTCGTCCGTGAACGTCCTTACAACAACCCAGGCGCTCATCTCCCTATCCAAACGAGTCCAACGCTCACGTCACCTCCTGTGGATCACCTACTCCATCCAAGTCAACTTTCGACATCACAATCAATCACCATGTCTGCTGTCGTGGAGAAAATCACTGACGCTGCTGCCGCCGCCGTCAACGACGTTACCAACGCTCTGGCCAACACCTCTCTGACTGGCAACAAGTCCGCTGACGAGAAGCCCGCCGCCAACGATGCTGTCCTTGCCAGCGCTGCCGAAGGTCGCCGCCTCTACATCGGCAATCTTGCCTATGCGACAACGGAGGGGGAGTTGAAAGAATTCTTCAAGGGCTACCTTGTGTAAGTTTGGCTCGTCCCGCCTACCCTTTTTCCCTTTGTCGTTGTCTGCCCTTGTCCTCTCACCGCCTTTGCATTGTTTCCCTGCATCCCGCTTCCCCGCCTTGTTCGGATTGTATTTGCGCGGCTGGAAGCAGTTGCCCGCCACAAACCTCATATCACCCTTCCCGTTTCCATCATGTTGCCTTGTTTAGGCTTCTTGGCCCTTTGACGTCACGTCATCCACCTCGCTCCTCTGGCTGTGAGAGTGGGCCGCTTGCAGGGCCGCTTGCAGGGCCGTAGGGTGGGGTTAACATTCGGGTTTCTTGGTTCCGTGTTGCGTGTGCTCGTCCGTTACTAACCAGTTTCGTTGCGCGTAGTGAGTCTGTTTCCATTCCCAAGAACCCTCGCACCGACCGCCCCGTCGGCTACGCCTTCGTCGACCTCTCTACCCCTAGCGAGGCTGAGCGTGCCATCGCTGAGCTCTCCGGCAAGGAGATCCTCGAGCGCAAGGTCTCCGTCCAGCTCGCTCGCAAGCCCGAGTCTAACGAGAAGGCCGAGGGTGCCAACGGTGAGGGCCATGAGGGCACTCGCCGCCGCCAGTCCACTCGTGGCCGCGGTCGCGCCGGTCGTGGCCGTGGCGGACGCGCTCGTGGCGATCGTGTAAGTTCCCCATCACATCTCCATCTGTGAAGTGGATAGAGAAACTGACATACCGACCTAGGGCGAGAAGAAGGAGGAGGGTGCCGAGGGCTCCACTTCCCCTGCTACCGAGGCTCTGAAGGACATCACCAACGAGACTCACAACAGCGACAACAAGGCCAGCAAGCCCCACAACCGCTCTCCCCGTGAGCGCCGCGAGCGCGGCCCCCCGGCTGACGGTATTCCTTCCAAGACCAAGGTTATGGTCGCCAACCTCCCCTACGACCTGACCGAGGAGAAGGTGAGTTTTTCTGCCGACATCTGCCATGACTGGAGACATGCTAACTCTTTCCACAGCTTAAGGAACTTTTTGCTGCCTACCAGCCTTCCTCCGCGAAGATTGCTCTTCGCCCCATCCCCCGCTTCATGATTAAGAAGCTTCAGGCCCGGGGTGAGCCCCGCAAGGGCCGTGGCTTCGGCTTCGTTACCCTTGCCTCGGAGGAGCTCCAGCAGAAGGCTGTTGCTGAGATGAACGGCAAGGAGATCGAGGGCCGCGAGATCGCTGTCAAGGTCGCCATCGATAGCCCCGACAAGACCGACGAGGAGGCCAACGAACCCGAGGGCGAGGCCCAGACCCAGGCCCCCACCAACGGCACTACCGAGCAGGCTGGCGCTGCTGTCACTGCCTCTGCTTAAACACTCCATTTGATGACGATATGAGTGTGCGCACAAGTTAATAAAGATTTCGGTCACAGACACTACTTTAATCTCGACCGACACATGTCTTATGTTTTACTGGGCGCATGCATTTTTACCCTCACGATTTTGGCACGGAACGAATGATTTTCTTTTTATGGCGGGATCTGCAAGTGGGTATGAAAGCGGGAAGATTGGGCGGTGGGATAATGTGATCATGTCTGGCGTCACGGGTTATGGGGGTTGCAAAGGCCTCAAATCGCTGGTAGACTTCAGGCATCGTTATCCTGCGGCTCTTTGCAGGCAACAAAAATCTAATATTTTTATGACTTCTCTTCTTCATTTGTGTGTTATGGATCATCTTTTATCTCAGGGTCGCTTACATTTATCTAGTGTTTTCAAACGCTCATGTTTGCAGGAGATGGTCAGTCAAATCGGTCTAGGAATAGGAAAATAAGCATGATTGGGACAAGAAGACATTGATATGTCATGCTCAATGGGAACGCCAACGGGTAAAGTGGTTTGTGATAAATACGTGTCCAGTCATACTCAACATGGGAATCACCTAATTGTAAGGCGCAGAAGTAGTGTTGGAGGGAATGGATCCACTGCCCGTGCCTTGCGTGCCTTGGTGGGTGGTTGTGACAAAGTTGGGGACGGACAGTTGCAGATGTTCCTGCAGGCCAGAGAGGGGCAGCTCCCCGTTAACAAGCGGTCCCCTGAAACGCCCCTGATCCTTATTCGCAGTGCGTGACGAATGATGAGAGAAGGCCAGGTCTGGACCTTCGCACCAAACATGGTACCTACTTACCTCTAGGTATGAATGGTCGACATAATGGAAGGTAGGATCCTGAAGGATGGATGGACGGACGAGCTGGCTTGTGAACACGCACCATGCACTGTGGCCTCGATGAATGCTCTTCTGGCTTGTGAATTTCAATTAGGTTAGGTTGTTGCTTTGATCACGTAACTGATCATATCTTAGCAAATCTAAAATGCAGTCCCAAACTCAAGTTGTAGTAATTCGTCGGGTAGATGGAACGTGAATGATCAGCATGCCTCGATCTTCCAACACTTCGGGTCGGGTTTCCGTCCTGGCTGGTCGCTCCGGTGCCACTAAAACGAAGGAAGGTAGCCGTCCGAGGTAAACCAACTGCTGAAGCGTAGGGCAGGGGGTGCCTGCAATAGCGCGGGCGACTTCATCATTCTAGTCGCTAATTGTCTGTCTGACTGATTGTCCACCAGACAACCCCTACTGTAATCCGAAACATCACGCGACGCAACATAGCGCAAGGAAATCAAAGACGGCGAACTTCTTATTTCAATTTGCTTCGACGAGACTCTGTTCTCAAGTAGGCCGTCCCAGCGAGGAATCACGAAACCAGTCGGTTCGCGCACAATCGCACGTACAAGTTGCCCACCATGGCTACCAAAGGGATGTGGGAGATAGACCCGGAGACGAAGTCCAAGGTATGTGAACGACCAACCCACCCAAAGCGTCCAACCCGTTCAATCGGCTGTCTTTGTGAGATTAGCTGCACGATCCAAAGGGGGAAAAGCGATGTGGCGGCGCAAAGGGTCAACTGGAACCTCCCAAGCTGACTTGTGACCCTTGTAGCTCGCTGCGATGCAGAAGGAGAACAACAACAACATCTGCTGCGACTGCGGTGCCCCAAGCCCGCAATGGTGTTCACCAAAATTCGGCATCTTTATCTGCCTCTCGTGCGCGGGCGTTCATCGCGGCCTGGGTGTGCACATCTCGTTCGTACGCTCGGTTTCCATGGACGCCTTCAAGCAGGCTGAAATCGAGCGCATGCGGCTCGGCGGCAATGACACCTGGCGCACCTTTTTCGAGAACCACTCCGACACCAAGTTGCGCGGAATCAGCTGGGACGATGCGACGATTGCGGAGCGGTACAGCGGCGATGTTGGCGAAGAATACAAGGAGAGGCTGAGTGCCAAGGTTGAGGGGAGGGAGTACGTGCCTGGAGAGAAGAAGCCACTGGCCCAGCAGCAGCAGCAGCAGGAGACAAGTCAGAGTCCAAGCAGCGTGGCTGGTGGGGTGCCATTGAGCGGCACGAGCAGTAGGACGGCCAGCCCCAAGCCGGGAACGACGATCAAGGTGGACGACAAGTACTTTGCCAAACTGGGTGCTGCCAACGCCAGCAGACCGGACAATCTGCCGCCTAGCCAGGGAGGAAAGTATCAGGGCTTTGGAAACACAGTGTCGTCGCAGCCGAAGAATGATGGCGGCGCAAGCTTGCCTGGCCTCGATGAGTTGCAAAAGGATCCCGTGGCGGCGCTGAGTAAAGGGTTCGGATGGTTTACCAAGACAGTGACCCAGACGGCGAAGACGGTTAATGAGGGTTATATCCAGCCTACAGCTAAGCAGGTATGTATCCTTGGCCCCCCGCTCAACAAACCATCCCTCTGTCAGGCATTGGCCCAGGACAAATCTACTTGAATCACTTTCGAGATACATGTTTGCTAATTTGGACTTCTTCCGCCCAATATAGATAGCCGAATCGGAGCTCGCTGCAAAAGCCCGTGTTGCGGCAGCGCAAGCCGCCGTTTCAGCACAGACTGTAGCACAGGCTGGCGCCAAAACCGCGACAGAGAGTTTCAACCGGTTTGTCGAGGGAGGACCTTCCAACTCCGCGGGTGGTGGCTATAGGTCAGTTCCCTCTGGCGGTGGTGGCAGCAACTTTGATGAGAGCAAGAGGTCGTTTTGGGATGACTTCTCTAGCGCGGCCGACCAGAGAAAGCCAGCCGGTAGCTCGATCGGGACAGCAGTTATGGGCAAGGGTGGAAGCAGCGGTAGCTCCACTGCTCCTCCCTCAGCAGCTTCCAAGAAGGACGAGTGGGATGACTGGTAGATGGCTTGTTGACCCATAGCGTCATTGGATGAATAGCGAGGTGGAATAGTGGTAATGAAATCATTTACAGCCTATTTTTTGTGTCTTTTATGTACATTGTCGTTTGGGCTGATCAAAGGGGTTCAACGGTGTTGTGTCCAAGGTGAGACCGACTTGGGGTGTTGAGATGCAAGGGTCAGGGTCAGGGTAGGGTAGGTACACATGTAAACTAATCGATAATTTCGAATCGACTCCGGCGTCGGAGGATCCAGTGTACGGCGAGGTCCCGTCGTTGAGATCAGAGAGGTGTCTACAGAAATTGGTGAGGTCAAGTGATGGCTCATTGCTCTAAGCAGTATCAAACTTGACAACGATTTCTCATATTCGTCGAGTCACTGAACCAAGAATAAGACCAAGTGCATGGCAGTAAGCTGACAAGGTTATCATTCACATGTTGACATCGTCCTTTTGGAATGATCAAAAGGGTGACAATGCCAGGGTTGGGGTTAGGGTTAGTGTATGACCGAGGTTGGGTCGGTTCTGGCCGGCGGGACCAGCTGCATGGACACGGCGGTTCGTCATCATGGGATGGGTGTGCGTGCCGTCGGCTTTGACGTCCCCATTCTCACGTACCCCGTTCCCCATTCCTCCTACTGATGTGATTGCGACCAGAGCTCAAGCCATTGAGTCCACCCGCTCTCATCCCACCCTTTTTCCCCAGATACCACAAAACAATGTCAGCCCTACGGATATTGGTGCCCGTCAAGCGGGTTATTGACTATGCGGTATGTCTTCCATCCTTTTTACCACCTAGTCAAGGGCAACAACATAACGGGTGTTCACACATCATACAACACTTTTGATATGGAGTCCCTGCTGCACATTTACATGGTATGCTGTTATACCTACCCAAATACAGATGACTGATGTGGATACTCTTCCCAATCAATACAGGTCAAGCCGCGAGTCAACAAGGCCCAGACGGGCGTCGAGACAGCCGGTGTCAAGCACAGCATGAACCCCTTCGACGAGCTATCGGTCGAAGAGAGCGTGCGCATCCGCGAGGGGAAGAAGACCCCTGTCGAGGACATTTGCGTCATCAGCGCCGGGCCGACCAAGGCCCAGGACATCCTGCGCACCGCCATGGCCATGGGCGCCGACCGGGCCATCCACGTCGAGACCAAGGAGGGCGAGGACCTCGAGCCGTTGGGCGTCGCCAAACTGCTCAAGGCCGCCACCGAACAGAACAAGAGCAACCTGGTGATCCTGGGCAAGCAGAGCATCGACGACGACGCCGGCCAGACGGGCCAGATGCTGGCCGGTCTGCTGGGCTGGGCGCAGGCCACCCAGGCGAGCAAGATCGAGTTCACCGGCGGCGATTCCGTGCAGGTGACGAGGGAGGTGGATGGCGGTGTCGAGACGCTCAAGGCCAAGCTGCCCATGGTCATCACGACCGACTTGCGCCTCAACGAGCCCCGGTACGCGAGCTTGCCCAACATCATGAAGGCCAAGAAGAAGCCGCTCGAGAAGAAGACGCTGGCGGATTACGGTATTACGGCCGAGAAGAGGCTCAAGACTATCAAGGTCACCGGTAAGGACTACAATTCGTTTTAAGCTGAATGGAAGTTTGCTAACTGTGTTGTTCAGAGCCTCCCCCGAGACAGGGTGGTGGCAAAGTGGAGGATGTGGATGGCTTGGTCTCGAAGCTCAAGGAGCTTGGTGCTCTTTAAACCGGTCGTACACCAACCAGTTACTGAGTTCCAGGATCTTGTGTCGAAGACATCTGTTTTGGCATAGAAAAATTGAAATTCACGTCCCTACAGCTGTGTTGCGGATACGCAACCGGACATGCTCTTCTGATAGCCGGTAAGGGCGTCACAACGTCTCATGGGGACCGTGACGGCCCGGGGCCTGGAGCTTCAGCTTATTCATGCATGCTTCTACGCCGAGCTGGCCAGTTGAGATGAAAGAGGCTTGAGCCGGCCACATTGACACCAACTTCGTCGCAGGATGTGTCGCGTCAAGCGCAACAGTACGAAGAGCTATGTTTTGTGTCTTGTCCTGTCTTGCGGTTTTCAATGATGGAAAACCTCGCCAGGTGTTCTGGTGGTCTCTGCTTTGATATTGCGTGTTCGGCCGAGGAAGCTGAATTCGTCTGAAGTGGTAATGCCCAACATCCAGATGCTACGCGATGTATCAAATGCAATGTGACGTGTGGGAGCCCGTTATCCCCCACGTACTGGTGCTCGGCTGCTGTAAGGTACCACTACCGCAAAAATGCTACTTACGTGGCTTGACTAAGGTGGTGACGATGCCTCTCTTCAATTGGTGTGCTGTCGCCGAGAGTATATGCTGGATCCAGATGCTATATTTGATTGTTCCTTCCTCTGTCAGCGTGCGGCCTCCGTTGTTCGTGCAGCCGATTACGACGGTCGGCTCTGGCGCAACCTGGGTTTGGAGCTTCAGAAGCTTGAAAGCGAGGCGAATCGCGACTGTACAAGTCCCCGCAACTTGAGTCACCGAAAGCGCGGGGTATCCACCATCTTTATCTACGGCGGTAGGTAGGCGGGGACTTTGCGGGGGCTTTGCGGGACCCGACCACTCCAACTCCGAGATTCGTTGGGGGTGCCCCGGGCAGGAGATGCCGAGCTGGAGTCGCGTTGTTTGTGAATGTCGTGGCTGGGGTTGTGGGCATAGGTTGCGATATGTGTAGTGTACGTAGTAGTAGGTAGTATATTGAACACCGGATGGGTGATTCCAGTTGTGAGGCTCCGGGACTAGTAGGGGTGGCAACCGTGATGGTCAAAGGGCATGTGGAACTTGCAGCGTCCCAACGAAGTCCAGGTCCCCAGTCATCCCAACGCCGCGATCAATCACCCCTCGGTCCCCGTAAATCGGCCTTTGGGACTCGCTAGCAGCGGGAGTCACTGAGTCCTGGACCAATCAGGTCGGCGCCGACCCTGTCACTGCGGCAGAAAAAAGACAAAAAGCTCAAAAAATTCTACCAGATCCAATCAAATGTCGCCCTTTTTCTATTTGCCTCACCCACTTTCGCACCCTCTTTCATCTCCAAGTTTCTCCCTTCTACACTACAACTCACTCCGTCATCAACTCTTGCCCATCTACAAAACACACAATAACCCCAATCGCTTCCCCCGACTTTCGGACTCTTTCGTCCAACCTTTTTTCTTCAGCTGAACTTGTCTTGTCGCAATCTGCCCTTATGAACGGGCGCCCGTCAGTCTTCACCTCTCAGGTACGATAACGCGATAACCCCTCCACCGTGCTGGTATCCAGCCACCATCCACCCAGTCCATCAAAGAAGTTCCCCCGGATGAGCGATGAAGCCCCCATACCAGCCTGACTCGCGATGCTGTATCGGAGTAGTTGGGACGATCCGCCATTAACCCACCAACCTGGGTGCTTGGCGTCATGCCGCTTTGAGTTGGTTTTGGGAGATGTGGCCAGCAGTGATCCCTACAGTTCAGCTCTTCACGGATCCCGATTGCATATCTCTCAAGATCGCGCAGACAGCCATCCTGGGGGAGACTTCTTCTCCTCGCTTCTGCCGCTTGCCGTCTGTTTGTAGTGTTTGATCAAAACTAATTCTGTTGCCTTTCTAGGATTATCTCTCAGGTCCGCATCTCCGCCGACTCCCGTTGACTCACTGTTTTCCAGCAGGAATACTGACGATGAATTTTGTGTGTTACAGACCATCTGTGGAGAGCCCTTAACGCATAAGAGCCTCTCATCACCCAGCAGCCGTACCAATCACCACCGCACCCCATCATTCAAGTCAAGATGTTCTCTCGCTTGGCCGCTCGTCTCCCCAAGGCTTCTGCCCTCAATGGCGTTGCCGCCCGTCAGGTTCGCAACCTGAGCCAGCCCGCCATTACCGGCAGCAAGGGCAGGAACATGCCCGCCCGTGAGCCGCGCACTACTGCCGCTGCCACCGGCGCCGAGGCCACCTTCACTATCAGGGTGCGTACCTACAACTAGTCTTCTCTCGTGGCTAAACCTAACATGTTCTCGTTCAGGATGGCCCCGTTTTCCAGGGTACCGCCTTCGGTGCCAACACCAACATTTCTGGTGAAGCCGTTTTCACCACCTCCCTTGTTGGTTACCCCGAGTCGATGACCGATCCCTCGTACCGCGGCCAGATTCTGGTCTTCACCCAGCCCTTGATTGGCAACTACGGTGTCCCTTCGAATGAGCGTGACGAGTTCAACCTCCTCAAGTACTTCGAGTCCCCCCACATCCAGTGCGCCGGTATCGTTGTCTCCGATGTCGCTACCCAGTACAGCCACTGGACTGCTGTTCAGAGCTTGGGCGAGTGGTGCGCCAGCGAGGGCATTCCCGCCATCTCCGGTGTTGACACTCGTGCGATTGTCACCTACCTCCGTGAGCAGGGTTCCTCTCTCGCCAGGATCTCCATTGGCGACGAGTACGACGCCGATGAGGATGAGGGCTTCATCGACCCTGGCCAGATCAACCTTGTCAAGCGCGTGTCCACCAAGGCTCCTTTCGTGGTTACCAACCCCAACGCCAAGTTCCACGTCGCTCTGATCGACTGCGGTGTCAAGGAGAACATCCTTCGCAGCTTGGTCAGCCGTGGCGCCTCCGTCACCGTCTTCCCCTACAACTACCCCATCCACAAGGTTGCCGACAACTTCGATGGTGTCTTCATTTCCAACGGCCCTGGTGATCCCACCCACTGCCAGGAGACTGTTTACAACCTCGCCAAGCTTATGGAGACTTCCCCTATTCCCATCATGGGTATTTGCCTTGGTCACCAGCTTCTTGCTCTCGCTGTTGGTGCCAAGACCATCAAGCTCAAGTATGGTAACCGTGCCCACAATATCCCGGCGCTTGACTTGACCACTGGTCAGTGCCACATCACCTCGCAGAACCACGGTTACGCCGTCGATATCAGCACCCTCCCTAGCGACTTCAAGGAGTATTTCGTCAACCTTAACGACGGCTCCAACGAGGGTATGATGCACAAGACCCGCCCCATCTTCTCTACCCAGTTCCACCCCGAGGCCAAGGGTGGTCCCATGGACTCTTCCTACCTCTTTGACAAGTACATGGAGAACGTCGAGCTTTTCAAGAGCAACTCCCAGGTCTACCGTGACAACAGGCCTACTCAGTTCATGATTGACATTCTCAGCAAGGAGCGTGTAGGCGTTGAGCCCACTCCTCTTTCTAACGCTGCTTAAGCGACGAGAATGTCTGCATTTTCTTAGTGAACGGTGTTTGTCATTGGTCTTGGGTTATTGCTTTCCAGCACAAAGGATATGGGTTTTGTAAAAGGGACTTTCTTGGGCGACGTCCTCTCGTTAATAATGGTTTAGGGTGTATATGATATCTTTGGTTACTACTTTTAAAGGCGAAATCAGATAAGTTTAGTCGGCATTAGGCTGATATGGCGCAGAGAGGACAATATCTGGTTGATACATACCCATGTGCTATCACGTCCAAACGTCTTCCAGTCGTTGTAATCTATCCGTTCCTGGTGATTGACGCATGCCTTCCAGTCCAGTACCTCCCCTAATTCGGTACCCTTCAACATTCAGGGGTTATGTTGACAGCGTGCTGTGTAAGCACTGGTTGCCGGGGAACATGGTGTCATTGACTGGTAAGCAGCCTCTGGTTCTGTGACACCCGGTCTTCCCTGGTCTTGAGTTTAAACTATGATCAAACAAATAAGCGTCATCATAGTAGATAGCAGGTATCTTGGAATAGAAAGTAGTTATTCTTCGTCGGATACGACTCTCCAAAAACATATGCGAACAAGTGGAATGCTTTGTATACTAATGCTTCTTTTTACTGTAATCTTAGTCTCCGCTCTTCGCTTAGCCTTCGCCGCCTAGTCTAGGTACCTTCGCACCCTCAATTGGAAGGATGCGTCAACCCCTCCATGTGCTGCTTATCCTGCTATCTATCCGTACATTTCTATGTTTTTACAGTGTAGAATATTTCTTGTGTATCAGGGTCCGTCCCGCGATGCTGACCCCCTGTCCTGCAGGCCATACGCAAAGCACTTTTTTTTTGCTTCATGCACATGCCAGGAAGACCATCAAAAAGGCGACTTCTGTGAACCACATTACTGTCTGTAATGGAACAAATTAACTGCCGAGCGTCCCAGACGCCGCTCCTTTGTTCTTTTTTTCTTTTTCCTCCTTGTAAGACACCGGGCGAAAGACAGAGGACTGGCTAACAGGTAGGGAGGCCCTCTAGTATCGATCCCTCTAGTATCGATCACCACGGAACCCACCGCCACCTCCACCACCGCCACCTCCACCACCACCATGGCCGCGTCTCCGTCTCCTAGGAGGTCCACCTCCAAACGTAGGCAATGGCGCGCCGTCAAATCTCGACCTAGGTTCATCTCCACTGCCACCGCCGCCTCTCCTCGGCGGCGGCTCATCGCGTCCTCCACCCCCACCGGGTAGATACCGATCACCACCACGAGACCGGCCAAAAGGAGGGGGAGGTGGCCCGCCACGACCGCCGTCACCACCACCCATACGACCACGACGACGCTCCGCCTCGCGATGTGGCGGCCTAATCCCAATAAACACCTCCTTTCCGCGATCGACAAACGAGTCGTTGTCCTCGAACGTGTACCGGTTGATCTCGTCCTCCCGGCCCATGTCGCGGTGGCGATCGCGGGTGTAAAACGACCGCATGTTTTGCAGACGGCGCTCCGCAAGCTCGGCATTAACGGGCCTGTAGAGCAGCGACGGGTGAGTGCGGGTTGCCTTCATTTCGTCGCCCGTAAGTGCGGGCTGGGGCACGCGGCCGCCACGGCCACGGGGGCCTGAGGGCGCGCCTTCGACGCCGGGATGTTGTTGCTGGCGGCCCGAGGCGGGGCCGGAGGGGATGGCTGGAGGGGGTAGGGGATCGCGTGCTGAGGAGGATACTGATCCGCGGGTACCGGAAGCAGCAGCGGCTACAAGGGCTGACGTCGGCTCGAGCTCGGCGTTGACGAGGCGGGCAGTGATGTTGCCGTCCTCTTCGTCACGTTCGTAGCGAACTTCCCACCTGGCGAGATTGCCGCGGCCGCCTTCCGACTGCTCCGTCTCCGCCCACTCGTTCACCCGGTCGGGAGGGATGAAATCCACCCACAGCTCCTTTCGATTCCGCTCATTAGGCCAAATCTTTCCGTGGAGAGCGACACGAACGCGCGAGGCAGCCGCGACGGAGGTGAAGCTGACAAAAGCGTGGGTGCGAATTTGATCGAGGTAGAAATCTTGGATGGAGTCAGGATCCGGCAGGCTGCCCGGGGGCGCGGCGAGCCCTTGGAGATATTCACGAACAAATTCGGAGCGGAGCGGTCTCATGAAGTTCTTGATGTATAGCGCTTGGGTCGCAGGGTGTTCGGAGGGGGCAACATCTCGCTCGTCAATGTCCATATCGGCGTCGTACTTCACAGCGCTCCGATCGTGCGCTGCCCGTTCGGGGGATCGTTGCTTGAGGTCAGCCTCGGTCTGTACACGGTCGCGAGACTCCTCCTCTTGATCGCCATCGTTCAAATCGCGCGGCTCGGAAGCTTGGCGGTGCTGTGGCGCTTCGTGCATCTCAGAAACTTTCTCTGAGTCGGCTGCGAGGGGAATCTCGGGGTGGATTGTGGCGTAAGAAGCGTCTTTGGCGCCCTGCTCGTCGTCGAGGGGTAGCACTGTTTCGTCGGTTTGGCTTTCAAGTCCACTCATGCGTATATCTTCGTCTTCTTGCTCGGTAGGGCGCGCACGCTTCCTAGACGTTTCTTCCTCCGGAGGGGGACTGCGAGATCTGCGCTTTCTGCTAGGCGTATCGCTAGTGAGTTCAGGAGCCACAGGTACAGATCCGCTGTTACTTTCTTCAACCTTCTCTTCCTTTTCTTCAGTTTTGTCGTTTCTGATCGCAGGAATATTGTTTGCTTCGGGCGCAGATTCTGCAGCGGACTCCCTTGTCGGCTCGTTTGATTTGTCTTGTTTGACGTCCGGTTCTATTTGTGTGGCGTCATGCGCAATAGTCGTCTTCTCTTCGGGAGCAACTGGCTCAGGAGCCGTGGATGTAGAGGGAGCTTCGGGCTGAGGTTCTTGCAAAGGAGCTTTCACCGGCGACGGGACAGGGCTGCCGGGGCTCTTTGTGGTTTCATCTTCGGCTGTGGTCTCAACGGCTTGTGCGCTGGTGGCCTCTGCTTCCTGGTTCTGTTCCTTGACCTCTTCGTTGTCCTGTTCTTTGTCCTCCTCCTGCTCCGCCTGTGGGGGCGCGTCTCTTTCTTGTTGAGATACCTGGGCCTCCTGGTCGTCGACAGTCAAGCGTTCGACAAGGTCGGCCTTCTTCCCAGCCTGAGAGAGCCCGCGGCGCTTGAGCTCTTGACGTAAGTCAACGACTGTGAGCTTGCTCCAGTCACTCGTCATGTTGACCATTGATCCAGTCGTAATTAGTGTGATTCGTGGGTATTTCAATCGACAGCGCGAGATCAAATTTAAGTGAGGCTGGGTGTCTTTGCAGTGAATGAAGCCTGCGGCGAGCTTGGGACGGTGACTTTTTTTTTTTTTTGGAGATTTCAAAGTCCGGGGCGCGTCGCGAATGGACAAGAAAAGCAAGCGGCATTTGGAGCCACCCACACCACCCACTGTGGTGGGTACCCCGACGCTCGGACTCCCCACCGTCGCTGGGCGCAAAATGAGTGGTCGCCCCACAGCAAGCGGGACGAAGAGACCCACTCATCTTCCCTGGAACGACCCGTTACCTAAGCACCGCCCCACAGTACGTACCTCCTTAGCTTTTCTGTATTATCCACAACGGTGACGTCGATCATGGATTTTCGAACAGAAGCGCAACGGCTTGAAACCACCATTGACTCTGCATTGCATGTCTATATCACGACGTGAGCCCTCAACTTTCCCACAACGGTTATTACAAAACAATCGCAAATACTACATCTCGACAACTTCGTCAGGTGTCTCGTGTTCCTTGTGCGCTTTCACAGGAAACCCTTGGACATTACTCGGCTGCATTGTCCAGCCATCCGAGCCAGGGATGAGTTGAGCCTTCGAGATATTGTTCAAACTGGGAACGTATGTGGATGCACGGCTCATCAATTCAGACATATTCGGAACTCATCCCATCCCAGTGCTTGAGGGTTGGGCATCAGGATGGTAACACAAGCAGTTACCTCCAGTCCCGTCATCACAAATGCTGGGAAGTATCGTTGTACCTGGGACCAGGAAGGACAGGACACGAACCGAGCCGAGTTGGAAGGAGCTACCAGATCGGCAGGCACGCAGCCTTATAAGTTGACCAGATGGAAGGAGAAGTTGAATAGGATACAGCAACCAAGTAGTATTGGCACGCATCGATCGTAACTTCCCTATTGTCCAGGCAACCAGTGGGTGGCGCCTTCTCATTGAACCGCGTTGACTAGACACACCACGACCAGAAAAAGTCAGCCACCGGTCGAGTTGGGCGCCGACGTCGTTAATTCAAGAGTTCCAAAGGAGTTGCGAGGCCATCCTGTCAACACTGAACCAATTGTGGTTTTCGTCCCTACACCTTTCTTGACGTGCGGCGCTGAAAACATCTCATCGGGTGTTAGATGCATGGTACCCAAGCTTTGGCCGCACAACGTCGATGTCGATGCCGGCGTTGCGGAAACTATTTTACCTCATGCTTACTTCCCCCCGACACTGTCACTGAAGAAGGACAAACAAAGCTCATCTCCTGGTTTCGTTTAGGCTGCCCGCCAAAGCTGCCTTCTATCTGGACTACATCATTGTCTTTATTGTCCCGACTTCGAAACAAAGAAATTCCAACTCCCAATCCGGGCGGGACAGGAGGACCCCTCTTCAAAGCCGACTGATCACAACTTGCTATCCAGAAACACTCCAGCTGTCTCCCAGCTCTGCGACCCGTCGAGCGCCGTCTTTCGACCATAGAAACCAACTGCAAGAGCACTTGACCTTCACATTTCCACTTTGGGTCGCTTCAACACCCTTCGATTTTACTCCATGATCTTCTCTTCACTTTTCGCCTCATCCACGTTTCACATCTCATCAGAGAGTTCCGACGAGCCTGCCGTTATCTGAGCTTTCCCCCATTGTTCCTCCTTTTCAGTTCGGGTTCCCTTGTTTTTCCCCTCAACATGAAAACCTCACCTCGAAAGTCAGAAGCCCAGCGTTATGCGCCTTACAAAACACGCGCAAGAAATATGCGACCTGCTACGATGGCTACCCCCAGCCCCACCATCACCGACGCCGACGGTGATGTCGACATGTTTCTGCTCGAAGCCCAGCTGGGCGTCGGCTCATCAAACTTCACCGAATGCTATTTTACAGCGGAGGATGACAGCAGCACAAAACTGGAGCTTCGTGGAGGTTATGTTGCTGGTGGAAGACAGACTACACCTCGGAGGAACCCAAAAGATCTGGTTTACCCCACCATCGAGGTGGCCATATCGCCCTCCACTAAAGGATCCGAGACTGATGAGGCCGATTTCAACGAGGGAAACGAGACCGAGGATGATTACGATGATGACAGCGCTGACGATGACGATCTGGATGACAACCAGGGCTATTATAACGGCCACACCCAAATGTCAAAAATGTCCAGCAAGCGCTTGACTCGTGAGACGTCCCGTAATCCCGCGTACAGCACCAACAGCAACTGGGACGAATATGTAGAGGTCCCTCTCCACCTTCAAGATTATGCCAAGGTCATAAAGCGTGTATCGGGCTATGAAGATTGGAATGAGGAGCAACGCCATCTTCACAAACTCATCTTTTTAAGAGGTCTTCACCCCGTGATGCCAGCCTCGTGGCGATGGAGTTACAAGATGTGGGGCATCGCTGAGGACAACCTCACTCATGTCTTTGCGCCAGAGGACAGCAGGAAGGAGGTAATTATCAAGGCCTATGGGAATGAGCTTGCTGGTACGTATAATACCAAACCTCCACATCTGTTTTTGAATAGTTTATGCTGACTGTCCTGTTCTTTTAGCCTGTAAAGCACTCGAAGCAGTGTTCCTTTGCACCCAGCACATCTTGGACTTTGAGAGGCTTGGTCAGCGCGAACTTATGGGGCCATATACCGCAAAAACCATCAGCCGCTATTGGAAATGGGCTTTGAAAGATGCGGGGTTGGACAAATGCAAGTTTCCTCCACTGCTTCTGGTGCTGGAGTATGAATACTCCCGCAGAAAAGACTTCGCCCATGAGGTTTCCGATAGTGTGAGGAAGCGGGTTGAGGACGTTGCCCTGAGTTGGTGCGAGGTGCTCATGGACGATGAGATTGGGGAGTATGTTGCGGAACCACCTACCATCTTTGTTTTCACCGTGGTTCAGCACACCCTCGTGCTGTCCACTTACGATGCTGCATCGCCAGAACAAGGCGTTGTGCAGATTGAGGAAGTCAAGTTCAACGCAAGAGGGCTTTGGCTGTGGAACTCACTGACCGTCGCTATCGCCGTTCACATGGCTCGGGATACATTGATGAGGGCACGGAAACATGGATTCATTGCTGAAGCTCGACGCCACAGAAGCAAGAAGGATCCTGATTTCTGAAATGCCGGGCTGGGAAACTCATGGTTTCACGTTGGTGATATGGCACTCAAGGTTTCCGCAATTTCAGTTCTTCATGTTTTTTTCATGGACATCTCTTTGTAACGGAGGGATCTAATATGCTTGCTTCGAAGATACCCTGCTAACGGTTGTTGCTGTTCTGTTACACCCAGAATCTCTCTTTTTGCAAATACCTGCTTTGTGCTTTCGTGAATTTACAAGCAGTTCTTCGGTTTTCTACACACCACAACCTTGTCATAAGTTGATATCGCCGAGGAAGGTGGCATTTCGGTACTTCTATCAAATGATGGTTGGCTGGGGACATGTGGTTGGGCATTGTCTTGAGGCTTGTTGCCAATGTATCTCTTTATGTTCGATGGGTTCCTCATCCAACGAGATTTGTTGAGGTACAACAATTGCCCCACAACTCTCCAAATGACGGTTGGTGTTAATATGGAAAGCGCTGTTCAATTCGGAAATTTACAGGAAGTTACGTACCAAGTGAGGGTTTGAACTCACGATAGAAGTCTTCTAAAGTCTGAACATCGATGTTCCACAAAGCACATGTAAACATATACTGGTTCAACATAGGTACTTGCATGAGCATGACACTGTCTATGCCGCAGATTTCCTCCGTGATTCCAAAACCCTCATCCTGGATGCATACTAGGTTGTACACCTTGACGGTGTTTTTTTTTTTTCTTGCAGAATTGCAAAATTGGTCCACGAGACGTCAACAAATACGAAGCCAATCATTGTATTGCTGATTATGCGCCGTACTCCTAATACCATTAGCAAAGTTGCCGGTTGGTTGAGGGCCTTGATCACCGAGCCGAGGTGTTTTTTAAAACTTTGAAGGGTGCCAAGGAACATCGCTGATGAAAAGCTCCATATCGAAAAAGGCTCATTTGTAGGTACTAGTGTGAATGCATAGCGAAGCGAATCATACTGAATAGTGGGCCGGAGGACCTTTGTTTCTGGACTGGTTAGTCAAGGAAGACGGAGTCATGACAGGGCGTCGAGCCTTCGTTAGTGTTCAAGTACGTACACTAGTTATGTACTGTAGTTGCTGATCAACATCCATCAGATCTGGCCGAGCCACGCAGGGCAGAAAATCCGCACGTGGGTTAAAGTGGTGTCTTTCTCCGTCAAATGTCAACGAAAAGCTTCCGGTCTCCGGATATGGAACGTTCGAAAACAATCCACAGGGAGAGTGGAGTTCGGAGATGGTACCAAGTGGATCAACAGATAAACTGATCCGTGATGCGGGAATTGATAAAAATGCTTGGCATGTAATGCGGCTGTACGGGTTTGATGGATCGATGGGGTGATTGGGGGTCCACAGAAGTCCCCCATCATGGAATGATCTTCCTTTTCCTTCTTTTTCTTTTTTTTTTTTTTTTTTTTTTTTTTTTTTTGGGACTCTGGGGCCATCGCTATCAGATCATCGACTGCCGGGGGTGGATGAGGTGATCGGTGTGCACTAGTGTACAGTGGGCTACTAAAAAGAGCTAAAGTATCGGTCAGAGCTTATGATCAACCACTTTGGTCCGGGTCCGGTTGGTAATTGATGAGCTGGTTGCTCAGGGGGTGGGTAAAAATAGACTTCTCTTTTCTTTAGACTACATAGAACTAGACTTGGGTTGTAAGGATATCTGAGGTTGGGTGAATGAGCGTGTGAGGAATGGTAGCAAGGTTGACTGAAAGCTGTACCTAGTGACAATGCTAACCCCAGTGAGCTTTGAAGGAACATCAAACATTTCGCAGCCCGAGAAGATGAGTGACGACGAGCCCGTGACCCGGAGACAAAACTCCTTGCGATCACAGGAACAAACGGCACTACTATCTACAAAATATTGCCTAACCACCTTGAACTATCGTGGACTGTCGAGGAGTGTCCCGATCTTGGCAAGGTTGTAGTGTACGATGAGATGGATGGCGTCCTGGATGTACAGATATGCACGATAGGCCGATCAGAGGAGCGCCAGGAAGGTTGTCTGATTGAGGCGATAAAGACAGTAATCTTTCCATTCATCCAACCGCCGAGCCCGACATTAATTAGTACGCAGCACCGTGACCGGCTGCATCGTACTGACTCTGATTTCGCGATCCGTGGCATGAGTAAATGTCCGCGATAGAGCATGCTCAAATGGAAAGATATGTTGTGTTTCACGTAGGCGATTGCGTAAGGACGTATCCCATGACCTGCAAATGGCGTTCGGAAAATGGTTTCTATAAATGTGGTGGTCCGTTTCTGGTAATTTCAAGTAAAGCGGACTACACTAGAGGTAACTCTTGAATGAAGTTACTCCTTCGTAGTGCCTGTACCTTTTGGTTTACTCCACTAGTCTGAATGTACGCTAGAGGTAACTGGTTGGTTCAAAATATGTAATCCTGGCGGGCCAAATTTCCAGGTGACCTCTTCCAGACCACTTGAGGTCCGGGATGGATTTTCGGAAATGATGGTGGGTGTTTTTTTGGGTGCTGTCGCGGCGATGATATAAAGTACCTTCTACCATAGCAACCAAGACCATTTCCGAACCCATATTTTCAGGTCGTGAGACATGTCCTGCTGGGCCTGACGGGCTGGAAAAAAACACCAATGTAGAACTGCACTAGATAGTGTAGGTAAGCGAGACTTGACGGTGGCGCATTGCGTCAAAATGTACACTTACGTCTACAGAGAAATGTATGCAAAATTGGTCGGCTTACTGACCCGTCGGCACTGCGTTCCCGTACCCAATGCACGCATAAGGAACCCCGGTCATTCTCATCTAAGCCCTGTCTGCTGACATTGCGCGGTTTGTGATTGGACATATCTGAATACCTTGTGGGTCACCTATTCCCTTGCAGCATCTCCCCAAGTCGACCGGTGACACTGGACCTGAGAAAGGGCCTTTTTCATCCTGTAGCCAGCCCAATTCCACGTCCCGTGATCTCAAATCAGGTCTCCCGAACAAAAACGGGTTTGATTTTTGTTGTGCCAAATCCTCTCTGTGTCGTACTGTAAAGTCAAACCGTTTCGTTCTCTTGTGGCCCTCCTCCAGGCTAAGACACTGTCGAACCTTCCTCCCTTCCAGACGCGTTTGTCCTTGGCAACGACTACTTAGCATGAACCCCTGGGTGAAGCCCTCCTGCGTACGGTATCCAACCGTCTCTCAGCCCTTTGGTCGCCAGGATTATCCGTAGATCAGATAACAGATCTGTGGAGCAGTGGAGTAGTAATCAGAAGCACAACAGAGACTCTTGAGGCAAAGGGGGAAGGATATGCAGACATTCGTCTGTCCACTCACCTAGAAGACGCAAAAAGACAGAAAGACGACAGAAAACCTCAAGACCAACCTTTGGCCCAGACCCGCCCTCTTTTTTGCTTTGCCTTTTCCGTCCACCAACCCTTTTGCTCCATCTCCCCATCTGCCACCTCGGATCCCAACCGACTTCGCCATCCTCGTGCACTCTACCGGAGTACACAACCGTCCAGGTCTTGCCATCAACGCGAACCCGCTCGTACCACAACCTGGCGCCCTGTCCAAGCCTTTTCTTCCAGCATAACCAACCTCTGATTCAGCGGCACCCTGCTGCGGTCTGTAGTACTCGCTTCCTCTGGCCATTTGACCCCATCAATCGCCTGTTTCGGACACCCAACACGTGCTGTTCTCCTGGTACCGGCGCTCTGTATTGGCCCCGGATCCCGCCTGGTCCTTAGCGCATATTGCCCAGAAGTTGGGGTGGCTTACTTGCCATCCAAGTACAACTCCAACGATCGATCTCGGCATGTGTTTGACCGCCGACCTCGATACCGTTTCCGCCTCTTGACGATCACGGAGCGATATTGAAGCCAGCCTGCGCAACCTCGAGACTCCTGGCGCCGTACAACATCCACTTTTGTTTTTCAACAGGCTTTCAAACACATTGTGTCCCTTCTCAAGACGGATAACTAGCCTTGAGCACACATATTGTTAGGTTGAGATCCATACGCAAACACATCGAGAAGGAATGGCATTGCCGGATGACACTCGCCTTATGAACAACCAAACTTCCACCGAAGGTAACTCGGCACCTGGTCGTATGGCCCTTCCGTCAAGGCCACCCCCAATGACCGCAAGTAACGAGCCCCCGAAGCACGAGTCAACCGGACCGGTTGACGAGGCGGCCTCCAAGTCCGAATCCGGGCTCTCGCCGAATTCAAAGAAAGCGGGGCATGCTGCGCAGAGTCCGTCTGGTCGCAAGAAGTCTCCAAAAATCCTAAATGCCCAACCAGCACAATCTCCAACCGAGACCGTGGGGGTGGTGAACGTTGCAACGCTGGGACTTGTGCCTTCTGTTCAGGGTCATGCGGGTCAAGTCTGCAGGTATGGATGTCCCTTTCCTAATGACTGAATCTGTAGGCCAGCGCTAACGACTGAGTAGCAATTGTGGTACGACACATACTCCTCTTTGGCGAAGATCACCTCAAGGAGCCATCATTTGCAACGCTTGCGGACTGTACCTAAAGGCGCGTAACGCGGCTCGCCCCGCCAACATCAGGCGCCCTCCCAGCGTGATGGCGAGCAATGTTAGGCAGGCCGCGGCCAAACTGTCCCCTAAAAAAGCAACCGCACCGTTACTGCCAAGCAACCCGGGAGCAACATATGTGGCCGCCGATCAGACGCCGTCAGGATCGTGCCCTGGAGGCGGAAGATGCAACGGCACAGGTGGTGCGGAGGGGTGTGGTGGTTGCCCCGCATACAACAACCGCGTTTCCAAGAGTGCGAGTCTCAACGTGCTAAAATGTCAGGGCGCAGCAGCCGCGTCTTCCAAGAAACCTCAAGCAGCAGAGGGCAGCGGGGAAGAACCGACCGAGGTGGACATCACCGCCTTACACGTACAATCGCAAAACACAACCGTTGTTATTGCTTGCCAAAACTGCGGTACTACCATTACTCCGCTCTGGCGAAGGGATGAAGCCGGTCATACCATTTGCAATGCGTGCGGTAAGTGCATGAACTTATCGCCCGAAAAGTTACAAATGGGATGGAATTTGCTAACTCGAGTAAAGGTCTCTATTACAAGTTGCACGGTGTGCATCGGCCAGTGACCATGAAAAAGGCAATAATCAAACGGAGAAAACGTGTGATTCCTGCCTCCGGAGGTGATGCCGAAATTGAGCCAAGTGAGGCTCCAGATTCACCAACCGCGACATCAGAACCTCCGATGGAGAAAGGTACGGTCAACGAAGATGGATCTGTTAATCTCGGCATCCGTCGACGTTCAGTGCGACCATTGACGCTCGTGCCTGAGGATGAATTGCGGCGAAACAGACAGGCGTCCCCGCTGTCTTCAGCCGCCTTGGGACAGTACCACTCATCTCATACAAATCAACCACACCACGGGGCTCATGCATCTCTCACTTACGAGAATCGACTGGCTCCCATTCATTCACTGGCGCTCCCGGTTGATCGTCAAGCGTCCATATCACCAGCATCATTTCTGTCCCCATCAAGAAAGCGGTCGATATCTGCTGTAGAGAACGAACCTTCGTCTCATAATGACAACGAAAGTCATAAGCGCCTGTCTTCCATCAAATCCATTCTCAACCCGATGCCGAGTTCCGAGATACACCGAGAGGTCTCGCCGGCAGACCAGTTACGGATGCAACCAGCCTCCCGGTCCCCAGCAATGAGCAGTCTGACTCCAGCACACAGTCCAGGGTCATTCTCAAACAGTACGGTTATTGGGACACCAACATTAGCTCCGATTTTGCGGAGCGCTTCGAGAGATACCCTCAATGATAGCGAGCGGATGAAGGCAGAGCGACGAGCAGCGTTGGAGCGCGAGGCCGAAATGATGAGAGAGTTGCTGGCCGCAAAGGAACGGGAGCTTGCCGAGTTGGGTTATGATTGATATGCGGAGGCTGAAAAAGCGGCATGCTGTAAATTCGGGGGAAACGACTGGAGTTATTCGGGAGAGCATACCCATGGAATTTGACTTGTGCATAGATAGATAGCAACGGAAGGCATAGTCTTTTTGAGGAAATCCCAATAACAGTTGGAGCCAGAGACCTTTAGTCATAGAATCCGCATAGTGGTTATGCGTCTATTCATCGATGCCGTCCAGTGAATTTGGTTTTGCATAGTAAAAGCCGTCTCATGGCTGTATACCCTAATTGCAACACCCTGCAATGGCGAAGTGTGATGCGGCAATGGAAGTTTCAAAGTTCCAGACGGAAAGCCCCTGCCTTGACATGCCGTAGGAGCCAGTGACAAGAGGCCGCGCACGCTGCATCAGCGTTGTAGGGCGGAGCTCCCACGTTGCGCGCGTTTGGGGCCGGTTTAGTGGACAATGTACCCCGGTATAGGTAGGGACCACCCGACCCTCCTGCCCGGTGCAGGTGAGGCTACCTATGACCGGTTGCCAACCTCCACAGCTTCCTGACCTCGAGCTTCGATTGTTCCAGGCAACACTTTAGAATACACCATCCTTACAACATCTTTCGTTGCTACGTCAAGAACCACCACCAAGTGGCCACATCTATCTCTACGCTCGCGCAAATCTCCGAGACTCAATTTGAATCGCTCTCTAGATTGCGTCGAACTCAGCAGATCGCACCTATTCCTGCGACATTCTACCAACCTTTGCGACGTATTCGCATTCCTCCTCCACAACCACAGCCACTACTAAAACAACGCCATAATGGATCTCTCCGACTCTTTGTACGTTTACATCCGCCCGCTCGTGCGACTATGGAGAAAGAAAAGAAAGAAAGGGATGAAAGCGGAGAACAAGCAAGACTGCTGGCCCCCAATACTGCGCGCATCCAAGCATCCGTTCGAGGTTCAGAACTACTTGCTAACATGATGTCCTCCTCTCTAGTCGCATCGTCAACCTCGCGGTTGCAGTGCTTATGATCCTGGGTGGTGTCTCCCAGTTCTTCCCTCTCGGAATGTACGTTCCCTCATCTTACGCCCGTTAGCAAGCCGACCGACTGTACAAAGTTATGCGCTTCCCTCCACGAGCGGATATTGTGGACGCAGCAATCTTGGGCGGTCGCCGAAATCGATCATGGTCGTGAAGCCTGGATGTCCTGGCTGCCAGTGCGCGCCCGCCTATGCTCACAAGGGTGTTGCATGCTTTGTCCGGACTGTTGCGGAGGCTGATAGAAATCGTATGGGGACGTGAAACTGACCAAGTTACTGTCGACAGTCAACCAATTATCCTCGGGTGCTACACGATTCTGTTTGGTGTTTGTAGGTGGTCGCATACTTCGACAGAAACATTTAAATGGTTTCCGAAACGCTGATACTGTTCTTCACAGCCACCGGTCTCCTGGAGTTCCAGATCCCTCACCAAGTCTACCGCTATGCGTCGTTCATGTTCTCGTTCCTTGGTCGTGGTGCTTGTACGTTATTGTAGCCCCCCACCCCCCTTTCTTCTGCTGCTATTGCTGAGTTAGGGTGGCTAATCGTCGTTCTACTCGTTGTACAGTTTACATCTTCGTCGGCTGCATCATTCCCCATGGACACTGGGCTACGATCATTATTGGCTCGATCATCTTCCTTGTCGGCGTTGCCTATGTCGCTCTCGAATTTGTGCCCTCTATTGAGCCCCCTGCAAACATGCGCGAGGTGGATGCGGGCTGGGGCGCTGAGCAGGTGTAATTTGTGATACACGTTACTATTTGAGAAGTGATGCCCTGCCGAGGATTGGTTATGCAAGCATGAAAAGAGCTCCGTGGCTGCCGACAATGTCATGTCGACCCATACCAAGATGAGACGTTTGGGGTGCGAGAGTTGCGGGAGGAGGGTCTGTTTGACAGCTATTTCAGGAGCGCTGCTGGTGATCAACTGGTGTCAGAATGTTGAGGAATATGTTGCGCCAGCTGAATACAGCAGAAGTAAAGGGTTACGTGGTGACTTTCGGTAGACAACATTAAGGATGTGGAAGAAGATCAACGATTTAGCTTATACTTTAGTTTGAGGGCAGCAATGGTGCAGCCAAGTCAGCATTTTGGATATGACTGGCCTGCAGTTCTTTGGCATCCATAGACAATAACTGCCCGTAAAGATGAAGTATCTTTCATTTATCGTTCGCGATGGCAGTTTTCCACAATGGCAGATCATCAACTGGGTGAACGTGGTTGGAAATCCCCCCCCCCCTTTTTTTTTTGGAGTTTGGGCAATTGTGGTTGTCCTAGCAACCGTTTTGTTGTATGTAAAGCCGGAAAGGGTTAGGGTATATGCAGGTAGGCGATAAGGTTCTTATCAATTTCAATCTTAAACAACTGCATTACAAAATTTTGAGCTTGACGGCCTGGATGACCTCAAAGTCAACCACATATCACCAAGTAAGGAGCCCTGTGAACACAATCATGTGTGGAATATGTGACTGACAAGTCGAATAAGGACCATTTTTATTGAGTCATTCAAGTACCACATTCAAGATGGGCAAGAAAAGATCAAGAGAGGAAGCCCAGAAGGAGGTCGTCCAGAACGACCCCACAGTCGATAAGATGGATGAGGATAGTGACAGCTCAGACTCGGATGAGGTGAGTTACTTTACCTTGGTGTACCAGGCTCGGTTGTTAAACCAACCACTTGCACCTTGGTTGACACTCTCTCTGGCTGAGAGTCATAATACTAACATTGGTTGGAAACAAGGACATGGACATCATTAACGTCGACTTCGAGCTGTTCAATTACGACAAGGACATCGACTTCCACGGCGTCAAAACGCTTCTCCGTCAGCTCTTCGACGCTGACGCCCAGCTCTTCGACCTGTCCGGGCTCAGCGACATGATCATCGAGCAGAACACCATCGGCTCGACGTGCAAGGTGGACGACAAGGCCAACGACGCCTACGCCTTCCTGACCGTGCTCAACGCGTGGGAGCACCGCGAGAAGAAACCGGTCGCGCAGCTGATCGAGTACCTGTCCGACAAGGCCGTGAAGGCCGGTGATTCCAGCCTGTCTGTGCTGCCTGAGTTGTTCACCTCCGGCAAGGCCCAAGTGGGCATCGTCCTGTCGGAGCGCCTCATCAACATGCCGGCCGAAGTCATCCCGCCCATGTGGAACATGATGATCGAGGAGATCCAGGACGCCGTGGACGACAAGGAGCCATACGAGTTTACGCACTACCTGGTGGTGTCGCGCGCGTACGTCGAGATCGAGTCGAGCTTGGACCAGGAGGAGCAGAAGCGCAAGCGGCTACGCGATGAGAAGGGCCTGCAGTACTTCCACCCGGAGGACGACGAGATGCGCAAGCATGCTGTCGGTGCGGGCACCTACACGTTCACCAAGGAGGGAGACTCGGCCGATAGCAAGCGCGCGTTCCAGGAGCTGGGCGTCAAGTCACAGGGTTTCATGATGCTTATTGAGGCGGGCAAGTTCAAGCAGGCTGTCAAAGCTATCGGGGATTGCATTGGCGCGGCCAACTAATTTACCGTAATGGATTGCGAAAATATGGAAGCACCGAGAAAAGGGGGGACGTGAACGGGAAATTTCCAACGCATCGTCAGTTCCTGCCTGCAGTGCTGTGGATTTTGTTGTTGTTTCAATTAATTGCCGGTCACTTGCATCATGGCTATTGGGCGGGCGCCGGCTCCAGTCTCTGCATGAGGTACTCAACCTCCACCACCTTGGTAAGAGGAATCACGAACTCCTCGTACATAGCGACGACGGCCTCAACGTTAATCTTGCGCTGGCTCTCCGCCTCGGAGGCGCCTATTGACGGGTCGGTACCGTAGGTTTCCGCCTTAAGCTTCAATCTCTCCAGCACCTTCTTCTCAACAGCCTGGTTGGTGATAGCCTCTCCAATGGCTTCGCGATCACCGGCCTGGATGTACCTTGTGAACTTTTCCGTCTCAGACTGGAACTTGGATTCGGCAACAAATTTGCCAAAGTGAATGCGCCGGGAGATGGCCTGCAGGCAGGCGATGTCGCAGGTGGCAGAGGAACCGTAGTTCTCCTTGTTGACACCGCGATCCTCACGGCCAAAGTCGGGGCACACGCTGGGAAGGAATTTTTGCGTATAGAACTCCTTGATTTTATCGTTGACGTTGACGTTGTTGGGGTGGAGGATCTGGGGGTAGTCGATTGACTCGAGGATGGGCTTCTGCACGGCGTCGGGGAAGAAAGGGTATTCGTCGGGTGACTCGTAGCGACGCATGAGGGACTGGAGACGCTCCTGCTGCCACAAGTACCAGTCCATCAAGCTGAGGTCGGTGTCGGGGAGCGGGACGGCGCCAGGGATGTAAATGTTCTTATTGAGGGGGAATTGAACACGCTCGATCAAATGGAAGATGATGGTGTCCTCTAGACGGCTGTTCGACACACGTATCAGTTGGCATAGGTTCCAGAATTGTCGAGGTGATCGTTCAGTGCTTGAGCTCTCTCTTGACTCACATTAGCTGGTAGCGAATGCGCGAAAGATCAAGCGCCTTGTCGACGTCAGACAGTTCGATGATAGCGTCCATCTTGAAAGCCGAGGTGTCGCGGTACATGCAATAACGGCTTGGAATAGAGATTTGGATTGTATGTGCAAGTAAGACATCAATTGACAAAGAAGACAAGAGGCGGTTGTTGTGTACAGTGAGCGTTGAGTCCCTCCTGAGGACCCTCCACCGGCAAAGTTGGGACCAAACAATCGCAACTTCGATATCGGACAACAATCGGATTCCCACGTTGCAACGGCCCTGTTAAAATTTGGGTTGTTCATTTGTACATTTGTACATATGACGCACCAATACTGCGGATCCGGTACCCCACTGGCCCTCCAGCGTTTCTCTTGGCAGACACCGGATCCCTGCTCTTACACCCCCTTCTGAATGGAGCCAAGCCTGAATTGGCGCGTCGCTTGCGTGCGGGGAACCAGGACCAGGGGGGTGAGGGGAAGAAATGGGAATTGAGGGGGCGCGCTATCGGCTGGTCGGGAAATCCACATCCCCGCCACATGCTGCGACCAGCCTGCTGCCAGCCGCAGAGGCCGACCACCGAGGGCCCAGTGTGTTTAGAGGGTACCTTTCAAACCGTGTGCCCCAGGGACGTGTGGTGGTAGTTGTTAACAGACTAGCTAAAGTGATTCCTGTGCTTTACCAGGTTCACACAACAAATTTGTGCCGCATCCACGCGCGCGAACTTGGAGCGAGGTACCTTACCTTATTAACCTCTACAACATCCGTCCGCAGTTGCAATTGATTCAGCCTGCCGTGGTTACATGTTGCTGCCGCGGACTCTGGCATTGACAACATCGCTTCGGCATCGCTACCACTAGCCGCAGCTGCGCTCGATTCCCGGCCGTGCGATTTGGCAGCGATAGTAGCGCTCGCAGGATTTTTCTCGCGTCGTCGTCCAAGTGTCCTGCTTCTATTCGACCTCTTTGCGCTTTAGTAGTTCGTCGGGCGGCAACAACCTCTTGGGCATTTCTTTGAACCTCTTTCGATTGGGTAGCAGCCTCCCGGTGCCAACGGATGGCCAACTCCGATCAGAACCGTGATGTGTTCCCGGACGATGTGTCGATTGATGACGATACCTCCGTAATCTCTGTGAGCTCTCCTCACCTTCGTCTCCCGCACTCTGTTCACCACCATGATGACACCCTTCTGCCTCTCTTGAGTCCTTTTCGCATTGCGCTTGGCGCAGCCCAAGAACCCCAAACTAATGCAAGATGGGTGAACTGCAACAGACTCGGGGTCTCGAGGCCTTCGGTCGCAAAGTGACGACAACAGCAAGTCACTTGATCGGCCCCATCACCGACCCGACCTCTCATCCTCACTACCAGACCGCCATGACCGAGATACACAAGCAGCTCCAGAAGCCCACGCTTCAACGGGGCGTCTTCGCTATAGCGCGTACGACGCCCACCGATTTAGTGCGCTCCAAGCTGTCGTCAAAGGAAATTCAATCTCGAGCACTGGCCTACGTGCCCGATGAGCTTCTCAGAAACATCCCTGCCAGCTCCAACTCATACTCGTTATTCCAGGGCTTTCAGGCCAGTTTTCCCGACTTTACCGATGATGGAAAGAAGCACAAGCGACGGGTGTCTCGGGGGAGGAAGATGCTCGATGAGAGCCCTGTGCAACCAGGAAGCCCGCACGCGGTACAGAGGTTAAAGAAAGATAAGGCGTCAATGATGCACCAACTTGAAATGCTTGGTATTCGGAAAAATATGGCTAGCAGCGAGATCCGTGAGATTGATAACAAAATCGCCAATCTGCACGGCATGCGCAAGATCATCCTCGACAGGCTCGCTAATCTTGAAAAAGAGGAGGCAGTATTAGAGCATGACAGTAAGTGTTTGTGCGCTTAATCTTGGGACCTCCTGCTAACCGCAACTGGCAGTCATGGATGTCGAGAGCAGGCTAGACGAAGCTCAAGAACTTGCTGATGAGGCGGAATCGTTGGCGATGGCGACACCGAACAAGTCCGAGGAGGATCTATCAAGAACTGAAGAAGGATTCATGTCGCAATCCATCTACGAGAAATTACCAGCAGCCAACACTCCTCCCGGAAAGAAGAAGCCTCGCAACCATCGCAAGAAGACACTCCCGATTCTCCACGAGCATTTTGAGCCAGGCACGATGATTCGCTCGATGCGCGCGCACCAGGATAACATCACGGCTCTCGACTTCGATGCTCCTTTTGGTCTTATGGTTTCGGCTGCAATGGATGACTCGGTTCGTGTGTGGGACTTGAACGCCGGGCGCTGCATCGGTACTCTTGAAGGTCACACGGCATCTGTACGCACTCTTCAAATTGAAGATAACTTCTTGGCTACTGGCTCTATGGATGCGACAATCAAGCTGTGGGACTTGAGCAAGGCCCACTACGACCCCCAGGGTAGCCAGGAGGTCGATGAGGAGGACGAGGACCTTGCGTTTGTCAACCCGAACGATCACGCAGTCGATCCACCTGCCGGAAGCATGGCTGATTGCCCTCTTTTCACTCTCGAGGCCCATCTCGACGAGATTACGGCCTTGCATTTCAGGGGAGATGTGCTCGTTTCTGGCTCCGCCGATAAGACGCTTCGTCAGTGGGATCTTACAAAGGGTCGTTGCGTGCAAACACTGGACGTGATGTGGGCCGCCGCCCAAGCCACCGCTATGGGCAGCAGTGACGGTCCTTGGAGACAGACCAGCCGCTCTGCCGACGGATCCGCAGACTTCGTTGGTGCCCTGCAGGTCTTTGAGTCTGCTCTGGCTTGCGGTACTGCTGACGGTATGGTTAGACTCTGGGATCTTAGAAGTGGACAGGTGCACCGTAGTCTGGTTGGACATACCGGCCCGGTTACCTGCCTCCAGTTTGATGATGTTCATCTCGTCACTGGCAGCTTGGACAGAAGCATTCGTGTAAGCAACCTCCTCATTCCACCATAACACCACGAAACCGAATGGCACTGACACTGCTGCTTGTTACAGATTTGGGATCTTCGCACTGGATCAATCTTCGACGCTTACGCTTATGATCACCCTATCACCAGCATGATGTTTGACACCCGCCGAATTGTTTGCGCTGCTGGTGAGGATGTGGTTAAGGTGTACGATAAGGTTGAGGGACGGCATTGGGACTGCGGCGCCGGCATCACTGAGGCTGAGAAGGCCAAGTCCCCTGCAATCGTCGAACGCGTGCGCATCAGGGACGGCTACATGGTCGAAGGCCGTCAAGACGGTGTCGTCGGCGTCTGGACATGCTAAAAGCGACATGGTTCCCGGGGGGTTGCATTGCTTGTACAAATACGACATCATACGACACGACTTACACTGGAGTGAAGCAAAAGGGGCGGCCACGTATATTGGTGTTCATGAGTTTATGAAGAGGACTCGTCTAGCGACAAAATAAAGTCATTGTTAGGGTTGGCTGGATACCTGGGGTCTGTACGAGTGTATGTTCGCAATGGAACTATACAGCAGTCACATATATTTTTCACCGGTGCAAAACTAAGTCCTTGACGACGGTTGAGTAATATATCCCCAACAGAGCCAACCTGAAGCATCCACCCCATTGAAAGAATAGGTGAACGCGCCTGGGTCCAAGTGGGGATCATCTCGAAATGCGGAAGTCATGAAATCATCGGAGCAGTGTCCGAAGAGGGGTAAAGGTGCTTCCGGTCTTTACCCTGGCCTCGCCCTTGCTTCCGGTCGTTGAACTCCCTCCACGGAGACAAGCTTATCTCCAGCCGGACTTATAAATCAACGATCTCTGTAGAAAGTCATAGCACAAGATCGAGATTGCGAAAGTTATCCTCTGGTCGTTCGGGGAGTTTGCAAACCCGTCCGCTCCCCACGATCGTCCATGGTCCACCTTGGATTGAACCCCACTTGCCGTACACGGACTCTGAGATCTGAGATCGAAACCATCACCTCCGTCTGCTCGGGTGCCCGAACATTTCCAGTCTTCTTGCGTGCCTGGCATCTCGCTGTGGAAGAGCGTAGAGACCCCCACTTCAGCTTGCCATTGCCCTCAAGCCGATCCCACCTGTACATTTTGAGGTTTGCTCTAGGGGTACTCGTCAGGCCCGCCTCCGTGATCTCTGCCTTATCTCCGTTTGTCAACTTATATAGAAGGAAAAAGGGAACGGCCCTCCTGTCTGCCTCCCGTTGTTTAACAAAGTGCTATCCTTGTTTCTTTTAACGAATCATGGATCTGGGCTGTACTTAATCTCCGGCCGATCTGAACTCGGCAGTCGTACAGGCATATAATCCAAGCTTCCTTCCGTTCCCTCGTCCCTTCTCTTATGAACTTCCCGTGTGTATTGATCATCTCTCTTCTTTCATCCCAGTCTTCCTTTTCATCCCATCCCACCTTTCAATATAACCTACCTTGAACTCAAAATGGCCCTCCCTATGGCACCTCCCCCCAAGGGGCCCCTCGGCCGCTATCGTTTGCTGTCCCCTACTGCATCCGTCCGTGTCAGTCCGCTTTGTCTGGGGTCGATGAACTTTGGCGATTCGTGGTAGGTTTTACACATCGGACTTGTGCTGCTAACCGTTCGTGATATTGTTTGATTACTGACCTGCGGAACCTTACTTCATAGGCAAGATTATATGGGAGAGTGCAATCAAGAGACTACGGAGAGCATTTTGGACTTTTACTATGAGAACGGAGGTATGATGGGAAACTCCTATGGCTTATTCCCCTGAAGCTAACTCGGTGATGTTGGGTGATGTGTAGGCAACTTCATTGATACTGCCAACAACTACCAGAAGGAGGAATCTGAGAAATGGATTGGGGAGTGGATGAAGAAACGGGGGATCCGAGATCAACTTGGTAAGCTACTAATTTGCGAACCTTTCTGAAGCCTTTTAAGCACACATCAGACCCATAGAGTCCGCGTGGAGCAGACATTAATCGTCGTCCTAGTCATCGCAACCAAATATACCACCAATTTCAGAGCTGGTCATGGGGAAACAGAGATCATGGCCAATTTCGGAGGCAACGGCACCAAGAGTATGCGTGTCTCAGTTGAGGCCAGTTTGAAGAAGCTCCAGACGGATTATATCGACCTCGTACGTTCTCTGCCCTCACACATCACAGATAAACATGCTAATATGACCATTGTACAGCTCTACGTTCACTGGTGGGACTTTGCCACCTCCATCCCCGAGCTGATGCAGTCCCTGAACCAGCTCGTCACCAGCGGCAAGGTTCTCTACTTGGGTGTTAGCGACACCCCGGCTTGGGTAGTCAGCAAGGCCAACCAGTACGCGCGCGATCACGCACTTCGGCAGTTCTGCATTTACCAAGGCCGGTGGTCCGCCGCCTCGCGCGACTTTGAGCGGGACATCATTCCCATGTGCCGGGACGAAGGCATGGGGCTCGCGCCCTGGGGGGCCCTCGGAGGCGGTAGCTTCAAGTCGGAGGAGCAACGCCAGCAGCAGGCCAGCGAGGGCCGCAAGATTAAGGCGACCGAGGAGCAGATCAAAATCAGCCGGGCTCTGGAGAAGATTGCGCAGCGTAAGAACACGGCCATCACCTCCGTCGCCCTGGCGTACGTGATGCACAAGGCTCCGTACGTGTTCCCGATTGTTGGCGGCCGGTCGGTCGAGCACCTGAAGGGTAACATTGAGGCGCTCACGCTGGCGTTGTCGGACCAGGATATCGACGAGATTGAGAGCGCGGTTCCGTTCGATATTGGGTTCCCTAGCTCATTCTTGTATGGAGAGAAGGTTCCTGCGCACCCCAGTCAGGTTTGGTTGATGGGTATGGCGGGCACGTATGATTATGTCCCGGTGCCGAAGCCTATCGTGCCAGCGGCGGAAAATGGTCAGTAGAGCCGACATCGCCGCCAGAGGTCTTTGAAGGTTAGGTGGGAGCAGAAGCTAAAGTATTAGTACGTTTCAATGTGATTCAAGTTGGGCTTTATTCGATTGTGATTGTGTGTCAAACTGCTTTTGCGGAGGGTGTCATAATCAACATATGGGTTGCAAAAAAAAAACTGATAAGCGTAAAGCTTTCAAAAGCCTACTTGGCACGTCTTAGTACGAATTTGTTTGATAGAAATGCATGGAATTTGGGGGTATCTCAAAGCTGACATGGAACGCGTTTCTTTTCTCCTCTCAATGTGCTTCAAGCCCTTCGCTTGCCGCCCTTGCCGCCAAGTGATAACTTTTCCAGCCCCTTCTCTACATCTGACAAAGGCCTTCCAACATTTGCCGGAATCTCGAACACGGCGTGTTCCTCTTCCTCTTGTTGATCTTCCTCATCTTCCTCATCATATGAATCGCTTCCGCTATCATTCTCCTCATCCTCGCCCTCGTCGAGTTCTTCTTCCTCCACAGCCTCACCCGCATCAATCTTCGCCTGTTGTTCCTGAATAGCCTTCTCCAGTTCCTTGAGCATCTTCTTGGTAAATCCTGAAGCCTCCACAGTGGCGTCCAACCGCTTAGCACCATCCTTGCCAACCGTCTTCTTAGCATCCTTAAAGAAAGGACCAGGTTGTGTGGGCACAAAGTGGAAGCGCTTTTTGAAGAACCTCTTGATGCATTCGACATCGCGATCAAAGTACATCTCGGCGTTTACGTGGTCCATAGACACCATTTGTGGGAAGTCGATAATGACTGGGACAAGGGTTACCGTCTCCGTCTCCTTCTCCTCGCCGTCCTCGATCGTGTACTTGTTGGTCCGCTCTTCTTTGATCAAAATGTTGAACTCGTTGAAATCACCATGGATGAGCCCGTGCTTGGCCAATCGAAGGATGAGGTCGATAAGCTCAGCGTAGAGGCTCGCGGGGTCTGGAACCGAGGAGACCTGTCTAAGTGGTAGGGACTCGACCAGGCTCATGACGATAGTGTGTCGGGACTGGGAAATCGGTTCGGGAACGGGAAAGCCTTCTTCTTGGAGAGCCTGCATGAAGGCATATTCCTTCATGGCCGCGAGCCGCGAGAGATACATCCATGAGCCGCCTTGCCGGTTGCGCAGGTAGTCGCGGTTAGACTTGACGGTACGGAAGGAAATGCGGCCTAGGCGATGGATCTTGAGAATTTTCTGCTTGCCGGTCTTGTCGGCTACGATCATGATGTCGGATTCCTTGCCGACACCCACACGACTGCCAACGCTGTAGACGACATCTTTCGAGGAGTGGGTGTGTAGGGCCAGATAGTCAAGACCGCCGTAGGTCAGTCGGTAACCGTCGTACTTGGCCTCCTTCATGCGTCCGATGAGGCCAGACTTGGCAAGGGTCGCTATGCTCTTGTGAACACCGCTGGCACCGCCCTTGAGACGGGCAATTCTCTCAATCAGAGGGGTCGGTACGAGCTCATGGTTCTTGCTGCCCATCTCAACGGCAGTCAAGACTCTCCAGTCTTCTGCCGTGAGATGGCGTAAAACTCTGGTGTCCAAAAACATGATAGTGGGTCTCTTCGGATTTTTTTCTCAGGTGATTGTCGGCCTAGTTGCTTTGAGAGATTTTCTGATGTTGTCTTGATCCAAGAGAGCTATTAGGTTGCTGTCTACGACACTCTCGTCGAAGTCAAAGTCAAGATGGGTGAAGCGCAAAGCTGATGTCCAGAATGGAAAGTGGGCGTCCCCCAAATTCCAGATGCACGGTTGCGATAACATCTTCCCGATAAGATAGGGCTGGCCGTGGGCTCCATTCGCTGAGCTGTGCCTGCCCGGGCGGTCAAGCGCCAGGTCCAGGCCAGTAGCTTATCTTATCAGAAGCTTGGGGGGAGCGGAATTTGTATCTTCCAGGCTCTGATGACGCCTCGTCTCCACCGAGGCTCCAAGACCCACTTGCGGCGGGCAGCATTGGATCGCAGGGGCGTTCTCAGCCAGACGGGGGAGCTTCAGGCGGCAAGCGAGTCGCGTAACCACCATCGGAGCTCCCTGGCGTCAGTACCGTAACTGCCACTGACCTTTGCTGGCTTTCAGCAACTGAGGTGCTTCTGGGCGAACCTGCAAAAGCTCCAACCTCCAAAACCGTCACCTGAACAACATAACAACCTCCAAACAACCGCAGCCAGCTCATCCACTTTTGATTTTGACATTCTGCTCACGACTGGAGCTTAAGTTCCTGTCGCTCAAGCAAACTCGGTGACAAAACTTGAACATTTCTTGCAGCAGCGAACGCCACCGCCGCGTCCACCTACCCCGGCCAGCCCAACCGACCTTGGTTTCCCCTCCAACTGGACCCATCGGCTCCGCGAATCCTCCCACCTACAACCATCACGGCCAGTAATCATGGCGCAAGAAAGCGACCTGTCCAAGACGGCCGATAAGGGCAAGGGAAAGGCCGTCGATGACGAGAAGAAGCACCAAGATGTCGATGGAAAGACCCCCGCAAACGGAAAGAAGGAGGAGGAACAGAATGGTGGGTTTCTCGGCCACTCCGACCGACTTGAGGTATCGGCGCCGGGCTTCTGCTGACAGCGCTTTGCGTTAGCTTCCGAGGAACTCAGTGAAGAGGATCAGCAGCTCAAGAGCGAGCTTGAGATGCTTGTTGAGCGGCTAACGGTTGGTGCTTCGCAATGACGTGATACAGGCTGAAGACCGGCTTCTCTAACAGTACAATGTCTTCAGGAATCCGATGCGACCCTCTACAAGCCGGCCCTCGAGGCCATGAAGAACTCTATCAAGACATCCACATCCTCCATGACGGCGGTACCGAAGCCGCTCAAGTTCCTGCGCCCCCATTATGAGACCATGACGAAACTCTACGACGAGTGGCCCGCTGGCGACGACAAGTCATCTCTCGCAGATGTTCTATCGGTGATCGGCATGACATACTCGGACGAGGACCGCCAGGATACTCTGAAATACAGACTTCTTTCCCCGACACAGGATATCGGCTCGTGGGGTCATGAGTACGTTCGCCATCTCGCTCTAGAGATTGGCGAGGTCTACGCCAAGCGCATAGCCAATGATGAGCCGACTCAAGAGCTGGTCGATCTTGCCCTGGTTCTGGTGCCGCTCTTTCTCAAGAGCAACGCTGAAGCCGATGCCGTCGATCTGATGAGCGAGCTCGAGATCATCGAGGAGCTTCCCAAGTTTCTCGACGAGAACACCTATTCGAGAGTCTGCCTGTACATGGTCTCCATGGTCAACCTCCTAACCTATCCTGACAACGAGACGTTCCTTCGCGTGGCGCACAGCATCTACAAGAAATACAACCAGCACACCCAAGCCATGGTGCTTGCGATTAGACTCAACGATCTCGGACTCATCGAGAAAGATTTCGAGGCGGCGGACGAGGATCCTGCGCTCCGCAAGCAGCTCGCTTTCCTTATCGCGCGCCAGGGCATTCCATTGGAGTTTGATAGGAGCAATGATGACGACGAAAAGATCTACGAGTGCCTGTCCAACCAGAAGCTGTCGGAGTATTTCAAGTCGCTCGGGAAGGAACTCAACATCTTGGAGCCAAAAACGACTGAGGATATTTACAAGAGCCACCTCGAAAGCAGCCGTGTTGCTGGTATGACCAACTTTGATTCTGCCCGACACAATCTTGCCGCCGGCTTCGTCAACGCTTTTGTCAATGCCGGCTTTGGGAGTGACAAGATGATGCTCGTTGGTAAGGACAAGGATAGCTGGGTGTGGAAGACCAAGGATGAGGGTATGATGTCTACAGTGGCGTCGCTGGGAACTCTGCTCCTTTGGGACGTCGAAAACGGTCTTGACCACGTCGACAAGTATACTTATCTCGAGGAGGAGCAAATCCAAGCTGGCGCATACCTCGCGATCGGTATCATGAATACTAACGTTAGGACGGACTCCGAGCCCGCGATGGCCCTGTTGGCTGATCCCGACAAGCTTGCGCACAAGAACCCGCTCATCCGCGTAGCTACCATTATGGGTCTCGGACTAGCGTACGCAGGGTCCTGCAAGGAGGAGCTTCTCTCGTTCCTGGTCAACATTATCAGCGACCCTGAGGAGAGCATGCAGGTGTCGGCCATGGCTGCCCTGGCCTGCGGTATGATCTTTGTTGGCTCCTCCAATTCCGAAGTCAGCGAGGCCATCGTGACTACCTTGTTGGACGAAGAAAGTGGAAGTCGCCTCAATGACAAATGGTCCAGGTTCCTTGCGCTTGGCTTGGGTCTCCTCTATTTCGGTCGCCAAGAACAGGTGGACGTTATTCTTGAGACGCTCAAGGCGGTTGAGCACCCTATGGCGAAGCCAACTGCTGTTCTTGCTGAGATTTGCGCCTGGGCTGGCACCGGTGCCGTCCTCAAGATTCAGGAGCTCCTTCACATTTGCAACGAGCACATTGAGGATGGAGAGGAGAAGAAGGGCGAGGAGTTGCTTCAGGCCTATGCCGTTCTGGGTATTGGCTTGATTGCCATGGGCGAAGATGTTGGACAGGAAATGGTTCTCCGCCATTTTGGTCACCTTATGCACTACGGCGAAGCTAACATCCGACGAGCGGTGCCGCTGGCTATGGGTCTCATCAGCCCCAGCAACCCTCAAATGAAGGTTTACGACACTCTGTCACGGTACAGTCACGACAATGACAATGAAGTGGCCATCAACGCCATTTTCGCTATGGGTCTCCTGGGTGCCGGTACGAACAACGCTAGACTTGCCCAGCTGCTCCGTCAGCTGGCTAGCTACTATCACAGAGATCAGGAGTCTTTGTTCATGGTCCGTATCGCACAAGGTCTCTTGCACATGGGCAAGGGCACTCTTTCCGTCAGCCCCTTCCACACAGACCGTCAAGTGCTTTCAAACGTGGCGACGGCTGGTCTCCTCGCTGTCTTGGTCGCCATGATTGATGCCAAGCAGTTCATTACGTCGAAGTCTCACTATCTCCTCTACTGGATTGTGACAGCAATGCACCCTCGCATGCTTGTTACCCTGGATGAGGACTTGAAGCCTTTGACAGTGAACGTTCGTGTCGGTCAGGCTGTTGATGTGGTGGGCCAGGCTGGTCGCCCCAAGACCATCACTGGCTGGCAGACCCAGAGCACACCTGTACTGCTGGGCTATGGTGAGCGTGCTGAGCTCGAGGATGACCAATACATCAGCCTTAGCAGCACCCTTGAGGGTCTCGTCATTCTTCGCAAGGTACGTGCAGATCGATAACATTGCTTTTCAAATTGTGTTTTACTAACTTTTGTCCGCAGAACCCCGACTGGGAGGGCGAGAAGTAGAGGGGCTGCAGGTTGGGCGATGTATAGGGTTATGTGGTTCGGTGTGTTTTAGAACGTTAGGAGGGATCGTCAGGAGGAGATGGAAGTATTCATCGAGAGAGCCAAAGAAAGGGCGGCTAAGCAGACACCACGCACGTGCATATGCAGTAGAAAAGCGGACTATATCATTCAAACTGTGTTACAAGGTTCCCAACGGATATTCGAGGTAGCATTTCTGGGAATTCGATTGCAAAGATTGTACAAAGGGCTCTTGTGGTTGATGCAGTGTGGATGAAGAGGCCGAAGCCCCTTCATTCCACTGCATTAGATCTTTACACGCAGTCCAGTGGGCAACCTATTGGGATTAGCGTGCTGAAAACATCGGCTACTGCGTTCGGCTTCTTTCTTCACTTTTCGTCTTTTTTTTTTCTCTCGTCCATAAGAAAGGTTCAAGTTCTGTCGTTGCGGCTCGGTGACTCACTGTACGTAATCGTAACTTGTTCTGGTGCCGAGGTCATCTGGGGAGTCAGTGGCGAGTGGATGTTATTGATTTGCATGTTGCGCCAAGCGTGGCCTCGGTGTTAACAAATAGGAGTCTCCGGAAATCGAATAGTACAGCAGAATGGTTATATCTCAAGCGGTTCTGTGCCATTTTGGCCTTTAGTCAGGAATGGATATGGCGTCCTAAGCCTGCTAAAAGTCACGAACATTCTTGTCCGCAAGAGTGGGAAGTTGTTGAATACAAGTAGTGTAAAGGCAGACGAAGTACCTATGTATGTACATACCTAGTAGGTGAGGTGTTAGGTACCTAGTTGTCACACCTACCTACCTAGGTACCCAGGTCCCGTCTATCCCGGGGACGGGGCTGCATAAAAAGAGCGCTTAGTGCCACCGGGCCTGCCATTGCGGTGGATGATCCCTCTAGCGCTACAAGTCTCCGGCGCACTCTTAACACGTCTGCAAGGAAGGATCTAAAAGGCAAGAAGTGGGGGGAAAAATTCCATGTCAGACAAATGTTAGTTGTTTTGACTTTATTACTCGACACTTTCATTCAGCGGTTTCTCTTTACCCGAACCTGTCTGTCAAACTGTTCCTAAACCTCTCGAGAATCATTCCCTCGGTTCCCTTCGGTGGCAGCTGTCGTGCCATTTTCAAAGAACCCTCTGATTCTTTCCGCAATCTGCACGAACGCATCTAATCATCGGGTTCGTTGATTGGCTGGGTTGCGTCACTACAAAGACGAATTGTCTATTCCGCTCGAGCAAGGCGAGAGGACACGGCGTTCTGCAGGTAACGTTATGCAGTGTTACTGTTGCTTTTACAGCTATGATGGCTAACAATGTTGAGTAGGTTGTGACTATCAACATCTGTGAGATTCAGGCAAGCCTGAATTCTTGATATCCAGATTTGGAGGGTGAGATAAAAGGCGTGTCTTACATCAAAACCGCGTCCCGAGTTTCTCACCGTCTCTTCTTGAAAGAGGATCAAATATTGGCGTGGGCCGACCTCGAGAGGAAAAAGCTCAACAAGAGGAAACGTCCAAACATGTCTTCCTACCGAGCCATACCTACCAAGAAAAGGTCGGGGGCGGGCCTTGACTTTGCGTCTTCTTTCCGTTCTGCATCGCCGCTGGCCCAAGAGGTGTTGGCCCGAGACTTGGCTGAATTCTCGGATGATGCGGCTGATGAAGTCGACAATGAAGCTCTATCCGTAAGCGACAACGAGGACGAGACACCGGGTCCTACGCTTTACAGACGACCTAGCGGTGTCGCCTTTGGGGCGATTAGACCTGCCCTGGCTGGGCCTGGAGGACTAGAAGAAGCGCCAATTCTCACCAGAGCCGAAAGGACGCGAAGTCGTGACGAGGAGCGATCTCTCCTCAGAGACAACCACATCCTTCCTCCGAAGCATGACCGTCCACCGCAAAAGCCGACACTGTTCAGGGCTTTATATACCCGAATCTTCAGTACCAAGGTCCCGCGAAGGATACCGGATGAAGAAGTGGCCGCCAGTCCTATCCAGATCGTCATTGCCCCTCCCACACCAACAGTGACCGAGACTGAGCCATTGCTTGGTGAAAGAAGTCTCCGACACCGCGGCGCCAACGGTCACGGCGATGAACCCTCATCTCATCATCACGACCATGAACACGAGCATCTCAACGAGCAATGGGAAGCCGCCGTCGCGGCCGGTCAGATCAAGACCACGTGGCAGCGCGAAGCCAAGACCATTGCTGTTTATTCGCGCTCTCTCATCGTGACTTTCCTGCTCCAGTACTCACTCAACGTCACCTCCATCTTCGCCGTCGGCCGCCTCGGCACCCTCGAGCTCGGTGCCGTCTCCCTTGCCACCATGACTGCTAGCATCACCTGCTATGCGCCCATCCAAGGGCTCGCCACCTCTCTCGACACGCTATGCGCCCAAGCATATGGAAGCGGCCACAAGACGCTCGTAGGGCTGCAGCTCCAACGCATGGTATATTTCCTGCTCCTTCTGCTCATACCCGTTGCGGCAATCTGGCTCAACGCCGAGTCGATCCTGGCCGCCATGATTGAGAAGGACAGTGCCAAGCTGGCGGCCCAGTATCTCAGAGTCATTCTCCTCGGCACCCCTGCCTACGCCATGTTCGAGAGCGGGAAGCGGTTCGTGCAAGCCCAAGGCCTGTTCCACGCTACCACCTACGTGCTTTTGATCGCGGCGCCGGCCAATGTGCTGTTGAACTGGCTCTTTGTGTGGAAGCTCGGGTGGGGTTTCATCGGCGCTCCGCTGGCGGTTGCGGCGACCCAGAACATGCTGCCCCTGCTTCTGTTGCTGTATGTCTGGAAGGTTGACGGGAGGCAGGCATGGGGAGGCTTCAGGAAGGCGGCGCTGAGGAACTGGGGCCCCATGGTTCAGCTCGCGCTGCCGGGAATGGTGATGGTCGTGGCGGAGTGGTTCGCGTTTGAGATTCTGACGCTAGCGAGCGGGAGAATTGGTGTCGCTCACCTGGCGGCGCAGAGTGTTCTTGTGACTGTCACGTCCACAACATTCCAAATCCCCTTTCCGTTGTCGATTGCTGGCTCGACCAGAGTTGCTAACCTGATCGGGGCTAAGTTGGTGGATGCTGCGAAGACGTCAGCTAAAGTGGTAAGTATCTCTTGATATGTCTCTATCTGATTTCTTCGTTCGACTCAACGTCTCAAGAGGATGGGGTACTAACAATGTATGTGGCTTTAATCAGACTATTGTCGGCGGTGTCATCGTCGGTCTCTTCAACGTGACACTACTGTCCGTCTTCCGGAACCAGATCGCTCTGTTGTTTACCCAAGACCCCGAGGTGATCGAGCTGGTGGCCCAGACACTTCCCGTGTGTGCCATCATGCAGTTGTTTGATGGCATGGCAGCGGTGTCGCACGGTCTGTTGCGGGGAATCGGTCGCCAGGAAATCGGCGGCTATGTGAACCTCATCGCCTACTATGTGGTTGCCTTGCCCTTGTCGTTCGGCTTGGGCTTTAGCTTGGGATGGGGTCTCGTGGGCTTGTGGATGGGAGTTACGTTTGGACTGTTACTGTTTGTCTACCCTTCCTCTTTTCCTCCTCGTCGCCCACCTCCTTTTAAGCAAAATACTGACCTTGAGCTCATTCCGTATGCAGGGTGTCTTTGGTTGAGTATTGGTTTATCTGGTACTCCGATTGGGAATTGGCTGCCAGGGAGGCAGAAAACAGAAATGCCTCTGGTTAACAGCACTTGAGTGTCTGTCGATATTCAAGCATTTCGGGCGTTTCCATACGCTGCGATAAGGACGGGAGCATATCACTGCGTGCGTCGACTATGATCTGGCGCTTATCACATTATTTAGAATTTCTGAATTTTTCCATTAATCCTCACATTGCACGGGCGCTATATGGTGACTGAGAGCGGAAAGATCATCAACTCGGTAATGGTAGGTTTCCATCCATTCTTCAGTGTTTGAGCATCGTGCTGCTGGTGAGTGTTTTCAGACGAAGTGCAGGGTAAGCGGGCACCCTGGCCTGGCGCGTTGGTCGCTGACGTCTTGTCAGGGGGAACAACAAATGGGAGTGCTCATCCGTACTCCAAAGCGTGGGGAAGCGAATGCAGGGATCAACGGTACCTGAATTTCACTACCGAGGGATGGCTCGGCGGTGAACAAATCAATAAAAGTGTGCTGTAGCATTCCCAGCTCAAAGCAATTGGCAGCTCTGCGTCGAGAACCCCTATTTTCTGCTTTTGGGCAAAACAAACAGTTGACATACAAGATGCTATTCCCACTTCAACGGCCAGCTCGCTTGCGTTCACGAAAACTGCCAAAACAGTCTCTCATATCAGAGCTCGGAAGATTCTTTATTTTCCTAGCCTTGCCAACGTTCAATGCAAGCCCAACCGATACCCACCGTAGTCGCCCAGGCACCCAAGCAACAGATTAACGTAGACCGCACCCAGGTTACACCACCTTAGCCATGGCATTTTCCGAAGTCATCAAGACGGGTTCGGTTTTAATCTTTCCTGTCATCTTCATTGTCCTATGGACAGTTGTTGCTTCTTCTAGCTTCACGCAGTCCCTCAAATTCTTAGATAATCCTGTCAATTCGCCGTGTGAAAGACCTCGGTCGGGTGCCGTGCTAGCCAAAGCTTGACGAGCTCTGAGTGGCTCGTAAAGGTGTTTTGTCACATCAAGGACCCGCTCTGGACTTGGCTCATCGGGGCGGATAAAGTGACCGTATGCCTCGATAATATGACCGTATACTAACCAGAAGGGGCCGCCCCATACAGTATATCAGCAAATGTCAGCAAATACCAACCGCACCAAAATTTTGCAGCGAGCAACATAAATATACATCCCTAACACACTTATAAAATTGAACACGTACCTTATTACCCCTATACCTCATTATTACCAACACTACGCCGTAGTATTTATCGTCGTTAAAATACCCCGTTCTATTTACCCTATTAACCCTTTAAAATTTAAGACCAACGTCATTAATCTCACTAACAACCCCCCCACTCCCGCCATAACTCAAATCTCCAACAATAAGAACAACAATAGCAAAAGTCCCTTATAACTATACCGCCTTTACAAACACAAATAGCTTAATTATAAGACTCTCTTTCGCAATATCAATACCACCACCAAAGTAAAAGGATTCTACATCACGTCGAATCGCAGTAACAACAAGGTTAATAGCAAACTAATTCAATATAATCTCGTATACAATAAAGGCAAAAATAAACACACCGGCCATACCCCTAAGAGTATCTATAATACCTCGAAGTCCAGTAAGAAAGATTATAAATAGAAGGTAAAAACTGTAAAATACAAGAAACTCGGCAATATCTAAAAATTCAACTATAATTAATACCAACACAACTATAACTTAAATCCAAATACCGCAAAGTATTTACCTAATTACTATCGGCTCGAAAAAACTCCTCAAATTATAAAAAATATTCTTAAATATAAGAAACAACCCAAAAATACATCTAAAAATATCGCTACCACCTTACAAACCAACTTTCTAAAAGCCAAAATCAAAAACCGCAATGTATTAAACATACTAACCGCCACCAAAATCACAAAAGCGGGCACACTCACCCCTACCTAACAATTCCTCAATTCTCTACAATCGGACCCCGCGGTATTCGTAAAACTTTATTACAAAAGTAATAGTAATAAATTTAACGCACCGGATAGTAATAGGAATAAGGGAAATAAAAAGGGTAAATCCCTTACGTATAATAACAACCACCCAATCAATCGTATATTCTAAACATACAACTAGTACGTTAATTAATAGAAGAAGAACCCAAAAATATAATCTTTAAACTATACTTATAAAATAAACTAATTTAACATACTTCTACTACAAATTTACAACGTTACTTATATATACACCACATTTAATATCAGGTATTACTTACTAAACAACGAGAAGGAGGAATCCTTTTACTAAATTCTACACATCCTTAAAAGACTATTTACCGACAAGAATATCGCTAGACTAAATATAATAATATCGGATTATAATTATATATTTAAGAGAACCGCCTACACTATCTTCAACTATAACACTTAACACTAAATTTACTTATAGTACATTATAAAGAATATTACTTTTAATATTAAAAAAAATAGATCGGTACATTAAATAGTACAACACTCAACAATTAAAATAATAATAGCAATTATCTCCGTAATAATAACAAGGACCACAACTACCGTAGGAATAATAGGGTTAATAAGGTTAACAGCGGCTTTATTAACCCTACTAATAATAATAACTAAGCTCGCATCGTCGGAATAAAGTTACTTACAATAAAAGACTATCGTCAATACCTTAATAAGGCTACTAAAAACGTATTAACTAATCAATTTAACGGGCGAACCCCGCCTAACTCTAAAAGGTCGTAGTTCGATAATACCAATAATATTCTTTCTACATAAATAGCCATAATTTATTCTAATTCAAATAAATAATTCTAAAACTATTAACGAATTTTAATAGTAGAATTCCCTAATTAAAAATATAAATCTATTCCCCCCACCGTCTCTATCAACTTTACTAACCTAATCCTTATAGTACTAATCGAATATTTACTAAAAACTTACTTACCCATTACCCAAAAATTCGCAGCCTTCCACATTAAATAACATCGCAACTTCGGCATTCAAATCACATCACAAACAGAGGGCACTCACAACATACTCAAACGACTACTAAAGAATCGCCTTATCAACTTAACTACCTTACTTAATACCATCAAAAGGAATCTAAATCGATTAAAAGAATAATTCACTACAATATATACTAAACAAACCTCCAAAAATATACGGTAATATAACGCCAACATACTACAGCAACTACAATATCTAATAAACTTCGCTACCCTCAAATTAATTACAAAGCAAATCGAACTAGTAGAGAAATAAATCAAGGATAATCCGCCCTCTCACCAACCAAAATATACTAATCGATTTCAAACACAATACAATCTCCTTTACTAATACAAAATTCATTATCTACTCTTAATAAAGCCTAATACAATCCTTATCGTACCTCACGTCAATTTATACTAACAACTCAAACCCAACGCTATAAATCCTCCTTCTCCAATTATTAACTAATAAAAACACACCAAACTAACCAACAACAACCACTATCAACAGCATTTCTAAAACTTATAAACAAAGACAACCCTAATAAAATAATAACGCAACGTAATACCCCAATAGTCAACGGACCGCAGCCTATACCGTAAAGCACCTACCCCGAATCTCTACCGCAAAATAACAACACTCGAAGGGACACAAACATACAATATAATCCAGCTCACAATACACCTACTCGCCAACCTCCTCCCAAAAAACCAAGGCTCACAATAACACAAATTAACCAGCAGCAAGAGGCACAAATCACGAATCTCATAAGTACAATCAACACACTAATAATAATTAACGCAAACCAGCCACCCCCCAATACTACACTAGCGGCACCAACAATAGCACTACTAACAATAATAGCGGTAACCTCACGTACATAGGGTAACAACAAGCCGCCAATACCCTCACAAAGCCGTACGGCGCAGTATAGGGAGCGGGTTATACAATTCTAGATTATTACGTATAATAATAAAAGACTAAATTTCTATACAATTCTAACTATCTCGTTTACACGTAAGTCTAACTTCTATAGGCTATACCAAATATACAAATGCATACTAATATTGCTCACTACAAAATTTTGGTGCGGCTGGCATTTGCTGACATCTTCTACACTATGTGGGGCGGCCCCTTCTAGTTAATATACGGTCACATTATCGAGGCACACGGTCACTTTATCCGCCCCGTGGCTCATGGTCCATAAATTACCTATTTGGGGTTAACTTCCCCGCGACGCCCCGCCACTACAACATTATTCGAACATTAGTGTACTATCATTGTCCGCGCGATCATTGTCTGGTTGCTGTGCCGTCCCATTGTCGCTGCTGGTGCTCCCGAGAGGCGAACTGCTGCTCCTCGACCTCGAACTCTACAAAGGCCGTTTCCCAGTTCCTCCGCCGCGCGAGCTCGATTCCCATCTCGACAACCCTCACCCTCCGAGCCAACATGTCGACCGCTACCACCACCAACGTTGCCGAACCCATCACGGCCGAGACGATCCTTCGCCTCTTTCCCGACATCGACACGAGGAGCGACGCGCTCGAGGGTCACGATGAGGAACAGATTCGCTTGATGGACGAGGTCTGCATTGTCACCGACGAGAACGACCTTCCCATTGGCACTGCCAGCAAGAAGCTCTGTAAGTGCCTGCCTGAGGAGGAACAAGAAATCCCATCGACACTGTCCGCTGACCGACACTACTCCTACAGGCCATCTTATGACCAACATCGATAAGGGTCTTCTTCACAGAGCCTTCTCTGTCTTCCTCTTCAATGACAAGAACGAGCTTCTCCTCCAGCAGCGCGCCACCGAAAAGATCACCTTCCCCGACATGTGGACCAACACCTGCTGCTCGCATCCTCTGAACCTTGCCAACGAGACTGGATCGACCCTTCCCGATGCTATCGCTGGTGTCAAGAACGCTGCCAGGAGGAAATTGGACCATGAGCTGGGCATCAAGCAGGAGCAGGTCCCCTTTGAGGATTTCCGTTTCCTTACCCGTATCCACTACAAGGCTCCTAGCGACGGAAAGTGGGGTGAGCACGAGAGTAAGTACTGCACAACAGCGAGGTTGGGGGAGTGATAGTTTGCTGACAGATATACCCTAGTTGATTACATCCTGTTCATCAAGGCCAACCCCGAGGTCAACGCCAACCTAAACGAAGTCCAGGCCACACAGTGGGTTTCTGCCGAGAAGCTCAAGGAGATGTTCAAGGACCCCTCCCTCAAGTTTACCCCCTGGTTCAAGCTCATCTGCGAGTCTATGCTCTTTGAGTGGTGGGCTTCCCTTGACAACGGGCTTGAAAAGTATACCGACGAGCAGGAGATTCGCCGTATGCTTCACTAGGCGAGTGCAAGCAAGGAGAAAACCACGATGAACAAGACCACCGTCGCGTGTGTGGAAACGAGAATGTGAAAACAAAATAAAGAAAGCAACTATTGCCTGTCGGATTTACGCTTTTCGCAACCAGACAGGACTTATAATTCTAATCATATTACCTACGTTTACCCGACTCCGAGATATCCGCTTTTGTTTGCTTGACGAATACGATGTCGTTCAAAGGGCCTCTCATCTTCTGTTTTCATCTTGTTTGCGTCGGTCATGGTCGGCGCTTGACGGGATTGTTCATTCAAGAGTAGAGATAAGGGGGGAAGGGCGGATAAAGGACAAGAAACACGTTACACATCCACATCCACCATATGTCCTCAAAGCCTTGGTTTGGGGGTTTGCAATGGCTTCCCTACCTGGTAGCACCGTGGAATGACATGCGTTACGATAACAAACACTGCGGAGGTATGCGCAAGCCTGTGGGTGGAACGTATTGGCGAAGAACTGGTGAGCATCACCAACCACCTTCGAAACCGGGATACCGTCTTATCTCGAGACAAATCAAACATCTTATTTCCCATTTTCTCACTGAGGATCTCTATCCAGGACTTGATTGATCAGTTCTAGGGCGGCCGAGAGAGCAATGGCTGCATCACCTGATCATCTTGCATGACCCTATTTCTCAAGCCAAGGCTCACAACAAATTGATCGTCCCGTTGCAAAGCGTCTTGGTGCTTATAGGTAAGAGTCTATGATTGGATAATGAGGCAGTAGAGACATTTTGGGGCTCTCCGAGACAGGGCTACAACCGGCTATGTTCTACTTGATCTCTTTCTCCCGCCCCGCCAGCCATCGAGGTGCCACCGATGCTCCTCATCATATCGTAGGTCCAATTCTCCTCACCCACACTGCATATCGCCTCTACCTATCTATTTCAGGATTTGCTGACCTTCAACATAGAATTTTGGCCAAGATCTCCACAGGCGTAGGCATCAGTTCAGTACATGCCCCATGGTGTCATGGTGTTCAACTTCGTTTCATGCTGCCTGTTGATATGTAGACAATTGCTATTCAATCACCCGCGGCACGCCTCGCCCTCTACCCAACCCCAAGCACGAGCATTCTTGCTCACCGTGAACCATTGCTCCAAACTGTTTCTGGATATCATCGTCGTTCTTAGCGGGATGGTCAGATCTCGAGAAAAAGGCCAAGAGCAAATGTGCGGCGCTCTCTTTCTCACATTTCCTGCGGCTATCCTTCTTTGGTCAGAGATCCAATGGCTTCCCGTTTGTTAGCTGCATCTCCGCTCCGTTCAACTCAGTCCGATGACTCTAGACCCCTGTCTCATTGCGTCTGGCCAAGACATCGGTACGGGATGTTGGGCTATCATCATCTTCAGCTTCCCGTGGGTTTGAGGGGCTTGCTACCGTCAGTGTGACCGCCCGTCTGCATGGTGATGTGAGTTGGTCAGTGGAGGAACACAGCCAATAGGTCAGTCACATTCAACCCATGGGGTACTTACTTATTTCGATCATGCCTCCATGGGATGCTGCTTCTGCTTCCCTTGAATCTCTTTGATCCAACTTCATCTTCTCAAGCAGCATCAAACATAGTTATTCGAAGTCCCCCTTCTGGGGCCCATCTTCACAAGGGCTGACAGTAGCTACTGTGTCTTACGTGCTTAACCCTACGCCTGGTTACCTACAATAACTTCATACAACAAATCAACTCTCCCGTTACCAAATAATTCACCATTCGAAATCCATACTCTACCTTGACCTTACACTGCTTCAATTTCCCTCCATACGTGACCCAAACTCTCGCCTCGACTGTCTCTTGAACCGCCGAACTTCGGTTCACACAACAAGCACAGAACATATACAACACCAGGACCGTTCGTCGGACAGGTCTCATTGATGTCGGCTGACCTCCGTACTGCCCTCAACTGTCTTCGACACCCATCGAGATTTATGCCCGTCTCGAGAAGTCAACTCTCGAGAGTCCATACGGGTGATAGCATACAAAATATATTATCAGCCGTATAAGCAAAGTGCGTGTTCAGTCTTCTTCTTGTCTTTTGCACTAAATGCTGTTCCTGCTTGGATGCATGGTATAGGTACTTTCCCTGATGATAGCGTCTTAGAAGGACGTCTCCTTGGGCATCTTTACACCTTCCTTGACCATTTTCACGTCTTTCTGTGATATTCCAGTCTCCTTATAAAGAGCACGTTGACTTACACCTCAGGTACTTGGAAGGCGCAACTGCCCATCATGGAGACTGTCAATACAAGTAATAGTTCGATTACTAGTGATTCAACTACAATCACTAATACTGCTGCTACCTCAAGCTCTGCGCCAGCAGTCACCGTCGTTGAGCTCAAGCGCTATTCCCTAGTGCCTCCAAAGTGGCAAGAATTCGTCCGTGCTGCCGGCATGTCGGAGTATAGGGAGGTCTCACTCTCCCTAGCCCATGCCTTTGCTGCCGATGACTACGCCCAGTATCTTGTCAACACAGAGGATCCCGAGGACGAGAAGACTGTCGTCGGTTCAGGTGGTGGAGACAGCAGAGGCGTGATGTCCAGCGGCACCATCATGACCCCAGAGGACAAGTGGAAGCTGCATGTAGATATCATGACTTATGCTGTCGCGATGCATTGCCTCAATGGGCTGGTGACGACAATTGGTCCAGAGTATGATAGCGTTGCGCTTTGGTAAGTGGTTCTTTTTTTTCCCCTCCCCTTGAGTCGAGACTGCTTGCATGAGTAACTTCGAAACGTTGATGCGGCGTAACTGTCCACATGAGAGATGATTGATATCAGCACATTACAGAAAGCAAAGTCATGGCTAACACATACACACTGACTCCTTGCCGTGCGTGCCAAAACCTCGAACTCCGCGAGGCGCGGGCTTCGACCTTCGACCTTCAGCCGGATAAAGGTAAGATAAGGTAAGAAGTTTCCGAGATGTCACAAAAAAAGGTCCCCGAAGCCCGCCTTATGCGAGAATGTCGCGGGTTTTCGCAGCTGCACGGTAACTGTGAGATCTCAGTGTGTATCCAAATATTGCAGGCTACCACCTGGTCACGATCTTGATAGCTGGTGGGTGCTGTTTCGCAGCGGAGCCTGGAGGCTCTACTATCAGTTGTCTATCGAGGGCAGGAAGCGTTACTTCGACGAGGTGGTCCCTCTCCTGCATGACACCAAGGCGCAAGTCTTGGGCGAGAGGGATCATGATGCCTGGTACTTGGTTTACTTGGGCACGAAGCCGAGCTCCCAGGGGAGAGGGTATGCGGGGAAGTTGTTGAAGGATGTGATGCAGCGGGTAAGTCTTGCACCGTCTCATTTCGGATTATCATCAAAAGGGGTAAAAAAAAAAACCAAAGCAAACAGCTAACACAACCGCTTATGCTTTTAGGCCGACGCCGAAAACAGACCCATGTATCTCGAATCCAGCTCACTCGCCAACAACTCTTACTACCAGAAGTTCGGCTTCGAGATCAAGAGGGACATCTTCCTGAAGCGTGGACGGGACCCCGTCCGTTTGTCCATTATGGTCCGCGAGCCCAATGCCTCTGGCATGACTCCCAATAGCACCCGCAAGGATCTTGTTACTGGTGGCTCTAACGTTGGCGCGCTCTTCGCTGCTGCTGCTGCTGCTCCTTTGACGACGACCACGACCACTAGCAATACTCTTATGGGATCTACTAGGGTTAAGTTTCCTACTGTCGGCTCCCACCATCATCATGGCCTTCTTGCACATGGGCATTACCATGTTGGTCTTGGAGTTGGCGGTAAGAAGTTGATGTAAGTTGGTGGTGATATAGCAGTGTTTTTATGGAGGATGACGCAGACACGACTCAGATTGGACACTTGTGTTTTTATTCACATTTGACCTCGGACCATGAGTCTCACTATTGGGTCTCTGACTTGTGTTTACTGGCTGCAAGGGTGGGATATGTTGGTTTCTGGTTTCATTTTATACTCGAGATGTAACGGCTGTCAGTTGCACGCCTTCATGATACACACTCGTTTCATAGCTCAGCCGTCCGGCCTACTAGAATGTTAGCTCTACGATGCAACAAGTCATCAGACGCCCTTCTCTACCTCAAAATTGACTCGGGTATATTCTCTTCGTGTGAACAGACGCAGAACCGCAAAACCAAACATGAAAACTAAAAACAAGAAACCATCCATTCCGGTCCATTCTTGTGAAACGTCAAGCCTTGAGGCGCCATTCGTTTCCTCGTCCAGATAGGTGGACCGGAAAAAAAAAAGAAAACATGATCCTCTTCAAGACTTTTCCTGAGCCTTTCTCATCCCTTCCTCCTCCGGTGGTATTTCAAGCATGGCCTGCCAGTACCGCTTGCTCTGCCTCCCCATTCCCAACCACACACGTTAAACTCACCCAAAGCCGAGCTCTCTGAACTAATAATCCAGAATGGCCCACGTCTCATCATCCTGCGTGGTGTAAATAATACCCTGCCCCAGCAACTCATCCGCCGCATTTGTGATGTCTCTAACCGACATCCTTGTGCCCTGCGCAATCACATGCAAATTGACACCCTCCGTCCCGCCAGGCGAGTTATTGATGAAATTGCACATGATCTGCGCGTTCCTTGAGCACGTCGCCAACCTCGCCTGCATCGCGCTGTTTCCTCCACCGGGGCCAGCGCCGCCCATAGCAACATCGCCGCCTCCTGCTCCGTATCCCTGATCCACAAACATGTTGTCCCCTCCGCCACCTTCTTGTTTGGCACCACCACTACCAGGAGCTCCCTTGGTAAAGAACAGATGCACGTACGTCGCCTCAAGCAGGTGGTAGTTGACCTCGTTGAAATCCTCAATCTGGCGTATGAAGTTGGCGCTTATGTGTTTCTTGCCGCCGAGAATCTTAAGACGGCCCCACACGCGCACGAAGGCGTCGGGCGCGATCGCGCCGGCACCGCTGCCACCGTCCTCGCCGCCTTGCGCTTCCGAATCGACCCACTTCTTGACGTCGATGGCTCCCGTGCCGTCATCAATCCGGTACGTGATGTTAGTCGGTTGCGGCTTGACCGAGCGCACTTGGCCCACAATGGTCACTTGGGTTACTGGGTGGCCGTCGATGGCAAGCTCGGCGCCGGGGAAGGTCTCTTCCCAATCGAGAAGCTGTTTTATGGTTACGGGGCGGAGGGACTCGTCGGCGTACTGTTGTTGGACGAGAGACAGGCTGTCAGTACCTGATTTGGGTGCTGAGGCGAAGGAAGGAAGGAAGGGGTAGAGGTAAATTGGGATAACAGAGGACTTACCTTGGAGCCACCGGCTTGACTACCACCTTGTTGGGATCCGGACATGAAGCCACCGCCATCGCCACCACCATATCCGCCGTAGCCCGCTGTCATGGTCACACACAGTTAGCTGACTAGACATTTGCGGAGCCTAGGAGAAGAACTGAGGAACTCGGTATAGAATTACTTACCCATGAGTCTGATATTACTGTATCCTCGGCTATTCAATGAATATTCGATCAACTTTCCGTCTTCTCGCAAAAGATCCAGTCGTAGGCAATGGATGTGATGGACGAGCTGGTATCAAACGGTGGATTGCGGGGTGAAAGATTGATGCTGGGAGACGCGTTTGGACGCGCCTAGAGGCAGCAAGCACTAAAGGCGGACCCCGCTGTCCCACTGCCAGGTGTACTGCGTAAGGGGAGCAGGCAGCACAGTAAGGGTTAGGGTTTGGCATATGTGAATGACGTATACATAGTACAGTACCCGCCTCTCAGCTGCAAACCATCCCTTGCTCAAGGTTCAGATGGGTTTTAGGGACTACTATGATGTATACACAGTGACATGAAGCTGTCACGCCATTTGAAAAGTACTGAGTGGTGTGAAGACTTGCTCTAGTGAGATGAATACCATATAGTCAACCTTCCTTCTGGTTAAACCCAATGTCTCCAACAGCAACATCCCGAAGCGCCACCCTCGTCACCGAAGACGAGGAAGAAAACGGGACTTACACCAATGACAGAGGGGTCACAAGATGCTCATGCTGTGTGAATCCTTCATCGCTGCTTGAGCCCATCGACCTTTCCGATAGGCACGACACCAGTCTCCTCGATGAAAACGAAAACACTTTCTGTCTCTGGCCGCTTTTCGGTCCTATACTGTTCGAAAATGAGAGTAGCGACTGTAGAGATCATTGCGCGAACGAGAGAAGTATGTCCATGTCTTTCGGATCTGGTTCCGTTACATAGAACGACACCTAGAACACTGAAACTTGTTGACTGATGCCATTGCTAAATAGCGTTCCTATCGTTCCTTCGCTTGTCCATCTACATGGCCATCGTTTCCGTCGCCATAGTGCTCTCGTTCCACCTTCGCAAGGCAGCTAGCGATTTGGAGTTGCGGATGGCGAAGCCGTTGGGCATCATTTTCTGGGGGCTTTCTGTCTCTTGCCTTGGTGTAGGAGTGGCCAATTATATCCGTACGTCATGGTTGATTTGGAGTATCCTATCTCAACACCCGGTTCGAAGAATCCTCAAAACCCAACGCTGACATGAGCGGCTTGTTATGCACCAGAAACCGTGAACAAGTATAGCCGTAGGGCAGCAATTGTACAGACAGGCTGGAGAACACAAGTCGTAAGCATACTGGCTCTTCATCTTCCCACTTGTCATGACTAACCAATTGAATGTAATGCACAGATTATGGGAATCATTGCCCTTTCCATATTCGGGGCATGTATTACGCTTCTAGTTGTGAACAAGTATGGAGAGCAGGCTGATGAGTAGTGACTGAGGAGGATATCATCCACGGAACTTGGTTTCGACATGTTGCGACAAATGTCAGATGTCAGTAGAGACAAAAGATTGTCGACGATATGCATCGCACTTGTATCTGAACAGCGAATAAGTACCTGGGGCCATCGACATGCCATAGTGAAGATGATGCCAGCATCAACCCACAATTTATATCCAAAGACGCCATAATTATACATCGCCAAAACCACACCACCGCCCAATCACCCATCCAACCTCGTCACCGATTACAAAACAAATTCTCCACCCCTCCTTTCCGAACCCCATTAGCCAAGATATTCTTTTCATCCTCCTCCTCCTCACCGTCCTCACCCATCTGACTCTTCCCCTTCTCCAACTTTCCACACCCCGCCGCTCTCCTGAACTCATCCACATATTCCCCTGCCCCCCTATCCACCTCCGCTAAACTCGTCGCCCTTCCCTCCCAATCCAGCAACGGCATATCACCAAAGGGCACGAGATTGCCCCCGGCGGGTAAGCTGTCCAGTAGCGAACCGGGGGAGAGGCTGATTTCATCATTTTGTTTCCCTAGCTCATTCCGACTGCCGCTATCGCTCCCACCACCAGCATCGCTGCTGCGGTACTCCTCCGGCCCTCGGTAGAGCTCATTATGTACGGTCGCCAGGTTCCTCGCTGTTTGGGGGCTGGGGTACAAGGTGAAGTAGCCGCGGGCGCGCGCGAGACGGAGGGCGTGTTCGAGCCAGGAGGGGTAGTGTTTGCTAATTTGTTTTTGGGTGAAGAAATTCAAGGCAGGGTTGGTAGCGCTAGCATGTTGATGCTGTTGGTGAAGGAACTCGAGTGATTTGGACACAAGTTTGTGGAGTTCCGTCCACTTTTGGCCGCTGTAGAGGACGGCATTGCTGCCGGGAGCTTGCCAGAGGAATGGGGTGTTGTTGTCGGTGGGGGTTTTCTTTTGTTGTTTTTGTTGTTGGGCGGCAGTAGCCTTCTTGGACGCAGAGGGCGGGCTGAAAGGTTTGAGGGCATCGCCTGGGTGGGTTGAGGGAAGCTCTAGACTGATACCAAGAATGTGAGAGTCCCATTGTTGCATGGTAGCGGGGACGGAGTAGCTGTATTCAAGGAGTGCGTACTTTAGGTCTTTGAGGAATGCTGTCAACATCGGGCGGGCTTTGTAAAGCAAATGATTAACAAATTGGGGGTACGGCGGCTTACAATGATAGAACCGAGGGGATAACTCGATATTCGGAGAGAGAACTAAGACGTGGGAATGCTGGTCTGCGGGCCAGAAAGACTCGAGGAATCGCACTGAGCTCTCTTCTTCCGTCAAGCTCTTACGCGGGATACGGTGGCGAAGAGTCAGTTGACGAACGTGAGTCGGATTATACGCTCGGGAAGGCGGCCACTGGAACTTTTGCAGAAACTGAGTCGTAGCGGCGTCAATATCGTGAGAAAGCTCAATGGTCAAGTGTGGAATAGCACAAGCTGTGAAATCCGCGGCCGACAGAGATTTCAGCAGCCGAATTAGGCTTCCCGAGGTGCCGGTTGAGGCGTAGACCATGATCTCGACATTGACTTTGTTCCAGGCTATGTTCGTTGACGTTAGCCATAGTCATCTTGAACAATCAACGTGCTATCGTCTCCTCACCTGCTAAAGAAGCACTATCCAGCTTCGTCATCCAAGCAAGGTGTTTCTGTGCGCCCTCAGGTAGTTCGATCAGAGGGAATCCTTCCTCAGATGCCTGGGCTCTTGCAGCGGGAAGGAAATACTCCTCTTCTTCGCCCGAAGCATCTACAAGCACAGCTTGTGGGTGCATGTACGTTTGGACGTGGTCTAGCAGCCGCAGGTCAGATGTATACAGCCAAGGACATTCGTGGAAGCGGTTCTATTTACGGAAGGCACGAGATACACCCTTAGAAAGGCGTGTCTTGGTTGACTCGGTCGATTTATCCAGACGGGCGTCTACAGCTGGGTTAGCGACACGAGTCATAGTATTCCATTCTGTTACAAACAGAGCTCTATCATACCGTGAAATATGATCTGGCAGGACTGGTCGATGCCGTTGATAGCCTGCAGCTGCTCCATATCGATATCACTTCGGCTCATGAGGGCAAAGTGCACGTAGCTCCGTAACTCGGTCCCCATCTGACAAGCCATTGGCAGCAGCTTAGCAGCGCTCTTAAGGCTGGATGCCGCAAACAGTATGTTTTTATTCGTTGGAGATGTTCCCTGTGTCTCATATATTGCTTGTAGCGACACAGCGAGATTGGGAAACGTGATCGGGCCATTGTAGCCAACATCCGGCACAGGCTTTGGGTCAACTTCAGGAATAGGCTTTGGCTTCTGCTTGGCCGTCTCAGGCTTTGTCGGTGGCTTCCAAGGACGATCGGGATTTAGCTTGGGAATGCTCGGTGCGTTCGACGGGGTTTGAGCGGAAACGGGGCGATAGACGGGGTGTCGGTGGTCTCGGATGGGGTTATCTGTAGGTATGTTGTGTATAAAAAGGTAGACGAAAATGGCGACGGTCAAGGCTATGGCGAGACGCTTCAGCGTCTTCCGTGGGGGAATCCGAGCCGCATTCCATTGCGAGGATCGGATTGGGGGAATTTTAGTCCGCTTGTGATCGTCGTTTTTCTTTCCAAGCTCCTCGTTCGTCATGAACAAATTAGCCATGGTGGTTAAAGCCCAAAGACAGGCCGGATCGCGGAGGAGCGGGTGGCTGGCTTCGAAGTGGTTTGGGCGAGATCAGAAGATGGCGCGTTCTGCATAGGCAGCGATGGAGGTTAGCGCCCCAGGTTTGCAATCCTAAACTTAATGCTGACACCTCTCGCGCCTGATGTTCTGGAATAGTGATTACGAGGTCATTCGCGTAGGTCTTGGAGTTGAGTGTGCCGCGCAGAGACAATGGCGAAAAAGGAAAGCTGGGCGATTGTCTTTGTGTCTCAGTTTCGACTCGATTTATCTTGGAGTCCACTGCTGTGTTTCAGATCCCTATAGACCCGTACACTACAGTTGGCTCAACAGACGATTTCGGTAGCTCGGGAATTGAAGCGAAATGCGCATCTGCTTTCAAACTGATGTCATCCGAGAAAGCTTCCGGACGGGACCGGGAGCTTCAAAGTTGGGTTCAAAGATTGATCCCGCAATAACGATAGGTATGGCTCAAGGGTCAGGCGCATAGAACGGCGCAGCTGCGCCCGTCGATCTCATCCCCACTTGCCAAGATAAGCTCGGGGTTCAAGCACTCCCGTCCCCTGCAGTTGGGGAAGCCCCACTTGGTTAGCTGGAGATCGGGACGGGACCCCTGTCTGCTGTGGAAGGGAATCAGTGGGGCTGATGGTTCATCCTCTGTCGAAGGGTGGGGCACGAACAGTTTCCATCGCAATTGGAGAAAAAGCGCTGGATTTTTTTTTTCTGCACGTTTTCCTCCATTAGTTTACAAGTGTACGAAGTGTACACACTGCCATCACAGCTTTCTTTGCTTGCTTTCCACGTCGCCGATTACACATCATCTTTAACCATCTCAATCTTTCCAGTCCTCCACCAACTGTCTATCCACATTTCGGTATTACAAGATGGGCAAGTCCCGCAAGAACAGAGTCCGGCCCAATCGCGCCGACCCTATCGCGAAGCCTGTGAAGCCCCCGTCGGATCCCGAGCTCGCTTCCTTGCGCGAAAGCCGCATTCTCCCCGTCGTCAAGGACCTACAGAGCCCCGATATTAAGTCTCGCACAGCCGCTGCTGGTGCCATCGCAAACATCGTCCAGGACACCAAGTGCAGAAAGCTTCTGCTCCGTGAACAGATCGTCCCTATCGTGCTTACCGAGACCCTTACCGACAACAGCATCGATAGCCGCGCCGCCGGCTGGGAGATTCTCAAGGTTCTCGTTCAGGAGGAGGAGAGCGACTTCTGCGTTCACCTCTACAGACTCGACATCCTAACCGCCATCGAACATGCCGCCAAGGCCCTCAACGAAACGCTTGCCTCAACCGAGCCACCCTTTGCGAAACTCACCAAAGGCCAGCAACGCATCGTATGGGACATGAGCCATTCCCTCCTCGTCCTTCTTAGCTCCCTCGCCCTTGCTCGCGATGAGATTCTTGAGGCCATTGTTGCCAATCAGAACGTCGTTCGCTTCCTCTTCCGCATCGTCGCCACCGAGGCCGTTCCCCAAGCCGCCTTCGAGGAGACTCTCTCCTGCCTCATGACGCTTTCCGAAGACAATTTACCACTCGGCCAAGCCATCACCGACGACCAAGAGACCCGATGCTACGACAAACTCCTTGAGCTTGTCGCTGCTGGCGGTCCCCGCTCCGTGTTCGTTTGCGGAGTCCTTCACAATGTGTTTGCGTCGCTTCAGTGGTTGGATCACAGCCCAGGCAAGGATGGTGCTTGCGACGCCATGCTTGTTCCAACCTTATCCAAGGCCTTAGAACAGCCTCCTCCGAGCAACAAGGCCAATGGCCAGGCCGATAGCTGGGCTCAAATGATGCAGGTTGCTCTTGAGATTGTGGCCTCGATTGGAACAGACCTGCAGACCGCACTGGAAAAGGGTAACCGCCCTCAGCCTGGTAGTGCTTCCAAGGACGAAGAGTGGAATGGGTTCGAAGAAGCCGAGAAGGACGACGACGCTATGGACGTTGACGAGGGCTCTGGTGACGATAAGGACGAGGAGGACGACGAAGAGGATGAGGAAGAGGAGGGCGATGAGGAAGAGTGTGATTCAGATGATGCAGAGTTCGATGAAGCCGACCTAGAGAAGGTAACCGGCATGGATTCCGAAGACGACAACGAAGACGACCTCGATGATCTACCCACCCTTCGCGAACTTATAAACAAGGCGATCCCTCAGCTTGTCCGGCTGACCAATATTGCTGTGGATGATGACAATAGCATGGCTATTCAGGGCCACGCCATCAGCGCGCTCAACAATATTGCTTGGACTATTTCATGTATCGACTTTTCCGACGGTGAAAACGCCAACATCTGGAAAGCATGGGTACCCGCCGGAAAGAGAATCTGGCAGCGGACCATCTCCCCGATCCTCGAAGCCGATAGCGCCGACCTGCAGCTTGCCACTCAAGTGACCAGCCTCGCATGGGCTGTGGCCCGCAGTCTCAACGGCACCACCCCCCTCGGCAAAAACGAGCACCGCAAGTTCATGTCTCTTTACCAAGTGTCCAAGGCGCAACAACAAACCACTATCACCTCTGATGCAGACGACAAGAATAAGGAGCAACAAACTCAGGAGGATCCCTTCCAAGGCCTTGGCGTTAAGTGCATTGGCGTTCTCGGCGCTCTGGCTCGCGACCCCGCCCCTATCGATATAAACCGCGAAGTTGGTGTCTTCCTGATGACTCTTCTCGGTAGTGCTGGAGAGTCTGGAGTCCCCCCGGCGGACATAATTCAAGCACTAAATGAAGTGTTCGACATCTATGGCGATGAGGAATACACGTGCGATGCCGAAGTATTCTGGAAGGACGGCTTCTTCAGCCACCTCGAGGAGCTCCAGCCCAAGTTGAAGGCAGTTGCCAAGGGCATCAACAAGAGGGCCTTTGAGGAGTTGAGGATAAAGGCCGATGAGGCACTGATAAATCTGGGAAGGTTTGTGCAGTACAAGAAGAAGCACGCGCCCAAGGTGAAGGAGGCGACGCAGTAAATCTTCGAAACTCTTGTCATGGAAAAAGTGTCGCAATTTTCGTCGTTGAATCTACCAATATACGATATGGACTCAAAACAGGGCATGCACAACCTACAAGTTACAAAAGAGCTGAAACATTTACAAAGAGGGAGATGAGGACGAGTAGTCATACAAAGAAAAGATAACAGGAGGGAAGGGAGATACCCGACGTACCGTCAAACTTGTCAGCTGATACTAGAATAGAAGATATGAGAGGGGTGCAAAGCTAGGAATAGAGAGACGAGTCAATATCGATAACACAACTCACGCTCATCGCATGTACGGGACAACAAACCAATCTTTGAGCGGGAACCTCGACTATCAGATGATGTAGCTGCTAAGATACCTGAGAATGCTGATGCCTCCTTGAAGGCTTTAGTCAGGTTCAGATAAGGACTTGTGATATATCTCTTCAATTTCTCAGACTTACATGATTCTCTGTTGTGTATGTGTATAAGCACCTTGTCTCATTAAAAAAGCGACCAAGTCGCGACCCAAAGCTTTGCGTGTAAACACCCCCATTCCTCTAAGCCCAAGAAAATTGGCTTCCTTCGATTCGTCGTAAGCTCCGCTGCTGCATCGTTGATGAACACATCTTGCAATTGCCGTAGTCGAGTATTGCTACGCATGCTCATATGAAAGAGCATGCAGGTTCTTCTTGTTCAGCCAATAGGCTTCAACTTCTTTTTCTTTTTCTTATCCGAATCCCCAGACTTGCCCTTTTGAAACGCGCGCCAACTATCGATGCGCTGGTCTCTCGTCTTCTCCCAGTCCTCTTCGTGCTGCCTCTTGCGCTTGCGCTGCTCAGCCTCCTCGTCAGCTTTCCGCTGCTCGCGGCCTTCCTCCTGCATCTGCGCCTTGAGCTGTCTGCGTCGTCGCTGCTCGTTCTCGATCAGCACGAACTTGGTCTTCTCCTGCCACTTCTTTTCAAACTCGGCCGTCTTGAGCTCCGGGCTGTCGACCGTCCATTTGTTCTCGCGTATCAGCAGCATGCGCGCGTCCGCGATGGCTTCGTCTAGGTTCTTGCGGTGCTTCTCCTCCATTAGCTCCGTTTGCGCCTTCTTCAGTCGGTCGAACGCCTCAGGCGCCAAGGGGTTTTTGGTCTTGTCGGGATGGATCAGCAGGGACTTTTTGCGGTAAGCAATCTTGATGTCGGATTCGGTCACGCCGGGCTTGAGGCCGAGGACTGAGTAGGCGTCGAGCCGGAAGGCCTTGAGGATACGGTCTATCTCGGCATCCTGTCGATATTTTGATTGTCAGCAACTACTGAATTGGGGGTGTAGATGTTGGTATAGTTGGGCGTGGCTGTTGTCTGGCTTGCCTTCTCCCACTCCTTGGCTTCAGATTCCAGCACTTCGAGTGCATCCCGAGTGTCGGCAGGAGTTTCGTCTTTGACGTCTTTAACGTCCTTCGCGTCCTTAGTATCTGTCGCCATATTGTCGCCAGAATGAAGGGTCAATCTGGATGGTTGTTTAATCAATCGCAAAGGGTTGATAGATAAGTAAGTTCTGTCAACCAAACGGAACGAAACTCCGGGGAAGTTTAGGGAAGTTCAGTAGTTGCGACTTGCGACACCTCCAGGACGGGAGTGCGGAAAGCGCAGCTAACGCACGCCAGCGCTGCCAAGGCAAGCCCATGCAATGGGTGTACTTGATAAGCTGATAATGGATAAATGTCACATTGGCCCCACTAAAAAGTCGACCATCCAAAATTTACGGGCGACGGGCAGGCATTGATGGCTACAGTAGACAAGAGACCCCAACACCCCATCATCATCACCAACCTAAACTCCAACCCACCCCGTCCGTCTTTGCATCTTCAATTAGCGATTTGTGCTGCAATTGGCAGCAACACAACCCTCGCCCACCATGCCTAGACGCGTGGCGTCCCCCACACCGTCCGAGAACGAGGTTGACATCGCGGGTGCTTTGTTCAACGACGACAGCGACTTTGAAGACAACAGCAGCAAGCACCACACCAAGAAGGGAGCTGTTACGAACAGCGGTCTTGACCTCGATTTCAACGATCTTCTCGGTAACGGTGATGATGGACTACCTAGCTTTAATGGCGAGGGCGATGATGACGAAGCCTTTATCGCTTCGCTCACACGGAGCTCGCAGAGAAAGTCCTCCAACATTCAGGGCAAATCAGTCAAGAAGGGTGGAGGTTTCCAGGCAATGGGTACGTAGTCTTCCGTCCCATGGCATAAGTTGATGAAGCTTGGGGCAGCCGCTGATTCTCTCCTAGGTCTAAACGCCCATCTCCTCCGAGCGATTACCAGAAAAGGCTTCTCCGTCCCGACCCCCATTCAGCGCAAAGCGATCCCCCTGATTTTAGAAAGAAAAGATGTGGTCGGCATGGCCAGAACCGGTTCCGGAAAGACTGCAGCTTTCGTTATCCCCATGATTGAGAGGTTGAAGGGGCACAGTCCGCGTGTTGGCTCGAGGGCGCTCATCATGTCTCCCTCGCGTGAACTTGCGTTGCAGACCCTCAAGGTCGTCAAGGAACTCGGCAGAGGTACCGATCTAAAGACCGTATTGCTCGTCGGTGGTGACAGCCTGGAAGAACAGTTCGGTATGATGGCGTCGAATCCCGATATTATCATCGCCACACCCGGTCGTTTCCTCCATCTCAAGGTTGAAATGAACCTCTCTTTGGCCTCCATTAAATACGTTGTCTTCGATGAAGCCGATCGCCTCTTCGAAATGGGTTTCGCTACCGAGCTGACCGAAATTCTTCACGCCCTCCCTCCTTCCAGACAGACGCTTCTTTTCTCTGCGACGCTCCCATCGTCCTTGGTCGAATTCGCCAGAGCCGGTCTTCAAGAGCCGAGCCTTGTCAGGTTGGATGCCGAAACCAAGGTGTCACCCGACCTCGAGAGTGCTTTCTTCGCAGTAAAGGGAGGTGAAAAGGAGGGTGCCCTTCTCCATCTTCTCCACGACGTCATCAAGGTCCCGCTGGGTCCGCCCGAGGGCACAAAGGAAGAGAGTGAAGAATCGCAGGCGAGGAAAAGGAAACGCGAGTATAGGCCCAATCCTAAGGAGAAGCCGACGGAATACTCGACCATCGTCTTCACAGCAACGAAACATCACGTCGAGTACATTGCGAACCTGCTGAAGCTCGCAGGCTTTGCCGTGTCCTACGTTTACGGTTCGCTTGACCAGACGGCCCGTTTGATCCAAGTTGACAACTTCCGTCGGGGAAGAACACATATACTCGTGGTCACCGATGTCGCCGCCCGTGGTATTGATATGCCTGCTCTCGCCAACGTCATCAACTACGATTTCCCATCTCAGCCCAAGATCTTTGTCCATCGTGTTGGTCGTACAGCTCGTGCGGGTCAGCGTGGTTGGGCTTATGGTTTGGTCCGTCAGTCAGACGTACCATATCTACTTGATCTACAGCTCTTCCTGGGAAGGAAACTTATCATCGGCCACGACCAAAAGAACCCTTCCTTCGCGGCAGACGTCGTAGTTGGAACACTAAAGAGAGATGGAGTGGATGTTAACATTGAGTGGGTTGAGAAGGCGCTCAAGGAGAGTGCTGATCTCAAGGCGCTGAAGGGTGTTGCCGCAAAGGCCGAGAAGCTCTACATGAAGACGAGGAATTCTGCGTCGAGCCAGAGCGCAAAGAGAGCCCGCGAAGTTACGCAGTCCAGGGGCTGGACACAGCTCCATCCTTTGTTTGGAGAAGAAGCCGCTGAAGCCCAAGCAGCTCGCGATGATCTTCTCAGCAGGATAAACCGCTTCAAGCCCCAGGAAACTATCTTTGAACTTGGCCCTAAGGGCAAGTCTAGCCGCAATAAGGCCGCGGAAGTTGTACGAAATATGCGTTCCAGATTTAAAGAGCGCAAGACTACCAACGACGAGGATGATGAGGACGTGGACATGGAAGATGCCGAGGGTAAACCTGACGGCGGGGAGACCAATGCGTTCGAAGACTTTGAGGATGAGGAAGAGGAGGGAGAGGCGGAAGAGGCAGAAGAGGTGGAGGCCAAGGAAGACCCATACGCCGACGACTCGGATTCGGAGATGGAGGTTACAGTATCCAGCAGCATGCATACGAAGAAGAAGGGTGGCCCGGTCAACTTCCAAGACCCCGAGATCTTCATGTCCTACACGCCTCGCACCACTAGCCTTGCGGAAGAGAAGGCTTACGGTGTTCACTCGGGCGGCTACAGCGGCAACAGCTTCGTCGAGGCCGCTCGCGACGCTACCATGGACCTGACCAACGACGAGAGTGCCAAAAACTTCGGTCTGCCCACGAAATCCAAGATGCGTTGGGACAAGCGTCACAGCAAGTACGTGGCGGTCGCCAACGATGAGGACGGCTCCAAGGGCGCCAAGATGATTCGTGGCGAGTCCGGTGTCAAAATTGCCGCCTCGTTCAAGAGCGGCCGCTTCGACCGGTGGCGCAAGGATAACCGTCTCGGCAAGTTGCCCACGATTGGCGAGACGGAGAAGTCGCAGCTCATCCGCAACTTCGGAGCCCAACCTGGCCAACCGCGGTACAAGCACAAGATGGAGAAGGCGCCCAAGGATGCGGACAAGTTCAGAGACGATTACCACGTCCGCAAGAAGCGTGTTGCCGAAGCCAAGGAGAAGAGAATCGGCAAGTACAAGGATGGTGAGGGTAGCAAGAGGGAGCTCAAGACTGCCACGGATATCCGCAAGGCAAGGGCGGTCGCGGAGAAGAAGCGCGAGAAGAATGCTAGGCCGGCGAAGAGGCAGAAGAGGTGAAGCGGTTGTTGAATTAATACCAAGGGGCGGTTTGTTTCAGAAGCAACAAGTAACTCTAGCTTACCCAAATCAAGACACAGCCAACAGCCCAACTGAAGACCAAATTGGTGCCTTCCAACGCAGTCACATGGTCCTACACCGGATAGAGGCCTCGGAAAACGAATGGTTGTTGGTCATTGGCCATGTTTGTGATACAGTCGTGTAAGGTACTGGCAGACGGTACGTCTATCCACGAGCAATGGCTGCAGCCCAAAGCTGGTGTTGGGTATCGGCTTGATTTTGAAGGATACTAAGTCTATTGGCTTGCCATTTCGCGCGACTTTCTTCGGTATGAGGACTCATTGATACATTGGCTGGTGTGTTGCTTGTGGCCCGTACCTCGTAGATGTTTTGAGAATCCTGACTCCCTCCCCAACAGGTATGTACTATCAAAGAAGTGGGTGAAGAAAGCCTCTGCCCAACCACACCAAAGACGAAATGTGAAAAGCCAAGGAAAACAAGCTTTTGCCCAGCTCGATCCATTGACGATGGAACATCCCCGTCTGGCTTCACATAACGGGAAGTGTGGCAGACCTAAGCATTCAACTACCAGACAAGCAGGTGGAAATCTCATGGCATTCCATGGCAATTGCTTGGCTCAAAAGCTTGATTGCACTTTTCATTGACAAGATTTGTATCGTGAATACGTTCGGTGCCTTGTAACACTATGTTGTAAGAAAAGCGGTGGCCGGAAGCCGGTGATGGTCTATGCTGGCCAACCCAAAGCTTGTGTGTCTTGTCGCCAGTCAAACATATCGAGATCCTGAAGGTCACAGGTGTAGTGTACTACTAACAACTTGTTTCGTTTTCTGATTTGTTCTGAAATTTGAAGTTTGGTGTTTGGGATGGAATGAATTCCAGCGCGGGTATCGACGTCATCCAAGGGGGTCTTAGCGTAGAGAGGCCTAGACTAACTTTTTTCCGGTAGCTGCCGAACGGGTACTGTTAACCCTGCAAACAACGATATGAAGTGTAACGATATCCTAGCCATAACAATCAATCCCCCTGGAACCGGCTTGATCGTTAATTGAAGGGTTAACAGTACACTGGGAAGCATCAACCTGCACTTTTATGCATGTGAGGGATGCCACCAGCCTGGCCAGCAGTTGGTAATGAAGGTAATGAAGGTAATAAAGGTAATGAAGGTAATGAAGGTAATGAAGACAAACGTAGAAGATTTGAAGAAATATGAAATTGGGATGCCATATCGTTTTCGCAAGACGATGTTTCAAGCGTGTGGAGGTGTGCACGATAACCTTGATATCGGTGTGATGAGCCGGTAATTTACGTACGATTGAATAGACGACATTCTGCAATGCGACTGGACCTGGCGTGCCTGCAGGTGGATAGGCTCCTCTTTTTACGTTTCGCGCCCAAGAAATACCCAATTACATTTTCCATACTTACCATTTCGCATGCGCACGATTACGTGTTAAAGTTAGCTAGTCAGGATCGTCAGCCAGTCTTGCTCCATTCATGATGCGCTGGAGATGGAGTCAGTCTTGCCGCCGTGGAGAATATTCGGCTAGAGCAAGGTACGATTGTCTAATGCAGAGAGGAGGAGGCGGCCTCCCTTCGTTTGCAAGTTTGGGTGTTCGAGTATGAATGAAGAAGAACCACCAATAATGTGGTGTACTAGAGGAAGGTAGGTAGTTGACACGGTAGGGTCTTTGGTCCTTCTTTGGGAGGGATAGGAGAGGAACGCTGAAATTGGGTGATGGGAAAGCTCACATGATGAGGTACTACGTACGTGTACCCATCAATTTAACCCCCGTCCTTGTCATTCACTCGTTACCATCGTCCATATGTGTCGGCCATTCTGCCATTCCAGGTTCCATCAATCGAGAATTATTCTCCCTTTGACCATATTTTTTCGCTTCCTAGACAAAATCTTTGGTCCAATCCTCCTTCCATCTTTCAAAAGACCATTGCGCCTCTCCTCTATTGCGCATACATTGCCCATCCCTCGACGATTGTCAACGGGTGATCGGATCGCCAACGTCTCATTTTGTTAAAAGCGTTTAATTTCGGCGCTTTCCTAACTCGTCAGGGAAAGTCACATTCGTCAATTCGATCCTACAACTTTTCTCCTAAACAACATTCCGCTTGTTAACGTTTTCAACATCATCGCCGAGACTTGCTCCTGGAGAGCGCATTGGCAGAGCAAAGACAAAGAATTACCCAGCAACGAGGGCTCAGCAATCTCGCATTTCGATTGGCATCTCTCCCACATTCTGATTTCGAACTGACCCGAGACCCGAACACATCACCGAAAAATAACGGCAATCCTTTCTACGGGCGCGACATCGAGTGGACGAAACGACTACAAGGCCTTTAAGGCGGTCTGGCTAAGGGCGAAACGCGAGCACAAGTTGAGAAGAAAAAAAAGCAATTGAGTAATAATGGCTTGTAAGTATCTTGCATATGCCCAATTACATCAACACCCGCCAATCCTCAAATGCCAAACCTTCATGCCCTCCATGCTGTGCCCAATACAAAACTGGCCGCCCTGCGCATGCGCAAATAGTCACCTCTCCTGCCTAGCGGGGCTGTGTACTCTCACTCTTTGCTCCAACGTTACCACTGAACTCCCAGCGGGCACTTTCGTGGCCGGCTTAACAAAGATATATCATCCTTGGTTCGCGAGTGTGGGATCACAAAATCTATGGATACAGGCCTCGATTGAGCCAGCAAGCATTCTACGCTATGAAATGAAACAATTCTAACGCAATGTCTTATCACCTAGTCAACAATTACAGGGTGAGACAGGAGGCGCATCGCGTGAGCCGCGACAGCAACTCGATCATGAACCCTTGGCGAAACAAGAGAAGCTCAACCTGGGATGTGCCCGAGTCACAACGCTACTCTCAGCCGCCGATGGCGCACGAAGGACTTGATGATGCACTGCCCATCAAACACTCAGTGACGGCACCATCACGAACATCAAACGGCTACGACAGTGCAAATGGAGAGCCCTCCTACAACCCCAAGAACATCGAGATGCAGGACATGGAGCCCACCAGCCAGATGACTGGGCTCACAGGGGACACAAATGTGGAATCGGCACAGGCTTCTGCGGGTTCCGCACATCAACGTAACGGCAGTCTTGGTCTTGTGCGCAGGAGGACAATAGGCGCCAATGATTCGCGGACCGAACTGAACGGCGCAGGACAAAAGGTGGCCGAGGAGGAAAAGAAGAAGAAGCAGAGGACTTTCTTCAAGCACCTCCAACCCAAGGAGCCGTTCACCGTGGGGAATCAAATTCGACGCACACTTCTGAACTCGTGGCTCAACGTTCTACTCGTCGCGGCGCCGATAGGTATCGCGATCAACTATGTTGAGGCGGTACCCCGCGTTGCGGTCTTCGTTGTCAATTTCATTGCCATCATTCCTCTTGCGGCAATGCTGGGTTTTGCGACGGAGGAAATTGCATTGAGAACGGGCGAAGTAATGGGAGGACTTTTGAATGCCAGTTTTGGGTAAGTATCAGCTTAAATGGGTTAGGGCGGTAGAGAACAGTGCTAACACTCCCACAGTAATGCTGTTGAGTTGATTGTGGCGGTTATTGCTTTGACGCACGACGAGATTGTCGTCGTACAGACTTCGCTCATTGGCAGTATCCTGTCCAACCTTCTTCTAGTCATGGGAATGTGCTTCTTCTGCGGTGGTCTCAACAGACAGGAACAGTATTTCAACACGACCGTTGCCCAAACAGCGGCGAGTTTGCTTGCGCTTGCCGTCGCCAGTGTCATAGTACCCACGGTCTTTGATATGGCTGCGGATACCCCGCCCGAAAAGGTGGCGCAAATTTCTCGCGGCGTCTCCATCATTCTGCTTTTCGTTTACGGTGGTTATCTTTTGTTCCAGCTAAAGACCCACTCCTCCGTCTTCGCCGAAGAGAGTCAGAAGGTCGCAGCCAAGCCTTTCAACTTCCGAGGAGGCCATGATCTCAAGGACGGCGCCATTGCCCAGGGCTTGGTAGGCCCTGCTGGTATGGTAGGAGGCCACGCGGTTCCTACGCAGGACAACAACGAGAACATCCGCCACCACCTGGACACCGCGCCCCATCAGGAGGAGGAGGAGGAGGAGGAGGGCGAGGAACCGCAGCTGCACTTCATTGTCGCCGTTGCCACCCTGGTCATCTGTACCGTGATCATCGCGTTTTGCGCCGAGTACATGGTTGACGGCATCAGTGCCATTACCGACGGAGACAAGGTTAGCAAAGAATTCGTTGGCCTGATTCTGCTGCCCATCGTCGGAAATGCCGCCGAGCACGCCACTGCTGTTACGGTGGCCATCAAAGACAAGATGGATCTGGCCATTGGTGTGGCCGTTGGTTCGAGCATGCAGGTCGCCTTGTTCGTCATCCCTCTGCTCGTTATTATCGGCTGGGGAATGGGCATCGAGGACATGTCGCTCAGCTTCGACACGTTTCAGGTGGCGGTCATGTTTGTTTCGGTGCTGCTGGTTAACTACCTCATTGCAGACGGAAAGAGCCACTGGCTCGAGGGAATGCTGCTTATCTGTCTGTATCTCATCGTGGCTGTCTGCGCTTGGTGTAAGTTTGGTGATAACTCCCCAACCTCTCTGGCGCTCTTTGATGCTAACGTGTTCTTCTCTACAGTTTACCCGAATTCATGTGAGGGCTCTAACTGCCAATAGTAAACCTAAACCACAGCCTAAAACAACTTGATGAAGATGGATACGATGCCCGATTTCGATTAGATATATATTATACGTTTGAGAAGAATGACACGTTATTCCAGTTGGAACGTCGTCCTTTTTTCTCGCTTCTTATGACACAACATTTCTTAGCTAGCACGCACCAGATTTCTATTTCAAAGAAGCAAGCAGGCAGCCCAATCACACCATCCTACCCAACGTACATATTTTAGAATAGATATCGTCAATTTTCATGATGGGGCATCGAGCCACACTAATAGACTGATGAGCATCCATCCATCAGAACGAGGGAAAGGGAAATGAGAAATACTCTATTGAATGGGATAGACAATAAGGAACATCGTGGTAAAAACGGAGAGACGAGAATCGGAGAGGGAGGGAATAGCATGAACGAAGATACGTTGCCATTTTTTATAAGAGCATATAGACCCCTTACCAAGAGCGACTTTATAACAATCAAGAAACATTCCCTCGTGGCGCAATTGGCTAGCGCGTCAGACTGTTAATCTGGAGGCTGTAAGTTCGATCCTTACCGAGGGAGGTTGAAACTTCTTTTTTTTTGCGTTATTTTTGTCTGCGAGCGACATGGATTTTGGTGATACGATGTAGTGCGGATGGGGCAGGACGTACCTAACCGTGCTGCACCTCATCGTTATTCCTTTTTCTCTTTGGACGGTTTACTCAGTCCTGCTACCTATCCTGAAACAAAAGGATAGTTACATATGTTGGCGATTTAGTGCGAGTCCACGACAGAGATACCTACGAATTGGTGTTGCGGACTGAAGCTATACGGAAGCTTTACATACATTCATACAGGCGGGTCTCTATGGTGAAAGAAGCAGTTACCACCAAGCGATACGAATTCGTCGTTGGTCTTCGATAGCGATCATCCTAGCCAGAAATAGTTGCGACTTTCAAGATGTTGTGCGACCTGACTGACAGCAAGCAAGATACAGTATCTCACGAAAGTGGAGTATCACTCATCATACTTGAATGCTCGCTATCCAAGCTCCCCAAGGTAGTGACCCGGGATGGCATCAAAGCACCTTTACAATATGTAGCGATACTTCCACTTAGTATTCTTGAAACCATGTTCCGCTGTCTGTCATGATTTATTCGATCTCCATACATGATTTTACATCTTCTCAAGTACCATCCATGACCACCAAACTGCTCAAACCCATCCTATTCCACCTTCCCCCCTTTCACCCCCCTCTTACCACCTCCCACGCTCCCCCTCAGTGCTCACTAGCACCTGCATCTCCGCCAGCACCACCGCCAATGTTCCCAACACCACCAGCATCAGAACTACTACCAGCAGCTCCCGCTCCCGCAGCTCCTGCCGCTGCCGCCGCCGCTTGAGCAGCTGCAGCTGCAGCTGACGCACCTCCCCCAAACCCCAAACCAATCCTACTACCCATAACCCCTTCCTGCACGCTCGCTCTCCTCATCATCGTCGAGTGTGAGGGGTGGCCCGCAGACGCAGCCGACGCAGCCGATAACAAGCTCGGACTTCCCACTCGTACAGGACTGATTCCCAGTCCAGTCCCGCTACCTACCAGCTGCAAGTCACTAAGATTGCTCAGGCCGGTGCCGCCTATTGCTGCTAGCACGCCCGGAGGAAGGCCGAGGGTGGGAATGTTCGTGTCGGGAACGGTGTGACCCGTGCTGGTAGTATTTTGACCGGGGCCGAGGTGAGGAGTAGCGAAGGCGAGGGTTGAGTCCTTCGTCGCTGTGGTCGACGGGATCTTCACGGGCGCGAGGCCGGGAGTGGTGTTGGGTGCGGGCGGGTGCGCTTCGCGCTCGAGCAGTTCGCGGTAAAAGGCCTCGAGGGCGGAGCGGTCGCGGCAGAAGGATTCGAGCTCGTCTTTGATGACCTCAGGGTCTTGAATCACGGGCGTTACGGGGACGGTGACAGTGGATCGGTTGAGGGGTTGGCCTGTGGTGCCGAACCCGTTGGTTGATGGGGGACCGCTGGCCATGGGCCCGATGAGGTGCGGCCGAAGCGCGGGGGAGAGGAAGGCTGTTGTTGGTTTGACGAGCGGGGAGGAGACTGCGTTTGGCTGGTCTGGGTGAGCGTTTGGTCCGTAGAGACCAGGTGTTGAGATGCGGCCTGGACCGGGACCGAGTCCGAGGTTGTCGCCCCCGGCACCGGATCCGCCTCCCTTCTGCTGCATTTCCTTCTCACGCTGGGCAGCTGTGCGGTTGCTATAGAGACGGTTGGCTAAGATCAGGATGTCGCCTTCGTCGGTGATCTCAGCAATGAGAGTACCGGAGCGGTGGATGAACTGCGTGTATTTAAAGTCCGGCTTGCCCCATGAGTACGACACGTCGACGGTATAGGGGAAGCTGGACGCTGGCTCCATGTCGAGAACAAAGTCAAACTTCCTCAGGAGAGCCCTCTGATAGAAGTGCCGCCCTGGCTGTGCTTGCGGAGTAAACGAATTGGGATCAAAGTAGGTGATGGGCTGTTGGTTTGGTGGCTGGACAGCCAGCTTGATCATGTACGGTCGGCGGAACGGGTTAATTTCCGTTATATCACAAGCTTCGTTGATAGGAACCTCAACGAGCCGGAGCCCGTACAAGGCTGCCTCGCGAGCCCATGCCTCAATAGCGTCTTCGATCAACTTGGCCGTTACGTTCATCCAGTCGATCCGGATATGGTAACAATTGTCGGGGTTGTGAAGTCTGTCGTAATGCAAATCGACCACCTCGGGCCGATAAGAGCGTTTTCGATGGTCAACATCGTATTTCATGACCTTACTCAGAACCACCCTGGGCTTCTTGCCACTCGCCATCATAGCTGCCGTTGGGGTCACCGTTCCAGAGGTGGGAGAACTGTCTTCGTGGATAGATGTTGGTCTTGACATCGACACATTGGACCGTGGTGAATCCCGTACTTCCGAATGCGGTGTTGATGGGACAGACACTGGAACCCGCCTTGTGTTAAACCAGCCTGGAGGGTTGGGTTTCGCGTAGTCGCTGCTGATCTGGTAGAAGTACTGGCCATCTCTGAAAGGATGTCGCCTCTCAACGTGCACGAAGAGGCCACCGCCATCCTTCCTTCCATCTTTGCTTTCATCCTTCGACTTATCATCTGAAGTGACCATGAGACGGTTACCAAGCTCTTCGGCTTCCTCTCTGTCTTCCAAGTCTTCGAAGTTCTCCAGGAGCCAAGTGGTCATGTCAGAGCCGATGAAGCAGTTGTAATGGAGGCGCAAATGCCAGCGCCGGTTTTGCATTCGAATGCCTCCATTTTCCACGGGCTGCTGGATAGCCTCTGCCAATGCTGCCAGGCTGAAGTTCTTCTTCGAAAATTGCTCTCTGCTTGTGACCAGCTGACCCTTTCTGTGCCCGCCTTCCAGGCCCTCCAACAACGGGAGGGTTTCCAGCTCGGCCGCAATCACTACGGATGGATCTTCTGTTTTGTAAACGATATCAAGGGGATTCATGTCCTTTTTGCGGCGCGATGCTTGAAAGCTCCGTTCGCTCGCCGGGATATACCTGTGCTTCTGCCACATCTGCGCGAGCTTCCGAATGCCTTCAATGCGGATCTCTTCTTCACTGTCCCCATACTGCGTCTTGGGGAAAAACGAGTGTCTAGCTGTCATTGGTATCAGGACGAACCTAGCGCGCCAGAACCTCAAATGTTCGGACAACTCGTCATTATGCCCTGCAACAAAGGCATCGACGTAATTCCAGTTCCGATCAGGCGTTGGGGCCACCATGTCAAAAGAACGGGTTTTGTAACCGTGGTCAAGTAGAGTTCGTATCGCCGGTTTGTACAAGTAACGGTCATCGTACAGTCCCGGAGAGGCGATCGGCTTCCGGACAAAGATATTAACTTCAATTTCGGTGCCATTCACACACGACAGTTGGTGGATCGTGTTGCCGACCGACATGAAGATGCTTGTACCATCCTCTGCTGTGTGGTCGCGGGAGAATATGTCGGTAACCTTGAGTTGCTTCTGGCCAAAGGCTTTGGCAACAGCTGGGCCTACAACGACCTGGAATCCTTGGCAGAATCTGAGACTGATCATTTCGCGCAGCATCTCGTCGCGTGACTTGGGTTCCTCGGCCAACTCATCATCAGCATTTTGCGAGACATTATACGGTTGACGGTGGTACTCTGACTCGAACTGTGCCTTGGTAGGGAAGTATTCTGTGGTAAGTGGAACGGCAGCGGGGGAGCACAAAGACTTCCATTTCATCACCCGTGTCTCGTTCGGCCTAGGAAATACATGTTGCCAACGACTGTACAACGTGGCAATATCGACCTTGTTGCTATCAGGGTTTGACGGGTTGACCAACGTCAGCCAAGGTGACAGCGCGGTTGTCGGCGATAAAGTTGACGGTAATTCCGGTACCGCTCCGGCCAAAAGCTTGTTATTGTAAACCTTCTTCGCATCCTCAGCCCTGATTGCATCTGAATAGAAGAGATCACGATTATCAGGAACATAATCGGCCCGTAGGGTTGAGGCAAGCATCGAACCTGATAGCATGTTGGCTGCAGGGTCAGTAGGAATCTGTTGCGACTTGATTGGCATCGGCCGGCTTGGAGTACCCTCGAAGTACTGATGGCTGGGCGCGAATGAGCCTGGTGTAGCGCCCCAAGGGGAGAAAACGGGAGTTCCACTCGCAAACATCTGGGGCGACATTGACCGGTTGATTGCTGCTTTGGCTGGAGTTGCAACAGTGCCCGCGTTCATCAAAGCCCTTGAAGATGCCAATGATCTATCAGCATTCACACTTTCAATGCTAAGTTCTGCCGTCGCAGCTTTGGGTGCGGCAATGCGAAAACCGGAGCTGCCAAGGCTGATCTGCTTCATGAACTTTGGAACTTTTGGAGTGATTGTAGGTGAACGCTTGGAGTTGAGTTTGTCGAAGTCGACCGTCTTACGGTTACGCGATTCAGGTTTGTCGGCGTTGAAGCGCTGACTGGATCTATGCCCAGTCATAGTCATTTGTGAGGCACTCGTAGACGGCCTACGCTCAGTGTATGACGTCCCGAGAAGACTCGCGTCATCAGCATGATGTCGCCTGACGGAATCATCGTACTCCCGAATATGTCTCGGAGGCGCCAATGTGCGGCGCAATGACGGCTGGCGCGCTCTCGAGTCGTCGTAGTCCTGCAATTGCTTCCAGAGTGACTTCTCCCCCAACTTTGCGTGCTTATCCGGGGCGAATTTCTGGAACCCGTACACATGATCAAAGAGTGTTTCTGGGATGCGCAAGTTCTGTATGAAGACGTTGCCATCTTGATCGATAAACGGTTTCGGTACGTTGTTTGCCTGTAATGCCTTATGAGGAAAATAAGGATCCAGATGCAACGGCTTGGTTTCAATCTCATTGGTTTCCATGACGCTGCGCATTTGCAAGTCATACATGCGACATCTTATCAAGAAGTCGTCCCCTGACCGTGTTTTTGACACATCAGAGACCGATAGAGCAATGCCATGGTATGACAGGGCTTCCTCGGACTCGCCTGTCCAGTAAGAAACATGTAGCCATTGCGGCAAAGCATAATTCCATTCATCTTGAGCCAAGCCAGAGCCAGCATAATCACCATGAAGAGTGATGTCGGTGCCTCTGCTTGGGGAATATGACCCCGCCATGCTGTTAAAGCTCCCAATCGTCGGCGCTGTTTGTTTAGGAGTACTGGAAAGACTCGGGGCTGTTTTTGCCTTGTGATGATGTGTCGGTTCTGTCGAGTACTCAGGGTTGCGGTACCGAAACAAGGGCACGGAGTGGAGAGGAGCCTTGGGTATGCATATAAGATCAATACCAATCCCATTTCCAACCAAGGCTTCGGTGGTACGGCGCAGTGCGTCGTACTCGACTTCGAAAATCCCCGGACTAGGGCTTATGACGACAACAGAAATGCCGGTTCGCATCAAATCACGATCTATGTAATCGTGCGCAAACAGCGAGGTTGCCATGTTGATCGCCTCTAGGAAATTGCCATAAATGGCTCGTGACGCCTCAGCCGTTATCCTGTTCAAGGCTGCTTGCTGGTCGGCTGGGTCGTCTGAAGAAGAAAAGGAGTGCATAGCCTTCTGATGGAAGGTGCTAATATCCCTTCGAAAGTAGTTAAACTCGCGCTTCAACTGGTAGAGGATCTTGGTCCACTCGCCGCTGCCCATTTCGCTCACAACAACGCGGTAGAAGTCCTTGTAAGGGCGACGATCGCCAGACGACTGGACACCAGTGTAGTAGTCATTTTGGACGTCCGGGTTGCCCAACTCGGTGGATATGCCTGTGTCATACTCAACTCGAGCAAAGAGAACAATACTGACAAGGTGCCTGACTTTAAGTGACGCCCATTTCTTGAACAGGGCTGGCAAAAAACCGTTCACAACCTTGTTGAACATGATCTCACCAGAGCCATCTGAATCAAAGTCCCACATTTCGCGCGCCATCTGGATGAAAAGCACGTACCGAGCAGACTCGCTTCGGAAGATGGGTTTTGTATTATGGCCAAAGAATGCGGATGGCACCTTACGGCCCTCAACATAGACAGCGGTAACCTGAGCCTTGAGAGTGCCCATGAACAGAACCATTTGGCCCTTGTAGACAGTCTTCTCTGAAAGCTCACGAACAGCCAACTGCCACATGTCGGAGCGCGACATGTACTGGTCTCTGAAGCAAAGCTCGACATGCGAGGCCTCGATGGCTGGGTTATGATGATCAATCTATGTAATTTAGTAGGGATCCTACGCGGCTACAAGTGAGGAGTGGGGGCGTACTGGGGTCAGGGTAACCTGCGAACCCTTCTTCATGCCGAAGACATCAGCAATGTGCTTTGCGACGTAGACTTCAACACTCGGGTAGCGGGCTTTGAGTTCCTTGGGCATGTCCTTGACGACAAAGATGTAACGCTGTTGACTTTCTGCAGCCTCTTTTGTGCGGTCCGGTGGAGGCTGTTTATGAGGATGATGATGATGATGGTGGTGGTGGTGGTGATGGTGATGAGAACCTTGCGCTTGCTTCTCCGCATCAGGTCGGAAGACGTCGATAGCCATGAGGCTGCCTGGGGTTGCCTCATCACCTATGAGATCAAGATTAAGCAAGACTTCATCGCGAGCAAAGGACTCGTTGACGGTAACGGTCCACCTCCTTTCGATACGCGAACGCCTTGAGGATGAAGAGGGCCGGTCACGGATGGTCGAGTTACTAGAGACAGTGTCCGGGGACCGGGGCATATCCGGGATGCGCTCCAGGCTGTTTCTGCTGAACTGCCGGAGGTGCGACGACCAGTTGGGGGGCCTGACCTGTCCCGGCACCCCCGAAGAGAAATTGCGCGACGCCATCAATGCCGTCTGACAGTAATCATCGGCTTGGTTCCATGCGTTGATGTCAGATGCTCAGGCGAGATGATTGGGAGGTCGATAGCACGCCCTATTCCTAGCTCGCTGTCGGTGGTTGCGATCTCGAGGCCACCATGCCTACGAGACACATTCGAGAGGATCAAGAAAGAATATGTAAGACAAATATTGCCGAAGGTGTACGAACTTTATTTCATCGTCTACATACATGCATTGGTTGGCACGATGTCGCCTTCAAAGACGAAGTCTGGTAGGAGTTGAAACGCAACCTGAGAGACAGACGACGTCCGCACAGGAGCTCGGACCATCTGTGCTAGCTGCAGGTACGGTCAGCTGTAGAGCCCTGTAGAGGTAGGTACCTGCAGTGTACTGGTACTCTGACAGTTGGGATGCGGCAGAATTCAGTGTGCCCTCATTCACCGCCCTACAATGCCGAACGGCACGTTGGAGGCGCACGACGGGAGCTATATCATACCTACATATGACATTGGAGGACTTCCAGCCTCCTCCCTCTTCACCTATGATTCTACAAATCCAACTTCCCTCACCATCCTCCTCCCGTCCGTTTCGGACCGCGACGGCCAATGTAAAGATTCTTATACAATGGTTAACCCAAGCGTCAAGCCACCTGCCCGCCAAAGTTACACGGCTGTCTGATGGTGGGAATTCTTCGTGCATCCGTCTGAAAGTCGTGAGGTGGCAGCGCCGCCGCCGTGCTCCGTAGCCTAGGCCCGTACAACATCAATGACCAGCCTCCAGCTGTTTGTCAGAGCCTCGTTGTCTCCCCTAAAAGACCTCTCTGAGATTATTCCGGTCTCAAAGCACGCATCTTGCCCATGCTCTGCTGCCATCGGCCTTCTCATCAAGCGGTTCAAGTTAGAATAGTGGTCACCTATCACGACATCTCTTGCAGAGGGTGCGCGCTTCCTACATGCCAGTAATGGGGGAGGAATCGTGGACAATTTTTCTGCAAGGCGATAGAACTGGATTTGGTTCAGCTTACCCAGTCATAAAGCCATCAAGACACAAACTGCAAGTCGTTCACAGCATCAACTAGGTATACCTGGGAGTCATTGGTTCAAAGCTCTATACCGTACCTTGCCAACGGTGTGAACTCTCATTGGGACCAGTGTCGACTTTGTTCGCTCTTGACGTCGAAGAGGGTACACTGTCCAACGTGCCATTGTCATCCACCTTGATCTCTTGGTTGCTGGTCTATCACCAACGAAATGCTGCTCGACTTGATCATTGAGAACACCATCGCCAGCCTGTCCAATGGCCGCTTTACGTCGATGAATACTGAGCGGCTTCCTACTTCCAAAGACCCTCCGGAAGTTCCGGGAGAGGACCTTTATGGCTCACGCTTCACGTGCAAGTCCGTCTGTGTTGCACCTGTTGTACCCAACTTGGCTAGAATGTACTTGCTTCCTTAAATCGAGCTGACCCGGGAAGGCGGGACGGTGCAAAAGCTCCTCTCTGGATCTCAACTCGATCGCAATAGTCTTAGCATCGACATTATATCTGGTATTTTCGAGTCAGTTTCCAGGTAATCCACGTAAACACCTATAACTGGTTTCCGACCGACCTCGACGTCGTCCTCCACTTGCTCACCAAGCAATGGCACCCAAAATTGGACAGAAGCAGAGGCTAGCCGCAACAATCGCCATATCCTCTGCCTTTTTTGTATCAGAACTTGCTGGTCTGTTCGCGTTTATTTACTTCTGTTGCAACTTTGATTTTTCGTTTTGCTTTGTCCAAGTTTTCTTTTGATCGAAATGACAAGGGAACATGTTGCTGACAACAACATCACAGTTGCTTTCAAGACAGGAAGCTTGGCTCTCACTGCAGACGCATTTCACTATGTACTTCTCTAATGCGTACCCTGTGACCATCCTAGCCCATGCTAACAGTTTGCCGGCCAGTTGAACGACCTGATTAGTTTTGCTGTCACCTTAACCGCCATTATTGCAAGTAGTCTTTTTCATTCTTTCCCATGAGACTCATCCTCTTGCAAATCTGTGTATCATCTAACCCGGTTCAGGCACTGACACTTTCCTAGAAGACCGAAGGGACCGGCACACCTGTAGGGTTCTCCTTTGGATGGCAGCGCGCCCGCCTTCTTGGCGCCTTCTTCAATGGCGTCTTCTTACTTGCCCTCGGGACGAGCATCTTCCTCCAATCGATTGAACGGTTCATCACCGTTGAAAGAGTGGAGGACCCAAAATTGATGCTGATTATGGGATGTGTGGGATTCACACTCAACATTATCACAATCACATTTCTGCATGGTAGGTTGATCGTGAATTTATGAGCCAGAAGACATAGATCTGACACTTCATTCGCAGAGCCACACGACCATATTAGTCACGGTCATTCTCTAGGGCATTCGCATGAACATGACAATGAAGTAGCTTTTAACTTTGACACATGTTGTCGGGCGGGTGGAGATACAGAGTCTGTAAGGTCAACTCAAGGTCCCCGATACATACTTGAGACGGACACTAATCAGTTGTGCTGGACAAAAGCCTTTCCACCATCACTTTCAGCATCGACATTCCTCTCTTCCTGATATCCAGCAGCCTCAACGACGCGATCTGGGCATGCTCGCCGCGCTCATTCACGCCATGGGCGATGCGATCAACAATCTTGGGGTCATCATGGCCGCACTGCTGATCTGGCTACTCAAGTCCGATGCTCGCTTTTATGCTGATCCCGGTGTTGGTGTGGGTATTGCTATCATGATCGTACTGTCGTCTGTGCCCCTGATCAAGAACAGCGGCGAGATCCTTCTCGAAAGTGCTCCGAAGGGAGTAAGAACCGATGATATCAAGCACGACATTGAGAAGGTATGTCAAATCCAAACGATGATAAGAACAGCAACTGACTTTTCCTTCACGGATCAGGTTCCAGGAGTCGATTCGATCCACGAGCTGCACGTCTGGAGACTCGATCAGAACAAGGCCATCGCCTCGGTCCACGTCGTTCTCACAGAAGATGGTATCGTGAATTTTATGGACAAAGCGAGGACCATCGGTGAGTGTCTTCACGCCTACGGGATCCATTCGGCCACTGTCCAACCCGAACTTCCCCCCGGATACGAAGAATACGAGCTTGTTCCAGCCAGTAAGGCATCCGTAACGATAGCTATAGCCTTACCGGATGGAGGAGACGGTCTTGTGGACGAGAGTGAACCAATTACGACAACGCCTTGTGGCACTACAAGCGCATCTTCGTCAATCACCACCACCAGTATCTCACTGGCAAAGAGAAGACAGGCTAGCACGGCGACGATTTGTCATCTGGTGTGCGGAAGAGGATCCTGTGCTGGCCTTGCGTGTTGTCGGCCTGTTGCCCCTAATGCCCAGTGAGTTAAGTATTGTCAAAGTGTTACTTTTTCGTAGCGCTATATCACACCATCCCGGTCGTTGGATCATGATCGAATTCACAACACCACCTCTATTTTCTCGATGTACATATTCCTGTACACGCCTTATTCCCTAGCCCTTTTCTGTATCAATTTTGTATATGGTCGTTATTGGGCATGCACCCAGGCCCCGATGAATCGGATCCGAGCCTTCTTTTTTGTTGCCTAGCCCATACTAAGAGATCTGGCTTCAAATTTTCTGTTCCCAGCTCATTGGTTGGAGTGGCCCAGTCCTTTTGTCTTCCGGCGTAGCAAGAAATAATCATTTGTATCTCCCTCTTCGATTCACGAACATCATATAAACCCCTTTGCCCTATCTACATAATTTCCTGATTCCGGCAGGCATCATGTTGAAGTGATGGCACCTCTTATGAATTTAGAATGTAGCAGGTTCATGGACCTGAGTCCGCACAATGCAATGCTAGTGTGGCGTTACCACTTTCGCTTCCCTTCGTGTGCTTGGTAGTCGCGATGCCGGCCGGAACACGGCATTACTAGACAGACATTGGTTTTGTGAGGTAAGCCGCCGCTATATCTATAGTTGTTTGCCTTCGCTTAGGTGGTGAGGGCGGGAGCTTCATGAATTACCTAAGAATCAAATTCAGGGATCCTTTATTTTCATCACGTCCAACTCGTACATCCAGTAAGGTTTTGATTTTGATTCACGACGGACGGACTATACGCCATCCGAAGCAAACACTGAGGTTCTGTTCATAGATACAATAATGGTGTGGTAAGTGTAGCTTGCCAGCCTGCCTCTTCCTGTTTGCAACGGCACACATGCGCAAGCAAGCAAGCAAGCAAGCAAGCCACAATCCACCATATAAACGTATAGTAAGTCTAGGTGATGAACGTGATTGTAGATGATTCCACTTGTCGGGATAGGGACTTGAGAAAGTTAGCAATTCATCCTACCACGAAAAATCATCTTGGACGCTTCAGAACATTCGTCTTGTAGGTAACGCGCATCGATATACTGGTATTAAGTATATGCCCAGATAGAGCTCCCTTACCGTGTATATTCGCGAATTTGAGATTAGGGACAGGCAGGCACAACGAAGGGTTCAAAGTGTAAAAGAGCATCAATATATGCCCAGTGTGCTGTGTGGGTGTGTGCGGGTTGACCAACACCTTTAACCCCGTCTTTTCTCGTCTCGGTTTCCCGAGTCTACGTACGGTAGCCGTAGTCTATGTGCGAAGTAGGCATTTACTGGGTCTCGCATCTAATATGCCGTTGTCTGCACATGTTCTGCGTGTCGATCTGTACGATATGTACCGTAGAAACTCGGTAAACTGGCAAACCTCTAATATAGCAAAAAGAGGTTTTTGGGGCATAATACAGGCAGATCTGTAACGCTCAAATCCGAGCCTGTGCATTGAAATGCACGCAAGTTAAGGCGGTGGGCAATATTTCTGGGCGGAGGTCTGTAAACTGGCCTTCTTTTACTATGCTTTTTCATAGGGGGATTTCCCCTATTTTGCTGGGGAATCTGTGCCCCAGTTTTCCATCCCTATCATACTACTATAGCGCCCTAGAAGGTTCTACTTAGTAATATCGATGTCGTCTATAAGTAAATAATAATAATCCCTAGTATTAAATTTCTCTAACTCTCTTTAGACGTTATAAACGATTTTACTAACGCTTAATAATTCGTTAAGCGTATTAAATACTTCGTTATTCTTCGAATACTATTATCCCCTAATATTAGGGAAGGTCTAACCCTAATAGACTTCTAGAAGGTAACCTACTTTAGCTGGGTTTGTAATAGAAGTTGTTACTATATTGAGAAAGATATTAGGGCTAGTATTGAGGTTTTTTATTATTTAATTAAATTAGGTAAATACTAGTATAAATAGGATAGCCGCCTTAATGTAGCCCGCTAGTAGTAGGAGGGTAAAGCTACTGCTTATTAGTATCTTAATAGCGGCGAATTTACTAAAACCCAATTTATTAATAGTAATGAGGGTGGTAATAGTAATAATGAAGGTTAATTATTATTAATTAGATTAAGTGGATTATTATTACTATAATTTATATACCTTTAATCGTACTATGAGGTCTAGTTTATTACCCTTCTTTAATAACCCTCTATCGTATAATATATTTCGTAATACACTGCAAATATAATAACTATATCGAACTATCGCCACTTCCCGTACTCTCTACTTCCTTTCCTCTACTTCCTTATTATTAAAATTAAAATATAAACCTTCGTTGTCTTTATCCTCTAGGATAATTTCAAACTAGCCTAATTCATCGCTAATTATATTATTTATTCGCTCCTAATTATCCTAAATTAAGGTATCTCTATCGATCTCTTTAATATTAATTAAATAATTTTCTAATCTGTTTAGAAGGATGGATATACTATTATTTTTGAATACTTTAATAATAATACCCTTTTTATCGGTCTATAATCTCTTGTAGCAACGGAAGACGGCGTAAATAACTAGAACCCTCTTATCGGAAATAGTTTATCTTTTGCCCGGATTATCGATGTACTATTACTCTTATATTTACTTAGTTTCGTCCCTTATTATCTTTTTAAATAACGAGTTGATTACTATATTTAACGGTTATAATAGATTCGTAAGATTATTAGGAATTATAGCCGTTACTACCTTATTGTAAGGCGCCGCTTTATTAAGCTTATAAATTTAGTCTTTAACTTTTTAGGAGTTGTAAGATAGGTATATATCTATTACTAATAATACGTCTTACTTTAGATCCTTTATAATTAATTGAAACTCTTCTTTTAACTACGTACAAAAAAAATACTCGTTCTAATAAATACTATTGTTGAATTGAACTGATATATCCTTAGTGTAAAAATAGCCTTCTTTATTGCGAACCTTCCCCTCTCTATAAAATATTATTGTTAATTTTAATCGCTAACCGCTATTAATAAAGATATAAAGAATTAAAGAATACTATCGTTTATTCTAACCGTTATAGTCGGTTTTGCCAATTACGGTTTTAACGCTTTTGAAATTGTATGTACTATTATTAAGATATTCGAACGATAAAGGGATTTTATTAAGGTTAAATATATAAGAGGGAGGGAACTGTGTACGAGTGTAGGATATAGTTGGTTAATTATTATATTTAATAAATCTAATTAGTTAATTTATTGCCCTTAATTAAATACTATTATTTAAATACTTAATTTACCGAAGAAAATTATTAACTTTTAAATATAGTTGATACAGGACATGTACGATAGATAGATAGATGGCATGCCCGCCTGCCCTAGAAGGTCCACCTTCTAGAACCTTCTGGCAGGCACCGGGCCGCCTTGCCGGCCGATAAAGCTTCTTACAACCTTTGTCGACCGCCTTTGTAAGGCGACTATTTACGGGAAGAAAGGTAGTGCCTTCTGGAAGCCTTGTAGCTACCTACTTAACTAGGCTGTAAGACCCTCTCTAGCGGATCTGCTTCTTTCCTTCAGTATAATACTTTTTACTTAGAATACTAATATAAGGTCTTCTCTAGGAATCCTAAACTTCCGCAATAAATAGTAGTTGCAACTTTACGGTTAAACTAACTACCTAAGATGTTTCGACGTCACAATTAACTGGCTACCCACATTACGATTGACTAATAGTCTTACCACTACGTATATATATACCCAATACCCCTCTAATATTATTTAATTGAATTGTAGTAGGCTAAACACGGAATAAGAGTATTATTAGCTTTTTAATACTATTTAGTTGAATTATAGTAGATTAAATATAGAACGCAGTTAAACCCCTTTTTAAGAATTATTTAGTTGAATTGTAGTAGGTTAAATAAAGAACGAGAAGGATTCTATTAAGTACTTTAAAAGTATATTAAATACTATCTAGCTAAATTGTAGTAGGCTAAATACGGAATAATATATTGTAAAATATTTAACCCCCTTTACTCTCTTACTAAGAGGCAATATCCTTTACCGGACAATTCGCTTAACTCTATTATACTCCCTATTACTAAATTGTTACTACCCTTATTCCTCCTTACTTCGACGAAAACTAACTTGCTAGAAGAGTAGTAATATATTTATACCACCTAAATCCGGAATTACAATCCAATACTAAAAGTTTCCTCCGCTTTTAAAACGTAGTAGGATAACGGTATCCCCGTCCTTTATAATTAAACTTAATATATTATAAATAAATATTACTATAAAACTAAAATAATTAACTCTCCGGATACTAATTTTTCTAAGTACCCTCCCGAAGATAAATAACCTCCGCCGCCGCCTCCCGAAACGTAACCTCCCGAAAGACTCCCCAATAAGCCCCCACCCAAACCTAATATACTTTTAGAACCTAATAAAGAATTAGAATACAAAGAATTACCGTCCAAACTACCTCCGAAAATCAAACCCTAATAGCAACCCAATATACGAACTATCTTAAAGTTCTAAGTAGGAGGAGCCGTAGACCCTAAATAGGAGGACGAACTAGAGGAAAGATATAGAAACTAAGGAAGGGAATTAAAAATAATAAATTTACTAAGTAAGGAACTATTAAAATTAAAAATATAGCCGGTGAATTATAGGAATAATAAACTATCTATCCTTTATATTAGGGAGTATATTAAATATTTGCAATAGGAATTAACGTAATAGTATATACTTAAATTCAACTTTAATAAGCAAATGGACGGAATTTTTAGGGTATGTAAGAAGGCCAGCGACGATATAACCCAATAAATAGATAAATTGTACAAATAATTAAATAAAATAAATTAATATATTACCAACCTATAGTAAAAGATAATTAATAATAATATTGCTATAAGAAATGATTATATAAACGTAAATAAAGAAGTATTAAGAAAATTAGAGAATTTTAAATAGATAATCGAAGGATTATTGAGGAATATAGACAATAGGTAGGATCCTCCCTAAGGAAATATATAATTAAAAGGACTAATAAGAACTTCCCTTAAGCGATTTTAAGTATTTAATAATTTAGGGTAAAAGTATTAAAAGAGAAATATTAATACTAATAATAATAATATAACGGTAATACGGGAAGCATCGCATGTATAATTAGATTCAATTGACTAGAGTAGACTGGGCATAACTACTATCATACCCATTACTATCAAAGGCTCTAGCAGGCCCAGACACGTGCCCGCTCACGTACCTAACTGTCCGGTCGTATAAACCCGCCTTGTAAAGTAGGCTAGCGATAAGATAAGGGAATTCCTATAAAGGGATTCCCGCGTAGGGCGGCCTTCGGCCACGCCTTTCTTCCTCTAACATCTTCTTCTTCTTTAATATTACAATATATACTAGTATTATAATATTTAAAAACACCCATATTACCCTATCAAATAGTAGCTGCAACTCAACGATTGCAATAACCCATCGCAAATAATATACTCCTCGCACCCATCTTCTAATAAGTTCGTTAACCTCTATTATTACGAACTTACCAATCTAATCGCAAAATCGTCTATTACAAGACGCCGACCCCGCGATCACCTTCAAACTCTCGATTACTTATTATAAAGATAGCATTAGGCGCTTCCCCTAAGTTTACGATTATTCATCGTAAAAATAACATTGCGCGCTTCCTATACTACAACCTCTTACTCGCGTCGATTCGTATCGAACGAGTATGTTAGAACCCCCGCACCACCCCAATCCGAATTTCTATTTTAAACTTCAATACAAAGGGTAACCCGCGATCATCTTATTAAAAGATAGCTATCGCTTTCTCTCTCCCACTAATCCTATTAATCGTTCGTTATAATAATAGTATTAATAAAAGTCGGCCTCCTATTTACTCCCCTTACTATTACCCTAATCTTTTTACTCTCCAATACTATAATCGTAGGTAGGCGAACTTACACTAACCTTTTTAACAACCTTCACTTTAAACCTTATAGTTAATAAAGACCCCCCGGAGTAAATAATTTTATATTATTCGCTTCGTAAACTATCCGCGCCCTTAACTTATAATATTAACTGCTTAAGTAGTTAATCTTCAATTTTACTTCAATTTCGCAATAACTCCGCCCTAGCGCGCAATATTACTTAAATCCAAACTAGTCTATTAAATACTACCGGTCCTTCTTCTACTACAAATTAATCTAAGCTAGGTATTATCAGTAACGTTATCTCTTCTATTACCGGCGCCTTATTACTTAGTAAATTATAATAATCTTTAGTAATCGACCCGCCGGAAAACTTCATGCCGTATTAAACCTCTCCTAAAAAACATAAATTATAACGGGATAATTGCAATACAATAACCGCTGGACGGGAAGATAAGTCTAACAACGATAATAGTTCCTATAGAGGCATCCCCAACCGCATTTCCAATAAGAAACTCTAGAAGCGTCTAAACAATACCAATGCTATAACTAAGGACATCGACCACAATATAAAGTAGTTTAAAGATAAAATATATAAGTAATTTACAATTTATACTAAAGACGCCCGTACTTAGGGTCATTGTATTAACAAATTTACTATTATTATAACCGGATTTGAATTTAATATTTTAACTAATTATAAAGAGGTTATAAAAGTAATCGCTTTACTAACTATTAATAAAACCTCTAACTTTACCCCGCTCGATAAAGGTAAAGGCAAAGAAATATTAGGATATTTCCCTAATACTTTATCGGATAAATCGAATATTACTATAGTTTATTATTCTACTAATTAACTTAATTAGTATCGCTCTTCTATTAAATTAATTACTAACGATTTTACTAATAACGGAGATCCTAAAATTATTAAAATATTACCCCACATACGTACTAACCCTAAAGTCCGTAAGTTTACCTCCGTGCCTATACCCCGTAGCTCCGCTACGTATAACGGCAACCCTTTAGTTCGCCTCCGCACACATCCTCATAATAATCCTCGTCTTACCAAGCCCCTCAACGAAGAAGAGTTTAATACCGATAATTTTATAGACTAAATTAATAGTTTATACGACCGAGATAATAGTTTTCGTTGAATAATAAAAAAACAAACCGTAATATACGAAAAATATATTAAATAAATCCGCGATCTATACGCGAGAAATACTTATGCTGCAGCTTATTTCTATTTATCCCGCAACGAAGCTAATAAGGCTACTTTAGAATATACTACCCGGAATATATTTAACTGAATCGATAATATCTTTTCGACTAAGAAGGTTAAAATAGCGATCCCTAATATTAATAAGGTTAATATAACTATTATAATCCCTAATAAGGCTAAAGGCGGAGGTAGTCCTTCTAATACCCCTATCACTCGTATAATTGTAACCGCTCTAGGTAATCTAAATAATAACGATGATAATACCAACGAAGGAAATAATAATAAGGACAATCGTAATATCCCTTTTAAACATTTTAATATCTATAACCCTCACCGCGTCCTTACTACCCGCTAAATCTATAACGACCCGGATAATAAACCTAAATTCAAATGTAATAATATTAGAACCTTTAACCCCTTTACCGATAACCCTAATAATATAGGTATAACCGAGAACGGCAATAGTATTATTTATATAAACGCTACTATATTTATTAATTGTTTTAATACCCTTTTGGAAAATAATTATTCTAATTCTACTAAGAAGTAGCTTATTCGTATATAACTAACCTTCCTGTAGGGAGCTATTTATATATAGTAGTATAATTAATTAGACCCCGCTAGAAGGTAGTACTTTTGTAAATCCCTAGGCGATCTAACTATAACTCTAATTAAGAGGTTTACCCCCGACTTAGTAACTACAATTAGAAAATTCAATAAAGGCAGACTATCGCTATACGACATTTATAAGGACGAAAACACTGTATTAATATATATTTTAAAGTAGTTCCGCCTCGGCCGAGCTATAAGTATCCTTTCCAAAAGTAATAATAACTAATATAGTATAATAGTTCAAATCTGGAATAGTATAAGTATTAATATTAAAATAGTACTTTACGCCCCCCCTTCCTTTAATTAAATTGAAGATTACCTCGAAGATATCGAGAAAATTAAAGCCGTACTATTTGCCGTCGTAAGGAATAAGTACGCCACTTGTAACAACCGATAGGGCTGTTCTAATAGGAGCTCCGAATAGCTACCTAATTATAACTGTAATCGCGAGCGCTATTGCAGCCGCGACCGCGGAGGTGACTGTAACTATAGCCGCGACCGCGATAATAACCGGAACCGCAATCGCGAACCTACCAATAATTATAACCGTAACTGGGCTGATAGTTGCAATTACGACTAACCTAGCCGCTATAATACTAACCGTACTAGAGAGCGTACCCTAGAGTGCAATAGAAGTTACGACCGTACCTATAATGCCGGCGGCACTTGTACCAATTATATTTAAAACGGCAATTCGGATTCGGATTTCGCTAATTTTACGAACAATTTAGAAGATTATAGCTCGGATACTTCGGTTTACTATATATATAATAGTTAATTAATTTATTCCAAGTGTTTAAGAGAGTTCAATTCGGTAACTAAGAAATAACAATATGTAAATAAATATTATACTATTACTAGTACTAATATTAATAGAATCCCTATTACTATCCCTAACCTAGACTTCTATAAATATTGGAATTATAAGTAAGATTTCCCCTCTCGAAATTAATTATTCGAATATATCGACCTCTACAAAGCCGAGACCCCCGAAGAAGAAACGGTATATTTTATTACTATCCTCCCTATCTAAAATACCGTCCCGCAAACCGATAAACATTCCTAGTAGGGACCTTTATTAGAATTTACGTACCTTCGTATACTTATATAAACTACCCCTAATGTAAACTTGGTAGAAATTTATATAGACCTAAGTGTGGGTAAAATAATTATCGGCTGTATTTTCCTTAATACCTTAAACTATAAAATATCTACCGAATTTTCTATTAGGATTAAGAAAATAAGAAGTAAACTTATAAGACTAATAAAATAAGCCACCTTCACCTTCTATCTTTCTAGTACGAACGTTAAAGGTAATCCTACCCTTTTAAAGACTATAATAGCAGGTTAAGTAATTAATAATTTTAAACCTAACCTATTATTAGCAAACTCCTTTCTTTATCCGCGGTAAATTAATATTAATTACTGTATACTAAAAGTGCGCTTTCTACAAGATAACTTTAGTATAGTATTCGAAGTATTGAGATTACCGAATTAATATATAAGAAAGGTAGTTACGTTAAAAAAGATAATCTTACGATTAGAAGAGGAACGTATAGTACTAATATACTATGTAGCCCTCCCGAAGAATAAAAGCTTTCTCTTCGACTCTTTTTACTCTACTATTATTAGTACGGTAGTCAATGCCTATTCCCCTATAGTCGCTTTAATAAAGAATACAATTAGTAAAATAATTATAGTTCCTCGTAAGTAGAAAATCGGGAGGATTACCGAATATAATATAGATAGCTTCCTTGTAACAATATAGGCCGACGTTTACTATACTATAATAGCCACCTAAGTATTTAGTATTATAGAAAGTAATAGATTAATAATTGATTAAGCGACTAATACCGTTTATCAAGTATACTATATCCTAACTAACGTCGACTTCGACTTTAATATCGCTACCCTAGTTAATATAATAATTATATTAGTGCCGGACCCTATACTTGGCTAAGATCTGTCTCCTTTACTTAAGATACTTAAAAAGTATTCTATATTAGGTATTCGAATAGATGAGAAAGCCCTTAAAGTCTTAATTAATAAAGGCGTGTATATATACGCTAATAATAAACAAATAGCAGTAATACTAAAATAGTTCGCTATTTATTTTCCTACGTTATAGAAAGAGGGCGGGTTAGTAGAAATACCCGATAAAAATATAATAAAAGTTCCCTTAGTAAATAGCTAATAAAATTACAAAGTAGCCGTTAAGATGTATCCTATTAGTAAAAAAGACTAGGCAGTTATTAATAAAATTTTTAACGCCTTATATAAGTAAAGAAAAATAGACTAGGTAAAGTACGCTATACCCTTTGTATACCCTGTCTTTATTATATAGTGTGAGATAAAGAATGGTCCTAAAGGCCGTCCGGTAATCGATTTAAGGATTCTTAATAGCCTAACTATCCTGGATAATTACCCTCTACCTTTATAAGGAGAAATTATTGTCTTTATAAAGGGTAAAGTTATTATTATAATAATCGATATTATTTCTTTTTTTTATTAATTTGGTGTATAGTAGAAATATTAAGACCGGTTTATATTAATTACCTATAGGGGTTTCGAATAACCTATAATAGTATAAATAGGTTTTAAGAATACCCTAGTATATGTACAACGCTTTATAAATATATTATTATAGGACTATAAGGATTATTATTGAATTTATATCGATAATATTATAATTGTATTTAATTTGGTAGAGGACTATTATAAATACTTAAACGCGATCTTTTCCCTATTTATATTTAAAAATATTATATTATCCCCAAAGAAATTATACCTAGGGTACCCTAGTATTAAACTATTAGGCTTCTATATTAATAACTTTAGATTATCGATTATAAAAGAACGTATTAAAGCTTTTAAAATCTTAGCCTTTCTAAACAACTTAAAAGTATTAGAATAGTATATTAGGAGTACTAGTTTCCTTCGCTATTTAATATTATACTATGCCTAGTTAATTAATCCTCTTTAATAATAAAAAGTAGTATTACTAGTAGAAGGTAGGAAGTTGGGTAAAATCGAAACCGATAAACCAACTAGACGAGCCGCCTACTATTTACGAATTTATTATTCGCCGACACCCGCTAAAAAAGCCGCTTTCGAATTACTATAGTAGGTGATTTGTAGTAACCTAAATATATTACGGCACTTAGACTCTAATACCTAAGCCTTCTTGCAAATCGATAGTTTACTCGAGCGAAGTTTTAAAGTAATAATGTTCTACTTTAAAGACGGATATCCTTAGACAGAGGGTAATTATATTCCTTCTATTTAAGTACTCCCTATTATATTTTTAAGTAAGGTCCTTACTAAAATTAAAACCTAATACGGACCCTTTAAGTTAGAGGTTACTTATTTTATTTAGGTAATAAAGAAGTTATGTACTTAATTATACTTATATAATCTCCCTATTATTATTTTAATTAATTATTCTATTACGAAAGGTATTGTTAAATAAACCTCGCTACGTACAATATCTACCGACCGAATAAACTATAAATTAATTAATATATTAATTTACCTTTCTAGATACAAACTCAAAATCTTCTATATCCCTAGTAAATTCAATTTCGTATCTGATGTATTAAACTGTTTAAAAGTTATTAGAGATAAAGTCGGCAATTCTAATGGGATGCTAGTCCTCGACGATATATAGGAAGATACTACCTATTATATAGATGATATATAGTATGTATTTTTAGAAGCGTAGATAGACCCCGTAATGCGTAAAGCCTATACGGTAGCCTACTCTACGGATAAAAAATTTGTAAAAGTCGTAGAATATTTAAAGTAATATAAGAGGGTCTCCGAGGACGGAGAAGTCGTTTTTTTAAAGACTGGCTACCCCTTCTTTATATACGACGGCCTTATTTATAATTATTAGCCCAATAGTACGAAGAACTTTTATATACTATATAAATTTATAAAAGACGTTTTGGAGGTAGTATATAACAATAAATACCACTTCGGCCGTAATAGAATAATATATTAATTGTAAGGCTTATCTTTTCTAAATAAGATACGATTCGTTAAATAATACTTCGAATATTGTCCGGTATGCCAATTGAATTAAACCGACCGCAACGTACCGATTAGAGACTACTAGCCTATTAAACTAGAAGAAGCTCTCCCTATAAGGGTTATTTCTATTAATTTTATTGTAGGGCTCCTTAAAGTATTAAATGAGGATACGTTGTAGCAAATACTAGGCTATAAAATATTTAATACTTTATTACCTATTATAAATAAAACCTCTAAGAGATTTTTACTTATTCTAGGTCATTTTATATATATAGTAATAGAATAGGGCATCGTCACCGTTCGATTCCTGCTACTATACAATTAGAATTTCCCCGTAGGTATTATATCTGACTGTGATAAAAAGTTTACGTTTACCTATTGGAAGGGTATGTAGAAGGCTATAGGCTCCAAATTACTTATAACTATAGCCTATTACCCGCCCAGTAACGGAGCAATTGAATAAAAGAACTAAATAGTCGAGATCGCGATCCAATTCTACGCTTTCTACTATAAATTCAATTACAATTAGCTACTCATTATTCCCTCTTTACAATAGAACCTAAATAGCGCCTTTATCGAGAATATTAAAACCTTATTACACGAATACCTTTTTAGCTATAAACTTATAAGCCCTCTTAATATTATTACTAACATTTATACTAATAATCTCTCCTATACCTTTAAAAATAACCTAGCGGTTAGAGACTATATTCGATAAAAAGTTCAATTAATTATAGATTTCGCTATAGCCGACGCTAAACTTCGTTATAATATTGGCTATCGGTAAATAGAATTTAAGGAGGGAGACAAAGTGTTCCTCAAACTTAATTATAATTATCATTTACCCGGCCGATCCTCCCGGAAGACATCCCAACAGCGATCTAGTCCCTTTAAAATCCTCTAGAAAGTAGGCCGCCTAGTTTATAAATTCGAACTCCCCGCCAGTATGAAAATACACTTAGTAATTTTAGTAGCTCACCTCTCCCCCGCCCCTAATAATGAAAACCCTTTCGGCCGTTCTACTCCTCCGCCTAGCCCGATCGAAGATTCCCAAAGCGATTCCGAATCTAACTAAGGACCTCAATATAAAATCGAAAAGATTACTACCCACAAATAGGTTAATAGTAAGGTTTGGTATTATATTAAATAGAAAGGATACGGCTATTATAAGAATTATTAGAAGGATACAAAGGGTCTTAGCAGATTAAAGGATTTAATAAAAGATTACTAGAAGTATTGACCTAATAAACGAAGGCGTAGAGCAGTCTACTTATATGTAGATGGGCAATGTAGGGTCCGTTTTATCGATGAGAAGGACTAAATAGATTCCGAAGGATTAAGGCGCTTATTACGGCTGCGGAAGTGAGACTGATCTATCGAGGACAATAGAGTTCTCTTTGCGGCGCCGGGACCTAATACGGGAAGTATCGCATGTATAATTAGATTCAATTGACTAGAGTAGACTAGGCATAACTATTGTTATGCCTATTACTATTAGAGGCTCTGGCAGGCCCAGACACGTGCCCGCTTACGTGCTTAATTGCCCGGTCGTATAAACCCGCCTTATAAGGTAGGCTAGCGATAAGATAAGGGAATTCCTATAAAGGGATTCCCGCGTAGGGCGGCCTTCGGCCACGCCTTTCTTCCTCTGACATCTTCTTCTTCTTTAATATTACAGTATGCACCAGCATTGTAATATTTGAAGACACCCGTGTTACCCTATTAAACGGATAATTAAATTACCGACTTTAACGTACTATTTATACGCACTATAATAATTATTTAAACCGATCCCGCCTTTATCGATTTTATTCCTAAAATTACTAATATTTAATAGGTAATTTAAATTAATACCGACCCTCCGGACAGTAATAGTAGTAACGGCGGCGATACTAACAACGCCTCCGACTTATTATCTTGAAATAACCGCCTTTAGTACAAAAATATTAAGTAATTTAACCTTTATTTTAAAGACCCCAATAATATTAGTATAGTTGTAGATAGGAAGAATATAGTGTATACTAACGTGTTCTACTTTATTGACCGATTAAAATCCTTTATAGAAGACCCTGCTTCTAATAAGACGGTAGAATAATAGATTGTTTTAATCTTCTAAATTTTATTAGCCGGCCCTGCCGTCCTATAGTAGACTAACGAAGTGACTCCGATAAGAAGGAGTACTCTATATATCGCCGGATTATTAAACTTACTTAATACCTTCGCGGAACGCTTCTAGCCGGACTTTACTACTGCTACCTACAAATTTATAGAATCTACCCTCCGCTTAAAAAATATTGTAGAAAACTAGAACGCTTTAATTAACTTCATTTAAAAGAAATTCCGCCAAACTAAGGCTATAGGAATTCTTAATAAAGATAAAAATAATTAGTACGGAGTAATAGTCTAGATTTGGTTAAGTATAAACGTTAATATTAAATAATTTTTAAGAGCCCTATTTAAATACGGCCCACTAACTGACTATATAAAGGAGATTAATAAAACTAGAGCCCTACTTTATATAGTAGTTATAGACCGATACTTTTATTTAATAAATAAAATTGTTAAAAATCCTAGGATTAACGAGAGATCCCGCTATAATAATCGAGACCGGTATAATAATTATTCTAAGGATTGCTACGATAATTGTTTTAGAGAATAATATAGTAACTGTTCTAGAGATTAATATAATAATTATTTTAGAGATTACTATAATAACCATTCCCGGGACTACTAGGATAATTACTAAAAGAACCGTAGCGATAACCGTTTTTAAGAATATAATAATAAAACGTAGGATTAATATAAAGATTCTAAGCGTAATAGGGTCTACTTTATTAAAAATAAAGGATCCCTAGGCTCTTCGATTACAGATTTGAATTACTTTGTCTTTAACGTTAAATTTACCTACAATAAGTATTTAAAGTACTTCGATTCGCACGCCATAATACACGCCTATATAAGGAAATACTAACGCTCTACTATAGTTAGGATAGAGGTTAAAAGAGTAAACGAGGACCTAAATACTAAGTACGGCCTTTACAATACTTAATTTACCTCTAGGAATTAATTCTTTATTTATTTAAAGAATTACCAACTTAAAAATACTAAAAAATAACGACCGGTAACCTTCATAGAATATAACGTAAACGACCTACCTTTACCTAACTTCGGTAATCCCGCCTACCCTTATATAATTAAGGAGGTTCCCGAAATCAATAAAGAGGATATTAAATAAGGGCAGCTATCTACCTATATTTATTTAAGAATTAAAATTAAGGCCAAATTTAATAGACTACCGGTAGAGGTTTATATTAACCCCGGAATAGGCCGTTCGATAATATTGAGGGACCTATTAAATAATTTAGACTATACCCTTATAATAAAAACCTCTTATAAAATTAGTAGTATCGGAGGATTAATAATTATTAGGGAATAGGCTACTTTCTAAATATACTTTATTGGCAATATATACTAATCCCCTACTTTAATAAAAGTAAAAAAATCCATATAGGTAATAAATAAGTTAACTACCAATATACTTCTAGCTAACGATTTTATAGACTCCCGAGGCGGTTTAATCGATTATGGGAAAAGTAGAATTATATTCGTAAAATTTAATAATTTTACTATAGACTTTTCGATTAATAAAAGAATTAACCTATATTACCGTAAAGTTACCGCGGTTAGAGAGGTCGTTATACGCCTAGATTAATAAGTATATATACCCGTTAATTATAAACCGTTACTATCCGGAAGGAATTTTAAATTTACCGTTAAGTACCTTCGAACCTTTAATTTTATTATTACTAACAAAACCCTTTAAATAGTACTAATAAAGAATAATAATCCCTTCGCTATATTAACTATCCCTAAACGTACTAGGATTAATACGATTACGGAATATAAGGATATTACTTATATAGTTATTAATTAATTAGAATTTAACCCCGAGACCGAAAATTATAATAATATAATAATTAAAAACCGCCCCTACGTCTCCGAGAAGTATTCCCTATTAGGCCTACGCTGAATACCGGACGTATTAGAAATTATAACGAATAACGGTATTTATATTTTCGCGGCCGATAGTAACTTAGTTAAAAGAATAAGAACCCTAATTAAAAAATACCCCGCTTTATAGGAGGAAGGCGGTACGATCGATATATTAGAAGAGGAAATAATGAAAATCCCTTTAATCGAAGGATAATAGAATTAGAAGATAAGTACCCGTTTATACCCTTTAAGCCGTAAGGATTAAGAAATTATTAATAAAATTTTTAATAAATTGCGTATATAGGGGAAGTTCGATAATTATATAGAGGCTATATTTTTCTTTTATTCCGTCTTCGTTATTTAGAGAACTATGAAGGATAAGCCGAAAAGTAAATTAATTATCGATTTATAATCCCTAAATAAGGTATTAATATCCGATAATTATCCCCTACTATAATAAGAATCGGTAATAGCGTATATAAAAAACAAAAAGTTTATTACTATAATTAATACAATTTCCTTCTTTTACCAATTTAATATTTAACCCCTACACAAAAATAGGTTAACTATAATAATTTATAGAGGTTTCGAAACCCCGTACGTAATATTAATAGAATATTACAACTCTCCGACATACGTATAACGATTTATAAATCAATTCTTCGCCCCTTACACAATATACTATTACGTATTTATTAATAATATTATTATTACGTTTAATATAGTTAAAAATTATTTTTATTATTTTAATACTATTTTTATACTATTTAATAGTAAAAATATTTCGATTTTTCTAAAAAAATCCTTTATCGGATTCCCCAATATCGAACTATTCGGTTTTCGTATAAATACCCTTGGATTAAATTTAACCTAGGAAAGGATCGAAGTAATACGCAATTTAGATTTTTCCAATTAATTAAAAATATTAGAAATCTACATTAGAAGTACCGGATTTCTAAGGTACTTAATTTTATACTACGCCCAATTAATTAAACCGTTATAGGCTTATAAAGTAACACTCCTAGCTAAGGGACGTAAAATAAGAGCCCTAGTTACTAATGATATCGGTAAAAGAGTAATATATGTAACGAAAATTACCTTCGAGCTAACCGAGTAGGAAAAAATCGCCTTTAAGGCGGTACAAAACGTAATATATAGTAAAGACGGGATCGGAAGAGTCCTTTTTTATATAAACCCCGATTTACAATTATTTATCCAACTAAATAGATCCCTAGAATATAGTAACGGAATAATAATATTCTATTTGAAAGACGGATATTAATAAGTTCTAAGTATTAATATCCTATCCGCTATAGTATTACTAGTAATATTCTTAAATAAATACTTAATTAAAATAGAGATGTAATACGGCCTATCCGAATTCGAAGTCGTATACTTTATTTAAATAGTAAAAAGGCTACGTACCTATATCTATTCGTCGAACCTCCCAATTATTATTCTAATTAATTATTTAATTATTAAGGGAATTATAGAATAAATTACCCTATAAATATACTTAATAGATCGAGCTAATAGGAGGCTAATTAATACGTTGGTATATTTATCTTAATATAATTTATAGGTATATTATATCCTAGGAAGGTTAAACTTTATTTTAAATACTTTAAACTAATTAAAATATATTAGGGATAATAATAACCTAGATAGGGAAGCCGTTTTAAATATTATTTAATTTATAGTAGCCGAACTATAAATAAATACGGTAATAAAATAATAAATCGTCGATAGTTATATTAAAGACCCGAAATTCGCTAGGGTAAGGTACGACCTAGCTGGAATTAAGTTCGTTAAAAATAATAGAATAATATTTCGAACCGGGTATCCTTTCGTAATCGATGCAAATGGACTAATCTATAATACTACTAGTAAGAAATCCAGGAACCTCTATATCCCCAAACCATACATACAGTAAATCCTCGCCGCAATCTACAATAATAAGTACTACTTTAGAAGAGATAGAATGTTCTACAACCTCTAAGGGCTGGCCATCAATAATAAAACCTAATTAGTTAGAAAGTACGTAGAATACTATCCTACTTATTAATTAAATTAAACTAGTAGAGTATAAACTATCGGCAATTACCAACCCTCGCAAACCAACACCCTTCTTATACACCTCGTAATTATTAATTTTATTATTAAACTACCCGAAATCCTATTAATAGGAATACTATAGTAGATACTTAGCTATAATATTTACAATTTAATATTTATAGCGATATACCCTAATTTAAAACGCTCCCTCCTTATCCCTAAATATTCAATTTATATAATTGACGATTAGGGGCGGGTCCTAATAAAATATTTAATTATAGTAAATTAAAGAGTTCCTACCGGCCTAATATTAAATAGAGATTGCAAGTTTACGTTGGCACTATAGTAAAGTATATAGAAAGTATAGGGAATTAAACTCCTTATAATTACTATATATTATTTATAAGGTAATAGCTTTTTTAAATATAAGAATTAAAGTATTAAAATAACAATTCATTTTTATTACTTCGAAAACCCTAAATCCCCCTAGTCCAACGTTATTTTACTACTTTAATAGAACCTTAACAATATCTATTCGGAAACTATTAAATCCTCCCCCTATAAATTATTATATAGATTTAAATTTTAAGGACCCTTAAATATACTAATAGCACTAGTAATTAATACCGATACTAATACTATATTTAAAGAATACTTACAATAGGACGCCTAATTCGCTATAGACTTCGCTACCGCTAAAGCTAAAACGAAATATAACGATAATTATAGGGATATCGAATTCGAAATTAGGAATAAGGTCTTTCTTCAATTATACTATAGCTACTACCTACCTAGCCGATTATTACAAAAGCTATTTCAACAACGCTCTAGACTATTTAAAGTATTTAAATAAATCGAATATTTAGTTTACCGTTTAGAGTTCCCCAACTATATAAAGATTTACCCTATTATATTATACGCTCATCTCCTACTGGTACTTAAAGACGAGGATCCTTTTAATAAATATATACCCTTATTAGGGCCTATAGAGGATTTATAGGAGTCCGAGGAAGAAGAAGGAGAAAAGTATAAAGTAGAAGCGGTATTAACTTATTATATAAACGGACGATATAGGCTATAGTACTTTATTAAATAGAAAGGGTAGGGTAATAAGTATAATGAATAGAAGACGGAATAGTAATTAAGGTATTCGAAGGAGCTGGTTAATAAGTATTGGGAAAAATAGGGAGGCTGCCCCGAAGAGACACTTGGAACTCGTTAGGGAGGTTAAGGTATTGGCCGCTCCGGATCCCGGGGATCCTGGAGAGGTCGTGGCGCTCGTATTCGCTAGGGAGATTTAGCCAATATAGTAGTGGAAGAAGAGAGTTGGTTAGATATAGATTGAACGGAGTCGAGGGGAACGGATTATTGAGGATAGTAATAGCTTCTTTGTAAGGCTGGGACTTGATATAGGATATGTACGATAGATAGATAAATAGTATACCCGTCTGCCTTGGAAGGTCTACTTTCTAGAACCTTCTGGCAGGCACCGGGCCGCCTTGCCGGCCGACAAAGCTTCTTATAACCTTTGTCGACCGCCTTTATAAAGCGACTATTTACGGGAAGAAAGGCAGTGCCTTCTGGAAGCCTTGCAGCTACCTACTTAACTAGGCTGTAAGACCCTCTCTAGCGGATCTGCTTCTTTCCTTCGGTATAATACTTCCTACTTAGAATACTAATACAAGGTCTTCTCTAGGAATTCTAGACTTCTGCAACAATAGTTTAGCGGGGAACTTTTAAGTTTAATAAATAATTTATCGCTAGGCAATATAAAATTGTTTAAAAAAATTTCTAAACTAACTGTACGAGAATTTAAATATATACTGGATTATTAGGTATATTATTGTAAAGAAGGCTCTCGACCAACGATGAAACTAAACTATTATTACCAACTTCTTTTCCTAGCGCACCGACTAAAATATATTGTATAACCTCGTCTCTATCTCCGGCTATATTGCCTTACCCTCTTTTACTAATTTTAGTAAGATTGTATTGTAATCCGCCTACTAATTAGCTATCGTCCGAATAGGAATTTTATAGAAATCGTAAACTTCTTTATACAATACATCTTGAATACTATCGCGGTATAAATTACCGCTATTTCGAATACAGTACAATATATAATCCTAATCAACGTACTATTATATAAAGTAAGTAATAACCTACTCGCAAATCCCGTTAATAACTCCCTATTAATTATTGTATAGAGCATCCTCGCTAACTTATAATTTAATATAGTAACGATAGGAACGTTATACTTACTTAATCGCCCTCTCTCATTTAACTTTACGGCGGTTGTATAGTATAACTGCGGGACTAAGGCGTTTTTTAGCGACTTTTTAATTAGAGGGCGGTATTGGAGTACTACTGTTAAATTAGGGACCTTCCCTATCTATACTTCTACTAGTAATGATAATATAATAATAACGACGAGGGTGGCACGGGCGCAGGCACGAGGCATATAGAACCCAGTGAAAATGAAGGGGGAGACAGCTAGAATTAGGGACTAGTACCCTCGACGGCCATAGGCACTGTGTGCATCGAACTATGGCCAGAAACTAGGCATACAGAGCACATTCTATATGCTGCTTCCTATACTTACTGTCGAGCGCTTAAAGAGGGTTAGAGGTTTGCCAGTTTACCGAGTTTCTACGGTATATCTCCTCACTTAACATACTGTATATGTACGATGTTCTGCACAGACGGTTGTGCCTGCATCGTATGTACACCAGACCCTACGTTGAAGAAGATAGGCATTTGTTCGATTCAAACAACTCAACAGCGACAACATCCTTGGGCATACGTACCAGCGTGGGGTTGAAGATGAAGATTGTACTAATGTGTTGGGATAGTAGTATAGATGAGAGACAGTTGACAAGTGAAACGGAGTGATCAACACAGGAAGGGGGCGGCGAGGTGGGGAGTACAGTACAAACCCCTGTTAATGCAACTTCTCAATGCCGGCAGCCCAGAATCTTTGCAAACAGTGAGGCTTTGCAAAAGTAGGGGCGAGGCACGGGTAGGCCTTTTGGTCACTGGACCACCGCCGCGGGGCTTTGAAAGTGGGTCTGATTGTGTAAGTGTGCCCTCCCTCCCGCTAGTGTCGGACCCTTATTGATAGAGTGATACGATTTCGGGCCGTCAATCGTTGCAATTGCACATTGCCGACATAGTATGTATGTATACTACACCAGAGGGACTGCGGGCAGTCGAATCCTTGGTAAAAGAGGGGTTTTTGGATAAGGCAGTCTTTGAAATAACATGTGTTTCTACAGAAACGAGAAACGAACATCAAACGGCACACACCTGCAGGGGCGTACCCCAACTGTTGATGTACATACCTGACTTGGTATCTGATTTTCAGCGCCATCTTCGCCTCCTGATTTCGTTTCGCGGATGCCGAAGGGTGGTAGACATTATGTAAGTTGGAGTTTTCGGATGAGACCCTGATGGCCGGGCAAAAGCGGCACATAATAAGAAAACCCAAGAGGGCGGAGCGGAGGGTTTGAAGAAGAGGCTCTGCGGTTGCACCTGTACACCTCTGCTGGGATGTGACTTGTCAACTGGGTACAATGGCTCTACAAGAAACAGGGAATGCGCTGAGGACCAATCGACTATTTCTTGTTCCAAGAATAATGTTCTTTGCCACCCCCCGAAAACCACGCTAACAATTTGCGTTCCAGCAGAAGTGTACCTCTCTGACTGTGATGTACATAGTTTCCTCATCACACTGTGAAAATCTCTTTGCTGCAAGTAAACTCGAGCAACATTAATGAGGGGTAGCTAATACAGTTCGTCCAGGCGGGGGAAATTAGAACTCCGTACACTACTGACGAGCCTTGACGATCACGTCAGCCTTGGTTTCCTCCTTGGGTGATATTCATACGCCTTCTTGTTATTCTATTGGTTGGTGTGCCATTGGTTGTGCATGTCGCAAGGGTCTGGGACCTGTGTAAATCCATCGGCCTTGGAGCTCGCGAGGGGGAAGGGAGGGGCCTTTTTTTTTTTTTTATATTTTTTTTTTTATTTTTTTTTATTGATGTGGGCACGTGAGGGATACATACGTCGAGCTGCTGGAAGATGAGCTCTTCCCGTTGTGAAAGGTGAGACAAATTTGACAAATCTAGATCTAATGTAGTATCGGGCGGGTAAGGCATGTCTTTGAATCGCTGCTCAGATGGGGTCTCCACTTGGACGTTCTTTTGAAAGCGAGGATGTAGACTGCGAGTCACATCGGATAATGGCAAGTTTCATGTGCTGTAGTCGAAATCGAGGTGAGATCCCGTGTTCTTTTTTCCTGATGCTCCCAGATCTTGGAAGGTATAACTCGTGAAATAAGGTCTCGGCAAGGATGCGGGACGCCATGGACCACGGTTTCGAAATGCCTACATCACATAGTTCCCATCATGTGACGGCAGACGTGTCAGGACAAGCTGTACTGTAGCAGCTGATGCGGAACAATCCCGGGGTTAAAGTATTGCGAGGGGTGGCCGATAGCGGTATGTAGTGAAATATAACGCTGCCAGACTTGATCGTCCAACAGTCCACCTGGGTTGCAGTCGTGTGCAGTCGTGAAATAAGGACGCGATCCCATAAGCGTGACCTAGGGTAGAGAAAAGCTACCTACCTAGGTACGTAGTTCACCTCAGGACGCCCATTTCGACATTGGATCACGCCGGCTAGCTCCAGGTACCAGGCAGGGCCCGAGTTCGGTCCTGGCGGATCTGAGACCACAGTCCTCGGCGATCGAAGCCGCCTCAACATCGTGTGCGAAACTGAAGCAAGCGGTTAGCTGCTTGGTTGACGTGGTCGAAATGAGAAACGCTTTGAATTTCAGGCATAAAATGTAAAGTTATTTGCCAGGCGCCGGTGTGGGCGAGTCTGCAGAAGTGGACATAGTGTACAATTGATTTTCAATGTCGAGCTCTTCGGCATCTGGATGACAGCAAGGATAGAGACTGGGGAGGGGTCATTGGCTGGAGCGGAGGTGGGCTTTGGTGGGGACGCAGAGTCCGGATGTCGTACAGAAACCTACATGCAACTAACTTCCGGTACTCAAGAGTACTTTGTATAGACCATGCCTGCTGTGAGGATCTGAGGTATCGATCACGTAGTGCTGATATGTACCACCAGTGTCCGCCGAGCGCAGCGATCACTTGAGGGCGCTTTCCCGGGCATACTGGACTCGAGTGTCCAGTCAGTGAGGTCACTTGATCCGTTTCGGGTAGGGTTGCGCAGTCCTCTTCGCAACAAATTCAACCCTAACTGCCAGAAGGCCCATTGTGTTTCGCCCTAGGTATTGCATCGAGGCTTTGCTGGAGCCTCGAGTTCAAGCCTTGAGGTTCAGTTCCGTTGGAGGCTGGTGCAGAGCGAGGCGGGTGTTGGGGACCCCTCGGCGTTGCGGTGCGCTGCAAAGTGCTGCCAAGTACCCGGGCTGCCAGTGCGACTCCAGTGCGACTTCCCAGTGCGACATTGCAGTGAGTGCGGTTCTTGACCTGGGCTAGGTCTTGGGGCCCGCGTGGGCTTTTGAATTGAGCTGGAACCTGAAGGGGCGTGGGAGCCTCGACCAGATTTCACACGTCGTCACCGCCATTCCGAACCCCCGCAGGTTCCATTCGAGTGGGCAGTCGGTCCTCTGCGAGTCTCGGCGGGGAGTCTGGTCTCGACTACACATTACAACAACAACAACAACAACAACAACAACAACAACAACAACAACAACAACAACAACAACAACAACAACAACAACAACAACAACAACAACAACAACAACAACAACAACAAACTGGCGAGGTACTTAAGCTCCCTGCTGTCGCAACGTGTCTGTAAGAAAACAGAGGAAACAGCAGCTGTGTCTTTCCACCGTCCCTGCTCCTCCAGGTGCCCCGCACGCGTGCCATCCATCTTGTTCGAATCAAGAGGAACCTGGTCGTCGTGTATTTCCGATTACCATACCCTAACATTGCCCTGTTACTTTCACAACTCGGTAAGTTTCCAATGACTTCCACTTTCCGTCCGTTTCTCGGCCCCCGTCCCTGTCCCGAATAGCCTCATCCACAATCTGTAGTGTGTATACAGTATCGTGTGTACCTAACTGCGTCCATAGCACACATACAACACTTCACTGCCGAGACTTAGTGGCCGCCGCTATATACGCTATATACCTGGCAGATCCTTGGCTCACTGGGCCCATTCTATCCCATCCACTCACTGCGTTTCCTCGGAGCGCCTCACCACTTTTTGCGACCGAGGAGCCGCGACGTCCGGATCCAGTCCTAGACTAGCCCAGATCACCCACGATCTCGTCTCGCGCCCCCGTTCTTCCTCCGTTCCTCGTCGGTCGTGGGTGTCGGTCGTCAAGGCCACGCACCACCGTCTAGCTATCGACAAGTCCATCGTCAGCAACTCTGGGATGCCGATTGCTTTCCTTTTCCATCTTTTCACGCGCACAACGCAGTAGATCAACTGTCTGAGGCTTCTTAGCCCTGTTCATCAGTGGACAACCGGTCCGAGCCAGTCCGCACGAGGATTGTTGAAAAGCTTCAAGACAATTTGTCTGTCTGGTATTTGATCTTTGCGCCGAATCCCACGGAATCAAGTCATCTGCTTATGAGGACGACTCATCCCTTCTACTTGTTTTGTTGATATCCTTACTCTCATCACTCTTCCGTATGGCGACCGCACCGCTGAGAATGCAACCCCTTCGGCTGACCGCCCCTAGAGGATGCTGTTGAAGACGATCACTCCGTGACTTGTCTGCATCTTGACCATTTTCGCCTTGGACTGACTGTTTATACAAAGACGAACAAAACTGTCAGCTCCATCTTTTCTTCGCCAAAGAATGCTCGGGAAACTCTTTAACCTCGGTGCTGTGTCGGGCGCCGGAGATACCGCTTCCGCCCAAACAGCTTCCTACAAATCTATCACCTCCCTAGATTCGGTTCAAGAAGACATACACACTCGAAATCTTCTCTTTCCCGATCCGCAGGACTTGTTCGAACAGCGTCTTAACGACGTTTTCCCCCTATCAAGCGTCTCTTCTGTCACTGCGAGCCCCTCGACCAATGCCTACGACTACAATGGCAGCATTGAGCTCGATGTGCGCGACGTTCGCGTCATCGTTATGCAGGATGCTCTAGGCTCCCTCACCTCTTCCCTTCTCTACGACAGCCAGTCGCCGCCTACCGTTCAAAGCAACCCGTTGAAGGGCGGTCCTTCATCCCTCTATTCTGCCCAAGATAGCCGCCGCAACCCGACCTCCCCGCGGAAGCCCAGTATCAGCCATACACAACGTCCTATGGTCATCCAGTCCAACAGCCCCAAAACACGACAAGGTGCTTTTGAGAATCGAAGTTCCCTTGGCCGAACTCCGGGCCATGGTCACTTCGAATCCGACTCCCAACGCCACATGCGCGAGTATCGCGAGGAACTTGCCACTTTCTCCAGCTGCATCTTCGGCAATTCTGAACTCATGGCATACAAAGGAACATCGACAAAGGTTCACGTGGTACCGACAGAAGCCAAACAGACCGACTCCGGTTCAGCGTTTGCTGACAGGCAGAGCTCCATGGGGAGGGCAAGTATGAGGTCGAGTCGGCTCTCACAATCATTTTCGTCGGAGACCATGCCGTCTTATGCCGGAGCTCAGAGCGCTACTTCAGCAAATCGTGTGCCAGATCGTAAGCGAGTCCTCGTCACGAGACTGTTTCCCGTGAGTCTACCTGTTGAGGAAGATATGGTCAGTCCTCGTTCCTCCTTTACCGAACAGAGCACGGGTTACCCGTTCCCACAGGCCGCCGAGGATGTCAGAAATAAAAAGAAAAAGGTGCAGCCCAAACAGAAGAGAACTCCCATGTATGCGGTTGCATTGGTAATCAACCTTCCTCAGTCTTCCCCTCATTACACGCCCACCACAACGTCGAGGCAAGGTTTTCGGGAATCCAGTTCTTACCAGGAACAGGATTCGTTTCCTTCTTCCCTTAATTCAATACGACCCTCGGGTTGGACTATGGTTGGCCAGGGAGGGTATGGATTTGAGTCTTTTGAGACGACTTTCGGCAGTGACACTGAAGACCAAATCGATGTTATCACACAACATTGGGACATAATTATGAGGACGCTGAATCAGCTGCAATCTGTCGTTGCCAAGGTCATATTATCGATGCTTCTACAGGCGGATTTTGCTTCCCCTGATCCTCTTCCGGCTTACATCCCCTCTCAGATCGCACAAAGCCAATCAAAAGCTGGACGGCGCAGCGGCGATCCACCTCCACCCAAACCACCCAAGACAAATGCAAAACACGTTACACTACCTCCAAACTGTCTTCTCCAGAATCGACATATCAGCCGGGAAACGGACTACGCCAAGGCCAGGATAATCGATGGTATTCGAGCGGCGCGAGTTGTCACTGGACAGAACCGATGGCCCATTTGGCGGGAGGAAGCTCGTTGGGTGGCCAGATGGGCTGGCGGCAAAGAGCAGGGCTTCTTTTTTAACTTACTTACAGGCTTTCTTGCGACACACACCGACTGGCTGCAGGCGTTAAGTCCCCCATCCTATCGGCGTCGCTATTGTATACAGCAGAAAGGGCGCATGGACGTAGATGCGTCGGTTCCCAATCGGACTGTTATTGTGGCCCAAGATAAAAGCGTTGCGCGAAGATTACTCTTCTTATTGGCTGCATTTTTGCCGGCATCCCAACAGCTCCCCGGTGTCCGTCCACATCGGCCAAGTACCGCTGCTTCATTCGGGACATTTTCGCAGTCTCCCCCGTCGCTTGTTGTGCCTATCCTTAAGGAGGAGTCGCTACGGAGGAGGATCAACCGCCGTACGGGTCCCGGGCGAGCATGTCACTCGCGGAATTTTAGCTTGCAATCGCAAGGCGCACGTGCTGCCGCAGTTCCGACTAACTTGGCGCACTTGAGTATGGAATCGAGGCACGAGAGGCGAGCTTCCGACGCTAGTTCGATACGGACGACCCATCTTCCCATCCGAGGCAACGATCTGACCATGCAGAAAAGTAGTGCTGCTACAACTGGAGCGATCACCCCTGAAATGAGCATCGCTCATTTTGCCATGGTCCATCGCGCCGACTCTTTTGCTAGTACTCGACCGGGCAGCAGTAACAGCCTTGCTGCCGACGACCTCAAGCGTATCTCACGGTCTGGGAGTGGAGGTTCGCAGAGCTTTATGACCAGTGAGCAACGACAGACTTCGAGGTGGGGGAGTGTGATCAGCGGCTTATGGAGCACGCGAAGAAGAGACTCCATCGTCTCAGCAAAGCCTCGCAGTGGCAGCATTGGGCAAAGTGAAGCTACAACCTCTCCGATGAGGAAGGACACGGATAGAGCCCCCATGTCACCCCAAACACCTGGAAGGAGCTTTATGCGGCAGCCTGGGGACGTCCCAACACGTGCCGCCCTGGATCAAAGGGGAAATCCAAAGTCACCCGTTGCGGTGCCTGGAGAGAACCGAAGCTTCTCAGGCCAAACCACTCCCGGACAGAAGCCACAAAGGATTCCCGATCCTTCAGGTGCCTTTGAGTCTCCGGTCAAGACGTCCATTAACGATGACGGAGTCATTGACGTCGATATCCCTTTCCCTGACTATCTTGCCTCTTTCGAAACTGCAGTGAGTTCACCATCGAGCAGTGGATACCTATCCAACGCTGGGTTTGGTACAGCATTCGATACATTTGAGCAGTCGTCGCGCGTATCTGTCGATGCGGATGGGCCATTGAATGCTGCTGGTTGGCTGCAAAGTTACCATCCAGATTTCGTACTCCAGGCGATGCCGGCGCAAGAAGGCCTCAAGGAGCAGATTAAGGCCTCGATGGAAGCCGAACCACCTACTACGTGGGTCCCCAATTCGTCTGAAAGTGCCACGGAGAAGTGGGTGGATGTCAGCACAGCCATCATCGCCGATAGTACTACGTTCACGATTACGCGAATACGATATCGTCGTCTCGTCAGGGCCAGTTTTGGTAGTGGCCCGAACACGCCTGCCACTATGACGCCGGTAGCTGCCTCCCCAGCACCCACACTTCCGTCGCCTTCCCCTTTCGATCCATACATCAAGGATGAATTTATCGAAGAAACATTACTCAGCTCAGATGATACCTTGGTAGAAGCTGTGGAGAAGGTCATTGCCACCGCCGGCGATATCAGCAAAGGAAGCTCCAACTGCTCTTCGCGCTCAACCAGCAAGCTGCGAGAGAGGAGTGACAGCACGTCGTCCCAGCAGCACCCAGAAGACACCTACCATCGCCCTAGGGAGCTTGTTGTTCCCCAGGAGGTTCCTAGATCACAATGCAAGACAGTGATCTTGTCAGCTCTAGAAGAAATCATTCGTGAAGTCATAGAAGACTTGGACCCAAGCTTAGGACAAAGGACGGCTGGCGACAAGGAAGCTAGCTCGGGAATAGGTCGAAGGCGAGAGAAGGAGAACATGGAGGCCCAAAGAATTCCAGGAAGCATACTGCGAGAGGCAGTCAGGAATTGGCGTGAGAGTGTTGATATGGGGAGCGAGTGACGCGAAATTTTGTTGATACCCTTTTGTTTTTCATTTCTTTGTCATCTTTTGTTGCTGGTTTCCCCGTCATGCTGGCATTCGCATATTTAACACGACTTCATTAAGCCACGACAGCATCTATTTTCACCAATTTTATCACACCGCAATAGGGTCCATTTGACACCCATACTAAATAGCGACCACTATTGGTTGCCATACCCGCCTACGCGCGAGTCTGTGCAAGTGGCACCTCCGAGCATCGATCAATGTATTACTAGTGACGTTCACACATCATTCAATGTCCAAGCTAGTACTGTCATGTGAAGAGAGTTTGGGCAAGTAGGAAGTATGGAAGGAAGCATGGGAGGAAGTGGGATAACGGCGTTGAGAGTTCAAGAAATCTTGTAGCATGTAGCCTGGGCAAGAGTTTGATTTGATGATACACCACGATATAATATATCTTCCTGTTTGTTTCAACTGTTAGCATTTGATACCGACAGCTGATTCCATCCCGCGCATTGCTTGAAGGCAGCTAGCTAGCTAGTCTAATTCATATGTACCACACCATAACGTGCACTACTGCGGCATCACAACGAAAAACACTATGTGCACTCACCCAAACGGCATAGTACACAACCTACATGCGCCCTCTTCTCCTGAGACACCCGCCGACAACTTGCTACCGACGCAAGATGTTTTCTCCAATCAAGGCGTTTAAAGTTCAATGATGTTGGAAAGTTAAAGACAAAGGCACTTTCTCTGGTAGATGATGTTAAAGGTTGCTTCTAGCTAGGTAGGTACCTACGTGGGTAACTGTATTCGCAGCGCCCTTTCTTCCAACCCGATCGTCACTTCAACTTGCGGTGTCAGTGTGCGTTGAACTGAACTAGACTGGACTTCTCAAGTCCAAGTTAACCGAATGAACCCCTGGAGATCAATGAGCACTTCAAAATTACCAGAGAGCAGCTTCGGTTACGAGAGTAAGCGCTCACAAGTACTTTATCTGTTTCGTTCCCACCAATCAGTAGAGCTACTTTGAATGTCCATTGATCTGGAGAGGCCCATTAGCCTGCAGTGTGTGAATTTAGGAAGTTTTGTTTTGTTCACGCAGTTGTGTGGCAGATGCCATCAAGTTTATGGCACTGCCGCCAACTGAACTTGAATGAACTTCATACACTGAAGTTCATCGATCGATCGATCCTGACAGTTGGTGGGCCGGGTCACTTGCTGGCTACTCATACCTTTACCGTCGGATGCTCCTTCACAACTAGGAGTTATGCAGTGAGTGAGCGTAGCTGAGGTGTTCAGTCTACAGTAAGTGAGTTGAGTAGGCGGGTAGAGGTAGGTAGTACTGTAGTGCAGTGTTCTTTCCTTCGATACGGTTCATCGCTTCTCTCTTCACGGCCCACCTCGCTTCAGTTCTACGTACTACACTGTGACCGCCGGCTCCTTCCTGTCCTGTCCCTTCAAGTTGTAAGTTCTCCGAGTGCATCGAGAATTCCTCTTCCTCTCCCTCTCTCCCCCACCGCTCACTGCACACTCACCAATCACGCACACTACGGCATGCCAACCAGTTCAGTCCAGTACCGCAGCCTTCATGGGGAGAAGACCTTACTTACCTCTACCTAGAGGTACCTAGAGGTAGGCAGGTTTGATTTTTGTTTCTCAGAAACCGTTGTAAACCATGAATGGTGGAGCAACCGTTCTTGCCCTGCAACGGTTGTGCCTTCCTAACCACTTACAATCGATCGCCCAACAACCGTGCCTACCTCTACTCAACTTGAACTTCTCACAAGGTAGGTACGGTACGTACCCGGGCTATGCAGACTGTGACTGCCGGCTAGGTACTTTACAATGCAGTGTTCGTTCCTAAAGTTCTTTCCTTCAAAGCCTCCTCGCTTTTCTCTCTTTTCGGCCGCCGCTCTTGCTAGAACACCGCCGGCTCTAGGCTAGGTAGGTACCTTACTCACTTGTACACTCGTCCCCAACAGTAGAGCTAAGTACCTCTAAAGAGGTATTTGTTAGTGACCCTCTTTCTTAACTATGGTAAAATCATACGCTCTACTACCCCTTCTAACAGACTTCCTGGATCTGTACTTCTAGTCCCCGGGCGACTCTTCTTTTGAGTTCACTGCCATCGTCCGGTACAGCGAGTATCAAGCAGACCGGAACCACAAGCACTCACTCGCTCCGTTCAAACCAAATTTTCCCACTTTGATCCACTGCAGCTCTTCAGCTTCCGTCCATCATTCTCTCCATCGGTCTCCGCGCCTGCTTCAATTTTCCGGCTTTCCTCGTCACAGTGAGTAGTGTAGGTACCTAGGTACTGAAGTACAACAGAGCGTACACACCCATTACAGTACCGTGACCTCAAAAAGTCATGATACCGTAGATGCTGAGTATATCGTTGCCGAATCGACTTCCAGTGCCGCATGCCGTGAATCATGAAACGCTCACTTTGATTCAGTTCCGGACCGGTCGTACTCATCGCTACTTTGTTTTCCAGATGAGTGCCCTGTTACCATACCTACCTACACGTGGACATGACTGTTCAGAACACAAGAACCAGATCAATTCGAACCATCCGCCACGAACGTTATGCTCCCTAAATTCAAAAATAGTTGGATGGCCAATCAATTCTCATCACCTTTTTGCCTCGCAAACCAACTGCTCATTTCGTCTCGTCAAAAATCCAATGTCCAAAAATGTCATCTCATAACGTCGTAAAGTAAAGACATGATAACTACCACGGCATCCTACTCCCAATCTCTGTCGCGGACATCGCGACCCCGTCCTGTATAAGGAGCCCTGACGTGCCTAATCCGCTCTCCGGCATCCCTGCAACTATTCAGCATCACGCACTTGACTGTAAGACACCCTCAATCAGCGGAGGGCCAGGCTCAACATACTTGTTCCATTCCTGCACTCGTTCCATACCTTTGCTGGGACCCCCTAGCCCAGCAAGGACCGACGGCGGGAGGTCATCTTTGACGTGTTCTTTCGTCGCCTGGCCGGACCGGCGTCTCCCGCTTGGAGTACGTGCCGGAATTCCGCCCTCGTAATACGCCGGGTACCGAGGTTGTTGTGGTGATTCGTGGTACGAGTGGTGTCTTGCAGGCGTTGCCATCCTGTCGCGGTCCGACGATCTAGTGCTCCTACTTGTTGTATAGAAGTCATCTTCTGTCAGGTGTCTCTTCATTCCAGGGGGTGGTGGTGGTGGCGGTGGAGCCGCGCTGACGGGAAACCGAGACGAAATCGGGGCAGTAGCAGCGTGGGAAGGGGGTGGTGCAGCCATCATAGGAGGAGCCGCCATGGTAGAGTAGCCGGGGCCTTGTCTAGTGTCTGCATCAAATCTGCTTGCAAGCTTCCGCTTTTCGAGCGACGGTGTCATCGTTCTACGCCTGCTGGCCGAGCGGATCGCGTCTCTCTCAAACGAAGGGGCGTGGCGCATGTCGGGAGAAGCATCTCGGTGTCGTGATGAAGTTCGCTGCCTCTCCAATGATCGGGGCCGGAACTGACCTCCAAGCTCGGGAGGTACATCTGCCCACCTATCGGATGGATAGGCATGCCTAGGAAGTGATGGAGCCCGGAGCTTCTCCTTTTCAAGTGATGCATGGCGTGACATTCGAGGTCGCAACCTTTCCGGTGAAGGGGAACGCCGTCTGTCAGAGTCATGTGGGATGATAGCGTCCGTCCAGGCGTTAGTTGTTGGTCTTTCAAACACCGAGTGGGCAGGCGGCGGCGCCGTATGTCGGTGAACTAGAGGCGGCGGCACAGCCATTTCAGGTCGACGGACATAGTTTACGGGTTTCAAAGGACGATCTCTGTCATCCCTTCCTCTGCGATAGTCGTCGTCCACTTCTCGCTCGTCATACTCTTCGAATTCCCCGGGAACATGGAACCTACGGCTGAGAGGATCATCGCTACGTTTTTCTCGCAGACGATCCATCACCGGTCTTTCTTCGTAGCTTTGGGGTCGACTGTGCACCGCAGCCACGGGCCGTGAATGCCCGCCATTTGAACGGTACGTTCGCGGAGACTGTGCGTCAGACTCCAGCTGCATTGCATAGGTAAACGGATTCGATCGAGGGTCAGCTGTAAACAGTGTATCAAGCGGTTCGTTTCCTTCGATATTGAAGAAAGGGCAGTCACACTTTTTCCACCGCAAGCCACAGACCGTGCAGCAACGTGTATTGCATTGGCTATTTGTGAAAATTAGCAATTCAGCTGTCCAATAAGAGTAGAAGGCCGCTGTCTTACCAAGTGGTATAGTTGCGACCGGGTTCTCCAGGCAGAAGCTTTTTTCTACATCGACTGCAATGAGGCATGGCATCTGGTGGACAGTGAAGTGATTTATGCCACCGCCCACTGCAGCCAACACAGACCTCTGTACGGCAGTAGCGACATTCGCCAAACTCCCTCCCATCTCGATCGAGGTGTATATCCTGGTCTCCGATAGGTGTACCGCACTTCGGTTCCGGACAGACCAAGCTACGAGGACGCCCACTCGCAAAGATTGAGGAATGAACAAACTTTCTGTCCCAGTCCTTCTTGAAGATGGGATCAAACAGATCGTCCACGAGCTGAGGCGAGATATAACGCTTGCAGCACATTGGAGGTTTCCCTACATGATCATCCATGAATGACAAGAAGCCTTGTTCGAGGCACAGACTGCACCAACGATGATCGCAGTCCGGCAGCTTGTGAGCTACTTCTCCTGATTGACCACCGCATTGTTTGCAGGAACCACTGTGCAACAAGTTAGAGACTGTACTTATTGGAAAGAAACGGAAAAAAAAAAAAAAAAAAAAAAAAAAAAAAAAAAAAAAAAAAAAAAAAAAAAAAGACAAAGGGTCGAAAACTGAAACTAACGCTTTGCCAAAGCTCTCTCGAGCGTATGATTTCGACGAACCTCTCGGAACGTCATGATACGTGTTAGCGCGTCTGAGTCCCGGGTTGGAATATGCTTCACTGGGGTAATATTGATTCCTCGAAGATGAAGGGCCGGGGAAAAACTCGTCAGACTCATAGTCTTGCCTTGAAGGCCTAGCAAGCTTAGTTAATGGCACTCTTAATAGGCAGCTACTCTCAATAGGAAATAAATCTCACCTCTGAAGCCTAGGGTGGGACCGTAGCTCATCCGAAAAGTCCTGTACATAGACATCTTCCGCATCGGATTCTTCATCATCCAAAGCTTGGTGATCAAGGGCTCCTGAGGTTCTAATAAGCGCCCGCCTCATGGAAGGAGCCCGCGAAGGAGCCCGCGAAGCACCTCGTGATGGAGAAGACGGCCTGGACCGTGATTGAGCCCGAGATGGCGAGCCATGCCTTGAGGGTGAACGGCGGCGAGAAGGTGAAGCAGGTCTAGACTGATCACGAGGTCTGGATTGTGCGCGAGATCTCGATGGCGCACGAACGCGGGACGGTGAACGAGGGCGGCTTGCGGGCGCATACCCGTAGGGCCTTGATTCCCCTACCTCCGGCGTAGGTAGCTTGCGGCTCGGACGCTCGTGAACTGAGGGCGGAGCAGGCGGCGTATGAGGCATGTTATGGCGAACAAGCTTTTCGTCACCAGAGTGATCGGTGAGCTGAGTTTCTCTATCGGATGACGACCTTGGAGACCATCTCGAGTCTGGCATAGAACGCTGTCGATTTGTTGATGGACTTCTATTACGCGGTGCGTCGTAGCGACTTCTGGACCGTGAGCGGGAATCATAGGCACGGCTCGCCGGCCGCGATCTGTTGTCCATGATAGATCGGGGTACAAAGATCTCTTCTGCGTCTTCGTCGTAGAGAACGGATGGCCGACGGAGTCTTGCTTCTGGAGGAAGAGTGTCGTCGTCACGAAGGTGCATGCCAGCACTGTGAGATACTCGGGGCCGGATAGGGCGCCCTATGTCAATGAAAGATGACGAAGAGCGCGCAGTGGACGATATTTCCTCAACGCTTGGGGCCCTTGTATGGCGAGGATAAGGTCTTGTATGCTCGGAGAAGTCGTCTGAGTCCTGGTGTCTCCCATGAGGCGACGGGGCAGAGGATAGATCGTCTTCGGGTGGCCAATCAACATCAGGAAAGGGCGAAGAGTCTTCTTCTTCTTCTGGCGTTTCTGGGTCCCTGGTGCGTCTTTCGCGCCTTGGGGTGCCCAGTGGCATGGACATGGGCATGTGCTTAGGCATAGACATGCTGGGGCGGGCATGAACGTGATGGAAAGACTCCATCCGCTCCCTTCGGTCCATTCGTCCCTGCATCAGCCTCAGCAAGGCAGCATTCGCCGATATGGACTAGAGACTGTGTGAGAGATGAGGCCTGGGAGGGAGGTCTGGCAGTAGCGGCAATTCGACGGAAAGCTAGACGACGGCCAGATGGTTGAGCTTGGTTGGGTAGCAAGGAGAATGGATGTCGATGGCGTGGATGGGTTTCCGGCTCGACCGAGTACGATTGGGCTCGTCTAAGTCGTGTCCAATGCAGGCTCGTTGCAGGATGGGTGCAGTCGAATGCACGTCTAGTCCGAATCGAGTGAGCACTTGTGCAGCTTCGTGGTGGGCCATACAGGCCGGATGGAATTGAGGCCTGATGTTGACCTAACGAGAATTGCCCCTCGCGCTGGAGGATCGAAAACCACCCCAGCGCTTGTGGTCAGCCCAGATATCGTTCCGAGTACGCAGCATGTATTACACATGGGCATGACAGGGGAGGGGGGGGGGGGGGGGCACACTGGCAACGGGACGGGAACCAGCAGAGCGAGAAACAGGGGGATGATAATCCGACTTGAGGTGACCGACAGGACCAGGGGACGAAGGCAACAAGGACCGCGTTTTTTCTGGGCACCGGAAGACCTCTCAATCTCTTACACCCGACCAAGGGTTTCTCGCGAGAATGATGGAGGAACGGGATTGGGTGACAAGTGCAAGGTTGGCAGCAGAGTAAGACGACGACAAAGGATTCCGGGAGCATGTACATACGTGTTCAGCGAGGACGATGTGGGCAGCACAGGTTCTGCGGAAAGGCTCTGAAACTTCCAAGATCCTGTTCTGTTCCAAGTCTGGCGTCAAAGACGATGTTGCTGCCGTGATGAGTATGTGATGACTGGCAGCCTAGACAGTAGCGTTGCGGCAGAAGAAGGAATAAAGTGGATAGGATAGTCTTTAAAAAGATATCCGATACTGAGTGGAATGCGACTCTCCAATTGACTGTTCACGCCACTCAGAGACAGAGACGCACATGAGCGAGAGGGGGGCCTAGGAGTGCGGACTGCAGTGGAAGGGGGATAAAAGACGACCTGTCTGGCGCCGGGAAGCGACGATGCCATGCGACGCGATGCAAGTGAGAAAATGCGCGGCCCCGGCGGCCTGGAGGTTCTCTCCCTGCCAATCTTGTTTGATGTCTTGTGTCGTTGTTTCCTATCACTTCTCTTCTGTTGCAATGTCGTCTTGTGTTTGACGGGGAGCGACCTACCCACTTGATCAATTCGACCACCCTACTTGCTGCAACGAAAGCCATGGGCAACTTGAATGTCGAGAAAACAAGAATCCCGAGACGAACGTCCGCCCTCAGAGAGTCAAAATGGGCCACTAGAAGAAAAGAAACGAGGTCCAAACCAAATCGTCTCACCATGATCACCGTTTCGTCGGCGCACCATATCCCCTCCTCGCCGATACTACCCCTTGCAACCCCTCGCTCGCAGCCCAGCAGCTGACAATCAATGCACGCCCGATGCCTGATTCAGGCCAGAAGAAGGTAGGATCTGGTTATCGTAGCGTCCCAACAACTGATACATATGTACGTGTGTTTTCACAAGTCAGAGTAACGAGTATTCACTTGGGTATAGAGAGTGAAATTTCTGATACCTATGAACTGCGATGATTCAACTGTTCTCAGTGTCGAGATCAACCAAGTTCTGGTCCGACGTGGTGGTGAGACGGAAGCCCAGTCAGACCGTGACGGCCTCCTCATACCGTACGTGTACAGTCGAACCCCCTGAAACTGCATGTAATTCAGACCTGGGATTTCTATGCACTAAGTAGCATCTATGCAGTTTCTAGATTGAAGCTAGGCCCAAATAGGCAGTCAACCAGTGGCCGAGACACTAAAATCCGACCCTATACTATAGATTTTCCCGCTCAAGACCAAGTCTGTAAGTGCATACGCACCAAAAATTGTCCGAGATTCATATGCAGTATGCAGTTATACAGTTGTAGCCGAGAATTAATTCAGACCGCTGATTCTTATGCTCTAACTGGCATATATGCAGTGTCTGGTGGATGCAGTTTCAGGGGGTTCGACTGTAGTGCCCCTTAAGTAGGTACTGCCGTGTGTGTGTGCCGCCGTGCGTGCGCCGTCACAAACAACAGGGAAGTCCCCCGCATTGGCAAAGACAACTGCGCTGCAGCGTTCCACAGCCGAACCACCAAAGCTCGGACCCTCCGTGACGGCTGCGGGACAAACGAGCCATTCACCCCACCGATCTCCATCCCCGCACTCCCTCTCCTCCTATCCATCCTCATTGATGTGACCTCGACTCCCGCTCCGCAACTGGGAGCGGAATGCTGCGGAGCTCCCCGGTTCCGGCACCGGCGGGGCCTCCCGTCGGCCAGTTCCAGTGGAGCTCCCCTTCTTCACTCGACAACCTCAACATCGGAGACATTGGACGAGCACATGGCCGGACCACAAGACGCCGTGATCGCCGAGTTTGCAGTGGCCTTCCTGGCTGACCGGCGTTGAGATTGTAATCCCGCAACCGCGTCTACACAAACGTGGGTTCAAGGTGAAGGCCGGCACGACGTGTTACCAAATCCACAAATCACCGATGACACGACGAGTTTTGGAAAGCCCGACATACGTACCTGCATAAGCGTTGGCTGTCACCTCATGTTTCCCGTCCTTTTCATCGCTTCCCACCCCCACCCCCTTACACGCGGCACTCGGGTCTCGAAGCGACATATTGTCGCGAAAGACCGCTTTATTTAAATGGCTATATATGATTGGGAAGTTGACCTCGGTCTCAACTTCGACCAATGCGAACAATAGACAAATCCCATAAATCATAGCAAAGCCCAAAAAGGGGAAACAAGAAGTGGAAGGGGAAAATAAACGGTTCAAACTGCGGCGGCGCAGA